>NC_092740.1:6227513-7427513 GCF_047496795.1 Chiloscyllium punctatum
ATTACTGCTCACTGTCAGAGAAAGAACTGCTGAGCTGAAGAGCTCTCTGCAACCAGCCTTTGTGAAGTGACCCTCCATCCCAAGCACTGCAGAGGTTCAGGAGGGCAGCACACCTCCAGGACAATTAGGGATGTGCAATAAATATGGAACCCGACCACATCCCATGAACAAATTTAGGGAGAGGTTGAATAGGTTGGAGCTTTTCTGCCTGGAGTGTCAGAGGCTGAGGGGTGACCTTATAGAGATTTATAAAATCATGAGGGGCTTGGATAGGATGATTTTCCCCAAGGTGAAAAGGTCCAGAACTAGAGGACATAGGTTTAGGGTGAGAGGGGAAAGATATTAAAGAGATCCAGGGGGCAACTTTTTCACACAGAGGGTGGTGCGTGTATGGAATGAGCTGCCAGAGGATGTGATGGAGGCTGGTACAATCGCAACATTTAAGAGGCATCTGGATGGGTATATGAATAGGAAGGGTTTGGAGGGATATGGGCCGGGTGCTGGCAAATGGGACCAGATGAATTGAGGAGATCTGGTCAGCATGGACGAGTTGGACCGAAGGGTCTGTTTCTGTGCTGTACACCTCTATGACTCTAAATACAAAACAGTCAGGTCAGCCTTGTGAAACTGAGGAGATTGGTTTTGCTCCTGAACACTGATTTCAATATGACTTCCGACCTGACTGCAGTAAACAAAACCTGAGAGGACCTTGCAGAATGGACGATTCAAAGGTTCCTGGGAAGTTTGCCAACTGAAGTCGTTTGTACACACCTCACCCAATGAAAGGAGAAAGTGAGGACTGCAGATGCTGGAGATCAGAGCTGAAAAATGTGTTGCTGGAAAAGCGCAGCAGGTCAGGCAGCATCCAAGGAACAAGAGAATCGACATTTCGGGCATGACCCTGAAGAAGGGCTCATGCCCGAAACATCGATTCTCCTGCTCCTTGGATGCTGCCTGACCTGCTGCGCTTTTCCAGCAACACATTTTCAGCTTCACCCAACGAAAGGACAACTTCTCCAATTTCATTAAGGAAAATCTTCCAAAAAAAAAACAAACAATGTATTTTACACCCACATTTTATTTGCATTTTTCTTTCAAGAGATGTGGGTGTCACTGGCTGGGTCAGGATTTATTGCGTGGCCCTAACTGCCCTTTGAACACAGGGTTTTGCTCAAAGGGCAGTTAAGTCAGCCATATCACTGTGGGTCTGGAGTCATGTGTAGGCCAGACTGGGGAAGGATGGCAGTTTCCTTCCCTGAAGGAGATTAGTGAACCTGATGGGTTTTTCCCAAAATCAATGATAGTTATCCTGGTTATCTTCACTGGTTGTGGGTTTTAATCCCAGATTTATGAATTGAAACTGTACTCCCCCTGTTGTCGTGTTGGGACTTGAACCCAAGTCCCCAGAGAATTAATGTCTGAATTACCCACCCACTCGCAAACAGTTAACCTTTGAGTGCTGAACCTTTCAGGGAGATTAAGCTGATCAGTGACTAATTACCATTACCCAACATTCCCCTATACGCTCCCATTACCCAACATTGCCCTACACCCTCCCATTTTGTAAACCTCTATAAGGTCACCCCTCAGCATCCGACACTCCAGAGAAAACAGCCCCACCCTATTCAGCCTCTCCCTAAAACTCAAACATCCTTCAATCCCAGGTAAAACTTAACCAATCTCATTAATAATGGAGCTGACATCAATTCTCATCTGCAGAAGAGAATTTCCACCAGCATTTTCTGGTTTCTTAATTTCACTTCTGAAAGATGGGGCTGGAACAATTTAGCAATGTCCTCTCCGGCCCCCAGTCAGTGCCATCAATTACACCGAATCCACACTCAACTTGGAAACAAAAACCATTCCTTTAGTTTCCTCCCATCGGAAGGATGTTGTGAAGCTTGAAAGGGTTCAGAAAAGGATGTTGCCAGGATTGGAGGGTTTGAGTTTTAGGGAGAGGCTGAATAGGGTGGGGCTGTTTTCTCTGGAGTGTCGGATGCTGAGGGGTGACCTGATAGAGGTTTACAAAATCATAAGGGGCATGGATAGGGTAAATAGTCAAAGTCTTTACCCTGGGGTGGGGGAGTTCCGAACTAGAGGGGCATAGGTTTAGGATGAGAGGGAAAGTTGAGACCTAAGGGGCAACTTTTTCACAGAGAGGGTGGTACGTGTATGGAATGAGCTGCCAGAGGAAGTGGTGGAGGCTGGTACAATTACAACATTTAAGAGACATCTGGATGGGTATATGAATAGGAAGGGTTTAGAGGGATATGGGCCAGGAGCTGGAAAATGGGACTAAATTCATTTCGGATATCTGGTCGGTATGGACAGGTTGGACCGAATGGCCTGTTTCTGTGCCATACATCTCTATAAATCTATGACGCTGAAATTCCAGAGCATCCTATAAGTTTCCAGAGTGCAGTTTGGTCATGGGGATGAATCTTGGATAGATGGAATTCCCAGAATATGAACAATTCCCCCCACCTCTGGGGTTTGACCTATTGTCATTTCACTGGTTACTGTTTGAGATGCAAGTATATAAGTGAGCATTTGGTTGCTTTTAGCCACAGTGGGAATTGCTGAACTATAAAATCAAAGAGCCGATCAGAATTAATTTCCCTTTCTCAGTTGTAAAGTAATTCAGTGTGTTTACCTAGGCCAGGTGTAACTGAACAAAGGTTTAATTTGAAGGCAGTGTATCAGGAGCCTGGACATAGCCATCTCATTCTCACGGTATCTGAGGTTAGAGTGCCCCACTCTGGCCAAATGTTGAAACTGGCAAGAGATGGGCTCCTGCAGATGTATGGGGAGGCGAGGTCTTCCCCTTCCCTGCTGAGGATAAAGCAATGCACTGCTGGAACAGTGATTCCTCATATCACTGTGCTGTGGGTTCATATTCCTTCCCCCTGTACCCAGTCATCTGATTTGGTTTGATTTATTCATTGTGATGTGTGTTTATAACAAATCCAGTGAAAAGTGTTATAAAATGTCGCTGCTCTTTGGCACCGTGTTACAACACAGAAAATAAACCAACCACAGGATATAGAGACAGAAAAATGGACGTAAGTTTGCTCGCAGAACTGGAAGGTTTGTTTTCAGACGTTTCGTCACCATACAAGGTAACATCATCAGTGAGCCTCCGGTGAAGCACTGGGGGTATGGCCCACTTTTTATTTGTGTTTAGGTTTCCTTGGGTTGGTGATGTCGTTTCCTGTGGTGATGTAATTTCCTATTCTTTTTCTTAGGGGGTAGTAAATGGGATCCAAGTCAATGTGTTTGTTGTGGGTGTTCCGATTGGAAAGCCAGGCTTCTAGGAATTCTCGTGCATGTCTCTGTTTGGCTCGTCCTGGAATGGATGTGTTGTCCCAGTCAAAGTGGTGTCCTTCCTCATCTGTATGTAAGGATACTAGTGAGAGAGGGTCATGTCTTTTTGTGGTTAGTTGATGTTCATGTATCCTGGTGGCTAGTTTTCTGCCTGTTTGTCCAATGTAGTGTTTGTTACAGCTCTTGCACGGTATTTTGTAAATTACATTAGTTTTGCTTGTTGTCTGTGTCGGGTCTTTCAAGTTCATTAGCTGCTGTTTTAGTGTGTTGATGGGTTTGTGGGCTACCATGATGCCAAGGGGTCTGAGTAGTCTGGCAGTCATTTCCAAGATGACTTTGATGTAGGGGAGAGTGGCTAGGGTTTCTGGACGTGTTTTGTCTGCTTGTTTGGATTTGCTGCTGAGAAACTGGTGGACAATGTACATTGAGTACCCGTTTGTTTTGAATGCACTGGTGGTCTTTGGAACAGCGCCCACTGCTAACACAGACACAGGCCTGGAGCCAGGCCCCTCCTCCATCCAGATGCCTCAAGTCTGAGGGGTAACTCTTTCTGGAAGAGGATGCTGCCTACATGGAATGATGATGGAGAAAGGTACATTTACAACTTTTAACTTTTAACAGGCATTGGGATGGGTAGATGAATAGGAAGGGCTGAGAAGGATTTGGGCCAAATGCTGGCAAACTGGGGCTCGGTCACATTGGGATATCTGGTTGGTACGGATGAGTTGGGTCTGTTGTATGACTGACTCTATGACCCCATCTTTTTGACCTCCATGCTCAATCAACCTTTTGAGATAAAATATTTCATGGCCACAACTATTTGGAGTTTAATGTTTTTTTTCTTAAAAATGCATTTGTAATGAAGTTGATCTGTTTACTCTGTATATGAAAAAGAAAGAAAATGGATGGGTATATGAATAGGAAGGGTTTGGAGGGATATGGGCCGGGTGCTGGCAGGTGGGACTAGATTGGGTGGGATATCTGGTCGGCGTGGACGGGTCGGACCGAAGGGTCTGTTTCCATGCTGTACATCTCTATGACTCTATGACTGTAAGTCGCTACAACTAAACCCACTCAAGGACCCAAAGCCTCAGCTAATCCTGCAAGTGTCAGCTGGGGACTGAGGCCTGGGGCCTGCTCCTCACTCACTGGGAGACCAGAATGGAACCGTGCCCTTCTCCTGGCCTCACCACCACTGCCAAAGGGCTCCCTTCAACATTTACTGGGCCTTGTCACACCCCCTGCAGGCTGGTGTCTCTCCTCATCCCCAGGCCTGTGTCTCTCCCCATCCCCAGGCCTGTGTCTCTCCCCATCCCCAGGTCGGTGTCACTTCACCCCCTGCAGGCCTGTGTCTCTCCCCATCCCCAGCCCTGTGTCACTCCCCTGTCCCAAGGCCTGTGTCTCTCCCCATCCCCAGGCCTATGTCTCTCCCCGTCCCCAGGCCTGTGTCTCTCCCCATCCCCAGGCCTGTGTCTCTCCCCATCCCCAGGCCTGTGTCTCTCCCCGTCCCCAGGCCTGTGTCTCTCCCCATCCCCAGGCCTGTGTCTCTCCCCATCCCCAGGCCTGTGTCTCTCCCCGTCCCCAGGCCTGTGTCTCTCCCCATCCCCAGGCCTGTATCTCTCCCCGTCCCCAAGCCTGTGTGTCACTTCACCCCCTGCAGGCTGGTGTCTCTCCCCATCCCCAGGCCTGTGTCTCTCCCCATCCCCAGGCCTGTGTCACTCCCCATCCCCAGGCCTGTGTCTCTCCCCATCCCCAGGCCTGTGTCACTTCACCCCCTGCAGGCCTGTGTCTCTCCCCGTCCCCAGGCCTGTATCTCTCCCCGTCCCCAAGCCTGTGTGTCACTTCACCCCCTGCAGGCCTGTGTCTCCCCCATCCCCAGGCCTGTGTCTCTCCCCGTCCCCAGGCCTGTGCCTCTCCCCATCCCCAGGCCTGTGTCTCTCCCCGTCCCCAGGCCTGTGCCTCTCCCCATCCCCAGGCCTGTGTCTCTCCCCATTCCCAGGCCTGTGTCTCTCCCCATCCCCAGGCCTGTGTCTCTCCCCATCCCCAGGCCTGTGCCGCCATGTTTGTTCTCCATGCTATGCAGGGCCCCCTCTCGCCAATAACGCTGCAACCGAAACCAAAAGGTCACGGGAGAAAAGACTTCAAAGAAAGAAACAAAATAAAAAACAGAAGTTAAAAGAAAAAAAATTGAAAAAGGAAAAGAAAAGCAGGTGGAAGTGGACGAGCTTCAGGCTCAGTCGCCCAAACTTTGCTACTCCACTGCACTCTCCCAACAGCAAGAAACATTCATCAAACCAAGAATATACTGCATTAGCATAGCACCTTTCATGCAACTGGTTACCACAGAGAGCTGTGGGGGCAGAATCCTTGTGCATATTTAAGACTGAGGTGTAGGGAATCAAGGGCTATAGGAAAAAGGCAGGAAAGTGGACATGCAGAAATTCACCAAAGATCCTCAAACAGCACCTTCCAAAACCCATGGCCATTTCCATCTAGAAGGACAAGGGCAGCAGGTACATGGGAACACCACCCCCTGCAAGTTCCCCTCCAAGCCCCTCCCCATCCTGATTTGGAAATATATCACCGTTCCTTCAGTGTCCCAGGGTCAGAATCCTGGAATTCCCTCCCTCAGGGCATTGTGGGTCACCCTACAGCACATGGACTGCAGCGGGTCAGGAAGGCAGCTCACCCCGACCTTCACAAGGGGGGCAACTAGGGGCAGGCAGTAAATGCTAGGCCCAGCCAGTGACACCCATGTCCCACAGGTGAATAAAAGAAGTATCAGATCAGCCATGACCCTTTGAATGGTGGAACAGGCTTGAGGGGCCGAATGGCTTACTCCTGTTCCTTATTGACAATGAAGCACTTTGCTTCGTGTTGTGACTTCAGCTCCTTGGGTATTAGTGGTGGAAGATTCCCCACACCAACCTTTCATCCTTAGTTCAGCTTCATCTTTCTTTAAGACACTCCGTCAAACTTAACCCTTAAATGACACCGTCAGTCACCTGTCCGAATACCTCCACGTGACTCAGTTGAAGAGTAAATCACTGCAGAAGCTGGGACCTGTGCTGTGGCCTACTGTGATCTCAAGCAATTGTTGCTTCCACAAGTCTCAGCATCATTTTGGGTTAAGAGCTGTCCCTGGGATGTTTTAGCTGCTATAATAATTCACAGTGCTGTGTATGTGCATCCAATCAGGTACTCTCTCAGTCTTGACTCCGAATTGGTCAGACACTCTGTAGAATGCCTTAAGGTTATTTCACCAACAAGAAGCACTGTGCATTTATATAGCATCTTCCACATCCTCATTCATCCAACAGCAATTCCCAGAAAACCCCACAACCACTTTGTTTGTTTTATTTTAGTTCTCACATTCCCCCCGTGGTTCCAACTTAATCGTTTTTAATGACTCTCAGATATAATCCCCTGCATGATTTAATGTTTTGGAAAAATATACAAATGTATTCCTTTCATCCTTTCCAGCCTGTGGAAAATTTCCATCCCAACTCTGCCGAAACGATGGATGTTGTTTCTGTTCTTGTTGCCCCAGTGAGAGCTCAGCTCCTGCGACTGGTTCCTCTGGGACCAGCAGATACACAGAGCACTGAACAATTATCATCAGACATATTTCAGACAAAGTTCCAGCAATGGGTAGACATTGTAACAGGAAGAAGGTCCACTCTTTTAGCTGGCCAACGGTGCTGAATTAAAGGAAAGTTCTTTTGCCAAAACTCAAAACCTGATAGCGTTATAGCTTGGTCATCTACTTCTGCTCTCGTTTTACCTGGGACTAGCCTAAGTAACCCTTCTCTGGACTGCTTCCAACGCCAGTACATTTTTTTTCCTTAGATAAGGGACCCAAAACTATTCAGAAAAGTTTCTTGAAGGTGGGGTCATGGGTAGACAGGATAGTGAAGAAAACATTTGGTATGCTTGCCTTCATTAGTCTGTGCACTGAGTATAAGAGTTGGGAGGTCATGTTGCAGCTATACAGGGGCATTAGTGAGGCCTCTTTTGGAATATTGTGTGCAATTCTGGTCTCCCTCCGATAGGAAAGATGTTAAACTTGAAATGGTTCAGGAAAGATTTACAGGGACGTTGGAAAGTTTGAGTCATTGGGCATGGCTGAATAGGCTGGGGCTATTTGTCCCAGATTGTCAGAGTCTGAGGGGTAACCTTCAAAATGTTTATAAACCTTCTGAGAATCCAAATCTATTACACCCACTGCTCCCCCTTCATCTATCCGGCTTGTCACCTTCTCAAAGAATTCGAGTAAATCTGTCAGGTGTGATTTCCCCTTTGTGAACCCGTGCAAGTGCACTGGTGGTAACTTTCCAAACTTCGCTGGACTCTGGGGCAGTCCCAGCAGACTGGAAAACAGCAAATCTGACCCCACTGTTTAAACAGGGGGGGTAGACAGAAGATGGGACATTATAGACCAGTTAGCTAAACTCCTGTAGTGGGGAAGATGCTAGAGTTTATTATCAAGGAAGAAATAGCAAGGCATCTGGATAGAAATTGTCCCGTTGAGTAGATGCAGCATGTGTTCATGAAGGGCAGGTTATGCTTGACTAATCTTTTGGAATTCTATGAGCAAGCAAGGTGGACAGCGGGGCCCCAGTAGATGTGGTGTACCCAGATTTCCAAAATGCCTTCGACAAGGTGCCACACAAGAGACTGCTGCATAAGATAAGGATGGCATTAGGGGTAGAGTATTGGCATGGATAGAGGATTGGTTGGCTAACAGGAAGCAAAGAGTGGGGATAAATGAGTGCTTTTCCAGTTGGTAATCAGTGACTAGCAGTGTGCCTCAGGGATCTGTGTTGGGATTGTAATTACTCCCAATTTCCTGAGATGGTTTGGAGCTGGGGGCCATGTGTAGTGTGTCAACGTTTGCAGATGACACTAAGATGAGTGGGAGAGCAAAGTGTGCAGAGGACTGTGAAACTTTGCAGAGGGACATAGTTCAAGTGAGTGGGCAAAGGTCTGACAGGTGGAGTGCAATGTTAATAAATGTGAAGTCATCCATTTTGGTAGGAGTAACAGTAACAAGGATTATTACTTGAATGGTAAAAAGTTGCAGCACGCTGCTGTGCAGAGGGACCTGGGTGTCCTTGTGCATGAAACACAGAAGGTTGGTCTGCAGGTACAACAGGTCATTAGGAAGGCAAATGGAATTTTGTCCTTCATTTCTAAAGGTTTAAAAGCAGGAAGCTTATGTTGTTCTGCCTATATTGCCTCACTGCTCAAGTCCTCCATAGTGCCCACCTTCAGCACAGCTGTGAAATCCTCTCTGACCAGTAATGCAACTCCTCCCTCTCTTTTACCACCCTCTCTATCTCACCCAAAGCATTTACATCCCTGGGATATTTAGTTGCCAATCATGCCCTCAACCAAGTTTCAGAAATAGCAATAACATCATACTCCAGGTACTAATGCAAGCCCTAAATTCATCTGCCTTTCTGACTACACTTCTCACATTAAAACAAATACACCTCAGACCACCAGTCCCTCTGCGTTCATCATCTGCTCCCTGCCTACTCTTCCCCTTAGTCACGCTGACTTCATTATCTAGTTCCTTAAAGGCTTTAGTTACTCCCTCCTTCCTGTCCACTGATCTCCCCATTTGGTTCCCATCCCCTGGCACACGAATGTAAACCCTCCCTAACAGCGTTAGCAGAAGCACCCCCCACCCCCCCCCCCCCCCCCGCACCCCCCCGCCCAGACACTGGTTCCAGTCCGGCTCAAATGTAGACCATCCAGTTTGTAATAGTCCCACCTCACCCAGAACAGGTCCCAATGTCCAAAAAAATCTGAACCCCACCCTCCTGCACCATTTCTCAAGCGGGCACGCATTCGTCTTGGTCATTCCATCATATCTACTCTGACTAGCATGTGGCACTGGGAGCAATGTTGAAAAATGTGGTGCTGGAAAAACACAGCAGGTCAGGTAGCATCTGAGGAGCAGGAGAATTGACGTTTCGGGCATAAGCCCTTCTTCCTGTTTTTCCAGCACCACATTTTTCAACTCTGGTACTCCTCTGCAATCCTCACTTTCTCCCGGTTCGGACTGGGAGTAATCCTGAGATTACTACCTCGGAGGTCCTACTTTTTAACTTGGCTCCTAACTCCCTAAATTCTGCGGAAGGGACCTCATCCTGTTTATTTCCTTATCATTGGTGCCTACATGCACCACGACAGCTGGCTGTTCACCCAACCCCTTCAGAACATTCTGCAGCCGAGCCGAGACATCCCTGACCCATGAACCTGGGAGGCAACATATCATCCACAGAACTGCCTATTTAGATTAGATTAGATTAGATTACATACAGTGTCGAAACAGGCCCTTCGGCCCAACAAGTCCACACCGATCCTCCGAAGGGTCCAGACCCATTCCCCTACATTTCCCTCTGACTAATGCACCTAACACTACGGGCAATTTAGCATGGCCAATTCACCTGACCTGCACATTTTTGGACTGTGGGAAGAAACCGGAGCAAACCCACCCAGACACGGGGAGAATGTGCAAACTCCACACAGACGTCGCCCGAGGCAGGATTCGAACACAAATCCCTGGTGCTGTGAGGTAGCAATGTGAACCCCTGAGCCACCGTGCTACCCTGAGTGATTTGAAGTCAGCTCTAGTTGTTCTTGTCAGAATTCTGTACAAGTAAACCTTGCTGCACATGATCATAGAGTGAATTAGAGACAGAGACAGAGAGAGAGAGAGAAGGAGGGAGAGAGCCAGACAGACAAACAGAGAGAGATTTACAGAGAGACAGAGAGGGAAAGACAGAAAGATATAGAGAAAGGTGGTGGGGTGAGTTGCAGAGATAAAGGCAGAGAAAGAGAGAGAAAGAGAGAAGGAGAGAGCTAGATAAGTCTGGACTGTGAACCTGATCTTCCTCACTTGTTTGAGGTTTCGGACTGGGCCTGGCCTCCATCACTGGAATAATACACAGGCTGAGGTGTTGGCAGCTGAAGGAGCTGGAGTCAGAAGCCCACGTTAGTGAGGGGGCAAGTTACTGGGACCCTTGGCTCTGGAAGACTCCTCAGACGAGGTCATTCAGATTGAATTTGTGATCGGGGCAGGGCGGTGAGACTGTGGGTGAAGGAGGAATGGGGAGCCGGGGGTTACAACTGAGGAGCTTGGATTCCTGCAATTATCCAACAGTTTAGAGAAATCTAGCAAGTGGTGTGGGTGAGAGTGGGCACTGAACAGACTGACCACAGCACAGGGAGCCAGTGAGAGGGGGAGGGAGGAAATTGGAAAGTAGTGTTCGAAAGGGACAGTAGATGTTATCAAGAGCTGTCAGTGGGTGCCCAGGGGGTTATGCCTGTCCATGGAAAGAGTTAAGGTCATCTCGTCAGGAGATCCAGAGAAGGGGTCCGGTCAACATTCACAGGTCTGTGGTCAGGAAACATCACAGGAGGAAGAGAGGAATCTGTGTGGACTGAATCACAGCCTATCAGGGTGACACAGACCAGGGGGAGGCAGGATGGTACCCCTGGTAATGGGGGAGCCTTGACACAGGGGGATGTGGAGGAGGAAATATGTCTGCATTTTCGGGAGAAGCGAGAGACAGAGAGAGACAGAGAGAGAGAGAGGACCAGAGTGCTTCTGGGAAGGTAGGTTTTCCCTCCGAAAATGACTCACCTCGAACGTCAGGGGTCTCCACTTCTATGAACGACAAGGGCAGTGAGAGGGAACGGGGAGAGTGAGGAGCTGAGTGGGTGAGGGGAGAGTGAGGAGCTGAGTGGGGGCGGGGAGAGTGAGGGGCTGAGTGGGAGAGGGGTGAGTGAGGGGCTAAGTGGGAATGGGGAGAGTGAGGAGCTGAGGGGGAGAGGGGAGAGTGAGGGGCTGAGTGGGAATGGGGAGAGTGAGGAGCTGAGTGGGAGGGGGGAGAGTGAGGGGCTGAGTGAGAGAGGGGAGAGTGAGGGGCTGAGTGGGAGAGGGGAGAGTGAGGGGCTGAGTGGGAGAGGGGAGAGTGAGGGGCTGAGTGGGAGAGGGGAGAGTGAGGGGCTGAGTGGGAGAGGGGAGAGTGAGGGGCTGAGTGGGAGAGGGGAGAGTGAGGGGCTGAGTGGGAACGGGGAGAGTGAGGAGCTGAGTGGGAATGGGGAGAGTGAGGAGTTGAGTGGGAGAGGGTGATCTCTGTTATCTCACTTTTTAGATTAGAATCAATCTAAACATTATGGCACAGACAGAGAGCACAGGGGGCCAACACCTTCAACATATTACTGGATTAGTGGTGCTGGAAAAGCACAGCAGTTCAGGCAGCATCCAACGAGCAGCGAAATCAACGTTTCGGGCAAAAGCCCTTCATCAAGGGCTTTTGCCCGAAACGTTGATTTCGCTGCTTGTTGGATGCTGCCTGAACTGCTGTGCTCTTCCAGCACCACTAATCCAGTATTTGATTTTCAGCATCTGCAGTCATTGTTTTTACCTTCAACATATTGTCCAGCTAACACCAATTGTTAACAGCTAACCCGAGAATGCAACGTTTTAAAAAAGGCTTTGTGATTTAGACATGAAAGAAGTGAAACTATCAAGGTATTCAAACAGATGAAAGACTTATCAATGTTTCAATGTATAATTTCAGTTATATCACACTGTACATTTTTGCTATAAATTCTTTGTGTTAGGATTGAGTCCTCCACTATCACCTGATGAAGGAGCAACGCTCTGAAATCTAGTGTGCTTCCAATTAAACCTGTTGGACTATAACCTGGTGTTGTGTGATTTTTAACTTTGTACACCACAGTCCAACACCGGCATCTCCAAATCATCTCGACAATATATTCAGGAGCTGCAGTTCTCCATAATACCTGCAGGGGATGCTATTCCCTATAAGTTACACTGTGGTTACTACTTCCTACAATAGCGAATCCCTACAGTGTTGAAGCAGGCCATTCAACTCACACCGACCCAGCAAAGTGCAGCCCACCCAGACCCACTCTATCCCTGTCACCATGCATTCCCCATGGCCAATCCACCCTGACCTGCACACCTCTGGACTGTGGGAGAAAACTGGAGCACCCAGAGGAAACCCACGCAGACAGGGGGAGAACGTGCAAACTCCACACAGTCACCTGAGATTCGGATCAATTGCATGTGCTCCAGACAGCAGTGCTAACCACTGAGCCACCGTGCTGCCCCAAAGGAAAGTAGTCTTATTTTCTTTCGTTCATGGGATGTGGGTATTCCTGGCAGGCCAACATTTATTGCCCAATGCTAACTGCCCAAGAGAAGGTGGTGGGCAGCTGTCCTTTTTGAAGCTCTGTTGTCTATAACTAGACCCACAATGCCCTGAGGGAGGGAATTCCAGGATTCTGACCCCGGGACACTGAAGGAACGGTGATATATTTCCAAGTCAGGATGGTGAGGGGCTTGGAGGGGAACTTGCAGGGGGTGGTGTTCCCATGTACCTGCTGCCCTTGTCCTTCTAGATGGAAGTGGTGGTGGGTTTGGTAGGTGCTGTTTGAGGATCTTTGGTGAATTTCTGCAGCACATCTTGTAGAGAGTACACACTGCTGCTACTGAGCGTCGGTGGGGGAGGGAGGGGATGTTTGTGGGTGTGGTGTCAATCAAGCGGCTGCTTTGTCCTGGATGGTGTCAAGCTTCTTGAGTGTTGTTGGAGCTGCCCCCATCCAGGGCAAGTGGGGAGTATTCCATCACACTCCTGACTTGTGCCTTGTAGATGGTGGGACAGGCTTTGGGGAGTCAGGAGGGGAGTTACTCGCTGCAGTATTCCCAGCCTCTGACCAGTTCTTGAAGCTGCTGTGTTTATGTGGTAAGGCCAGTTTGTGGTTAATGGTAACCCCAATGATATCGACAGTGGGGGATTCAGAGACAGTAACGCCACTGAATAACAAGAGATGATGTTTTGATTCTGTCTTGCAATCATTTGTATGGCATAAACATTTCTTGCCACTTTTCAGCCAAAGTCTGGATATTGTCCAGATCTTGTTCATTTGAACACGGATTGCTTCAGTATCTGAGGGGTTGTGAATGATGCTGAACATTGTACAATCACCGGTGAACATCCCCAATTCTGACCTTGTGATGGAGGGAAGGTCATTGCTGAAGCAGCTGAAGATGGTTGGGTCTAGGACACTCGCCTGAGGGACTCCTGCAGAGCTGTCCTGGAGCTGAGATGACTGACCTCCAATAACCACAACCACCTTCCTCTGTGCCAGGGATGACTCTAACCAGCGGAGAGTTTGCCCCCAATACCCATTGGTTCCAGTTTTGCCAGGGCTCCTTGATGCCACACTCGGTCAAATACAGCCTTGATATCAAGGGCTGTACCTCTCCCCTCCCCTCTGGAATCCAGCTCTTTTGTCCATGTTTGACCCAAGGCTATAATGAGGTCAGGAGCTGAGTGACCCTGGGGGAACCCAAACTGGGCGTCACTGAGCAGGTGCTGCTTGATAGCTCTGTTACTGACCCCTTCCATCACGTTACTGAGGATCGAGAGTAGACTGATGGGACGGGAATGGGCTGGGTTGGATTTGTCCTATTTTTTGTATACAGCACATACCTGGGCAATTTTCCACATTGTTGGGCAGATACCAGTGATGTAACTGGACTGGAACAGCTTGGCTCGGGGAGCGGCAAGTTCTGGAGCACAAGTCTTCAGTAATATTGCCAGAATGTTGTCAGGGCCCAAGCCTTTACAATATCCAGGGCTTCAATGAATTTCTTGATATCACGTGGAATGGATTGAATTAGCTGAAGACTGGTACCTGTGATGCTAGGGACCACTGGAAGAGGCTGAGATGGACCATCCACTCTACACTTCTGACTGAAGATCGCTGTGAAAAGTTTAGCCTTATCTTTTGCCTGGTGTGCTGAGTTGTTCCATCATTGAGGACGGGGATACTTAGAATCATAGAATCCCTGCAGTGTGGAAACAGGTCCACGCTAACCCTCCAAAGAGTAACCCACCCAGACCCATTCCCCTATCCTATATTTACCCCTGACTAATGCACCAAACCTACACATCCCTGAACACTATGGCCAATTCACCTGACCTGCACATTTTTTGGATTGTGCGAGGAAACCGGAGCACCCGGAGGAAACCCACGCAGACACAGGGAGAATGTGCAAACTCCACCCAGTCAGTCGCCCGAGGCTGGAATCGAACCTGGGTCCCTGACGCTGTGAGGCAGCAGTGCTAACCACTGAGCCACCGTGCCACCTCAATCAATTGGTTTGAAAAAAGAATTGAAGATTTTTTTTCCCTCAGAACACAGATAAGTTCAAGATAATCAGGCAAAACCAACATGGATTTATCATAGTATAGAGATTTTTGAAAAAGGAACCCGTGCTGTAGACAAAGGGGAACCAGTGAATGTGTTGGATTTAGATTTCCAGAAAGTATTTGGTAACGTGCAGGTCAAAGGTTAGTGTGCAAGATAAAAGGTCATAGTGTAGGGAGAAAGGATTGTCCAGCTAACAGGAAACAGAGTCAGAATCAATGGAACTTTCATTGGTGTGCAACAGGTTTCCATCTTAATTCTTTCGGATTTCGGGAAACGAATGTTGGATGGAGGGAGTGAAGGAATGGGAGCTGCTGTAAAACTGTAGATCTGCTGAAGAGAGGGGTGGGAGGAGTCAGGTTTGTGTGGAAACCCTGTCCTGAACTGTTTGGGCTTGCTTTGTAAAGCAGTGAGAAGGTGGAATCTCTTCGGGATTGAATGACACGGGCTCAGGTGAGACCTGTGGCAGAATCACAGGAGAATTGCGGCAAGACCCAGCTCAACGTGGTGACCAGTCCCGAGGTGAGCAGGCCCTCCACCTCCACATTACCGTCTGACGCTGAGGAGGGTCTGCTCGTTTCTGGCCCTCACCACATCTGTGAGGCACTGCTGCCTCACAGCGTCAGGGACCCAGGTTCGATTCCAGCCTCAGGTGACTGTCTGTGTGGAGTTTGCACATTCTCCCCGTGTCTACGTGGGTTTCCTCCGGGTGCTCCAGTTTCCTCCCACAATCATCCCCTGGGGTCCCAAGGGTCCACCGACAGGGCAAAGAGTGAGAGTGGGGGAGCAGAAAAAGAGGTGTGAGGCATTTATCCTGGCAGAGTGGAAACGATCATTGACCTTCTTTTGGCACTGCTGACCCCATTCATGTTGAGATGGTACTGACCCAGACAAGGCATCGAACCAGTGTCTGGTGACCTCCGACAGTATTCCAGGAAGAGGATGTCTCTCCATGGGACCAACCCCAGGTCCCTGTCAGAGAATCAGAACCACCTTCCCCTTCTCTGCCAGCTTCAGACCGACTAGCCATGGGTGAGCAGGGCAGGGTTGGAATGCCAGTACCTATCTGCTCTTTACAAGGTGGCGGGGCGAGGATAGCGGGACGTGTGGATCATTGTTCCAGGAACGATGGGAAGATGGAGCTGGATGGAGAGGGAAGTCACGGAGCAGGGTTACAGAGTGAATGGGGAAGTTTGGAAAGATACAGTGAGAAAGTACAAATGGCTTCACATGAGAGAATTCTTCAATAAATCGCGACATACCTCGGGCTGAGTCAAACACCTATAAGATTCAGTCCAGATTAACATGGCAGGTAAGGTATCGAGCTGTTGCCGGTGGAGGCCGGATCTTACATCGTTCTGCTGCAATCGGAGTTGTGTCAAGACTCTTTGGAAGGATTCTCACTGCACGGCTGAGCGAGTATTCTCACTGATTCTGATCAAGTTTGCGCGTTGGTGACTTACCCCGATCCATGGCTTCCCTCATGTTTGACTCCCACCCATCTCACCACACACTGTTCCCAGAACTACTCACCACCCAGAGAAACATGGTAGCCCACAAACCCACCAACACACTAAAGCAGCAGCTAATGAACTTGAAAGACCCGAGACAGACAACAAGCAAAACTAATGTCATTTACAAAATACTGTGCAAGAGCTGTAACAAACACTACATTGGACAAACAGGCAGAAAACTAGCCACCAGGATACATGAACACCAACTAGCTACAAAAAGACATGACCCACTCTCACTAGTATCCTTATATACGGATGAAGAAGGACACCACTTCGACTGGGACAACACATCCATCCTAGGACAAGCCAAACAAAGACACGCACGAGAATTCCTAGAAGTCTGGCATTCCAACCAGAACTCTATCAACAAACACATTGAGTTAGACCTCATCTACCACCCCCTGACAAAAAGGAACAGGAAGTGACTTCATTACAGTAAATGACATCATCACAGGACATGACAGCACCAACCCAAGGAAACCCAAACATATAAATAGAAAGCAGGAATTATCAGCATTGCTTCGCCTGAGGCCCACTGAAGATGTTACCTGGTATGGTGACGAAACGTCTGGAAATGAACCTTCCAGCTCAGTGAGCAAACCTACATCCAAAACCTTAACCTGAGCTACAAATCTTCTCAAAACTCACTAAGACCCAGAGAATACCCACCCAAAGGGCAAAACCCCTAGTGGGGTGTCTTTAGCAGACCACTAAGCACCCTGTCTGTGGTTATCAGCTGCACCCTGCTCTCAGGTGGGAAGGACATTGAAAGACACTGTACAAAAGGGGTACAATTCTAAAGGGGGGGTAAGAACCGAGCGACCTGGGGGTAGATGTGCATGGATCATTGAAGCTGGCAGGTCAGTGAAATAACTGCACAGAAGCCTGTGTCCCATCACCAAGTCAAACTTTATTTACAGGTGGACCAGGTAACAGCCCCAATCAGGCAACTCATATTCTATGAGGTTGGTCTGGCTGACCTCATTGTAATCACTACCTCCCTCTCCCCGAGTCCAGGGACACAGGCTGGTCCTTTACATTGTAGCTCCTCCTGGGACGTTTCAGCACTGGATCAGGATCCTCCGACTCTGCCCCTGATCCAGGCAGCGGGTAACACACAGGAACTCGCCTCTTGTGCCTGCAGCATCTCGGGAGAAATTCATTCCCCTCATCAAAGACATCGAGATAGTGACACCCACTATGTCCATCTCAGGTTCTGAGGTATGTTCAACACTTGATGGACAGGGAGATCCCACAGGTTCCGGAACAGTCCGAAACGTGGTCGAGGAGTTGGGACAGTTTGTTCCCGCATCGCTTGTGCGTTGGCAGCTTTCTTGCGGTCCACGTGTTTGTTCAGGACTATGCTCCTACCCCCAACTTTATCAGTCACTGGATTTGACCTTGCATATCCCATGTCTCTTACCCATACAGGGCCATTCCCGTGGATCCGACACCAAACATCGTCCCCCCAAGTAAACTAACTTTCTCATTTAGCGGCGTCTTGTGTCCATTGCTGTTTCACCCTACTCCCTTCAGGACCGGGAGGATCAGATTTAACTTGGTGCAGAGTCTTCTCCCCATTAGCAACTCCACTGAAGCTATCCCTGTAGTTGCCTGAGGGGTGTGACTGGAAGAGTTTGGTATCTAGTGATGGTGTAGGCTTTTTTTTAAGCTCTGCTTTCAAAGTTTGCAGTGGTCATTCTGCAGACCGTTGGATGCTGGATGGTATGGAACTGTCCTTATAAGACTACTGCTGAAAATGTGTTGCTGGAAAAGTGCAGCAGGTCAGGCAGCATCCAAGGAGCAGGAGAATCGACGTTTCGGGCGGTGGTAGTTTGGCACACCGACAATTTAAAAAAACTGCCTCAACCTCTCCACTCCAACCTCTCACCCTCAGAATGTGCAGCCCTCCACTCCCTCCACTCCAACCCCAGCCTCACTGTCAAACCGGCAGACAAGGGAGGCGCGGTAGTAGTTTGGCGCACCGACAATTTAAAAATGCCTTCCTTATAAGACTACTACCATTCGACTTTAGGAAATACTGAAATTCCCTGCTCGCGAATGATGGCCCGCTATGTGTGAGCAACACTTTTGATTGCAGAAGATGCTCGCAGTTTTTCTATCATTGTTCCCATGTTTGACAAATGAACTCTATGCACTTCCAGCAACTTTGAGTGGGTATCCACATGACTGAGAACATTGAGCCCATGAAAGGACCTGCACAGTTGACAAGTAATTGCCAAGGTTTACCCAGCTATTCTCATGAATGTAGGGGAGTTGCTGGTGGTAGCTTTTGTCCTTGGTATTCTGGGCATCACCAATGCAGCTTTATCTGCATTCAATCCTGGCTACTAGCTATAACTCAGGTCGCAATCCCACAGCTACTTGGATTACACCTCTTCCCGCCCTACCCCCTGCAAAAATGCCATCCCGTATTCCCAATTCCTCTGCCTCCACCGTATCTGCTCCCAGGAGGACCAGTTCCACCACAGAACACACCAGATGGCCTCCTTCTTTAGAGACCGCAATTTCCCTTCCCATGTGGTTAAAGATGCCCTTCAACGCATCTCGTCCACATCCCGCACCTCCGCCCTCAGACCCCACCCCTCCAACCGTAACAAGGACAGAACGCCCCTGGTGCTCACCTTCCACCCTACCAACCTTCACATTCTCCTTATCATCTGCCAACATTTCCGCCACCTCCAAACAGACCCCACCACCTGGGATATATTTCCCTCCCCACCCCTTTCCACCTTCCGCAAAGACCGTTCCCTCCATGACTACCTGGTCAGATCCACGCCCCCCTACAATCCACCCTCCCGTCCTGGCACCTTCCCCTGCCACCTCAGGGACAGTAAAACCTGTGCCCACACCTCCTCCCTCACCTCTATCCAAGGCCCTAAAGGAGTCTTCCACATCCAAAGTTTTACTTGCACATCCACTAATATCATTTATTGTATCCGTTGCTCCCGATGTGGTCTCCTCTACATTGGGGAGACTGGGTGCCTCCTAGCAGAGCGCTTTAGGGAACATCTCTGAGACACCCACACCAATCAACCACACCGCCCTGTGGCCCAACATTTCAACTCCCCCTCCCACTCTGCCGAGGACATGGAGGTCCTGGGCCTCCTTCACCGCCGCTCCCTCACCACCAGACGCCTGGAGGAAGAACGCCTCATCTTCCGCCTCGGAACACTTCAACTCCAGGGCATCAATGTGGACTTCAACAGTTTCCTCATTTCCCCTCCCCCCCCCCACCTTACCCCAGTTCCAACCTTCCATCTCAGCACTGTCCTCATGACCTGTCCTACCTGCCTATCGTCCTTCCCACCTATCCACTCCACCCTCCCTTCTGACCTATCACCTCCATCCCCACCCCCATTCACCTATTGTACTCTTTGCTACTTTCTCCCTAGCTCCCTCCCATTTATCTTTCCTGCCTCTATCCCTCATGAAGGGCTTTGGCCCGAAACGTCAATGTTCCTGCTCCTTGGATGCTGCCTGAACTGCTGTGCTTTTCCAGCACCACTCTGATCTAAACACCAGCTATAACCTCTTACCAGCATCTTCATTTTGGAAACCTCTGGATGACCCTGGTGGAGTTCAGCCAGTATCCGTTGGCGACCTTTGCTCGGGACAATCTCTCTTGCCCCCTTAATAAGATGCTGTCCTCTATTGTAATCCGATCTCTTCGGGTCTAAAAATGTTTCAATTCTGGTTGTGACAGCCCTTTGGCATCCCCCATACCACCAGCTGTTTTAGTTTCACCAGGACTGAGTCAGAATCCAATGTGTGATATTGCCAGCTGAGACAAGAAATGTGTCCAGAAAATTTAAAACCGTTACAGACTCTTCCAGTGGCTGTACCATCGGGTGGTGTATGTGCCGGGGGGAGGCAGCTTGATGGCCTCGCAACTTGTAATTATGCCCACCTAGTATTCGGGCCCACCCCTGAATTCAGCCTGAAGCTATGAGTGTCTTCTTTAAGTTGGCCTAGTAGGGGTTTGTGGTGCGTTATTATTACAGATTTACGTCTGTACAGGGATTGGTGGACCTTCCCGACTCCAGATATGACGGGCAAACCTTGCTTCTCTACCTGGGAATATTTACGCTCTGCATTTGCTGGAGACCAGGATGCATACGCAATTGAGCATCCCTCTCCATTGGGGTCGATCAAGCAAGGCGCTGGAAAAAAGCACAGCAGGTTAGGCAGCATCCGAGGAGCAGGACAGTCGATGGTTCAGGCATAACCCTTCATCAGGAAGGAGGAGGGGGAAGGGGGCTAAGAGGTACATGGGGAGGGGTTGGGGCTAGGGGAAAGGTAGGTGTGACGGTGGTAGGTGGGCGAAGGTAGGAGGTGATTGTGATAGGTCAGTGAGAAGGGTGGAGCAGATAGGTGGGAAGGAAGATGGATGGGTCAGACAGGTCAAGGGGGCAGAGCCAGGTCAAAGGGTTGGATCTGGGATGAAACGGGATGGGGGTGGGGAAGATTTGGAAACCGGTGAATTCAATGTTGAGGCCGTATGGTTGTTGGCTTCTGAAACGGAATATGAGGTGTTCCTCGTCCAGTTTGTGGGCGGCCTAGTGTCGGTGGTGGAGGAGGTCCAGCATGGGCATGTCCTCAGGGGGGCGGGAGAGGGAGGTGAAATGAATGGCCACAGGAAGGGGTGGTTGGTTGGTGCATGCAGACTAGAGACGTTCCCTGAACTGTTCCACAAGTTTGCACTCAGTCTATCAGATGTTGAGGAGACCACATTCCTCTCCATTAGGCCGTCTGTGAGGTAATGCCACCCCGATGCTGTAGGGGGAGGCATCACACATCAATCCTGGATCTCACTTGGGATCACTGTGTGCCAAAACCTTAGAGAATGACTGCTGTTTCTCCATTTCCCTGAAAGCTGTAGCTTGGCTTCATGACCATTTTTGAAGGAGTTGATGCAAAAGTGCCAGGATGGAGGCCAGGTTATGTATGAACTTTCTGTAATAGTTCACCAGAGTTGAAAAGTGTGGTGCTGGAAAAACGCAGCAGGCCAGGCAGCAGAGGAGCAGGAAAATCGACGTTTTGGGCATAAGCCCTTCTTCACCGCATCTCCTCCACTTCCCGCACCTCCACCCTTGAACCCCGCCCCTCCAATCGCCACCAGGACAGAACCCCACTGGTCCTCACCTTCCACCCCACCAACCTCCATATACATCGTATCATCCTTCGTCATTTCCGCCACCTCCAAACAGACCCCACCTCCAGGGATATATTTCCCTCTCTACCTACCTGCATTCAGGAGAGACCAATCCCTCCGCGACTCCCTCATCAGGTCCACACCCCCCCACCAACCCAACCTCCACTCCCGGCACCTTCCCCTGCAACCGCAAGAAATGCAAAACGTGAACCCACACCTCCCCCCTTACTCCCCTCCAAGGCCCCAAGGGATCCTTCCATATCCGTCACAAATTCACCTGCACCTCCACACACATCATTTACTGCATCCGCTGCACCCGATGTGGCCTCCTCTATATTGGGGAGACGTTTGCGGAATGTTTCAGGGAACACCTCTGGGACACCCGCACCAACCAACCCAATCGCCCCGTGGCTGAATACTTTAATTCCCCCTCCCACTCCACCAAGGAATACAGGTCCTTGGCCTCCTCCATCGCCAGACCCTGGCCACACAACGCCTGGAGGAAGAGCGCCTCATCTTCCACCTAGGAACCCTCCAACCACAAAGGGATGAATGCAGATTTCTCCAGCTTCCTCATTTCCCCTCCCCCCACCTTACCTCAGTCCCAACCCCTGGATTCAGCACCGCCCTCTTGACCTGCAATCTTCTTCCTGACCTCTCCGGCCCATCCCCCTCACCCTCACCTCCTTCCAACTATCGTATTCCCAGCACCCCTCCTTTTTATCTCAGCCCGCATTGGCACACCAGCCTCATTCCTGATGAAGGGCTTATGCCCGAAACGTCGATTCTCCTGCTCCTCGGATGCTGCCTGGCCTGCTGTGCTTTTCCAGCACCACATTTTTCAACTCTGGTACTCCAGCATCTGCAGTCCTCACTTTCTCCCAGTAATAGATCACCAGCCTACAGAAAATCCTTGGCTTCGGTGTGGATGTGGGAGCCAGCGCACCTCTGACCACTCTCACTTCATCTTCCACCAGGCCTTGGTGACTCTGCAGTAAGTAGGCCGCTTGGGTGACTGGAACACACACATTTTTCACTTCTAAGGCGTACGCGCGCCTGGGAGAAATGTCTGAGGACTGTGTTCAACTTCTCAAAGTGTTTTTAATTGGTCTTCCCTGTCATCCAGATAAATGGCGACCTTGGGGGGGAAGACCTTGTAAAATGTTCTCCATCGTCTGCTGAAAAATGGCACGGGTTGATGATACCCTTAATGGGAGTCTCGTATACTGGTACAAACCCTGATGGAGATTAATTGCAGCATACTTCTGGGATTCCTCATCAAAAACCACAACTGCAGGTACATATGGCTCACGTCCAGCTTCCTGAAGGATGGACGGACTCCCCGCCCCACCCCACCAGCTTTGTGTATAAATCCTCTCTGCGAGGGTTTGAGTATTTAGCAAACTTTGAAAATGAAAGTTTAAAATCCCCGCAAGGTCAAACCTGACTTGTCGGTATGGCCGCTGCTGCCCCACTTCGCACACTGGGCTGGTTTGATGGTTCCTTCACCTTCCAGTCTCCTGATTTCTGTCTCTACTTTTGTCCGTAAGGCCGATGGCACTGGGTGGGTCTTACAGAATCATGGAATTACTTCCGGGTCGACCTTCAAGGTGGTCTTGGCTCCTCTGATAATCCCTAGACCTTGCTGTAAAACATCCAGGTATTTAATTAGGACTTCACTCAAGCAGCCATTTTCTAATCAAAGAATGTTGAGCCGATCAAAGTGAATTTTTCTCAACTAATATTTGCCCCATCAGGTTTGGGCCCGGGCCTTTTACTACAATCAGCGGGAACTGAACCAGCTGCCTCTCTCGCGAGCCTGACACCGAAGTTGTAAATGTTCCCCGGTACAGGTTCTCAGCCTGGCTATGGTCTTGCACAAACGTTAGGCTTGGAGTCCAGAGCAAGTTTTGCTAAAGACCGATTCTGCAATCACCGAAACAACCGCACCGCTATCAACCTCCGTTAGAACCAGGTGACCATTTAACCAGATGTCTATTTTAATTGCTTCTAGTTTGGATGCTGCTAAACAATTTAATTATTCCCACAGCTGATGTAGGTGGGCCTTCCGTGGTGTGCACTCTCCTGGACACTGGCCTATGCGTTCTCTTACTCAATTTAGGTCCAGCGGGACTCTTTTGCTGTCCCATGTCCTATACCGACAGCAATTACAATGGCCTGCCAGCCCAGATCCTGAAGAAATTTGTAACCGTTTAGCCGAGGCTTGGCTTTGTTTTGGGGGTTTTGCTGTGGGCTGACCGAGAGTCCCTCTGTTCAGGATCTGTCCTGAGTGAGGCTGTGCAATCACCTTCGCTCAAGTGGTGATTCCCCAGGCTCAGTCAGCTTGATGACATCCTGTAACTCAGCTGCTCCACTTTCCAGTGATAAAGCCAGTTGCAGTGTCTGTTGGGCTTCAGCTAGTAGGTGCCTTTGGCATGGTTGTGTCATTAATCCCACATTCTAAATGGTCTCTCAGCATCTCATTAGTGGTCAAACCAAGGCCACATTCCTCTGCCAGTCATCTTAAACTCTTCGATAATCCCTTATGGATTCTTCCAATAGCGGATCTGAATTAGAGGATTGGGAATCAATGTTCCTTAGCTAAATCCGTTAGCTTTGAAAGGCTTTAGTATTTGGTGTGTCCAGGAAAGTTAGGCTTCTAATAACCGAAAAGGCTGCAGGTCCAAGATCCGTCAGGAGAAGGACTTGTTGCTTCTCATCTGCCCCGAAAACATAACACGTTCTTTCCACACACTGGACCTAGTCTTTGACAGCAGGATCGATGGAGTCAAGCTTCCCAATAACGGCATAATGTCAAAAATGCTTAGCCCCCACTGAAAGCTGGCCGGGGTTGGTGCTGTCACCTTTATCATTTACATCAATGATCTGGATGTGAACGTACAAGGCATGATTGGTAATGTGTGGGGATTAGGCAGTATCATGGCTAGTGGGAAAAGTTATCAAAATTTACAGAGGGATCTTGATCAGATGGGGAAATGGGCTGAGGATTGGCAAATGCAATTCAAAACAGATAAGTGAGGTATTATACTTTGGTAGGACTTTTACAGTTAATGGTAAGGTTCCAAAGAGTGTTGGGGATTAGAGGGACCTAGGAGTGCACATACATAGTTCTTTGAAAGTAGTCTCACACGAAGACAGGGTGGTGAAGGTGGCAGTTAGCATGCTGGCCTTTATCGGTCAAGGCACTGAGTACAGGAGTTGGGACGTTATGTTACAGTTTTATAAGGCATTGGTGAAGCTGCCCTTGGACTATTGTGTGCAGTTTTGGTCACCTTGTTATTGGAAAGTGATAATTTACGAGGATGTTGCCAGGACTAGAAGGAGGAGTGATAGGGAGAGGTTGGCCAAGACAGGACTTTGTTCCTTGAAACAGAGGAGACTGAGGGGTGACCTAATTGAGGTGTATAAAATCATGAGGGTCATAGATAGGATGAATGAATATTAGTCTTTTTCCCCAGGGACGGTGAATTGAAAACTAGAGGGCATAGGTCTAAGGTGAGAGGGGAAAGATTTAAGAAGGACCTGAGGGGCAATGTCTTCATACAGAGAGAGGTGCGTATATGGAATGGGCTGCCAGAGAAAGCAGTTGAGGCAGATACAATAGCAACATTTATTAAAAAAACATTTGGGTAGGTACGTGGATGGGAAGGTTTTAGAGGGATATGGACCAAATTGGAACCAACGGACTGCGCACCTTGGTCAGCATGGGCCAGTTTGGGCCGAAGGGCCTGCTTGCATGCTGTATCACTTAATGACTGTGGTGAGGAGATCTTTTCAGGATCTCTCTCTCATCACCACTGAAATCCAGTATCCCATCACCACGTCACCCTTCATGTACATTTGGACATGACACTGATCTCGTACCCTCAGAGCCAGGTCGCAGAGTGACAGGAGGCCTGACGCTCCTGTTTATAATATTTTATTAACCAAATTACAAAACACAGTTTACAAAAAAACTTAACATTTACAGCTGTATATAACAGCAATTTTACAAGGGAGAGGAGCAGAAAAGCCAGGCCCCAACCCTACCATTCAACCAGTTTACAGGGAGATAACGACAAACCACAAATCCCAGTTCCATATAGGACAAGATAGTGACAAAGATATTTGTAACTGGATTGTCCTTTTATGTACATCGAGTGCATGCAATACAGACCCAGCAAGCCCCCGCCCCTCCCACCTTCCGGCCACTCTAAGGAAGCCCACCCCTACGTACCTTCCGCCTCTTGGTCTACCCCATGCCTCTTCCAGTTCTCGGTCCGCCCTGCCACACCTTTCGACCATCTCTAGGACAGCCCAGCCCGGTACCTGCCTGGGGTGACAGCGGTCATGACGGCCTACCCACCTTCCGGCTTCACTAATCACCCTCAGCACCTTTCGACCACTTCTGGGGCAGCCCGCCCCGGTACCTGCCCGGGTGACAGCACTGAGGACGGCTACCCGCCTTCTGGCTCTCGCTCTGCCCCTACGTACCATTGGGCTCTCACCCACCCCATTGCGCCATCCGGCCAGTAGGCTATCCTGGCACACCTTCCGGCCACGTCTAGGACAGCCTGTCCCCTTCCCTGGGACGGAAGCGTGCAGGGTAGCCCATAAGCCTTCCAGATCTCAGCCTGCCCTTACACACCTTCTGGCTCTCGGATGCTCTGACACACCTTTTGACCACCTCTAGGACAGCCCGTTCCGATTACCCCTTCTCGGGACGACAGCACTCAGAATGGCCTACCCACCATCTGGCTCTCGGGGCGACTGGCATCAGGGTGGCCTACCCACCTTCCAGCTTTCGGGACAGCCTACCAACCTTCAGGTTCACAGGATGGCCTACCCACCCTCCGGCTCTCGGGGTGACAGCTTTCAGGATGACCCATGAGCCCCCCAGCTCACAGTTAGACCTGCCAGGCCCAGGGACACGCAAGACAGTGCAGGTGATAGACCCAGGAAACACCACAATACAGTTAGTTACCAAAAAACAGAGTCCTTTCTGGTACACAGTCCAAATCTATACAGTCTTCAAGATATAGAATCCATTTCCAGGAAGAGTCCACTCCAGTATACAATGTGCATTGTCAGAAATAGAGTCTGCTCCAAACTGCAGAGTCCGCAACCAAGGGCAGAGTCCACTCCTGGAGGCAGCAAATAAACACCCCACAGCACACAGGTGTTCAGTCTCCATGGAGTCCTGGCCCAGCCTTGGAAAACCAGGCCCATTCACAGGAACAGCACATAGTACAGGTGCAGTTAACTCACAGGGGTTTGGTCCTCTCCCAAAGGAAAGGTCTTCTCCCAACCTCCAGGAGCAAGTGCTCTCCTCCCAGCACACATAGGTGTTCAATCTTCAGAGGCTCCAGTCGCAGGGCTAGGCCTCCCCACAGGAACAGCTCCTCTGGTAAAATGTATGTATTCCACAAGGGCTCAGTTCAAACACCAATAAAAAGTGAAGACACACACAAAAAACAAAGGAAACTAGAGTCCAAGGGCTAAGCCCTACCACAAAATTAACATTGTCCTTTTCTCAAAAAGGAGTGAAAAGGGTAACACACAGGCTGTAACCAGCAAGTGAAACAACAACCCCCTAATGAGAACTGAGTTACACCGGAAACACATTGTGTGCATCAAGAGTTTAACAATCAGTCCTCACTAAAAGGAATGTCAGTTAACAAACTGGATAAATAATTCATCCAGTTCAGGAATCAGGTTTCCCCCTCCAAAGAAAAGGAAGCAGAAACTCACAGTAACGCATTGACTGTAGCACCAGCCAGCACAGAGTCAGTCCCCTAAACTGAGGAGACTCTGAATCTCCTGTTTTTTTAAATTTTATTAAACAAATTACAAAACAGTTTACAAAAAACATTTACAGCTGTAAACAAGAGACAGCAATTTTACAAGGGAGAGGAGCAGCAAAGTCAGGCCCCAAACCCTACTGTTCAGCCAGTTTACAGGGAGATGAGGACAAACCTCAAATCCCAGTTACACATAGGACAAGACAGTGACAACGACATTTGTACATTAGACAATACTGTTACATACAAAAGTGCAGACAATACAGACCCAGCAAGCCCCCATCCCTCCCACCTTCTGACCACTCTAAGGCAGCCCGTCCCTACCCACCTTCCGGCTCTCGGGTCTCTCAGTCCGCCCTGACACGCCTGTCGATCACCTCCAGGACAGCCCGCCCCAGTACCTGCCTGGGGTGACAGTGGTCAGGACAGCCTACCCACCTTCCGGCTTCACTAACCACCCTCAGCACCTTTCGACCACCTCTGGGGCAGCCCGCCCAGTACCTGCCCGGGTGACAGCACTGAGGATGGCTACCTGTCTTCTGGCTCTTGGTCTGCCCCTACGTACCATTGGGCTCTCACCCACCCCAATGCGCCATCCGGCCAGTGGGCTATCTTGGCACACCTTCTGGCCATGTCTAGGACAGCTCATTCCATTCCCTTGGACGGAAGCGTGCAGGGTAGCCCACAAGCCTTCCGGATCTCAGCCCGCCCCTACACGCCTTCTGGCTCTTGGCTGCTCTGACACACCTTTTGACCACCTCTAGGATAGCCCGTTCCGATTACCCCTTCTCGGGACGACAGCGCTCAGAACGGCCTACCCACCATCTGGCTCTCGGGGCGACTGGCATCAGGGCGGCCTACCCACCCTCCGGCTTTCGGGATAGCCTACCAACCTTCAGGTTCACAGGGTGGCCTACACACCCTCTGGCTTTGAGAGTGACAGCTTTCAGGATGACCCATGAGCCCCCCAGCTCACAGTAAGGCCTGCCAGACCCAGGGACATGCAAGACAGTGCAGGTGGTAGACCCAGGAAACACCACAATACAGTTAGTTACCCAAAAAAAACCACAGATTCCTTTCTGGTACACAATCCAAATCTATACAGTCTTCAAGATATAGAATCCATTTCCAGGAAGAGTCCACTCCAGTATACAATGTGCATTGTCAGAAATAGAGTCTGCTCCAAACTGCAGAGTCCGCAACCAAGGGCAGAGTCCACTCCTGAAGGCAGCAAATTCACACCCCACAGCACACAGGTGTTCAGTCTCCATGGAGTCCTGGCCCAGCCTTTGAAAACCAGGCCCACTCACAGAAAAATAATACAGGTGCAGTTAACTCACAGGGGTTTGGTCCTCTCCCAAAGGAAAGGTCTTCTCCCAAACTCCAGGATATGGCAACTGCTCACCTCCCAGCACACACAGGTGTTCAATCTTCAGAGGCTCCAGTCCCAATAAAAAGTGAAGACAGATATAAAAAACAAAGAAAACTAGAGTCCAAGGGCTAAGCCCTACCACAAAATTAACATTGTCCTTTTCTCAAAAAGAGAGAAGAGTAACACGCAGGCTGTAACCAGCCAGTGAAACAACAGCCCCCTAATGAGAACTGAGTTACACTGGAAACACATTGTGTGCATCAAGAGTTTAACAATCAGTCCTCACTAAAAGGAATGTCAGTTAACAAACTGGATAAATAATTCATCCAGTTCAGGAATCAGGTTCCCCTTCCCAAAAAAGGAAGCAGAAACTCACAGTAACGCACTGACTGTAACGCCAGCCAGCACAGAGTCAGTCCCCTAAACTGAGGAGACTCTGATTCTCCTGTTTATTTTTTTTTTGTTCTTGCTTTTGTTGCTACTTTATTCCCCTCCTGTACAGGTTAGCACAGCTACAATTATGTGGGCATTTTGTCGCATCAATTGGATAGAATGTTTAACACAAAATGGTTGTTTTATTCCCATATTTGGAGATTAAAACCTTCTCTAATTCAGTCAATTTAATCTCCAGAGTGATTACTTTCTTTAACATTTCATCCTGAATGGCAATCTTTTTTTCATAGACTCCATGTTGTCGGCACTGTCTCCTTTTTTTCTTTTCTTTTTATTTTCTCTTTTTCTTATTGAGAGACACAAAGTGCACGAATCTTTATTCCATTGCCACCACCAGGAAGATAGGAAAACACCCAAGTGACCAGTGACAAGCACTGCCCTTCACATCAAAGGGCAATGCTGTGTGATTAAACAGTAAAGGGGAGGGTAGGGACTAAATCAAAATAGAGTTGGAGGGGGAAATAATGCACTCCACTCCCTGCGGCGCCCACCTCTCCCTGAACGACTCCAGGGTGTCGGTGGACACCGCGTGCTCCTTCTCCAAGGACACCCGGGCTCTAACGTAACCCCGAAAGAGGGGCAGGCAGTCGGCCCTAACGACCCCCTCCACGGCCCGCTGCCTGGACCTGTTGATGGCCAGTTTGGCCAGGCCCAGGAGCAGACCCACGAGGAGGTCTTCGGACCTGCCCTCCCTCCTCCGTACCGGGTGCCCGAAGATCAGGAGCGTGGGACTGAAGTGCAGCCAAAAACAGAGGAGAAGGTTTTTAAGAAAATCAAAAGGGGATTTCCCAGCCCACACCCAATATATACATGGTCCACGGACTCGACAGCGCCACAGAACAAGCAGTTGGGCTGGGAGTCCGTGAACCACCGCAATCTGCGGTTGCAGGGGACCGCTGCGTGCAGCACCTTTCACCCCAGATCCCCGAGAGAAAGGGGGAGGACTCCCGCGTAGAGAGCCCTCCACTGGGGATCCCCACCGCCCGGTGGCAAATGGGCACGCCAAGGCGTGTCCGGACGGTGGATGAGGGAGAAGAGGTGGACGGTGTGCAGCAGCAGTCGATACAGGGCCTTCCTTTTTACATCCCTTAAGGGGACAAAATTAAAATTCTGGAGGCGGCTCAGGTTGTGGGGCACAGGCTCCCGCAGGAAGTACGGGACCTTGGGGCCAATGTGAAATTCCGTCCGGGCCGGGGTGAGCGCGGACGGGATCCCACCGCACACCTGAGCGTCCTCCAACTGGTGCACTACGTCGGGTCAGAGCATCGCCGTTCTAAGGCGTCGGATGGCGGTGGCCACGTACCGGACGTCTACCGCTGCCCTGCTCGCTATGTCCTGCGGCAGCGTCCAGCCCAGGCCCCCGGCACCCAGCACGTCCCCGATCCTGGTCGCCCTCGCCGCCACGGCCCTCCCCTCCGACAGCCACTCGAACCCGCGAGTACGGAGGTGCGGATTCCTGAGCAACGGCTCCCTGACGACAGCCGCTACTCCAGCCGGAGGGTAGGCGCGACGCGATTCGACCTTGTTCCAGACAGTGATCAGGTCCCGGTAAAAGACAGGCAGCGTCTGGAGGGCGACCTCCAAACCGTCACAGTCGACGAACAGGAGCTGCGTGTCGTAGTTGAGGTTACGCACCTGGCGGAAAAAATACGTCGCCAGGGCGCACCACCGAGGAGGAGGCTCGACGTAAAGGTATCGCTGCAAGGTCTGAAGGCGGAACGTCGCGACCTGGGTGCGGACGTTGTCTCCTGTTTTTTTTTCTTGGCCAGTGACAAGCACTGCCCTTCATAATCTCCTGTTTATTTTTTTTTTCTCTTTTTTTTCAAAACACCCCACACTACCGCCTAACTGCAGTAGTGCTTATTTTTCCCCAGCACCCATGGTGTGTGTGTGTGTAGGTGTGAGACACAGTGAAAGACACAAAGTGCACGAATCTTTATTCAATTTCCACCACCAGGAAGATATGAAAAACAGCCGAGTGGCCAGTGACAAGCACTGCCCTTCAAACCACAGGGCAATGCTGTGTGATCAAAACAGTGACGGGGAGGGTAGGGATTAAATCAAAATAGAGTTGGAGGGGGAAATAATGCACTCCACTCCCTGCGGCGCCCACCTCTCCCTGAACAACTCCAGGGTGTTGGTGGACACCGCATGCTCCTTCTCCAAGGACACCCGGGCTCTAACGTAACCCCGGAAGAGGGGCAGGCAGTCGGCCCTAACGACCCCCTCCACGGCCCGCTGCCTGGACCTGTTGATGGCCAGTTTGGCCAGGCCCAGGAGCAGACCCACGAGGAGGTCCTCGGACCTGCCCTCCCTCCTCCGTACCGGGTGCCCGAAGATCAGGAGCGTGGGACTGAAGTGCAGCCAAAAGCAGAGGAGAAGGTTTTTGAGAAAATCAAAAAGGGAGTGCAAACGCCCACACCCAATATATACATGGTCCACGGACTCCACAGCGCCACAGAACAAGCAGTTGGGCTGGGAGTCCGTGAACCACCGCAATCTGCGGTTGCAGGGGACCGCTGCGTGCAGCACCCTCCACCCCAGATCCCCGAGAGAAAGGGGGAGGACTCCCGCGTAGAGAGCCCTCCACTGGGGATCTCCACCGCCCGGTGGCAAATGGGCACGCCAAGGCGTGTCCGGACGGTGGATGAGGGAGAAGAGGTGGACGGTGTGCAGCAGCGGTCGATACAGGGCCTTCCTTTGTATATCCCTTAAGGGGACAAAATTAAAATTCCGGAGGCGGCTCAGGTTGTGGGGCACAGGCTCCCGCGGGAAGTACGGGACCTTGGGGCCAATGTGAAATTCCGTCCGGGCCGGGGTGAGCGCGGACGGGATCCCACCGCACACCTGAGCGTCCTCCAACTGGTGCACTACGTCGGGTCAGAGCATCGCCGTTCTAAGGCGTCGGATGGCGGTGGCCACGTACCGGACGTCTACCGCTGCCCTGCTCGCTATGTCCTGCGGCAGCGTCCAGCCCAGGCCCCCGGCACCCAGCACGTCCCCGACCCTGGTCGCCCTCGCCGCCACGGCCCTCCCCTCCGACAGCCACTCGAACCCGCGAGTACGGAGGTGCGGATTCCTGAGCAACGGCTCCCTGACGACAGCCGCTACTCCAGCCGGAGGGTAGGCGCGACGCGATTCGACCATGTTCCAGACAGTGATCAGGTCCCGGTAAAAGACAGGCAGCGTCTGGAGGGCGACCTCCAAACCGTCACGGTCGACGAACAGGAGCTGCGTGTCGTAGTTGAGGTTACGCACCTGGCGGAAAAAATACGTCGCCAGGGCGCACCACCGAGGAGGAGGCTCGACGTAAAGGTATCGCTGCAAGGTCTGAAGGCGGAACGTCGCGACCTGGGTGCGGACGTTGTCTCCTGTTTATTTTTGTCTACCCGGGCTCTCTGATTGGACCAGCATAACAGCCCCAATCAAGGAACTCAGATTCTGTGAGGGACACCTGGCTGACTTGGTTACATACACTCCAGGCACAAGGAGGGAGCAGTGAATAAAGCACACAGTGTCCTCAGCTTTATTAATAGGGGCAGAGAGTACAAGAGCGAGGAGGTGATGGGGAACATGTACTAGACCCTGTTTGACCCCAGCTGGAGGACTGGGGACAGTTGTGGGGGCCACGTTATAGGGAAGATGTGAGTGTATCAGAGAGAGTGTGGGGGTGATTTACAGGAATGGTTCCAGGAATGAGAAACTTCAGTGATGAGGATCGATTGAAGGAGTTGGGATTGTTCCCCTTGGAGAGAGGAGGCTGAGAGGGGATCTGATAGAGGTTTTCAAACTCATAAGTAGAATAGATAGATGAAAGTTGTTCACACCTGTAAAAGAATTGAGAACAAGAGCAGTATAGTATTAAAATAATGTGCAAATGTAGCGAGGATGATGTGAGGAAACGTTTTTTGACCAAGTGAGTGTTAGGGTGTGGAATGCACAGCCTGGAAGTGTAGGGGAGTCACATTCAATTGAGACATTCAAGAAGTTATCAGATGATTATTGGAGCAGAAACGTTGTGCAAGAATATGGGGAAAAGGCAGGAGATTGGAACAAGGGGATAGAACCGATGCAGGCAGGATGGGCTGAATGGCCTCTTTCCGCAGTGTAACTGGGAGCTTGGGGAAGTGGGCACGTTCAGGTCCTGCTGGGCCTGTAGTAGCTGATGCAGCCAAGCTCTGTCACCCAGGAGCAGAGCTCCCCCTCCCCAGTTTATCACCCACTTCCCCCACCTTGGGAAATGGCTCCCATTCCTGGGTTCCTCAGCACCCAGCCCATCCACCCTGCCAACACCAACCCCCCACCCCCACCACCCTCAAATAGCTGCTCCATTTGGATAGAGCACAGCAGTCAGGATGATGCAGCACCCCCTGTCTGTAATACACTGCATGGCAGGCAACAATATGACACGCAGGGCCCTTGGGAAGCTGCACGGAAAACATTTCACCTTCAGTCAGCATTAGCCTATTATAACACTCTCTGCTGCTCACCTCAACAACACTGAGATGTCCCAGTTCACTTTGCAAACCCCAATGACACGTTACAAATCACCTTTGACCAGCACCTGATGCCTCAGTATCTTCACTCTGCATGGAGAGAAAATGGGTAATAAAACGATTACACATTAAATATAGCTGGGCTTTGCAAATGGCTGCTTTGTGTATTTATTGTTTCAATGCCTTGGTGTCCCTTTGGCATCCTGCTCGCGCCCTCAGCCCCAAGTCTGTGATGTCCTCGCTCTACGCGGACAGCCCGTTTCAGCCTGTTGCACATCCTCCACCCACCACCAGGTGGAGACTTGCTAGCTGTCCTCCTGCTCCTAAACCCTAACATTACACCCGAATGGTGCCCTCCCTCCCCATATGTCTGAGCTCCCCTTGTCCAGGTGTAGGTCACACTCAATAACCAGCATCTCTCCTCTTCCCCTCCCCCACCAATCTGAACATATTCTCCATGTCTCCCTCCTAGAGGAAGGATGCTATGAAACTTGAAAAGATTTACAAGGATGTTGCCAGGGTTGGAGGATTTGAGCTATAGGGAGAGGCTGAACGGGCTGGGGCTGTTTTCCCTGGAGCGTTGGAGGCTGAGAGGTGATCTTATAGAGGTTTACAAAATTATGAGGGGTATGAATAGGGTAAATAGGCAAAGCCTTTTTCCCTGGGGTGGGGGAGTCCAGAACTAGAGGGCATAGGTTTAGGGTGAGAGGGGAAAGATATAAAAGAGACCTAAGGGGCAACCTTTTCACACAGAGGGTGGTACGTGTATGGACTGAGCTGCCAGAGGAAGTAGTGGAGGCTGGTACAATTGCAACATTTTAGAGGCATTTGGATGGGTATATGAATAGGAAGGGTTTTAATTGGATGCGGGCCAGGTGCTGGCAAATGGGACTACATTAAGTTACAATATCTGGTCGTCATGGATGAGTTGGACGGAAGGGTCTGTTTCCATGCTGTACATCTCGATGTCCTTTCTTCACCTTCCTTTTGCTCAGCTCTACAAAGGCCTCTGCTTCCCCATTCCTTGCACCCCATTGCCTTGATTCCCCCATCACTGTGACAGACACCCCCTTGAACATGCCTGAAAGACTCATGGATATTCAGTGTGAGGCTGATAATGACAAACAGCTCTCCATGTGACTGATTGGTCCCCTGACTGCCCCCTGTCTGCTGCTGCTGGGTCCTACAGGACTGACCGCTGATCACTCCCATTGGTCGGTACTGGCATAGTAAAAGCTCACCATCTTGAAGCCCATGGACCGTGCGTAGACTGTGTCCCTGTGAGTGTCTCAATGCGGCAGCATGGAGAGCTCTCGGCTCCAGCTGAGACAGCAATGCACTGATCAGCGTGCCAGGGTGAGGCAGGAATACTGGGAGCCTGTAAGGAGGTGCTCAGTCTGTGTCAGCCAGCCTGGGCCCACTCTGTGAGCTGGGGCCTGTCCCTCTGCAAGATCTCTCTCACAATGCCCAGCGAAACTGAGTGAGCAGCCAGTGGATCAGAGAGTCCTGTGATTGTGGTGACAGGGGTTGGCAAAGACTGGAAGCCAATGTCAACATGACAGGTGCATGCTGGGCCACGGTTGGAATATTGTGTTGCAGAGGTGACATGATAAAGGTGTACATGATGTTGAGAGGGATAGACAGAACAGACAGCTAGAAATGGCAGAAATGGCTATCACAAGGGGACATAACTTTAAGGTGATTGGAGGACGGTTTAGGGGACATGTCAGAGGTAGGTTCCTTACGCAGGGTGGTGGCTGTATGCAATGCATTGTCAGTGATGGTAATGGAGTCAGATACATTAGAGACATTTAAACAACTCTTCGATAGGCACAAAATGAAGGGTATGTAGGTTAGTCTGAATTTAGAGTAGGGTAAAAGGTTAAAACGACACCGAGGGTGAAGGGCCTGTACTGTGCTGTACTGTTTTATGCTCTATGTTCTAATCACCACGCTATAGTGCTATGGATAGGCCAGACCACTCAAAACATTCTTAAGCAATCAGCCCCAGACCACAACTTCCCAATTTGTTTCGGTAAATGTACAGTGAAAATTACCCGGAGTAAGATAGTGAGGTTGACTACCAAGTTTTAAAACTGGCAAAAATGTATTCACCAAATTACACAATGAAACACAAAGAACAGAATAAAGAACCCCTACAGAACTCAGTCCATCCAAACTAGACTTAATTCTGCTGTTCCGAATATACACAACAGTCCCAATAAGCAAACTCCCTTTAAAGCTCAGTATAAATGGGACACACGCTTACAGGTTGAAGTTGAAGGGCAGAAGGAGAGAGAGAATTTCCACACAGCTTCCTGTTGAACTTCTCAGTTCAAGACCGAACTAAAACTGCTCAGCTCAGCTAGAGAGCTGACCACTCCCCTTTCATTATACAGGTCACTTCTAAAGCATGACCACTTTGGCCTGAAGTCTCATCTGTTTACACACAAACAAAAGGCCTCTGAAAATCCTTTCAACTCTGTACCAAACCAGACTGATTGGAGCTTAGTCTGGTTTATTACCCCTCTGTTGGAATATTGCGTGCAATTCTGGTCTCCTTCCTATCAGAAAGATGTTGTGAAACTTGAAAGGGTTCAGAAAAGATCTACAAGGATGTTGCCAGGGTTGGAGGATTTGAGCTACAGGGAGAGGCTAAACAGGCTGGGGCTGTTTTCCCTGGAGCGTCGGAGGCTGAGGGGTGACCTTATAGAGGTTTATGAAATTATGAGGGGCATTGGATAGGATAAATAGACAAAGTCTTTTCCCTGGAATTGGGGAGTCCAGAACTAGAGGGGATAGGTTTAGGGTGAGAGGGGAAAGATATAAAAGAGACCTAAGGGGAACTTTTTCACGCAGAGGGTGGTGCGTGTATGGAATGAGCTGCCAGAGGATGTGGTGGAGGCATTTGGATGGGTGCAATTGCAACATTTAAGAGGCATTTGGATGGGTATATGAATCGGAAGGGTTTGGAGGGATATGGGCTGGGTACTGGCAGGTGGGACTAGATTGGGTTGGGATATCTGATCGGCATGGACGGGTTGGACCGAAGGGTCTGTTTCCATGCTGTACATCTCTATGACTCTGAAAAATGTCAAGGACAGAGTCTCCTTGAGTCAAGGAACAGCTTTTAGAAAAAAAAGGGACTAGCTTTGTGACAAAACAAAGGCTTTGGAGAGGGTATAGAAGATGTTTACCAGGATGTTTTAGCTAGAAGGAGAGGTTGGACAAACTTGGATTGTATTCGCTGGAGTGTTAGAGACTAAGGGGTGACCTGATAAAAGTATATAAAATTCTGAGAGGTATGCCCCTATTCTTACTTTCTGCCCATACCCTTTGATCCCTTTAGTTCTAAGAACTACATCTATATCTTTCTTTGACTTCAACAGCTTCCTTGGGCAGAGAATTCCACAGACTCCCCACTCTCTGAGTGAAGATGTTTCACCTCATAGAGTCATGGAATTATAGAGATATACCAGTGTGGAAAACCGACCCTTTGGTCCAACTTGTCCATGTCGATCACTTTTCCTAAATTAATCGAGTCCCCTTGCAGTCCACTACCCCTCCAATTTTGATGTCATCTGCAAACTTACTAATTGTACCTCCTATGTTCACATCTAAATCCTTTATATAAATGACAAAAAGCAGTAGACCCAGCACCGATTCTTGTAGCACTCCACTGGTCACAGGCCTCCAGTCTGAAAAGTAACCCTCCCTCACTACCCTCTGTCTTCTACCTTTGAGCCAGTTGGCTAGTTTGGCAGCATTATGTCAAGAAAGAACATAGAATAGTACAGCACAGTACAGGCCCTTCGGCCCTCGATGTTGTGCCGGCCTTTTATCCTACTCTAAGAACAGACTAACCTACATACCCTACATTTTACTATCATCCATGCACCTATCCAAGAGTCACTTAAATGTTCCTAATGTCTCTGACTCTACTCCCACTGCTGGCAGGGCATTCCACATACCCACCACTCTCTGTGTAAAGAACCTACCTCTGACATCTCCCCTAAACCTTCCTCCAATCACCTTAAAATTATGCCCCCTCATGATAGTCTCTAGCTATCCACTCTATCTATGCCTCTCAACATCTTGTACACCTCTATTGAGTCACTTCTCCCTGTATTCCGTGAGATCTAACCTTGCTAACCAGTCTCCCATGGGGAACCTTGTTGAATTCCTTACTGAAGTCTATATAGATCACGTCCACTGCTCTGCCCTCATTAATTGTCTTCATTACTTCTTCAAAAAATGCAATCAATTAGGGAGACATGATTTGCATGCATTAACCATGTTGACTATCTCTAATCAGTTCTTGTCTATCTAAATATATGTAAATCCTCTCTCTCAAGTTTCCCTCCAACAACTTGCCCACCACCGATTCAAGCTCAGCTGACATCATGGTCTATAGTTCTCAGGCTGGTCCTTACCGCCCTTCTTAAACAGTGGCACCACGTTTGCCAACCTCCAGTCTTCCGGCACCTCACCTGTGACTATTGATGATACAAATATCTCAGCAAGAGGCCCAGCAATCACTTCTCTAGCTTCCCACAGAGTTTTCAGGTACACCTGATCAGGTCCTGGGCATTTATCCACCTTTAACCGTTTCAAGACATCCAGCACTTCCTTCTCTGTAATCTGGACATTTTGTAATCTGTAATCTGGCAAGATGTCACCATCTATTTCCCTACCGTCTATATCTTCCACGCCCTTTTCCACTGGAAACACTGATGCAAAATACTCGTTTAGTATCTCCCCCATTTTCTGTGGCTCCACACAAAGGCCGCCTTGCTGATCTTTGAGGGGCTGATGAAGGGCTTTTGCCTGAAACGACGATTTCAAAGCTCCTTGGATGCTGCCTGAACTGCTGTGCTCTTCCAGCACCACTAATCCAGAATCTGGTTTCCAGCAACTGCAGTCATTGTTTTTACCTCGTTGATCTTTGAGGGGTCCTATTCTCTCCCTAGTTACCCTTTTGTCCTTAATATATTTGTAAAAACCCTTTGGATTCTCCTTAACTCTATTTGCCAAAGCTATCTCATGTCCCCTTTTTGCCCTCCTGATTTCCCTCTTAAGTATACTCCTACTTCCATTATACTCTTCTAAGGATTCACTCGATCTATCCTGTCTATACCTGACATATGCTTCCTTCTTTTTCTGAACCAAACCCTCAATTTCTTTGGTCATCCAGCATTCCCTATACCTACCAGCCCTTCCTTTCACCCTGACAGGAATATACTTTCTCTGGATTCTTGTTATCTCATTTCTGAAGGTGTCCCATTTTCCAGCCATCCCTTTACCTGCGAACATCTGCCCCCAATCAGTTTTTGAAAGTTCTTGCCTAATATTGTCAAAATCAGCCTTTCTCCAATTTAGAACTTCAACTTTTAGATCTGGTCTATCCTTTTCCATCACTATTTTAAATCTAATAGAATTATGGTCACTGGCCCCAAAGCGCTCCCCCACTGACACCTCAGTCACCTGCCCTGCCTTATTTCCTAAGAATAGGTCAAGTTTTGCACCTTCTCTGGTAGGTACATCCACATACTGAATCAGAGAATTGTCTTGTACACACTTAACAAATTCCTCTCCATCTAAACCCTTAACACTATGGCAGTCCCGGTGTATGTTTGGAAAGTTAAAATCCCCTACCATAACTACCCTATTATTCTTACAGATAACTGAGATCGCCTTCCAAATTTGTTTCTCAATTTCCCTTTGACTATTAGGGGATCCATAATACAATCCCAATTAAGATGATCATCCCTTTCTTATTTCTCAGTTCCACCCAAATAACTTCTCTGGATATATTTCCGGGAATATCCTCCCTCAGCACAGCTGTAATGCTATCCCTTATCAAAAGCACCACTTCCCCTCCTCTCTTGCCTCCCTTTCTGTCCTTCCTGTAGCATTTGTATCCTGGAACATTAAGCTGCCAGTCCTGCCCATCCCTGAGCCATGTTTCTGTAATTGCTATGATATCCCAGTCCCATGTTCCTAACCATGCCCTGAGTTCATCTGCCTTCCCTGTTAGGCCCCTTGCATTGAAATAAATGCAGTTTAATTTATTAGTCTACCTTGTCCCTGCCTGCCCTGACTGTTTGACTCACTCCTTTTCCCAGTTGTACCAGTCTCAGATTGATCTCTATCCTCAGTATCTCCCTGGGATCCCCTTCCCCCCTTCACCTCCCTAGTTTAAATCCTCCAGAGTAGCTCAGGCAAATGTCCCTGCCAGTATATTAGTCCCCTTCCAGTTTAGGTGCAATCCATCCTTCTTGTACAGGTCACTTCTACCCCAGAAGAGATTCCAATGATCCAAAAATGTGAATCCTTCTCCCATACACCAGCTCCTCAGCCATGCATTCATCTGCTCTATCCTCCTATTCCTGCCCTCACTAGCTCGCAGCACTGGGAGTAATCCAGATATTACTACCCTTGAGGACCTCCTTTTTAAATTCCTGCCTAACTCTCTATCATCTCCCTTCAGAATCTTATCCTTACTTACTATCTGGAATGGCCCACCATGTAACCTTGAATTGTGACCTTTGGACTTGGGAAGATGGCAGTGATTCAGTAGAACTACTGTGGATGGCTCTGCCTAATATATTGGTGTTTTTTTTTACCATGGAGGAGTTGTATGGAGGAATTGTTCATTTAAAAACTTGGAGAACACATATTCATTGACAATTTGGAGTGGTAAGGATGCCAAAGGGAAAAGAAGTAAGCAAACAGCAACAGGGAGCGGCTGGAGCAGGTGGAGGGTCAAACCAAGGCCTTGGAAGCGGTGATGGAGTCCTCGTCCTGACGGATCCAGGTACTGGAGTGGGAAGTGCGGGCCTTGCGAGATCAGGTCGACGACCCCCTCGAAAACCGAGGCTCGAGGACGACTCTTCGGGATTGTCGGACCCCTGGAGGGTGAAGAAGGTGGGCAGCCAGTCAGCTTCTTTGAACGCTGGCTGCCGCAGTTCCTGGGCCCTCCAATCGAGTCTGGCAGGTTGCACATTGAAAGGGCCTATCGGGTCGCTGTGCGCAGGTCTGGGCCGGTACAGCACTCCCTCCCGGTCCTAGTGCACTCCCACACATACAGGGGCAAGCAAAGAGTGATGAAGCCTCCAGATCCCTGGGAAAAGATCCACAGGCACTGCTGTACAAGGAGTCAAAAATCATGTTTTTCCAGGATTTCTTGGCTGAAGTTAAAAAGAGGCTGAGGAACCTGGGCATCCAATACTCCACAAGATACCCCACAGTGCTTCATTTCAGACACAAGGACTCAGTTTATACATTTGACTCAGCGGATAAAGAAAGCTAAGAACCTTGTGGACACTTTAAAATAGACCAAATGGTCTGAAGGATATGGTTAATGTTCATCCTTTTCTCCTTCATTCCCTGAGTTTTCCCTTTTCCCTTTTTTTCCTCTTTCCCTAATAATTTTTTAAAAATCTTAGAGTATGCAGTTCCTATTATATTTTTGAACTGGATTTGATCATGGGAAACTTTGTGGGTTCCCTGTTTTAATTTGTTCTTTTTCTCTTTTAGTCACTAGGAGGGGCTGGGCAGAGAGCTTGTCCTGACTTTGTTAAAAATCACACGACACCAGGTTATAGTCCAACAGAGCGACGCTCCGAAAGCTAGTGCTTCCAATTAAACCTGTTGGACTATAACATGGCGTTATGTGATTTTTAACTTTGTACACCCCAGTCCAAATCATATCCTGACTTTGTCTTTTTTAGTTGACTGCAGGATCATCTCCTTGTTTAGTTACGTTGTTTTTGCCTAAGGCTGGGGCACAGTCCAGGCCTGAAGGAGCTGTACAGGAGGGGATGCGTAGGGTGAGTTCATCTATGGACAGAGGGGGGAAAGAGTCTCCCATTCAATGTTTTATAGTTGGTTTTCTTCATAGCTTTTTGGTAACAATAGTCATTTGTAGTTGTGATAGAGTAGTTTTTGTATACTTAATTCTGCGACTCTATGAGTCTCCACTTAACTTGTGCTCGGTGCATTACAAGCAGGATTCTCCCTTCAGCGGGTTCAGGGGTCTCTGGAAGAGGATATGGCTAAGTGTCTTGTTAAATGGTGCACCTGCAACATCATCTTGACACCAAGAACAGCTACATAAGAATCCTACTCATTGACTACAGTTCAGCCTTCAACACTATTATCCCCTCGAGACTGATTACTAAACTTAGGGATCTCTCGGACTAAGCCCCACTCTCTGTAACTGGATCCTCAGTTTCCCGACCCGCAGGCCGCAATCAGTGAAGATTGAGGACAATATTTCATCCTCACTAACACTCAACACTAGAGTCCCCCCAGGGGTGTGTACACAGCCCCCTACTGTACTCACTGTATACCCATGACTGCGTCACCAAATACCAGGCTAATGCCATTTACAAGTTCGCTGACGACATCACCATAGTTGGTCGAATCTCAGATGGCGATGAAACAGACTACAGACAGGAGGTGGAAGACCTGGAAAAATGGTGCACTGAGAACAACCTAGCTCTCAATGCCGGCATAACCAAGGAACTCATTCTTGATTTTCGGCGGGATGTTACTCCTGTTCCCCTACACATTAACAGCACAGAGGTGGAACGGGTGGAGAGTGTCAAGCTCCTGGGAGGGGTCATCAACAACAAGCTTTCTTGGACTCTCCATGTGGACACACTGGGTACAAAGGCCCAACAACATCTCTTCTTCCCCAGGCAGCTGGGGAAATTTGGCATGACGGTGAATACCTTTGCCAACTTTTATAGGCGTGCCCTCGAGAGGATTCTGTCTGGATCTATCACTACCTGGTATGGTACTGTACCAGTCAAGATCGGAGATGGTTACAGAGAGTGGCGAACTCGGCCCGGACAATCACAAAGGCCAACCTCCCATCTATAGAATCCATCTACCAGGCCCACTGTCAAGGAAAGGCCACCAACATTCTCACATCCATCCCACCCTGACAATGTTTTTCTCCAATCTCTACCATCGGGGAGAAGGTACAGAAGCCTGGACACATACACCAGACGGTTTGAAAACAACCTCTACCTTACCATTGTTGTTAGAATACTGAATGGACTCACAAACTCCTAACATTCACCTGGACCTGTGGTGTTGTTTTTGCTGCTGTTTACCTATTATTTACTATCGATGTGACTTAACTCTGTGATCTGCCTGTATTGCTCACGAAGCAAAGCTCTTCACTGTGCCTCGGTACATGTGACAATAAATTCAATTCAATTCAATTCAAGGGAAGTCATTCGCCTGTTAAAAGGAAAAAAGTGCATTCTAGTCTTAAGAGGGAAAGGGTTGATATCGCTTTGTTGCAGGAAACCCATCTTGATGATGGGGAACACCTGAAATTATAACAGGGGGGTTATGACCGGGTATTCTTTTCATCCTTTACGACTAAAAGTAGGGGATTGGCGGTACTTAAGGGCGGCACGGTGGCACAGTGGTTAGCACTGCTGCCTCACAGCGCCAGAGACCTGGGTTCAAATCCCGCCTCAGGCGACTGACTGTGTGGAGTTTGCACGTTCTCCCTGTGTCTGGGTGGGTTTCCTCCGGGTGCTCCGGTTTCCTCCCACAGTCCAAAGATGTGCAGGTCAGGTGAATTGGCCATGCTAAATTGCCCCTAGTGTTAGGTTAGGGGTATGGTTGGGTTGCACTTCGGCGGGGTGGTGTGGACTTGTTGGGCCGAAGGGCCTGTTTCCACACTGTAAGTAATCTTATCCAGAAAAATCTGCCGTTCACATTATTAGAGCCAGTGAAAGATGAGCAGAGACGGTTTGTGATACTTAAAGCCCTGAGACATTGGAAGGAATATGGCATTTTAAATGTCTACTGTCCTCCAGTGCATCCCCTCAAATTTTTGATTAGTGCCTTTTCTAAGGTGAGTGCTTTTGGAACACGGTACATTATTATAGGGGGGGAATTTTAATTGTCTTTTGGATCCGACAGTGGACAGGATGCCTTGTGGGCCCCCAACTATTTCTTCGCAGACCAAGCAGGTAAGGAGTTGGGGCTGGTGGATATTTGGAGATGTCTTCACCCTACCGGCAGGGACTTCACCTTTTTTTCAAACCCACACAAATGTCACACAAGGATTGACCTCTTTCTGGCACCCTCGACCCTTCTGGATTCGATTCTGGGTTGTAAAATTGGGAATATAGCTATCTCTGATCACGCGGCAGTATATTTGGAGGTTAAGGCCAAGAGTGAAGGGTTAGGTTTGTGGCACTGACGTTTGGACCCTTTTCTCCTCAAGGATTCCAAATTTGTGGAATGCTTTTTGAGGGAGTTTCAGGAGTTTTTGACTCTCAACACAGGACGGCTAGTAGTCCATCCATACTGTGGGAGACTGCTAAGGCCTTTGCTTGGGGATTAGCTATTTCCTATTCGGCAAGTCGGAAATGACAGAAGGAGGAACAGCAGTGTCTACTTGAGAAGTGGTTGAAAGCCACCGAGGCGGCACGTTTTGCGCAGCCTTCAGTGATGAAGCTACAGTGGATCACGGCCCTCCAGGCTGCCTTGAATTCACTATTGACACAAAACGCAAGGAAAGAACCTGCTTTTGTTAGACAAAGGATGTTTGAATATGGGGATAGGCCAGGGAAGTATTTCGCGTACCTGACTAGGAAAAAGCGTGCTCCCCAATCCATTACTGCAATCAGAGACAGCGCCAGGGTCCTTACATACGATACTAAAAAGATTAATGAGGCTTTTCAGAGCTTTTACTCTGAATTGTATCAGTCTGAGGGGGACAGGAGGGCTAAAATGGAGACCTTTTTTAAGAAGCTGGACCTCCCAGAGGTAACCTTGGAACAGGCCTCTCTCCTTAATGCCCCCTTAACAGTTCAGGAAATACAGGAGGCAGCTTCAGAGTGGGAAAGCGCCTGGCCCTGACGGTCTTCCGGGCGAGTTTTATAAGGAGTTTATAGGGATTCTGTCAGGACTGATATTGGAGATGTACAATCACTCCTATATGCATGAACGCCTACCACCATCTTTGAGAGAAGCTAATATTTCCTTAATTCTTAAGAAGGGGAAGGTTCCTGAGGATTATGCCTCATACAGGCCCATCTCTCTATTAAATTCAGACTTCAAGATTCTGTCTCAGATCCTGGCGCTGAGGTTGGAAAGGGTGTTGCCCCATATTATTAAAGAGGACCAGACAGGCTTTATAAGGGGCTGTAGGTCCTCTAATAATATTACAAGATTGCTGAAAATGGTCCAAGTTTGTCAGCAACAATCGATTCAGGGGTTGGTGATTTCCTTCGATGCAGAGAAAGCATTTGACCGGGTGGAATGGCTGTATCTTTTTTATGTCTTAGAACAGTTTGGGTTGGGTGGGGTCTTTGCTAGGTGGGTGGAGGTTTTATATCACCACCCTCTGACCACGGTCATCACCAACGGGGTGAAGTCGGGAATTTTAGGATTGGTAGGGGTAGTCGGCAAGGCAGCCCCCTCTCCCCTGGGTAAAAACAAGGACTGCAGATGCTGGAAACCAGAGTCTAGATTAGAGTGGTGCTGGAAAAGCACAGCAGGTTAGGTAGCATCCTGCTCCTCCATTTCATGGCTGGGCCGAATATCTCTTATTAAGATGAATGTTCTTCCCCATTTGCTTTATCCCATGTGTATGCTCCCTATAATGTTTCCCAGGTCAACGCTACAGAAGCTTATGGGATGGTTTGGTTCCTTTGTCTGGCATCATGGGTGGCCCCTCATCAAAATTACTAAATTGCAGTTGCCTCATGGAGGGGGAGGAGTTGATTTCCCAGACATCAGGAGGTATCAATTAAGTTCCCTGCTGTCCTTTGTCTGTGATTGAGTAGGTAATGATCCAAACTCAATATGGCTGGAGATAGAGGCCTCCCAGGCAAAGTGCCCTCTTATTAACCTGTTGTTCATGGATAAGATGAGGACAGTTATGGACCACTGCTGGAACCCCATTGTCATTAGTACAGTCAAGGCATGGAGGGCGAGGCGTCAGAGTGAGGGTTGTTTATCCAAGACTTCACCACTTACACCCATAGTTGGCATGCCAGGGTTCCGACCAGGGATGATGGACTCAGGGTTCAAACTATGGGCAGCGAGAGGAGTTTCTAGTTTGGGAGACTTATTTGAGGGGGAGGTTATGATGTCTTTTGAGCAACTGAGCTGCAAATACGGGTTGCCCAGCAGAGATCTTTTCCGTTTTTCTCAGGTTAGGGATTTCATCCAGAAGAAGACTACACTTCTCACTAAGCCCTATAAGCCTGATACACAGAGGTTGTTGCCATGCTCCATAAGCACCCTTTCAGTTAGTGCCCTCTATCGTCTGCTGGGTGGCAGGGCCTAGCAGGATATTAACCAGTTATGTGAGGTCTGGGAGCAAGAGCTGGGAGTGGAGATCTCTTCTGAAACGTGGGAGAACATATGGGAGAATACTTGAAAGATCTCAATCTGTAATAGGACATGCGCTACACAGTTAAAAGTTCTGCACAGGGCTCATCTGGCACCAGACCGTCCAGCGAAGTTTAAAAAAGGGGCACCTTCAGTGTGCCCCAAATGTAAAATAAGTGTAGGTACTCTTACCCATTGCTTCTGGACATGCCACAGGCTCCGTGTTTATTGGAGTGCTGTGGCGGGAGAGATAGGGAGGGTATTGAGGACCAAAGTCAAAGTAGACCCGACATCTTTCCTCTTAGGTCGACCGAATTTACCATCTTTAGACAGGCATGGGAAGAAACTGTTTAATATTCTTGCATACTGTGTACGGAAGAATATTCTGATGAATTGGGTGCCTGAGAACCTGCCGGGCTTGCTGGGGTGGCAGAAATTAATTATGGAGCACATTCCCTTGGATGTTTTTACAAAAATGGTGCATCACACAACAGACCTTTTTTATAAGACTTGGCAGCTCTTTTTGAGTTACTTGGACACAGATCTGTCTGCTATCTTAACTCGGGTGTTCATTTAACCAGGATGGTGAGGTTTACTGAGCCCTGGGCCCTGGAGGGGGGCCTGGCTTTTGCCCGAAACGTCGATTTTACTGCTCCTCGGATGCTGCCTGAACTGCTGTGCTCTTCCAGCACCACTAATCCAGAACCTGGAGGGGGGTCTCCTGAGTTAATACAGGTATACATACAACACTCCCGTTTATTGTGTGAATTGAATTGAATTGATTGTCACATGTACCGAAGCACAGTGAAAAGCTTTGTTTCGTGAGCAATACAGGCAGATCACAGAGTTAAGTCACATCGATAGTAAATAATAGGTAAACAGCAGCAAAAACAACACCACAGGTACAGGTAAATGTTAGGAGTTTGTGAGTCCATTCAGTATTCTAACAACAATGGTAAGGTAGAGGTTGTTTTGAAACCATCTGGTGTATGTGTCCAGGCTTCTGTACCTTCTCCCCGATGGTAGAGGTTGGAGAAAAACATTGCTAGGGTGGGATGGATCTTTGAGAACGCTGGCGGTCTTTCCTTGACCGCGGGCCTGGTAGATGGATTCTATAGATGGGAGGTTGGCCTTTGTGATTGTCTGGGCCAAATTCACCGCTCTCTGTAACCGTCTCCATACCAGGTAGTGATACATCCAGACAGAATGCTCTTGATGGCACACCTATAAAGGTTGTCCAGGATATTCACCATCATGCCAAATTTCCTCAGCTGCCTGAGGAAGAAGAGACATTGTTGGGACTTTGTACCCAGTGTGTCCACATGAAGAGTCCAAGAAAGCTTGTTGTGGATGACCACTCCCAGGAGCTTGACACTCTCCACTTGTTCCACCACTGCGCTGTTAATGTGTAGGGGGGGGCATGAGTAACATCTGACCGAAAGTCAATAATGAGTTCCTTGGTTTTGCTGGCATTGAGAGCTAGGTTGTTCTCAGTGCACCATTTTTCCAGGTCTTCCACCTCCCGTCTGTAGTCTGTTTCATCGCCATCTGAGATTCGACCGACTATGGTGGTGTCGTCAGCGAACTTGTAAATGGCATTAGTCTGATATTTGGTGATGCAGTTATGGGTATACAGTGAGTACAGTAGGGGGCTGAGTACACACCCCTGGGGGGGCTCCAGTATTGAGTGTTAGTGAGGATGAAATATTGTCCTCAATCTTCAGTGATTGTGGCCTGTGGGTTAGAAAACTGCGGGTCCGGTTGCAGAGAGTGGGGTTTAGTCCGAGATCACTAAGTTTAGTAATCAGTCTCGAGAGGATAATAGTGTTGAAGGCTGAACTGTAGTCAATGAGTAGGATTCTTATGTAGCTGTTCTTGGTGTCAAGATGTTCTAGGGAGGAGTGAAGGGCAAGGGATAGGCATCTGACGTGGATCTGTTGGTCTGATAGGCAAATTGGAGTGGGTCAAGAGGAGTAGGGAAATGTCTCTATTCGGAGAGTGGGGAGCCTCTGAGAATCTCTGCTACAGAACATAGTTCAGGTCAAACCATTAAACGTTTCCACAAAAGAGTTAGATCCAATTCATAAGGATAAAGGGATCAAAGGCCATGGGGAAAAAAGCAGGAACAGGTAAGGTGTCAGGAACAGGAGCAGGCCATTCATCCCTCTAGCCTGTTCCCTCATTCAAATAAATCATGGCCGATCTGTGGCCTAACTCTATATATGTGCCTTTGGCCCATATCGCTTGATACCTTTGCTTAACAAAAGCTTCTCTCTCTCTCTCTCTCTCTCGGGTTTAAAATTAACAACCGATCCAGCATTCACTGTTCTTTTGGAAGAGAGTTCCAAACCCCTCTCACTCTGTGCATGGAAGTGATTCCTAACATCTGGCCCTCATTGTCAGACTATTCCTCTATTTCTGGAATCCCCAACCAGTGCGAATAGTTTATTACTCTGTCTTCTCCAGTTAATTGGACAATTAGTCATGATCATATCAAATGACAGAGCAGGATCAGAGAATGGATTGGCCTATTTCTATTTTCTAATATTTGTTCTCGATTTGTCCGTTGATGCTGTGGACTGTGGATCCTTTTAAAACATTACTATAGACTTGAACAAGAGGATCATTTGTGATCAGGAGCAGGAACCCTGGCTAATTTCCCCTAATTAAATGCCCCCTTAGCTGCCATAGACAAACTGAAATATTCACAAACTGTGGGCAACGTGGTCACTGGATACCATGTGACTTTGCACAATGCACTCTTGGCACTGACAGAGATTTCTTGAGGTAACATCGTGACTTAAAAAGACCTCAATCGGAAGGGAAATCATACACAAGCAAAATAGAAAGGACAGACATGTTGCGTTGGTGATAAGGTAGAAAAGAATTGTGGAAGCCTAGTGCTGACAGGGAGATAACACTCTGGGCCTGGCTGCAGGATACAAATCAATGAAGGAAAGGAAATGGTACTTGCTGACACTGCAGTCATGTGACCTCTCATAGGAAATGGAGTTGATTGGTCACCTGACTCAATTGGACCAAGACAGGATTTAGAGGCAGCTGTGGGAGTTGTGAGGTATGGTCAGTTGGACGAGGGTCTGGTAAGTTGTGTTTCTCTGAGCTGAAGGCTGTGCTACCTTGTTGGATTACTGATTCAGAAATGTGTTTTTGTCTTGTATATTAAGAAAGGATGTTTCCCCATACCCCCACCTTTATGCTATAGTTAACCCATTAACTGTAGGAATGAAATTTAGTCACTGACTTGTGAGTTACTATGGTGAGTAGTTTTTCTGACTGTATCACTCTGATACTCCTTCAACTGTAGTTTACTCCATACCTCTTCAGTGACTCATCCTGTTGCTTCTAAAGTACTAAATGACTTGCCTTACACAAGATTAAAGTAGCAAATAGTATCTTTATTATATGGTGGTCTATGGCAGTAGACTGACTTGTAATTGACCTGTTTAAAATTCTCCCAGGATAATTTTCCTTCAAGAGCACTTTCAACTACTTGATATAGTCCTTCAAGTATGGCTTTTTCTTTGCACTTTAAAGAGCCTAACTCTTATTCCTAATCTTGCCTAGATATGGTAGGATTCTGCTAGTGACCACTCCGTAAGAGTTTAAAACCACTGAACTCCTGTAGCTTTCCATCCCAAGGGATGGGTAGTGAATGTATCAACAGATGTGGTTGAGAGTTTAGAAGGCTGGGGATCTGGGTCAATACTCAGCATTGAGGCCTAGATAGTGCCTGCATGGAGAGACCCTTTTCTGCTTTTTTGTGGAGAAAGCAGTTATAGCTAGTTATTTGCCAGAAGATAGTGAATCTAGGATGACTTTCCAAGGAGGAACACAAATCATTGTCCTAAAGCAGGCTCTTGATTGATGGGGGTCAAGCCTTCTGGGAAGCAGGTAACTCAATGGAGTGGAATAACATCTGCCATCTCTTAATAGTAGAGCAGACTTATGGGCTGGAATGTCAGATTCTGCTCCTGTCCCTATACTCTGCAGGAGAGTGAATTAAACACTACCTGGACAAGGAAATATTTTCCAAATGAAATGGGACTCTCTCCATAACCTTCCCTGAGGATGTTCCTTTCATCCCTGATGGTCAGATTTATAAATTCTTAGTACTCTAATTCTAACAAACTTAGTCTGAACTGGCTTCCATTGGAAGGACTGTCAATGTTCCTTATCTTATCACTCAGGAATGTGAACTTTATGAAGCTTTCTTTGGAAAGGCTAGCAATCCAATTTTATAATCTTCTGTTTAAAAATACTGAAGTGTTTTGTCTAGAATTCAGCAAAGTCAACTGGTCACTTGACACTCGGCTAAGATTTGCAAGTAGTTTTTGTTCACTTTGAATCTTGGTCAAATGCCACATTAAGAGGCTAAGATTAATCTGGACAGTTAATCACTCCTTCAGGCTGACAGACTGAAGTGGTTTTAGTTTGAACTTTGTCTGTAATATTTCTTAGTCCAGTGTTCTGTCATTAGCCAGAATTGTCTAATATTCTGTTTATTTCAATGAAATTTTTTAATCATTGCAAATTGAGCCAAAAGTTGGCCTCTTGGTGACAATCAAGTTGAGAATCACTTTGTTCATGAGTCTATATCTTCAAAATTTAGATCTGGCCAAGAAAGCATAACCTCACTGACCTTCTCCTCTCAGTTAGAGGTGAGGCAGTGAATTCTAGCATAGACAATGACATGTTTATGAACTAAGTTATTAATCTCATTCCCAGAGCCCTATCACATGCAGCTTGTGTTCCTGACTTGTCTTTGCAGGGACCATTCTGTCTAAATAGACACTAGGCCACCCTCCTAAGACCTGCAATAGGTCTAATTTGTTTATTGAAGTTAAATTTAACTCCTCACCCATCTTTAGGTTGGTTAAAAGTGTACTTAACACCGAACATACTAATTCAAGTCTTATGAAGTTTGAATACAATCAACTTTAGCTGGCTAGCATCTCTAGTTTTTGCACAGGATCTCAACTTGGCAAAATTCTAGATTTTCCCCCCTCCTTTCTGATTCCAGCTGTTGCCTGGATACTGGTCAATCTTGACAAGATCCCCCTCCATGGTGCAGGCTAGTATAGATCACTGAATAAAGTAACCTGTAGCCAATGGCTATAGAAAAATAGATTTGTAGCTCCAGCTTTCCTTAAACTTTTTTCCTGAGGCGATAGCAATTCATCAGTCTCTAAGGGGCATTGTCAAAGGACTGTCCACTTCTAGTGAAACTGGATTTAGACTCCACCCCCTGCACCCCCCCCCCGGGATGTTCACTCATGAATTGCTAACTTATTACAATTTGGCAGCTTTTATGATCATACTTTGAACTTGAAGTCTGAGTTTTGGTATCCATTTCACAACAGTCTTGAGATTTGAATAATCACTCTGGATAGTCTGTCATTAGACTTGTTTATTGCCCCTCTGATTTTTAAACCTCCTGAATAAGCTCTTTTGTAAAGAGCCCATTTGCTTAGGGCCAACAGCTATTTTTGCTGTTAATTACACTCCTTCAGGAGTGCAGCCTAACATTGGGGTTATAAGTCAGCACACTCATAATCCTGAATATTTTCAGGCATGGAAAATGTGCATTCCTAACATGGAACTGTAAGCACTGTTAAAGGCAGTGGAGCCAGAGCCGTCTCAACTGCTTTTTGCCAAATCATGTCTTACCCCCTCAATTCTCAAGGGGTATTGACCCACAATATTTTTACATGTAAATCTTTACTGGGGACTCCTTCAGAGTTTGTGTGGTGATAGGAAATGGTTTCTATCATTATACAACTAGATAATGTTAGAACATCCAACTGTGTCAGCTTAACAATTGTCACCCAACCCCCCCCCCATGGTCCTGGGCACTAACCCTCACCTGCATGGATTGGACTACTTCTGAGGAGCAGTCTTTGTTTTTGCAATTGATGTCATAAATCACAGGCCATTCAGCCCACTATTGCTGCATCTCAAAGATCTAATTTCAGATGTACAGCATGGAAACAGACCCTCTAGTTCAATGTGCCCATGCTGACCAGATCTAGTCTCTCCTGCCAGCCCCTGGCCTGTATCCCTCCCAACCCTTCCTATTCATATACCCTTCCAGATGCCTTTTAAAGTTTCAATTTTAAACCAGATGAAGCAATTGCAACACTTAAGGCATCTGGAGGGATATAGGCTGGGTACTGGCAAATGGGACTAGATTAGGTTTGGATATTATGTCAGCATGATGCATTGGACTGAAGGGTTTCTGTGCTGTAAGTGTCTGATGCTCCTAATTGTGACTCTGCTAGCACAATGGTTTCCATGTCCCTTCTGAGGGGACAACACTGGTGTATTGGTTGGGGGCATGCCATTCATCTCTCTATTCCAGGGTGTTCTATACAATAGGCTGTTGCATCTTTCAAACTGAAGGGTCTAAGTGTTTCCTGGTCATGCTGTACCACAGCAAATGTGGCTGTTATTTCTTATACAATTGCTTGGCATGCTGCTATTTAATCAGAACACTGCAAATTAAAGTAATAATGTGGTCTCCCATTGGGTAATCTGCAATTTGAATTCTAGTCTTGTTGTCTCACACCTTTTGGATATGTGATGTGACTTTCCTGTGTCTTTGCCAGGTTCTCAGTTCAAACCAGATGGTCATCTGTTGTCAGAAAGACATTAACTTCCCCCCCCCCCCCCCCCTCCAGGTAAAACAGCTCCATCTCCTGGAGGAGCTGATCAGGTCTTGGCACAAATTGTCCATCTCAGTTGCCCACCTGGAAGTGATGGTGACACCATGATCTGCCCCAGATGAATACCAATATTCCTTTCCTGTTCATAATTGAACAGGCACTATCCCATTCAGCCCTAAACTTGCCCACCTTCAAATATCATGTCAGTCCCTGGTCCTCACTTGTTCCCATGCTCTTGAGCCCTTGGCCCTAAGTTAATCTAACTAAAACGGCCGATGTTTCATCCTACCACCTTCCTTGCAGAATTCCAAGTTCACTTCTCCCTGGGTGAATGAACTTGTCCTAAATAGCCTGCTCAAGCTCCTTAAACTGAGCTTGACTAACACTTGCCAACATGTTACTGACAGGGTTAACATTACTTTATAGTAATTCCTTCCTTTGAATTATTCAAAGCAAGGAATGCTGGGGGAAGGGCCCCACTACTGCATTCCCCTGTTCTGTCAAAACTATGAATAGTTATGAAACCAGACCATGTTCGGCTCCACTTAATTAGCTTCCAGATGAAAGCTGGAGCTGATACCTACCAGTGTCAAGCCCAGCACACACCATGGCATGTGCTACAAGGCTTGTACTGTGTGCTCATGGCTGCACTCCAGTTTCCTGTACCTATTCTGCAGGAACAGGATACAAACCCTCCTTTGTAAAGACTCAGTTTCTGTAACTAGAGTCTGGGCTGTTTAAAACTGCCATCTATGCTAAAATTCTTCTGGGAGAATCTAGGAGTTCCTGCTATCAGGGCAGATTAGAAGGTAAGTCTTTGTTCATCCTGCTCCAGTTCAAACTGAAGCGGGAGCTACAGGCTTAGCTTCTCCAAGCTAATCTTCACTTAAGGGCAAGTCTCCAGTGCATGGCTTGTGTAGTGTCTCTTCCACCCCACCCCAGCCCATCTCTAAAACAAGAGCCCCACAGGATCTGAGGGATGACCAGTCTTGATACAGCAAGAGCCCATATCCCATTCCCTCTATCCACAAAGTGGATACTAGTGCCCAGGGCAAAATTATCTCTTTCCTAATCTCAGACAGCTGAGGCTGGTCCATTACAATGGGTCTGGAGTTGTATCTCTTCCAGACCAGAAGGATGGCAGATTTTTCTATTAGAGTTTAGATATGCCAGTCACTGACATGTTAATGACACATTATCATTGCAGTTTTTTCATTTCAGTGAAATCAACCTCTTTCCAGAATAGGATTGAGCCTGGCATTCTAGGATACTAGTCTAATGACATTACCAATGCCCTGGATATAGCCAGTGAGTGACAGGTCACATTCAAATTTGGAAACTTCTCCAGGGAGGGATTCTGCCACTTCAGCTGAGTTTTTTTTAGGAATGCCCCTTGGGACTGAAGTTACCCCTGGAAATGTTGACTCTTATTCATTAATGTGTCCTGCTGTGCTTTTGTCCAGCACCACACTGAACTGACTCTCCAGCATCTACAGTACTCCCCTTCAGTCTGCAACTTGACCCTTCCTATAGGAACAGTAATAGGAGCAAGAGTAAACCATTAGCCCTTCACCTGCTGCTTCCCCACCCCCCATGATTGTGGCTGATCATCCAATTGTCCCCAGTTTGACTGTAATGTGACTCCCTTGCTCCAAGGTCACCTGAGCTGTATCAGTATCATCTGCTGTTTAGATTCCAGTTGGGTGTGGGCACTGGCAAGTGCAGAATCAACTGGCAAGAAATCCCAGTTGAAGTTGGGATACTTTGGAGAAGGCTGAGGAATTTTTGAGTTGGAGGGGCCCCTCCCTACATAGGGAGATGCTGTTTCGGATCTACTCCAGTTCACGTTTGCTCTGATCACTTGCTCCTACACTTCAATGAAGGATTGGAATGTACCGTCTGGAAATGGGGAGGTAGGCTGAACTCTTCCATTGGATGGAAATGTGCAGGATATTGGGAAGGCAGGAGTGGCACTGGATGGAACAGGTGCTGGCATTATGGGCTGAATGGCCTCTGCTGTAACAGTTCCTTCAGGGGGCTGGGCAGTATGCTAGCTGGACCGTTTCCAGACTCGACTAGAGTTGTAACCATGTCCTCCTTTCTCCCCCCTTCCCCCGGGGTAGACCAGCTCCCAGCCTGATTTCCCTCACTCCAGCTGAACTGGGTCGTTCCTTGCCTTCCTTGTGATTTTTAAACCAAGCTGCATGGGATAAGAGCTAAGCACATAGCAGCTTCCACTGCTGTTTAATTCTGAAATCCCCAAGAGTTGGGGACCACTGTTACCCACGGGGTTCCCTCACTCAGGGGTACCCGGGCTGAGCTGTCTGCAGTGGCAGTGCAGGGGTTAATGCTGGAGGCAGGGTTAATACGGGAGGGATGTTCCTGTTCGGACTTTAGTACATCCTCCTGAGCTGCTGGGAGTCCTCCCAGGGGTTTGGGGGGGGGGGGGGCTCAGTCTCTCACCCCCTCCCTCCTGCAGCTCTTCCAGCAAACCTCGCGGAGCTGTCTGCTTCCCAACTCCTGGGAGATGGGAGTCATTCCCAGTGACTCGGGGCTGGCTGGTAAGATCTGTTCTCTGACCCTCTTCCCGAGACAGTCGCTTATTACATTAGCCGGAGGAGTTTGCCCCCCCCCCTGTTATCTACTGTCTCTCTCCGAGATCCGTCTCATATACTGCCTTCCCCCCCCCCCCCCCCCCAAACACCGTGTCGGCGGGGGGGGTTGGGCTAGTGCTTTCTCTAGAAAGTTTGCTGTCGCTAAGTGCGTGTCAGTGACTGCCTGTAGTAACTGTTTTCTGCTTTAGGATTTGTGCTCAGTGGGGTGGTCTTATGGTGTGACCTGTTCTTCCTTTTCTTCCCCCCCCCCCCCCCCACTCTGGGCAGGGGAAGGATGTGAAGGACAGTTTCCCCCCCCCCCCCCCCTCCCCTCTTTGTAAGGGTTGTCTCTCTATTCTGAGCAGGGCTGTTATTCCCCTCTGCACTGCTGGGTCCAGGCACCTCAGTCAATGCAGCCGCCCTCGGGGCAGGAGGCCAGTTTGAACGGTAAGACTCTGGCTTCTGTTCCGAAATCCTCTCGGAGTTTTCAAGCCTACTCTCAATCGGGGGGTGGGGATGTGTGGAACGTGAGGGGTGCAGATCAGTTGTGTGGTGCTGGAAAAGCACAGCAGGTCAGACCGCATCCAAGGAAGATTAGATGTTTTGAGTAAAACTCTTAATGTTTTCCACTGCCCAGTGTGTTCTCACCTCTATGGATGAATGAACGTTCCATTTTCCCTTTCAGACTCTTCTGTTTGTCTTTTGTTTTAAATCATAAGTGACTTAGCTAGTCCACTTCCCCTGGTGTAGGTATTAACTTCTGGTCTAGGCTGCAACTTAAACACCTGTTAAACTTCAAGTTAAGTTTGGAAGGGTTCAGAAGATTTAAGTGTGTGCTAGAATTGGAGGGTTTGAGCTAAGGGATAGCCTGAAGCATATTGCCACCTCATTGGAGGCTGAGGGGGTGACCTTAAGATTATAAAATCATGATGGGCATGGATAGGACAAATACCCAGGTCTTTTTTTCCCTGGGGTGGGAAACAAGTCTAAAGAACAGGGCAGAAATCTAGGGTGAGGGCAAAGATGAGACCTCACTCAGGTGGTACATGGAATGAGCTGCCAGAAGTAGAGGCTGGTACACCTACATTCAAAATTCATTTAATGAACATAGGAAGAGTTGAGGGATATAGGCCACATGATGACAAATGGGATTAGGTTAGGATAACTGGCATGGGTGAGTTGGACTGAGTCTCTGCTGTATAAGATTCTATAAAAACCATCCACCCCAATCTACTCTAATTGGGGGGGGGGGGGCAGCATAACACCTAACCCTGTTCTGGGGCTCAAATGTTAGGTATAACTTAACCTTCTAACTTCAAATGCTGGCATAACTAAGGCAGCACTTTAAACTAATCTCCAGACTAACTGGACTCTTAACTTTGCTTTTTCTCCTTGGAAGCTCAGACCTGAGTTTCTTCAGTTCACGCAAACCCTACAATGGGTTCAACCCAACAAAGTTGAATCTTGTGGGATTCAGGGTGAGCTTGCCAGTTTCCTACAAATGTTTCTGTAGGAGACAGAGCAGGGTGGTGGAGGGTTGTTTGCCAGACTGAAAGCTTATGACCAGTAATGTTCCACAGGGATCAGTGCTGGGTCCACCTGTCACTTGTCTTGTATTGTCAAATCGCTATTAGTTTGTAGATGACCTCGATTGGTGTCGTGGGCAGTGAAGGTTAGCTATGAATTAAAAACACTGGTCAATGGACTGAGTGACAGATGGAGTTTGGATTAATGAGGCATTGCATTTATTTAAAAATAGGACTTGCACAATTAATGGTAGGGTCCCAGGTAGTGTTCTACCTGAAACCCCAGGTCTCAGTTCCTGCCCTTGTGAACATTCCTGGTCATGTTATCAAAACTGAGGCATAAGCTCCCACTCCAAGCCATGCCAACTATTCATAATCAAACCCTAACTTTCCAAATGCATCTAGAGTAACTTACCCACATGTTGCACTTACTGGTCTATAGTTCCCAGGCTTTTCTTTGCAGCCCTTGATGGCACAGCATTCACTACCCTGCCCCCCCCCCCCAGTTGTCTGGGACCTCATCTGTGGCTAATGATGCTTAAATTATGGGGCCTAGTTAATTTTTGCCTCTTGCAGTGTTATCTGATCAGGATCAAGAGATTTATCCACCTTCATGTATTGGATATATTAAAATACCTGTGGACTGTTCCCACAAAATTACAATTAACTTCCCAGTCATCTTTCACTTGAGAATTTATTGAGCTTCATATCTCTGGTTTCTACACATGTCCATTTTGGTCCAGAGGGTTTTTTCTCAAGTTTTCCTCTTAAATATACTTAAAGAACCACTTTGAACTCTCTCTCTTCTCAACCAAGGCTCTAATGTCCCTTTCACCATCTTGGTTTCCTTTCAGTGAACTCTTTCCCCTATACCTCAGGGATTCCTTGATCCCAGCTACCTGTACTGAACCATGCCTCCTTTTGTGGTCAAAGTCTCTCTACCATCCAAGGTTCCTACTCCAGTCAACCTTGCCCTTCACCCCTTCAGGAACATCTAGACCTTTTAACTATAGCATCTCACTTTAGAAGGCCTCCCATTCTTAGAGATTTCTAAGAATTCACATGGGTTAGTGTCAGGCTAAACATGATCAGGTGTTGCCAAAGATTCCTTTAATGGCACAAGGGGTAGTCCCCAGGGAAGTTACTGGAGTTACTTCAGAGCTCAGTATTACCTGAAGCTCCTACAGCTTCATGTTAAATTGTTGGATCTGCTTGGATTCACATAACTCCCATGGGCACTTCTACTGGGCTTCAACTCAGACTTGCACTTTTGTAAATCAAATTCTCAGCTTGGTTAAGTCAGCAGTGCTGAGCTGGACTTCAACACCCCCAATCTCTAGCTGTTCCACTGTGCTCCAGTATGCTTATTTATAGCAGTCTCCCTCATTTTGACTTCATCTGCAAGTTAGTCATGGACTAAAATAGTTTTATCTTAACCTATTTTTAAGATGTCAGCAGTAATTGTTCCAATGACTTCATTTAACCACAAATCCTTGTCCTGCCCCTCCCTTCCTTCTGAACTTTCACTGAACTAACACTTGAACCTGGAAAGTCAAGATACAAATCCATTCACCACATCCCTGTTTCAGAAAGGAGTTAAATATCCTTGTTCTAAATGATTGTGGTAGCTTTTCCCCACTTCACAAGATTGACCTCCTCAGCCACCCATTAACAATCACCTGGTTTACATTCTTCTCCACACTATGGTGCTGGTCTCTACAATGTACTTCTGGTCCTTCACCAACTTTAATCCCTATTACTGGCAGTTAGTCTTTACAGATGCTTAGTCTAACCATATCCAGACTAGGGCAAATCTCTCCTCATAGGAGGTCAGGTGCCAACCAGAACCTGATACAAAGGAAGGATGATGTAATACTCCATTTCTGGAGAGCAACAGATTCTAAGCTCTTACTCCCAATATTATCAGACTGTTTCACTGCAGATACTTTAGTTGAGGTGATAGTATCTGCTTTCTCAGTTGGAAATCTTGAAGATAACTACCAATTTAGTCACCACCTGTGCAAAGGTCAGTCCATGAGTTCTCAAAGATTCAGCTACAGAGAAAACAGCCCAAGCCTCTCCAGGTTCTCTAACCCTGGCAACATCCTTGTAAATCTGCAGATGTGCACTCAGTGCAACTTGACAATTTTGACACTGAAGCAATAAATGTCTGAATGCAGCATGACCCAGAATTAAGGCTTGGGGCTGAAGTAGACAAAAAGGCCACAAAATGGCTATAAGCATCTAACCACATCCCTTGGCATATCATTGAATTCCCCTGTCAACATCCCAGGGGTTGTCACTTTCAAACTCCACTGATCCCAAGAGAAGGTCAGACATTGAGAATATTGCAGTAAATAACTTGCACTCACCTCTGAAGGTGTTTATGCTTTATTGGTCAGTATTGAGTGCAGGAGTTGGGAGGTAATGATGCAGCTGTACAGGAAATTGTTGGAATATTGTGCAATTCTGGTCTCTTTCCTATGGGAAAGATGTTCTGACACTTGCAAGGGTTCAGAAAAGATTTAGAAGGATGTTGCCAGGGTTGGAGAATCTGATCTACAGGGAGAGGCTGAACAGGCTGGGGCTGTTTTTTTTTCCCCTGGAGCATCAGAGGCTGAGGGTGACCTTTATAGAGGTTTACAAAACTGAGGGGCATGGATAGGATAAATACCCTAGGGTCAGGGAGTCCAGAACTAGAGGGCATAGGTTTAGGGTGAGGGGGAAGATGAGGTCAAAGGGGCAACTTTTCACAGGGTGGTACATGTATGGAATGTGCTGCCAGAGGATGTGGGGGAGGGGGGGAAAGAGGCTGGTAAAATCACAACATTTAAGAGCCATTTGGGTGGCTATATAAATAGGAAGGGTTTGGAGGGATATGGGCTGGGTGCTGGCAGGTGGGACTAGATTCAGCATGGACAAGTTGGACTGAAGGGTCTGTTTCCGTGCTGTACATCTGACTCTCCAAACCTGTCCACTATATCTACAAGCACATACCAGGGGTGTGATGGAATATGGCCAACCTGGCTGGATGGGTCCTGCTCTAAGCACATACAGAACAAAGTAACCCAATTGATTGGCATTAACTTTCTGATCAGTAACAAAGTTGCATCTCCAAGGTGCACTAAAGAAATCCAGAGATCCTTGGACAGACTGTTCCCAGCTCCTGAAATGGCATGTGGGAATACTACCTGCATTATGCCTTTTGAAGGTGCTAGGATTGGAATAGGTGCTGAACCAACCAGTGGTGCCCCAATTCCCATGAATTGGTTTGAACTAAGTTGGCACTAAGACTTTAAGCTGAATGACCCTTGTGCCCATCTTTAAGCCTTGATCTTGGTTTTTTTTCCCCCCTCACTGGGTCATTCTGATAGTTCATTGTGAAATGCTAGGTCCTGTTAATGTCAATGACTAGACATCATTAGTGAAACAGGATTGATATGGAAGGATTAAGTTTGAATTGTTGAACCAGGGACAGTTTAGAAAGCTATCAAAGGAAAAAATCTTGAGGCCACCAAAGCAGTGATAGCCTGTGACTCCAGTCAGGACAGAATTGAATAGGCAATCCTTTAACACTGTCCAGGGAAAGGAATTGTAGAAATGTAGCCATTTGGAACTCCTCTCACAGGATGTGATAAAAGTGAATAGCCTAATTTAACTGAAGGGACAAACTAACAAGGGAGGCTAAATTTGAGTCAATGATCTCCTCCCTCAGATGGGCAAAATTCACTCTCTTCAGTAGAGCTGAATGACCTGCCACCAGACAGGCCTTCAGCTTTTCCCTCCACAATGCAGTAAAAGTTTTAATTCCATCTCTGTCCTGACCATGATCGTTGATATTCCCATGTTGAAGTGTGAACTCCCTCCTACACAAGGATAGGGTCAGTCTTTAGATCAATGGTGCTGGAAAAGCACAGCAGGTCAGGCAGCATCTGATTCATTTGGAATGAAGGGGGTTGTGCCTAAAACAATCAGATGCTGCCTGACCTGCTGTGCTTTTCCAGCACCACTCTAATCTAGACTGATCTCAGCATCTGCAGCCCTCCCTTGTTCAATCTGTATCTTAACTGATCCTGGCATGAAAAACCATGCCCCTGTATCACCAGCACTATTAATCTTAGCTAGTTTTTCCCCTAAAGTGATCCCTGCTGGGGTGAATGCTAGGAGTAATACAAACCATTGGCACGAAAGGCCTCTGGTTCCAGATGTCAATCCTTCCAGTGTCCTACCCTCTGATAGGGATTCCAGGATCTGGAATTTGATAGGTTGACAGATGGAGTCAACCAGCTTGTGGCTGAACTAGCCATTCATAAATCAGTGGGGTCAGACTGACCAGTGAATTTGACATGCTACTTTTAGTGACAAACATAGAATAAACTAACTAACCTGTGCTTGTTACTACAACAAGCTTCAACTTACTGGTCCTTGACCTGAAAACCTGTCCTAGCTCCAGTGTTATCAACTTGATTTAAGTCTGTTCTTTACTCACTTGTCTATTTTAAAAATGCACTGACCTTGAGCTGTTATCTTTGTATTCAGTGTTTTGACTCCCTAATATACTGGCTTTTTTTAAAAAGGGCTATAGCCAACATCACTTACTGCATGCTGCCCCTGGCAGCCTATGCTTTTTTGGAGTTTTCTGGAGTGCGGTTTCTCAAAGCTATTAAATGGGACTTTCTGATTAATATCAAGGGACTAGTAATGCAGAATCTCAAACCTGGGAGACATTGCCTTGGTGGATTCACACCAGAAATTTCCAGTTTTAATAGAAGTTCACCTTTTCTAATCACTAGGTTAAAATAGATGGTGTCATATTCCCTTCCCCATAAACCTGCCCTTGCACGTCTGGAGCCAGATCTGTGTAGCCAAGGGAGCCCATTACCATGGCTATAAATCAGAAATGGATGGGATTGTACCCTGTCCTAGGCTGACTTGGCTTCTCCTCTAGTCAGTAATACTGAATTGGCCACCAGTGAGTTGTCTAACTTCTTTCCCTAAAACTTTCATGACTCAAAAGGTTTGATAATCTAGTGATTTAGTACTACAGCCCTAAGACTCCACTACAGGAGTGTCACAAAATTGACACTTCCTAGTTAACCTGAACAGGTTGACATTACCCACCTCCAGCAAGTGGGGCTGAACCCAGGCTCCTGTCCCTGTTTGGAGCATGGGACCAGGGTGCACAAGCTGACATTTCCTAATGTTCCTATCCCAATCATCCCCATGCTTCAATCTGGAGGTCTGAAATAGGGATGTCCACCAAAAGTCATTCTGCAACTCCTCCAGTGAAGCAGCACCTGTCCCAATAAAAGTGGCCAGTTTATTAGATGTACAGCATGAACAGATCCTTCAGTCCAAGTGCCCAGGTCTTTGCCACTTTAAAACTGGGACAATAACCCATGCCCCACAAATACCAATGCATGCTGGCTAGATTATCTACAGATGTAGACATTTGTGGCATTACTGCCACGACTGACATTCAGTTACCACTGATTAAAACTAGACTCACCACTGCTACAAGAGCAGTTGGGAATACAGCAAGTAGCTCTCTATCTGGCTCCCCAGAGTCTGCCCACCTACCTGGCACAGGTCAGGAGTGTAATAGAATACTGTTTATCAACTAGAGTACCACTTCAAGAAATTAGGACAAAGCCATCTGTAACATCCTGAAGGGCTTACACCCAAAACATTGATTCTCCTACTCCTTTGCTGCCTGACCTGCTGAGCTTTTCCAGCAACACACTTTTAAAATCCATCTTTTTCCCTGCAACTGGTATCAATACCATCTGCAAAATACAATGCAGGAATTCTTTCCCATCTTCTCTGCCAATGCCCTCACCATGACTGACCTCCAATCTATCTCCCAGCTAGGATTCTAGTCAGCTGTTCCTGGATTCCAACTTTTCAGGGCTCCTTTTGTCTTGCTGTCATATGTTGCCATCATATCAAAAGGAGCACAATGAACATTCACACACCTCATACTGGCTCAATCAGCTCTGACTATTAAATGTGCTAACATCAGTCAGTGAAGTGTTTGCTATCTCTGGGTGAAGGTTGTATGCAGTCAGCACCATAAGATCTGCACTCAGGACAAGGCTGTTCAACCCTCTTAACCAGCACCTATTGAAATCTGATCTGACTTTATGTCCCACCCAAGATTCTAATCTTCTATTGTAGCTTTCATGCCTCTGTTTGCCTAGTTGCCATCTTTATCCAGGCAAAATTCTTGATTCTGTTCCAGTTAATAAATTGATTGAACACAATTTCAGCCAGGTGCTAAAACAATTCCAAGGTCTGGCAGTATCAAGAGTCCATGATGCTTAAAGACGACTCCCTCCCTGATTGAATTCTCAAATACTGTTTTGAGACTTTAACTGTTTGAGCTTGCAACCCCCTCAGTGGAACACTGCAGTAAATTTCTATTGTAGAGCAGGGTTGTCTGTGGGATGTGGCTGGAGCTGCTAAAACTCCATGTTGTCTAACAATCTGATTAGCAGGACTGCCATCCCCTTGTCTTCAAGTTCTTGACACTATATAATCTCTTGGCAGAATAGATCTGGTTAGCACTGATGCCTCAGCACCAGGGACCTGGGGTCAGGTAAAGTCAGATGACTGCAGACTTTCATGGATTGACCATGCTAAACTACCTATCTGAATTGCCAGACTTGTTGGGAAAAGGTCAATTTAGTATTTTCACCCCCATGGCTCACAGCCAATGTCAGCTCACAAAACATGACTATGCAAGAAGACTAGCTCTGTTTAATGTGGTCAGTCTACCTGCACTGTCAGCAGTGGTGGTCTTTGTCAATGAATCTGATAATGGAGCTCTTCTGATCCAGTCATCTGTCTGGGGTGGTGATTTGGAGATGTTGGTGTTGGACTGGGGTGTACAGATTAAAAATCACAACACCAGGTTATAGTCCAACAGGCTTAATTGGAAGCATACACTTTCAGTGACACTCCTTCACTTGATGGAGTGTTGCTCCAAAAGCTAGTGTGCTTCCAATTAAACCTGTTAGACCATAACCTGGTGTTGTGATTTTTATCCCCTGGGGTAAGTCAGTGCTGGTCAGATTAGCTGCATTCCTTGGGCTCCCTATACCCAGGTAGTCCAGCCTGAATCAATGATTCAGCTCCATTCCCCTCCTAGTTAATGTATAACCAGCAGCATTGTTACTTGGTTAATAGTGCTAGGAAGTGATTGCAAATCACGACTGTCCTTCATCAGCTCTTGTCGTTTAAAGTCTGAGTGTCTGTGTACAAAGTCCACCCCTCAGTATGCACTAGTACCATTTAAATGGTCTATTCCTAGCTGCTACACTTGAGGGATATGTGCCAAGTGCTAGCAGATAGGACTAGATTAAGTTTGGATATCTCATCACTAAGGATTAGTTAGATCAAAGGGTCTGTTTTCTTGCTCTACAGCTGGTTTGTAGAGTAACTCCCTCCTTTGACCCAGCTCAGTCTGGCATATTAAGATCTTGCTCACAGGATGACTTTGCCAAGCCTGCAAGCAGTCACCCTTGGTATAAAACCACCAGCCCACTTTCTCATCTCCTCTTGAAAGGTATGTCTACAGTTTCCATTCATGTTCCTGGGTGTGCTGATCCTGGTGACACAAGATGACTGTAAATTGAGTCTGAGTCTGGCATTCTCCTCCTGCAGTCAGTGTGGTGTTGGACAAGTACAGCAGATCAGGCAGCATCTGAGCAGGAGAATCGATGCTTCAGGCATGAGCCCTTCATTTCTCATCTTGCTATACTTTTTGGCAAACATGAGCACTTGTCTTTCTGTGACAAGTCGATTCAATATCCTTGTATTCTTTACCCTGGTTACTCAATCCACTCTATTGAAATGTAATTGAGGTTCACTAGAGTTATGTCAACTCCTGGCTGTAAATCTTTAAGAGCTGATCCATGCCCCTCTATCAGTCATTTGAGATGATGGCTAAGGGTTGGTCTTGCTTCCCCACTCCTGTACCCACACTTCCCCAATTAGATCATCCTTTGTTCCAACTGAGTAAGTGGACAAAATCTTAAATGGGAGATTTGTTTTACAACTTCCTAGGGGACTTAAGCACACCTGGACTTGAGCAAGATGCTCATCTAGCACAAGGCATTACCCATTGAGTCTTGACTTGAATTAGTCAAGCAAACCTCCTCTAAATGACTAATTCAGGAGGCCAAGTGGACAATGACAAATCTGACCTTGATGCTCAAACTTCACTATCTCAGCAATAACCAGACCTGGGGAGGCAGTGGTGCTGTTCCTGGACTATAACCCCAGACACTTTTTTTTTTTTGTAGGGTCCTGGATAAGAATTGAACATCTGCAGAGATTAATGCCAGAATTGAATTTGTCACTAGACTAAGACTGTAGTTGCATCTGGCTCATTGAAGGAAATCTGCAGTCCCCACCTGGTTTAGCTTGCATGTGACTCTAGCCCCATAGTAATGGGCAAAAGTTAGGACTGCAGATGCTGGAAACCAGAGTTGAGTGGTGCAGGTCAGGCAGCATCCAAGGAACAGAAACACTGACATTTTGGGCCAAAGCCCTTTTGGGGTTGACTTTGTTAACCCTCTAGCTATTCACTCTCCATCACAGTCAGCAATGGCCAAATCCCATGCCTCACTGACTAGACCTGGTTAACTCTAATCAAAACATCCATCCTTTTATACTTCAGTTCAAGAACTACAATTTGTTACTTTTCTGTCCTCATTCCATCTGCCAATTCTCTTCACCTATTGGTGTATTCCCATTACTACTAAATTGTCACCAAAGTGTTTAATGACCACTAACATTGTCCCATGTGCTTATATTAAAGTAACATCTGAGCCATTGTAAAGGTGGATAATGGTACACTGGATTTAACTTTTTTGGAATACTGCAATTTAGTCTCCCTTCTATCAGAAGGATGCTCTGAAACTTGAAAGGGTTCGGCAAAGACTTACAAGGATGTTGCCAGGGTTGCTGGATTTCCTCTCTAGGGAGAGGCTGAACAGGCTGGGGCTGTTTTGCCCCAGTGCTCTCGGGAAGGGGTGACCTTTATAGAAGTTTATAAAATCACTTGGGGGTGGGGCAGGGGGGCATGGATGAGATAAATAGACAAGGCCTTCCCCCTTGGGATGGAAGTGTAGAATTAGAGGGCCTAGGTTTAGGGTGAGGAGAACAATGAGACCCAAGGGGCAACTTTTTCATGCAGAAGGTGGTGTAGGTATGAATAAGTGACCAGAGGAAAGGGTGGAACTGGTACAATTGCAGCATTTAAAAGACCTCTCAATAGGTACATGAATAGGAAGGACTTAAACATATGGGCCAAGTGCTGGCAAGTTTGACTAGATGAAGTTGGGATATCCTGGTTAGCATGGATAAGTTGGACCAAAGGGCCTGTTTCCATGTTGTGTATCTAAGTGAAACACTTCCTTTAACATGTTTCTTTGAAGAAACTTCAAAACATTGTTACTGTGGTTTGTGGGGATCAGTAGAATCACTGACTAATTTTCTGCTTCTGTATCCTTCCATTCTTCACACCACCCCCCCCCCCCCCCCCCCCAACCAAAAGCTTTGGGTTGTCAGTCCTATTGCCCTTATCTCCAGGTGCTGTTTCTGCACTTTCCCTCTCTCAGCATCTATTAATCAGAACTACTCAACAACAAAGTTAATGTTTTTTCACTTTAGAAGCTATTGGTTTAAACTTCATGGTTTAACCTTTGAACACAGCCTCATCCACTTACTCTGCCTCAGTTTCTATCCTCTGCAGAAGAAACAGGAGCTTTACCAGGAGCAACTACTTTTTTGAGTCTTAAAGTAAGTGAATTAGACTTTATTTCCCTCTGTCTGCAGGCTACTTGACCACCTTGTGCTAATTTCTCTTCTATTCCCACAGCAGTTCCTACTGCAAGGTCACAAGTCCTGGTTAGCTTTGGGTTTCCAAATCTGATTTGACTCTTGTCAGCAGCTTCTATTGCCCTTGGGTGAATGAAAGTTGTAAACCTGGGAGCTGCTCCTAACTCTGGGCAGCATTGATCCGATACCTGCCCTGCATTTAAGTTTCATCCAAGGCTCCAAAGTAGCAGTCACTGGGTGGGCCACACTCTGTCCCTAGTCCACCTTGAAGGTGGGATGAGCTGCCATCTTGAACCACTGTAGTCCAGGGCTGTAAGTAGACCCACAATGCCCTTGGGGTATTCAGGGATTTGACCCAGCAATAGTGAGGAATGGTAGTTATTGCAAGTCAGGGTGGTGAGGGGAACTTGCAGGTGAGGGCATTCTCCTTGACCTGCTATACCCTAGATGGAAGTGGTCATGGGTTTGGAAGGTGCTGTGGAGGGATCTTTGAATTTTCTGCAGTTCATCTTGTGTTTGTACATTGCTGAGCCACGGTAGATGTTGTCAGCAAGCAGGCTGCTTTGTCCTGGGTGCAGTTAGAACTGCATCTAGACAAGGAGGAGTTTCATTGACTCCTGCCATGTATTGATTTTGGGCAATTCCTTGCTGTGGGATTCCTCACTTCTGACTTTTTTAAAGATGTCCCTATTTTCAACCTTTCCAAGCAGAAGCTGCTGGAAAAGTTCCAGTCTGGCACTGGGAGTTAATGCTTCAGGTCCACAGATGCTGCCAGACCTGATCTTTTCCAGCAATTACTGCAAATCAAAACCAGCAGAATCTACAACTTCTTGCATTCTTCAAGTCATTGAAGCATCCAGACACTTTCTTCCTCCCAATGTTTATGACTTCCTGTTTCTCCTTGGCACAAGACCCCACAAACTCCAGGCAAGTTTTCTGACTCTCTGGCTAGTGTTACTCTGGCTCCTTCCTCTGTGTCTACCATGGTCAAAATAACACTTAGCAATTACTGTCTCTTCCTTCAGTCTTAGTGCTGAACACCAGTGCAGCTCCTTCCTGACCCTGTCTCTATGCCTGGAGACAGTGACACAAATCGGGAAGGCAGAGCTAGGACATAACCAGGAAGTGTCTACAGCCATACACTCCAGAGTCAGACCTCACCAGGCTGAGCAACAGTCTGACTAGACAGGTCTCCACTTGTCCCCAGATCCTAGGAAAGAACACTCAAAGATCAAGGGAACAATCCACTGACACCTAACTCCATCCAGGACCGATTGAAACCAGACAGACATCCTAAAACTGGCTTTCTAATCCATTTCAGTTTAGTTGGAGTGTTGTAACTGAACCCATTGGTTCCCAACTGACCATGGTCCATCTACATTAGATGCTACATATCTAGCATTAACTTCCAATTGCAGTGGGGTATTCAAACCAGGTCCCTAGTCATGCTTGGCTGTTGCCTGACAATGCTAGAATCCACTCCCAGTAGGATGTGGCAGTATTGGAGAGTGGAGGAGATCGCAACCAATGTTGCATGGACTGAAGATTCAGCAAACTAGCACCTTACCATAGAGGTGATTATCATGAACCACTTAAAGTTATTGACAGGAAAATATTCCCTCCTGAGAATTGACTGGTTCATACAGTGAAGAACAGGGACATTTGGAAGGTGAGAATCAAACTGAGGCAGGAACTTTTATTTTCTATGTACTTAGATCTGCATTTTGTGAAGCTAAAGTAGAAAATGAAGTGTTACAAAATGGTGTTAGAATTAATTGGCTTTTGACCAGTATGGATCTTGGAGGCTGTTCAGAGCATCATGCTGTAGAACTGAATCATTTTAGCTGATTCTAGCTAGTCAGCTGTTGACTGACATTATCTTAGGATGACAATTCCTTTGACAAGAGCACTAGTAAGTATGTCCTGGATCACTGGACTATGGCAAAAGACTGACAATGTCATGATCTGTGGCACTTTCTCCCCACCCTCCAGTCCTTTCAAATCCCATACCTAGGTACTAAGAACAAAACATGAAACACCTGGATGGGTTTCAACTAACACTTATCCACTGATCAGATCTGTCCCTCAAGGATGGGATTGGATTCAATGACAACTGGGGCACAGCACAAATTTGACTTGAATCTAAATAGTCAGACCTCAATGGAAAGACTTGAGGCACCCAATTTACTAACTTCACCTGATCTTCAAGGAATGAGGCTTTGTGACCAACTTTGTTCCTTGACTTAGCAATTAGGATTGAAAGTTTTCACCTTTTGGGTGCTGAACATGAGGCAGCCCATGCCCTAACTGGGGCAGGACTACATCTCCTCCTCCTCCTCCTCCTCTTCCCCCCCCCCCCCCCCCCCCCCCCCCCCCCTTCTCTCAGATGATCACTGGGTCCATCATAGTTTGGTCCTGCCTGGCCCTCGGTCTTGCAAACCAGTAAGCTGCAACTTTAAGACTTGGCACTGACCAGTGTAAATTGTAGTACAGATCAGACATGTAATGAGTGGAACATATTGAAAGCTGTTAGAACCACTTGTTTTCTCAAGTTCTGATCTTTATCACTGACGATCCTGGTGTCTTGATCAGCTTATGTACTGGAAGTGGGTTTTATAACTGCTGATTTTTCAGATACTACAAAGTTCCTGCTGCTTAATAGCTTTTTTCCAGTGACTGAGGCCAAGCAGTAACAAGGCTTCGGCTTCAGCACAAGTTGGACTCTGATCTCTGACCCCTGTCAGATTGTCTGTAAACACATCTAAACAGACTGCCCTCAATACTGCTATTGCTAGGCATTCTGACATGGAACAGAAGGCCCTCTGCCAGTTCACTCATGCACCTAATTAGCAATCTAGGCTAACAAAGCCAGGTACAATGCTAATCTAAAAACTTTGTTTTTATTGCAATTTTCCACCTGGTGCATAATAGCCAAGGCCTGGTTCTGGACTGAGCCAGTCCTTGTTTCCTTTTCTCAGCTTTCTAATGAGATGTCTAGGGGAGGTGGAATCTAAACACCCCCCTCCCCCAGAGGTAGTGACACCACCACTATTCCTTTAAATTTCCTTGCACAATGGGTTTCTATCTGGAACGTCAGGCTCACCCCTCCGACTTAGTGAGGAAACACTTGCAGCTTTGGCCTGTATGACTCCAGTCCCATCCTTTAATTGCATAATAGCAATAAAGATTGGACTAAGTTAATGGGATGCATGTGACCTAACTCCACAAATCAACATTAGCTTTTACCTTGACCCCCTTCCCCCACAGTCTGACCACTGTCAGCTTGATGACTGTACAGCACTTTGCTTACCTCTAGCAAAAAAAACTGGGGTGATTGGGGAAATCTCCTGTTGGACAGGGTCCAACGTGTCACCTTCACTTTGACACCACCTGTCCTATTTCCATCCTGCTGCATAATACCAGCTGATGGCACACCTGGACACATCTCCTTCCCCCCCCCCCCCCCCCCGATGAAATCTGACTTCCATTAACTAATGGAACAAGGTGAGACACTGGTATAAATGTATACAGGCCTAAGCTTCAATCAGGAAGCCAGTTAACTTGATTTTTTAAAAAAATCTTGCTCCTGTTAAATTATCCTGATTGTTCTCTAGGGTTCTTTAAACTTCTCTGGCCTGGAGACTTTAGAACCCTTGCACCTGAATGGGTGGCACAGTGACGAGCATTGCTGCCTCAACACCCTGGTTTGATTCCTGGTTTGCCTGTCTGGGTTTCCTCAGTGCTCTGGTTTTCTCCTACAATCCAAAGATATGCAAGTTAGGTGAATTGGCTGGGCTCAATTGCCCATATTAGGTGCATTAGTCAGGATAAATATAGGATAGGGGTGTGGGTGGGTTAGTCTTCGGTGTCAGTGTGGATTTATTGGGTCAAAGGACCTTTTTTTTTGCACTGTAAGGAATCTAAATTTGGGTGGACAGTTGGAGTGATGGTGTTCATTTAGATTAAAGTTAAGCCTTCAGGATTTTGAAGCCATTGTATTCTGAAATTGGCATTGCTCAATTAAGTTTGTAACTGAGCATTAAGATGTGTTTACTGTTAAAACAGTACAGCATTTTTCCACTTAATGAGTGCCTATAACGAAAAGTTCCTCCCTCAGTCCCTCCAGATGTAATCCCTATCCTAACTTGAAATCCCAAGTCAAAATTGCAAATATTTACAGATGGCATGTTCCACAAAGCAGTGGCAGACCTAACCTGTCATATAGTCTTTAATGGTGTCTAAAATAGTTGGGCTCTAGCCATCCAATTAGCCCAATTTTCTATCAACTCTCTGCTCTCTCTACAGGCTGAACTGGCATGTCTTGATTGACTCAACCACTTCAGGACACCTTTATCAAAGGCACAGGAACTTGGATTTGAATGCAGATGGCAGCCATGTCTGAAACAGCTGAGATCAACAGTCCCAGCCAATTGGAGACTTCACCTACAAAGGGATCAAAGAAGGATAAAAAGAAAGGTAAACTGGACTCCATGAGCTTAAACCATTTACACAACTAAACCTGGCAAAACCTCCAACCAAAATGGTTGAATCATCCAGTGGTTTGGATGATCTGAAATGCTTCATGGTGATTGAGTTGTTGCTCAGCCCTCTAACTTTTTAGTCTAAATTAGAACACTTTGGGTAAGAAATACAAGTTACACTTGTAGCAAGTAGTACAATAAAGCACCATCCTGGAGTTTTAAACTTGTCCCCAGTCTCTGTGCTGTTGCTAATGTGATTACATATCTGGCACTAACTTGTACCTCTTCACTTCAAGCTTCCATCGGTCACCTTTTTCTTCCAAGGAAACAAGCCTGCCTTCTGACCTTTCAATTGTCTAATCTCCCAAATTACCCACTGGACCCAGGATAATATGGGTCAGTTTTTTTAAGAGTCAGATGTACTGCATGGAAACAGACCCTTCAGTCCAACTCATCTATGCCAACTAGATATCCCAATCTAGTCCCACCTGCCAGCACCCTGCCCATATCCCTCCCAACCCTTCCTATTCATATACCCATCCAAATGCCTCTTAATTGTGGCAATTGTGCCAGCCCCCACCACTTCCTCGAGCAGCTCATTCCATCCACATACCACCCTCTGTGGAAAAAGTTGCCCCTTAGGTCTCTTTTATATCTTTCCCCTCTCAGCCTAAACCTATGCCCTCTAGTTCTGGACTCTCCCAACCCAGGAAAAGACTTTGTCTATTCATCCTACCCATGCCCCTCAATTTTATAAATCTCTATAAGGTCATCCCTCAGCCTCTGCCGCTCCAGGGAAAACAGCCCCAGCCTGTTCAGCCTCTCCCTATAGCTCAGATCCTCCCACCCTGGCAACATCCTTGTAAATCTTTTCTGAACCCTTTCAAGTTTCACAACATCCTCCTAATAGGAAGGAGGCCAGAATTGCACGCAATATTCCAACAGTGGCCTAACCAATGTCCTGTACAGCCACAATACCTCCCAACTCCTGTACTCAATACTCTGACCAATAAAGGAAAGCATACCAAATGCCACCTTCACTATCCTATCTATCTGCAACCCTACTTTTATGGCGCTATGAGCCTGCACGCCAAGGTCTTTGTCCTGCAACACTCCCTAGGACCTTACCATTAAGTGTACAAGTCCTATTAAGATTTGATTCCCCAAAATGCAGCACCTCACATTAATCAGAATTAAACTCCACCTGCCACTTCTCAGCCCATTGGCCCATCTGATCATGATCCTGTTGTCATCTTCACTGTCCTCTAAACCTCCAATTGAGACAACACTAGAAATTGTCAATTCTAGCCATAGGTAAGCAACTAAACTCCTGACTTGAACTCTTAAAGTTAAAATATTATCCCCTCAAAGCACCTGCACAGTCTGTCAAACAGACAAGACATCTGCTATAAATTGAGAATGAAAGGGGGGGATTCAATGGTCTTAAGATTAGCTGAGCTGATCCTAAGACTTGCTATTCCCCTCTGCAGTATTTATAGATCTTGACCCAAACCATCAGCTGCTTCACTAACACCTTTCTGGATCCAAACTGATCTGCTATAATTTGTTTGGCACAATTTGCAAGAGCTAATACTGATCAATCTGTCCAAATAGCAAAGTATAGACTCCAGTTCCAGTGCAAATATTACAAGGGACATTTAGCAACTGTCCATACTGACTCCAGGAGATCTGGGTTCAAGCCCCAAATACTCTAGGAATGTTACATTACTGAACAGCTTTTAATTGGGCAAAGACCCTCCAACAGAATGCCACTCCTGGTCATTCAATGACCTTGCCAATGAACCACTAGCTATCATACTCTGGGGCTGCCACTGACCTGAACTCTACACCAGGGCAGGTCAAAGATCACAAATCCTAGAGCAAGTAACTCTCCACCTGACTCTTTCAAAGTCTGCCCACTCACTAAAACACTAGTGATTGAATAATTTACCACTCCAATAAAATACCATGAGGACAAAGCAGCCCATTTTATTGCAGCATGACCACCAATTCAGTCCTACTCTTCCGACACCATGTACATAGCTAGCTATAGCTACAAGAAGCACTGCAGAATGCCAAAGCTCCTCGTACCTTCCAAATCCACACCCTCCCAAGATGTGGTTGTCTCCTATGTATCCCCCTCACCACCCTGACTTGGGAATGTATTGCCATCAGTGTTGCTGGATCAGTTCTGGGGTTACCTTCCTAAGGGCATGGCTGCCTCTAGCTGTTGAAAGTTTTTATTACTTAACCATTGACCTCTAAGCAGGTTGGTTACACTAATATGGGTAGAATTGTTATGCAAATATTGAAATTTGACATCTGGATTAAATCAGGTGACTGGATTGATAACCAGAGGACACTAAAAGGAATGTCTAATTTAAGAAATGCTGCTTTTGAAGAATTACCTACCTGCAAGGGTTCTTAATTTCACTGGAGATTCACATTGACTATCCTGTAGCTGGAGTGTACCAACTGGGTCAGTTAGAACTTGTAATCGGGTTTTTCAAAACTGTTGTCCATCTTCCCCCTAGGATGGCTAGGGAGGAATGGGTGGGTTTGAAACATTATTTCAGTTTAGCTCACTTATCAATTTTCACACTTATTATTCCCCAAATGGTTAAATGCCAAGTCCAACTTCCACTTGAAACTAAACCATATGCTGCGTGGCCTGTTTGTGTCCACCCTGTGGCCACATGGAGAGCTGCAGTGAATAACCGTATCTGGGACTGCTCCAGTGCAGACCAATCCTTGTCTCAAGGGCTCCACTTTCAGGGGGATGTGAATAAAGGAACCTGGGGCTGAATGGTGCTTGGGATGTCATAGCTTAATGACCCAGGCTTTGCTGATCATCAAGCAGATTTTGACAAATCTGCCTTAAAGTACCCACTTAATCCTAAAGAATAGGGCAGGCATGAAACTAGGATTTGACTGGAATAGGAGAATTCATTCCTGTGGGAGCATGCCACAATATGGAAAATCAAGGCCCTTCTGGCCCTCATTGACTAGTATACACTGTCTGTCTGTCTAGCTGCAGCTCCATCCTTGACACTCAGAGCTGTGGATGAAGCCCTTATCCAGTATCCATGAGGCAGGAAATGTCACTCTACTGTTTTAGAAAGCTAGTATCTCTGTGGGTAACCACAGGACAAGTGCAGTAGTCCTCCATCTACACTTAGATACTGGGGGGGGAGGGAGAGAGACTGGCTGGGGTGGATAGGTGGCAGCAGCTAGAAGATTATTTGCACTTCCTCACTCCTGTATAAGGAGTTGACGTGTAGGTGAATCAGTCATGGTGGGGCCCCTAAAATAGGCAGGTATTTCTGTGGCTGAAAGCTCAAAATGGTGTTACATCCTTGACCTTGGCACCAGGGAGGCTGCTGAGCAGGAACAGGATATTCTGAAAGGGGGTAATGAGCAGCCAGAGACTGTGGTCCATATTGGTACTCCTTCTCAAAGGATGAGGTTCCAGAGTTGTCCCAAGCAGGATCGGAAGGGTTGTAATTCCCACAAACACCTTTTGGTTTCAACTCATCCACACCACCTCTTGCCACTTCTGTCCCACTTGCCAGCATTTGGCCCATGTCCCTAACTTTATTTTGTAAAAACCAAAAGAGCTGCAGATGCTATGGATGAAACCAGTTAAAGCTCAGCAGGCCTGGCAGCATCTGGAGAGAAATCCATTGGTGTCAGGTCTAGTGACCCTCCCCAGAAGGGGAAAAAAGCTAACTGAGATGCTTACACTCATCTTGGATGCTGTTAGGCCTAAGCTCTTTCAGCAAATTGTTTTCCTGTATGCAACTCTTCCGATGCATTCCATATGCAATCCTGTATAATGTTCCCCTCTAATTCCCTTTAATCTTTCCTCACTTTGCCTAAACCTATGCCTTCCAGTTTGTAGAATCTCCCACCCTGGGCATTGGCAGATCTTAGCTAGTCATCTTATCCATGACCCTCCGGTTACACCGCCACTTCCACTCTAGGAGCAGTGGGAGAATAACTCTAAGCTAAGCCTCCCTACAGCTCAAACACTAGTCCCAGTGACATCCTAAATCTCTTCTGCATCTATCATAACCCCCTTACCTGTAGAAGGGTGACCAAGTGGCCATGCCAGTGTCCTGTACAGCCACAACCTCCTGCTCCATAGTCTAGTCACTGACCAATGAAGGGAAGCAAACACCTTCTCCACTAGGAGATAGTGAGGACTGCAGATGCTGGGGATCAGAGCTTAATGTGTTGCTGGAAAAGCACAGCAGGTCAAGTAGCATCAAAGGAGAATCTGCATTTCTGGCATAAGCCCTTGAAATGTCAATTCTCCTTCTCCTTTGCTGCCTGACCTGCTGTGCTTATCCAGCAACACATTTTTAACCACCTTAACCACTGTCTACCTGTGACTTCACTGAAAGTAACTAATGGATCTGCCCACTCCACTTCCTGCAGGCCTACCATTGTCTAAGTCCTGCCTTGTTTGGTTCAAATACAAATATCCATGATACTGTCTACTGTCTCAGCTGATCAGCTCAAATCCTGTTATCTTGGATAACTTTCACTCCAACTGCATCTAGTAAGTATGCAGATGACAACATAATAACCCTATATTCTGATCCTGATTAGGCATGAATCCATGCACTAGCCCCAGTGCTGCTCCTAGTGGGCCCTTTAAAAAGGGGGCTCAGCTACTAAAGTTTTCCAGCTCAGTTGGATCACTCCTTGGGACAGTAATTGTTTTAACAGTTTTACTTAATGGTAAGCTTAAAACCACTTCCAGTGCCCCACATCAGTGGAGCTCAGTTGGAAGATACATCTGCTTTTCACTTCAATAAAAGCATGAAGAGGGAGGGCTTTGGGTATGGATCAGTAGGTTGCCTTCAGGGCAGGTGGGATCTGTACAAGACCAGTTCCATCTAAACTGGAAAGACTTCCATATCCTAGCAGGAAGATGGCTAAAACCTGAGCTGTTGGTCAGCAAGTGAAATGACTAGAAGGAGTCACTAAGGCAGAGACTCTGATTACTGAACATGGCAGGGCTGGTCTGAGGCCTAACTTTGAGTATGATGGGTAAGGCAGATGAACTTGGTTACATGCATTAACCCCCAACTGAGGGCAAGAGGAATTTACACATGGTGCTAAGTGGGCAAAGTCCTTTAATGCAAATTATCAATATTTGCTGAAGGATATAATGGACAGGGAGTCTCCAAATGGGTGTATTCTTGAGTATTGTGTGTGCTCTCAAAAACCTCAAGATAAGATTCTCTTCCCTGACCCCCCCCCCCCCACATCTCCTAGAAGGCTGAGGGAGCCAGGTGAGGAAATTGATTTTGGAATGTCACTAGAGGATGCAGCAGGCTAGAGTAGCCAAAGGAACAAGATAATCCAGGAAAATCAGACCAATGAGGTTTGTACTATTAGGGGAATTACCCAAGCACGTATGTTGGTACTTTCCCAGATTAGATAAATCTATTAGCAATAAGGTTTTTCTCAATCTGGCTTTCTGACTATCCAATAATAAAGGACCAGGTTGTGGATGTTTCCTAAATGGATTTCAGCAAAGCCTCCTAATTCTAATACAAAATGAGGCCACTTGGGACAAGTGAGCTGTTCACTAACCTAGTAGCAGTGGAAGGGTCTCTTTCTGACTAGAGATGACCTGTGGTCAACAGGATCAGTTGAGACCCTGGTTTCCAAATGTGCACATGGGTATCCTGAATCTGATTTGGAAGGTACAACAGGGTAGGGGCTGGAAATGGCAGCTGGAGCTTCCTCTAGACACATTTGGGTGATCTCAATTTGATCTAATGCAGAAGAAAGTGTACAGTAAATGGCAAAACACTTGGAAGCATTAATATAGAGGGATCTGTGTATCCAGGTCCACACTCCACTGGAAGTGGCAACATTGGATAAGGTGGTTGAAGAGTGTGGCTGGCATGCTTTTAGACAGGTATAATTTGATTCAGTCTATTTAAAGGTCACTTTTAGAATACTTGTACTGTTCCAGTTGACACTGCACCTGTTTTGTTTTCACTTAATCTCTGGCTGTTCCTTTCAAGATTTCCAAGTGAGGAATGGAGTCAGTCTTTTTTTTCCCAAGGCAGAAACATCAAATACTAGGATGTAACTAAGAGGATGAGGTAGTTTTGAGCTGGGTGTTTAGAATGTGTTGCCAGAGAAGGTGCTGAAGCAGATCCCAAATGTCAGTGGCCCATGTCACACCCTTGGGGCAAAGGGCCTGTTTCTGTGCTGTACTTGATTCTTGACTAAAGTAAATCAGACTGAAGTTGATGGGAAGCATTAAGTGGAAAGCAGCAGAAGCAAACTGTGGAATCCAATTGGAGGTGGATCTTCATCCTGTCCTGCATTCTGAGGGAGTCAGTGAATTGCTCAATATTTTTTTTTTGAAGTGAAAGGGTAATGGTTTTCCCTCTAGCTAGAGGGTGACCAAGTCTGAACTGGCTACTTAAGTGTCCTTTCCTTGAGGCAGGGGCAAAAAAAACTGACATTACTGAGGATCTAGGAGTGTTTGACCAACCAGTGAATTTTTCAAGAAACAAGTGAAACAATATTCCCTTTTGAGAAGCTCCCCATGGGACCGTAAACAAAACTGCCTGCAATTCCATGCACTCTAATATCCTGTCATGGATTAGCTACACGAGGGGTATGGTGAAGAAACGGTCACTCTAAATTTGCCTGCCTTATCTATGGCCAACAAAGGATCAGTGCTTGGAACCCAGGTTGTAATCTTAACAATTGGCTCAGATGTCCCAACTTATTCCAGCCAATATTAAAAATTATACTCTTGAGGCACTTGGATTCCACAAAAGCTGAGGTTGTTTGTAGGGTCCTTCACCTTTAGCAGGGATGAAGGGGAAGTAACTGACATTGGCTCAATGCCAAAGAGCTGTGGTAAAGAGGGAAGGGAGCAAAGTAGTACATGCCGAAGTTAATGACTTGATGTCTTCACCCAGGATCAGAGAAGACTGAAGAATATCTATTAGCAAGATTTAAAGCTGATGGAGTTCGCTATAAAGCCAAGATAATTGGTGTTGACGATGTGCCAGATGCCAGAGGGGATCAGATGTGCCAGGATTCAATGATGAAACTGAAGGTAATGTCTGGGCTTTGGCACCATTCCTATGCCCATGTCACTGAGTTAGTCCAAGGTGACCCAGAACTGGAACAATCTTAGTTTCCTTAGTCTCAACTCAGGGTTTATTCTAGTAATTCTCTTCCCCGAGATCCCTTCTCGTGTCCACTCTGTCTTGGTATAAACATCAAGTGTTGGCACTCTAACAACCCCAATTCACCAGGTCTCTAGTTTAATCTCTTGGTAAGATAGTCTATGAATATCAAAAGCTTGCTGTGGTTCTGTAGGGATATGGGCTTCAGAAAGCAAAACAAACTAGCCAGGTTTTATAGCACGAGGGCATGAAGTCCTCCAGGCCACACTCTATGCCAATCATGAATCTAATTTCATTGGCCAATAGCCTTATAAATACTACATGTTCATCTCAATACAATGTCTTGGTGGTTCCTACCTCTGCTGCCCTCTAATCTGCATTCCTGACACTCTATGGAAAAATTCCTTAATCCTCATGCTCCTTACCTAAAAATGGCACCAGCTTACCCAGGGGTTACTACCCCCCCCCCCCATCAGTCCTTAAACTCTGCACCTCCATTGGCACCCCCTCCTAGGAAAACACTCCGCCTGTCTAGACCCCCTCCAATAGCCAAACCAGTTTAATGCAATCTGTTCATGTACAGTTCCTGCTTAGTGAGGTGCATGCATAAGCTGTCAAACTGCCTACATTTAATGCATCGTGTTGCTGAATTCACTTCACTTCCAAATAACCTGGTCCTTGGTTAATCTTGAACAGGTTTGAACCATTAAACTCTAGAGCAGAGCCCTCCATCTGGTTTTTAAACTGGTTCTGGTGTACATGTCTAACGGAATTGTTTTAATCCCCTTTAGGGTATAGCAATAGCTGCTCGTGCACAGGGTCAACACAAGCAGAGGATTTGGGTCACCATCTCTCTATCAGGAATCAAGCTAATTGATGAGAAGACAGGTGTAAGTAACAACACTGTAGACCCAGTGGAATGGGAGTCTCTCTAACTTAATGAGCTGGGTATAGACCAGAAAGCTTCCCTTAAAGTTTAAACCCAGATGACCCCATTTGGCAATATACTTTGATCAGTCTGCCATAGCCAAGTCTCAAGTAAGGAACCTAGCTGTTCTCTGAACAAATCTTACCCTGAAACTGAAAGTACTTGTGGTTGAAGTTACATAGCTGTCAAACAGCACTTTGTGATGTAAATGATAACACTCCTTTTATTTAAAAAAAAATCTCTTAACTGATGCTTCCCATTTGGGACATTGAGCCATCACTGAATTGTAGCTAATAGGGTTAAACTTCCTACAGATCCCATTCCTTCAAACCAGAGGGCATTTTTAACTTGCACTCTATGGGTTTTTCTTTTCAGGTGATTGAGTATGAGCATACAGTCAACAGGATCTCCTTCATTGCCAGAGATGTCACAGATAACCGTGCATTTGGATATGTCTGTGGTGCAGAAGGACAGCATCAATTCTTTGCTATCAAGACTGCCCAGCAGGTAGGGTAATCCAATCCAAGAGGAGTGTAGGCACCTGAAACCCAGTTGCCTTGGCCCAGTCAGCTGGCTCAGGTGCCAACACAATGGTTCAGTCACTAGTCTTGTTCACCTGCTTGTGACAGTCTCTACAAACTGTTTTGTAGCAATCCCATAGAAGGGTGGACAGCTGACATTTGTTACCCATTTCACTGTTCAGAAAACAGGAATGACATTGCCATGGCCCTAGCTGAGTTTGAGGTCAAAGCTTGATTAGACTGGCCCTTCAATGAGGAGCAGACCACCTTACTATTATGGGATTGGACCATGTATGTTCAGGTTCCCATGTGACCAACCCACTGGGAGTGTTGCATTAAACTACATTATAAATTCCTGAGATTGTGGGTGACTTGATGTCATTATGGATAATTAACCAGGCCTTTATGGTCCCATGTGGGAAATGGGGTGAAGACATGGAATGCAGTGTAACTTAAGCTAGTTTTGGATCCCACTTGCTAAGTGGTAAGGCTGGTGCTCAGTAGTGCACCATGGAGTCAGTCCCTCCATCTGATTGAAAACTCAATGATTCATATTGATTTACTGGTGAGGAGTAAGTCCTTCTTACAAGAATATAAAGGGGCTGGGCAGATCAGTGGCAGAATTTCTCACTGAGATGTGAAGTGATGCCCTCAGCCTAACCAATGGCACTCTGGGGATTGAAGGATAGGGTTCTCTGGTGTTGTCACCTTTTTTGGGCAACACAGATTATAGGATAATTAAGGAATAAGATGCTTGTTTTTACCAGTCTCGGGATTGTCAGAGCAAGATATATTGGAGCTGGACTGACTTTGGCTAGCTCAGTTGATTGCCGTAGTTCTGATTGCAGTAGGGAGGGTGCAGAGGAGATTCTTTAGCTCTCCAGTTAGAACACCTTCTCAGAGGGTAGGAAAACTCCCTGATCTAGAGTAGGTCACTGAGGGGACCAGGGGTGTAAGATTAAAGAGCATGGGTAGGGTGACTAGAATGCAGCTGCTTCCCTTTATCAAGGGGCACTCTTAAAAGTGAGGCAGGAGGCTGAGGGCAGTGGGATTCTTTACCTTAATTACCCTCCTGGTAGCAAACACTCCTCTAGTACTTAATTTTGTGACCAGGTCTCCTATTCCTAACACTGAGTCACTATCAATTTCCTGATTCTGACTGTAGTCAAATGTGGTTTTTTTCTCTTCCTGTCTATAGGCTGAGGCACTAGTTGTGGATCTGAAGGATCTCTTTCAATTGATCTACAATCTGAAGAAAAAGGAAGAAGCTGAGAATCAGTCTAAGGTGAGGAATATGCATCTTTCTTTAAAGACTATCCTTTGCTCTAGTCATTTGAGCAAATATGTGGCCTGCATAAAATGTCCTTCTTGGGGAAGGGAACAGGTGAGGTGACTCAGGCAGTGAGGCACACCCAGGACCTATTGGTCCTGTGGATTTGAGTTATCTAACTCAGACTAATCAGTAAGTGCTAGATCACCTTGAATTCAATGAGGTGCATTGATCACTGGTCTCTCCAGATCCTTTTTCCTGTGAAGTTCCTAAATTGTCCCAACAGCCTCCCAACCATAGGTTTTTCAGCAAACTTCACTTCAGGAGCTGGCTGCTTGAAACCTTGCTGGTTCTTGTGGGCTGACTCCTATCAGGATAGCCCTGAGGCTGTACCAATTCCACCAGCTCTAGCTATTGCCTAATATCCAATGGGATCAACTGTCAGCAAATCACTTCCCTGTCATTCAAAGCCATTCAGCTCCTCAAAGCTGGTCTGTCCTTAATCTAGAACTAAACCTGTTCCTGCCTGCCCATGTACTGTTGCTGATAAGTCTAAATTATCCTCCTTCCATGCAAGTGTAAGTAAATGCATTCTCGCCTCACTCCTCCACCTGCTTGTTGTTCCCCCTCTTGCCAAATATTTAACAGGCCACATACTGACTCCAGCATAAGTCTAACTTTGTTTTTTTTCCTCTTGCAGGAGGGCCAACCCACTGAGGTAAGATCACTAGCAGGTGGTACTGCTCTCCCTCCCCAGGAGGGAGCTTACCCCCTCACGAGGATACCTAGTGATAGTGTTAATCCAATATTCTGGAGACCCAGGTTCAAATCTGGCAAATGGTGGGTGTTTTAACCTAATGAATCCACTAAGCCTAATCAAACCTTTTTGTTTAAAAACCCATCTAGTTCGCTCATTTCCTCAGTCTGTCTATACCAGACCCCACCATGAGTGACTCTTAGCAATAATTGGGCAGGGATAATGTTCAACTGGATGGTGTTCAACTCTGCAAGTGAGGACTGCAGCTGCTGGCAGTAGTCTAGATTAGTGGTGCTAGAAAAACCTAGCAGGTCAGGCAGCATCAGAGGAGCAATTTTAATTGGGCTCTTGCCCAAATGTCAATTTTCCTGCTCCTTGGATGCTGTCTGACCTGGTTTTTCTAGCACCACTCTAATCTAGACCTAGGTGGTGGTCGTCACCCACCCTCACTACTTCAAAGGCATGAGTTCAAAGAGCAATACTGGCTCTTGTCATATCTTGGGGATGGGTTGATTTTTGTCTGATCTAATTGCACCACCTGAAATTCCAGTAATCACTCCCTCCCAGGTTTTGGGTCACTCTTGTTTAACTGAGAAACTCTAGCTAATTTGGAACTTGTCTAATGCTTGTTCCTTGTTTCACACAGAATGGTAGTCCACTGCTGAACTTTGACCAGGTATCTCAAGTTAAAACTGTAAGTATTCAGCTTTAACAGAACTCTGTACATGTTGCTAGGGTGGGTGACAAGAGTCAATCTAATTTAATACCACTGCATGGATGGTAAAGGCAAAGAGCCCTTAGTATCTAAAGCTGACCATCCTCTTACCTGAGGGTTTACCTTTTTTGGTACAGCACTTGAATGAAAGAGTTGAGGCATTAATTTGATGCCAATACTAGCATGATCTGATTAATCTTGAATATACTTAATGGCCTAATTTTGTTTCTGCAAGTGCTATTTGGAATAGCCACAAAGGGTTACAGGCAGAGGCAAGATGCAGATTGCTCATGATTTTTACTATGGAGTTTCCAGTCTTGGGAATGCTCTTGTCAATGTAACTGGTGGTAGTGTTTGCAACCTGGAGGGTCACAATACTCAGTCAAGGCCAAGAGGGTGGGATCTTTGTGATGGTCTTAGCTGGTACATGAATCAGTCATTCTGCCATACAAACCACAGGCTGCCAGCTAAGCTGACCTCTTCTCAGGAAGAACCTGCTGTGCTTTTCCAGCAACACATCTTCAGCTCTTCTCAGGAACAGACTTATGGGCTGAAAGGCCTACCTCCCCTTTAATGCACCTATTGGGATTAATCTCAGCTCTTCTATAGCTAAAGCTGGGTGGGCAGCAACTGGCAATCACTCCAGCGAGGCTGGTCTGTTTTGCTTAGCAGCTCAAGTAGAGACCCCAGTGCAATAGTTTCAACAATCGGCATGGTCTGTATTTGAGATGTAGTATTCATTGGATACTCTTCAGCCAGGAGGTGCAATACCTCCTTCTACTTGAGGGGAAACATCCAGAGTCTCCTGGACCCTTTGCTCTGACCTTATAACCACAACTGATGCCAGAAGTGGCTAATGTTGAATGTTCCCATTGACTTAGCCCAGCCCCCCTCATTGTCACTAGCATTAAAGTAAAAGTCCAATTCCTGAGGGTGGCTGAATTCTCCCTCCTAGAGAATCTTTCTAACTCAACATCTCTTGAATCTGCTTTTTAAACAGGATATTGATCAGATGCAGCTGTTTGGAGACATGTCAACACCTCCTGACATCACTTCCCCAGCAGTAAGTGAATTTGTTTAGGTCCTCTGTACCACTAGCAGACCGGTTTCTATTGAGACCATTTTTTACCAAGCTGTGAATTGGTTTTAGATCTCCAAAGCAAGACTGAAGAACTCCAGTTAGATATTTCCAGGGTCTTAAGCTGACCCCTTGTAGACTTAATGGAGTTTGGATTGCTGACATCTGCTTCCAATGAGGTTGTATTAGCCCTCTAATGCCAATTCCAACAGAATGCTGGCAGTACTTAGCTTTTAGTAAAAGCTAACTTCCCTTGTGTCTCTTTCTGACCTCCCACTTGTTTAAACCTCTTCACCCTGAGACACTTGGATTACATTGGAGAGTGTACTTGTGGTCTATGTTCCAAGGTTAGTGCTGTTTTAAAATGGGGAAATTGTGCCAAAGCTGGACTGTCACCAAATACACTTTCCTGTTCTTAGTTCTTGCCCAACCCAACTTGTGGGAATTACTAAATGATTAACTGGAGCAATGGTTTCCCTCTTTGACTCAGTCTGTAGTTGATTTGGATTAAATGTGACCCACAGCTAAACCTATGTAATGTTGCATCAGGTCCCTAACCTGCAAGGCTTAATGGTTTAACAATAACTATCAAGAGCATTGTGGGTCAACCTACAGCACTTGGGTTGCAGTAGTTCAAGTGATAAGCTGCCTTAAGGGCATGGTGGCTCAGTGGTTAGCACTGCTACCTCACAGCACCAGGGACCCAGGTTCAATTCCCACCTTGTGCAAACACCATTCTGCTGGTGTCTGCGTGGGTCTCCTCCCACAGTCTAAAGATGTGCAGGTTAGGTGAATTGGCCATGCCAAACTGTCCAGTGTTCAGGGATGTGTAGGTTAAAATGTGGAGGGAATAGGTCTTGGTGGGTCCTTCTTCAGAGGGTTAGTGTGGACTTGTTAAGGGCCTGTTTCTACACTAGGAATCTAAACTACCAGAAATAAATGCTAGCTCAGCCATCACACTTTCCCTAAAGTGAACCCAACCTAACAACCTGGGGATTTTAGCTTGTACAAAGCTGTGTTCTGGTGCAGAGGAGACTTCTCAGGATGTGGGTTGGACTGAAGGGTATGTCTTGAAGGTTGAGGGGACAAAAGGCTTTTCTTGCTCTCCAAGGCTGAGGTGTACACTTTTTTTTTGGGGGGGGGGGGGGGGTGGGGGGAAGAGAGGAGGTGGGGGGGTGGAGGAGAAGGAAGTCTGACTATTCCTAGAGTGGAAATGCTACCAAAGGATGTGATTGGAGGAAGGTTTAAGGCAGACATCAGGTTCTCCTCACTCCCACTTGGGCATTACCAATGGTAGTCAGATACACTAGGGATGCTGACTCTTGCATAGGCACATGGAAGTTGGTACAAAAGTTAGCACCTGAGGGCTGAAGGGTCTATGCTATTCTGTTCAATTCATGGCTACAAAGCTGAATATCCAGAATCTATATGCAAGGTTTTGGTGTAAATGGCATGTTTGACATCTGGCAAATCTTCAACTTTGGCTTTCATACACTCTAGTTAAGAGTTTGAAGGTGATATCACTTACTGATCACTAATTGGGTGCATGTCATCTCAGTGGATGAGTCTTTCAAATTGCCTGAGGCCTGGTCAGTCAATCATGGCCTGGCTCTGCAATCACTTTCCTGGGTGCCAACCAATCACTAATTGCAGCACCCTACACTCAACTTCAGTTGAGAACTTGTTCACTTTAATAGCTTAACTTCAATCCATTTCTAAATCCATGGCATCTAAAGAATATTTAGTTGCACCAATTTAAGTTCTAACTTCCACAATTGCAGGAATTGTCTCTAGACTGGTGACCAGGCTGAGATGTGAGCACAAACTCTCTCCTGCCAGCATTTACCCGTTTCAGGGCCCACATTAAAATCAGTGGGAAGGATTTTCTTTCCAAGAATGTTGTGCACTAGGAAAAAATGGTATTCTTATCCTGCCAAATAACTCCAACTTTTTTGTATTTGTGATTTAAAATCTTTCTTTTCTTATCAATGATTAGGAATCAAATGGCTGTTTGCTAGACTTGTCTTCTCCTGAAATGGATCCTTTGAACACCTGCATGAAAGATCATCTCCAGGAAGTGACTCCTGCTTCCTCACTTCACTTCTTCCCTGCACCTGATCCTAACCCTTTTGGGAATGACCCTTTTTCTGAACTTAACCAATCAGCACCACCTAAACCAGTTGATTCTGTAAAACCTTCTGATCAGAAAGATGGAGCTCTTCCCTTCCTAGCCAATCAGAGTGGAGACCACCTTGGCCATGACTTTGACCAGCCCCCTAGCCAGGTTGCCACTGGTGCGAAAGTTGATGTTCCATCCTGGGGACTGAATGGAGCAGTGGGGCAGGACCAAGCTGAATTGGGTAGCAAAGTGACCCCTGACCCCTTTGCTGAGATCTCAGGGGCCACACCTCCAGCACAGAATGGGTTAAAACCAGACTCCCTGGGTGCTGCAAACATCAAGCAAGTGGACTCCCTCCTGATGCAGAACTTTGATGCAGTGACCTTGTCCCCTCCACCACAAAATGCAAAAGGAGCTCGAGGCAGGAGGAACAATCAGGTGACCAGCATGATCTCTAACCCCTTTTACAGGCTTTTTTATACTTGCTAACCCTCTTGCTGAATAACTAATCCTAATTTTCCAGCTTTGGGATTCTTGAGGCATGGCTTTTTCAAACAATCTGGTCAGCATGGCATCAACTAACCAGGCTGATGCTCTGCTGTCAGATTTCCATTGGCATGTATCTTGGATGCTTTTGGGGAGTTTTGGGAGGCCATTACTGAGTCCTCAGTCTCCATGAGGTGAGGCACCAGCTCCTGCTGTTAATGGAGAATGTAGAGAGGTTACTAACTCCAGATCCTGAGCAAGACATTTGCACAGGAGTAAAGTTATTTGATGTCACTCTGAATGTAATTACCTTTTTTCTTGGCTTTTCTCCTCAGCTGGCCAGTGAGAATTTTGGACCCAGCCCACCTGCTTCCAGTATTCCACCTTCAGGCCAGATCCCTCTGGATCTGTTCAATGTGCCAAGTTCCTCCTCACACGTCAGCCCAGGTAATTCCTTCTGAGAAATGAACTATGTTTGCAAATTGGAGAGCTTGTTTGAGCCAGTGCACTTGTAAAATACTAATATTTGATCTAATTGCAGTCTATGTTCAATTAACTTTTTTTTTTCTCCTCTGTTCTAACATCATTGTACCTTCAGTTCATCAATTCTACTCTCTCATTTTTCTAGCACTCCCAGCCTATAGACTTATTCTGATTTCAAAGTGTCACTTAATGTTGAGCCCTGTCCCTCCAGTAGACTAGATACCCCCCCCCCCCCCCCCCAGCTCTGAACTTGTTTCATTCCTGTCAACCTCTTGCTGATCACATCCATTCCCCTCAAAGGGAAACACTCACCCATGGTTTTTTATCCTGACCTATCTCAAACACCCAGCTGACTTGCCTCTTTCCCCATAGCTGAGCCACCAGCTCTAGTCAATCCACCCTGCAGTTTTGGTTTCTTCATCTGACTCTCTGGAGTGTTATGAAGGCTTACCAGACTAAGTCTCATCAGGACTGGATCAGTTTTCCTGTAATCCAGGAGCTGCAGATGCTAGATCTGACATTGCTTTCTGCCCACAGATGGTGCCAGTACTGTAGACTTTAAGTCCTGTGACCCTTCAGAACTAAAGTGATCTAGTAGAAACGTTTTACTGTTGAACCTATTGAAGTTAGTCCAAAGCTACTGGAAACCAAGTCCATTCAAAAATACAGCATAGGCCACTTTAGAACTTTTTTGTCAATTCTCTGCATAAAGAATTGTGGGTTCACACCTGATTCCAGCAGGTGGACTTACAGTTCAAAGCAGCTCCACCCAAGCAACTAAAGACTGGCCTAGCCTGTGACACCTATAGGATACAAATGAATGTTAGTGTTGTACTTGAGCTGAGCTAAGCACTTGCTCTTGCTTCCAGATTGTCCACTGTTACTTGTTGTCACTGAGCTGCTATTTTCAGCATCACCAAATGTCACGTTGTCTTTTCTAGGTTTATCTGGACCACCTTCTGCTGGACCTTCTCACCCAACGCCATGGGGACAGCAGCCTCCAGTTCTTCCTCAGTCTGGCTCCATGCCCCCAAGACCTATCCTTGGCCCACAGCCTCCCTTTGGACAGCCCAATGTCTTTGGCCAGCCAGCTGCAGCCTGGAGCCAGCCAGCTCCATTTGGAGTCCCACCTGTACCTGCCACTTGGGGGCAACGTAGCCTAGCCCCACCCAATGTCTGGAGTCAGCCTGTTCTGCAGACCACTCCTTTTGGCACCAACCCTTTTGCTGCCTCCCTTTCTATGGTGCCACCCATTGTAGGTCTGGTCCCTTCTGCTGGGACCTCACTGTCTCCACCTCTCCCACCACAAAGACCCAGCCTGCAAGAATCCTCCAAGCCTCAAACTAGTGCCTTCACTGCCTTGGACCCACTAGGAGAGAAGGAAGAGAAGAGTGTCAAGGAACTGTTTAAAGACTTTCAGATTGCCAAGCCCCCAACTATTCCTGCTCGGAAAAGTGAGCAGCCAACTGTTGCTGGGGCATCAGGAGCATTTGGCCAATATTTCACCAGCAAAGTAGGTGTTCCCCAGGAAACTGCTGACCATGATGACTTTGACATCAATCAACTCTCATCTGCAACAAATGGTAAGTTTTCGTAGGGAGGGTGAAAAGTTCTCATGAAGGCTTTGGTTAACTCTGTTCCAGCCATCCACCTCCCCTTGCCTATTTCACTTGCCTTACTATAGCCTGTCAGAACAAAGACAAGCTTCCCATTCTCCTTCTAATCTGGTAAAGTACATGTTGCTGTTTTAGCTCCCAGAAATAGGGTAATCCTGGTCCATGCCTAGCCTAGAGTTGGCCAATGCAGCTCAAGGATGAGCTGTTAGAGGTAAGACTTGAACCAGCAGCTAAAGGGCAATGGAGGTTCTCAGACTGGAATTGTCATGTGTATTTCCTGTCTTGCTGCTTCATGAGCAGTGGTTGAACAGTCTCAATGGGTTGAATGACTGACCTGCTTCAGCTTTTTATGGTCCTGACCAGAAGGAAGGAGTAATTGAGGTTAACTGCAGATTGGCATGGTGACTGGGGGCCTGAGTGGTTATGAATTTTCTCAATTCTGAAGCTGCTCAAGATACTGCAGTCTGCAAGTGTACTTCTGCACTGAGTTGATGGGTATTGGGTTTGAGACACCTCCCTTCCTGGTGAGGGAACAATAGTCTCCATGTGCCTCTCCAAATCTACTAATACCTGGACCTATGTCAAAGGGCACTAATTTTGACCCTTCCCTTTCAGCAGCTCCAGCAGCACCTAGCCCGAGTTCGACACTGAATCCTTTTAACACCAGTGGAGATTCAGCACCAGTGAGTACAAATCGTCAACTTGAGGAATGATTTTGGTAAATCATCTGCAGTGACCTCAAATGTACATACTAGCACAAGCAATGGGCCAAAGGAAACCCCATGCTGTATAAACTACCTTTTGAACAACTCTGTGCCCATCCAGTGCTAGGTGATCTTTAAGCCTTGACTATTCCCCTCCAGTCTGGGTAGTCAAGTGAATTGTAAACCATTCACTACTTTCCTATACTACTGACCCAATACCTAACATGGCCCTGAGATGGCACTAAAGACTGTTCACTTCTGTCCTGCCCCACCTCAGTCCAATGAAGATTTTTGGACTTGCTGTTGAATCTAATATCCCCATCACCTTTGGCCTGCCTGCATCATGAGCTTCATCACCGAGAGCACCATCTTCAGCTTGCAGCTGTTCTGCATTCTCCTCCTTACTCCTGACATCCTACACACCTTAGTCTCTATTTCCTGTTTCATATATTCATGACTGAGCAATGTTGGCCACACCTCCCCTAAACCCCCAAGTTTGCTCCTTCTCCCTGCCTCCCCCACATCCATCAGATGGGGGCTAGAAGCCACCAGGTGAACTGAGTGCAGGGAAGAATTGTCTGCCTGTGGACTCTGGGTAGTGTTTTTTGTGTGCATTCTTATTGCCTGATCACAGCGACTTGTTCTCAAAGAACTCCACCTGGTGCCTATGGTTCAAATTGTAGAACTTAACTCTTCCCCTCTTTTTAGTCTAAAGAGAAGTGCCCTTGGCACCTCTCCATCTCACTCCCAGGACAGGGTTAGAGTAAACGTTCTGGTCTCATTCATTCATACCAGGTCCACGAACTACAAATGTAAAAACAGGAAGCCATCCACCTGAGCTGTGCTGAAAGTAGTTGAAAGCTATTTCTGTTAATGTAAAAGTATCACTTATGCCTCCCCTGAAGGTTCTAATCTTTAGTAGATGAAGCAGGTAATAAATGTTCACTGAAGTGGAGCATCTAGTGCCTTGCTAGTCTTGTCTCCATTACTCTAAACAACTTGCTCATGCCAATTCAATGCTTTGCTCTAACTACAAACTACCTTTCTTTAGGCTGTTCCTGCTCCATCTGACCCATTTGGAGATCCCTTTGGAAACCCATTTGTGTAACATTCTCTACATGGTCTGTAAGTATCACTGCTAATACTGACTTTTCAACCCTATCACTTCTAAGGACCTCTGCAACCACAGCCTTCAATCATGACCAACCCTAGAAAGAGTTGGTATAAACTGTTCAGCTATTCAATAGGATCATAGCTGACCATAAACTCAGTCCTGGTCCCTGTCCCTGCTTTCTCTAGATTCTTTGAACTATTTGAGTTATAACTGGGCAGGAACAAAGATTCCATTTTTTTGGATCAGCCCGTACATAATTCTTCTGTTCAGCATTAAAAGTATCTTAACCATCTAGTTTGGTAGCACCTAGAGAAAGATGCCCACTGACTCTAGATTCATATCAGACTTGGTGTGACTTTCTCCATTACTGAATCAGCAACATTGTGCTTTAATCCATTAACTATTTGAGTTTAATATGATCAAACTGGCTTGTTTTGATTCATCAATAGGATTTTTTCCATTAAACTACCTTTGATCTGGCCAAAGGATCTGACCGCAGGGTTTTTGATAAAATGGGTTTCTTGACTGAGCTGGGACTAGGAGACCACTGACCAGTGGCTGTGGTATCTAACATGTCAGTAGATTTGGCCTTAAAGTGGTAAACTTTTTTTTCTTCCAGGTATTCCAAACTTGATCATCTGGCTTTGACTACCAGCAGCCTTTGTGCACACAACAGAAGGGTTAATGATTGTACCAGGTTTCCAATAAGTGGGCCTTTGTCCTCAAGGTTTTCTGACTTGCAAGTGTTTATTGTCATTGAATTTTAATCCTGTGACCAGGAAGCAAAATTCAAATGTTTGCGTAAAGGCAGTTCTACTGTCTTGTTTCTACAAGCCAGCAAATCCTTCCCTTGAAGTCAATGCTTGTGACTGGTGTTTTAAGTTTCTTCGACAGTTTAATTCTCACTTGTCTTGCTGTTGTAACTGGGTGATCTTTCATTTTGACTCCCATCCTGGACCTGTCTGGTCCCCTTTTTTTATACACCAGTGCCTTGATTAGACAGTGTCTAATCCCTGTTTCCTTTGAAAGGATAAGTATAACATGGGAGTGAAGTCTGATTCTAAATGTCAGATACTAGTTTTTTTACTGACTCGTGACTGTATGCTGGCACACTTTCTATTTTGTTTCAGGAGTGTTAAAGTATCTTTCAGTGGCATGCTAGAATTGCAGCACCTGGGAAAACCTGACACTTTTTTTGGGAGCTCTTTGAAACCAAGAAATGCCATTTTGCACATTCTTAAGCTTAATTCAAATGGAAGGTTTGGTATAATGAAGTCCAGTTATAAATTGGCTTCATCAATGTCACTAACTGGGATAAAGCTCTGGCTCCTGAAATCTCCCTCATCCAGATGGAGTAGTATTCCTGTGCCAGTTAGATCCTCTACAATGCACTTGTCCCCCACAGGCCACTAGTAATGTAGCACATTGCACTAAATAATTTTAATGTTTTTTATAGTTCACAATGACACTAACAGCATGGTTTAGTCAGCTCTTGCAATGTTTTGTCCTTGTGATCTTTTTAACCTGAAGCATACACCACCCTGAGCTGGCCACTCTCTGCACAGGTGCACTGCAAGTATTACCTTGCATCTCAATACAGATCACATGTCAGCCTTTAAGGCATAAGGGTTTGTCTAATACGATCAAAGATCATCTCAATGTTTCAACAGCCCTTGTCAAATCACCAGCAAAAGAGTATTGTAACAGTTACTACAGGTCCTCTATTACCTGATCTCATTAATCCCCTCATCTGTGTCCATCCAAAAATCTAAAGAGCTCACCTGGAAAGTTGTTTATAAGCTGTAACTATTTCAAATGTAATCTCTGTACTGTGGTCTTTTAATAAACCATTAATGCATTATTCTGCCTTGTTGTTCAATTCTGATCGCCTGTACAAGTTTGAACCAGTTGAATGGAGAATCCAATGCTATTGGATACACTCTTCTGCTCTGAAAGAGGGACAAATGGTCTGTCACTGCTATACCTGAAGTGAATACAGACCAGAAGCACAAAGGAACAGGAAGCTTCTAAGAACTGAGCAATTCTTTTAAAGATCAGTGAGTACAAAGCAAATGCTAAACCTGCTTACCTTATTCTCAGGATAGTGAGATTGAAGTTTAGGATTGGAGATTCCAATCCAGTGGATTGGAGTCTGATAAACTGGCCAGCCTAGAAGCAGTTATTTATCAGCATAAGACCATGTAGGTACACCAATCCAAATTAACCTCCTGCCAAAAGGGCAGCATTAGGTCCTTAACTGTGTATGAGGCTGTCATCAGTACAACTGACTGGGAAGCTTTACAGCCACAATCTCTAGCTCAAATGGGGAGAAAATCCATACTGCTTGTGTGGAAGGCGGCCATTTAGCCTGCAGTGCTGTACCCACATCCTAACCACATCCCCACACTTCCCCCTCTTGGGAAGTAAGGCAGGGCAGGTGACAAGTCAGTGAGGGAGCACTCTAGAGCCAGTGACACCAATTCTATTAAAATTAGTGATTGGAAAAACATCAACCAGCTCAAAGTTGAAAGGCAACTTAGTTCTTGCCTAATACTGTCAGAACCTCACATTGGGGGCATCCCTTTTACAGGTAGAGGGATGGCTGGAATATGGAAAGCCCTCAGATTAAATGAGTCCAGAGATGCCTTAGTGACAGGAAAGGCTGGTAAGTATAGGAATGCTGGATGAGTAGAGGAATCTTCCCTTTAAAGGAAGCAGATCTCTCTCATAGACAAGATAGTGAATTTCTAAAGGCAGGAGTAGACTAAAACAGGACTTTTTGGCCCCACATTTCTCTTTAATGTACAGGATCAAGGAGAATCAAAAGTATCTAAATCCAGAAGGGTAACCAGAGAATAGGACCCCCTCATAAGTAAAGCAGCCTGTGTGGAACTGGGAAATCAATTTAATATGGGGCAATAGTATCAGCTTAGACTACATTAGAGGTGGTGATGCTGGATGCCTTGAAGTACATCTGGAACTTCTGGAAAACTGCATGTAATTTTCCAATTCCTTATTGGAAAGATGTTGTGAAACCTGAAAGGGTTCAGAAAAGGCTTGCAAGGATGTTGCCAGGGTTGGAGGGTTTGAGCTATAGGGAGAGATTTGAATGGGCTGGCCCCCCTGGGGTGGGGAGAAAGAGTGGCGTGGGGGGGGGGGGTGACCTTTTTTGATTTACAAAATCAGGAGGGGCATGGATAGGGTAAATGAGTCTTGCCCTAAAGGTATGCCCTTTAGTTCTGGACTCCCCATGCCAGGAAAGGGGATGAGGGAGAAGGGAAACTATTTGACTGTGGAAGCCATCCTCTTAAAGGAACTAAAACTGGCTGTCCAACCAACTCCTGTGAATGGCTTTGGTTGAGCAGAGTTGATGGGAAAGATTTAAAAGGATCAAAGGCACTGCTTTCTGTACAGAGTGAGCTGACAAAGGAAGTGATGGTGGCTAATATAATCTTTAAAAGGCAGCTAGATGGGTATATGAATACAAAGGGTTGAGGGGTATGGGCTGGGTTTGGTAAATGAGGCTAGATTAGGTTGAGGCATCTCTTCAGCAAGAATGAGCTGGACTGAAGGGTCTATTTTCCATGTGAATCTGACAACCTAATGTTAGATCCAGCCCTTCTGCGTCCCAAACCAGCAAATCTCTGGACTGTGGGAGGAAGCCAGGTTAAAGACACTCTACAGACAAGTGTGTAGAGCTAGTTGTTGCCTGAGGCTGGAATCTAGCCTAGTCTCTGGTGCTGAGGCAACAGCTAACCATAGCCTTCATACTGCTATTATAGATTCAGTCAATGCCACCTACTCTATCCATTGCACCTGATGTGGTCTTGTCTAAATGGAGATGGCACTAACTTGCAGATCTTTTCAGAACATCTCTGGGGCACCCATACAAGCAAATACCACTGCCCTGTGGCTGAACACTTCAACTTTCCCCTCTCCCCACCCCAGGGCATGCCAGTCCTAGGCTGCCACCTCTGCCAAACCCTGACCCACTGACACCTGCAGGAGAACACCTCTTCTGCCTTGAGGCCATGTGGTTGAAGGGCTCCAATGTGGATTTCACCAGTTTCCTCATTTCTGCTCCCTGCACTTATACCAGATCCAACCTTCCCAGTGAGGACTGTTGATGCTGGAGATCAGTTATGTGGTGCTGGAAAAGCATAGCAGGTCAGGCAGCATCTGAGGAACAGGAGAATCAACATTTTGGGCATAAGCTCCTCAGGCATTTCTGACAAAAGACTCAATGTTGCATCTCCTACTTATCAGGTGATGCTGGACTTGCTGCGCTTTTCCAGCACTAATTCTTCCCAATCAACAGCACCCTCATGACCTGTCCTGTCAATGTTCCTTCCACCTATCTGCTCCACCTTCTGACTTATGACTTTTTCTCATTCCAAGCTACCTTCCCCCACTGCCTCCCATTTACTGCTCAGCCCCCTTGGCTCTCAGCCTCATTCCTGATTGTAGAGGAATCAACTATTCTCCTCCTTGGATGTTGCCTGACTGTGTTTCTTTCCAATGCTACTCTTTTTGATTCTGCTCTCCAGTCCTCACCTCACCATTATTGGTAAAGGATTGGTGAGGGCCAAGTGTAGAGTGAGGTTCAACCTGAATTAATTGACTTTTGGGGAGGGGGGGGGTGCTGCAACAGTCTGTTTAAAGTATAGGCCATATTTGCATCAGCATCACTCTATTCGATATCTGGTTTCCAACTGGCTGTGTGTAATTGAGGCTGAGTGAGTAAGATGCTAGATAACTTACTCTTCCACATCATACTTGACTCTTTTTAACCACAAGAACAGAATTCTTTAAGGTGGCAGCTCTGACTGACCAGGACCCAGTGGTTGGTGGTACCAGTTAACCCCCTGCCATGCAGTTACAGCTTTCATGTTGGAACAGGTAGTGAGCATCTGTTCAGGGCCTGGTTGGGAGGTAGTGTAGGCTAATAGGTGAAGCAGAATACACTGGGCATTTTGTGTCTAGGGGTTAATGGGGTGGGAATGGAACAACCAAATTCTACCCCTGCCAAAGCAAGCCTGGCATCTTGGAATTAAAGGCCCATCTCATTAGAATAGGGAAGCTTTATCAAAGAGAGGCAGAGTTGGACTTCTGCTGGAGGGTGGAGGCTGCCTTTTTGGTTGGATCATGGTGGAAGTGAGGGATATACTGTTGGCTGTTCATTTGAGTAGGTTTGACTTGTCTATTCACCTTGCTCTCCCTTTGGAAGGATGAAGGCAAACTGTAAAGAGATCAAAAGGATGCAGGATTGAAGACATTGCAATGAACTGCCAGTTATTTGCAGATCAGGCTGAAAGGGCTTCAAAAAGGCTTTTAACCAAAGTATGAGCTCTATTAGAAACCTGTGCCTTTGAACAGTTTAAGGTTACAGATTCAACAGAATTGCAGCCCTGATGATGGGCTATAACAGCCTATGACTTTCTGTTCACTACTATTCTTAAACGGGAAAGACATACTACAACATTGACCAGAAACTCAACCGGACTTACTCCACACAGTGGTTATAAAAGCAAATCGGGTTAGGAATACTGCAGCAAGTAACTCCCCTCCTGCCTGCCTATCCTTTTCAGGCCACAAGTCAAGCGTGTGTGATGGAATATTCCCCACTTGCCTGGATGGGTGCAGCTCCAACAACACAAGAAGCTTGACATGATTCAGCCCACTTGATGTGCACTGCATTTGTCTTCTCCTCCAATATTCAGTAGCAGCAGTGTGTACCATCAGTGTGAAATTCCACAAGGCTCCTTTAGCCAACCCCTTTTACATGTACACCTGATACCACACAAGGGCTGAGTGACCTGCTCATCTGACTCTAACCTAGTCCTGCTGTTCCCCATATCCTTTGAGTGCTTTAGCCCCGAGTGCTGCATCCAATTTAATCTTTCAATGTTTTGACCTCAGCTTTTTGATGGAAACTCCACAGCCTCACCGCTCTCCAGGTGACGAAATTTCTCATCTCAGTCAGATATAGCCTACCCCATGTCATTAGATTGTGACCCTGGTGCTAGTCTCCTTGGTCTTTGGGAAAACTCTCCCTACATCTGCCCTGGATCATCCTGTTAAAAAGACAAGCCATGCAGTAATCTCCTACTACCCAGTTTCACTCCTAGATACTTTCAGAATCTCCGGATGGTCATCTGCTGGAGGTCATTCAGCCCTCGGTGTCAGTGTTGGTTCTATTCCCTAAACATAGTCGCTGGGTTTGCAGATGTCATCAAGTTAGGTGAGATGGGATGAGGGGTTGTGAAGGAAAGGGGGTTGCACATTGATTTGATTTCGAGATCAGTTGAGTGAACGGACAGAAATCTGGCAAGTGAAGTATAATGTGAGATAAATGTAAAGCTATTCACTTTGACAGGAAAATGAAAAGGCACTATTTAAATGGAGAACAACTGCAGAATTCTGATGTGCGGAGAGATTTAGGTGTTCCAGTGCATGACTCGCACCATGTTAGTCTACAGTTCTTGAATGGGATGATTAGGCTCTTGGACAGAACAGTCCTGAGAGACAATGGTGGTTCAAGTCCCAGTCTGACCGTGTTTCTTGTGGGGCTGTGGAATGGATGAACTATGGATGTGCCAGTTGGAGGTGGCTGCAGCTGTTGTTGGTGGGTCAAAGAAACTGCCTGTTGTTCTTTCGGCTGTGCTTTAGCCCCATGCTCCAGATCTTTGGGCACACCCTGTACAAGGCGGGCAGCTAAGTGGGTTAGAGAAGCAGGGACATGGGGAGGTCCATGTATTGGGCTGTGAAGGTGGGTGGGTGGGTCATGTTCCCATCTGTCAGTCTCACTCTCGCTCTCTCTCCCTCCCGAGGGTGCCCTTGGAGAGGGAACAGGTGGTCTCCGGAGAGACAGGTGACCACCACTGGAACTGACGTTCATTATTTCTTTCCTCCAACACAATTTTGATGTAACTCCCTGCCTTGTGTTGTTATTGCACAGCTCCTGGTGGGCTGGATTCGTTGTTACTTGTTTTACTGGTTTAATGGGTGATTCGGTGTTCGCCTTCACAAAAGAAAACTCACTTTCTGAGTTCTTGTCTCAGGATAATGTCCATATTTCTGAGCCAGGAGGCCAGCAGCTCCAGTGAACAGGTTGGTTAAAAAGTGATTGAGCTTGGGTTTTAGTTAATTGAGTGATCTGACAGTAGGATCTCCAAAATAAAAACAGCTTGCTGGTTCCTCCTCCAACACTAAAGAAAACGTTTACGCACCAACATGATGACTCGAGCTTGATATCAATGTGCTTTCTGTTGTTACTGTGTGGTGTCGCCACACTGTCTCGGTTTCCCTTCACTCTGCTCATTCAGCTCTTCTGTGTAGACTCCGGACCTGAACTCCTCAAAGGTCAGATTTGTTAAATATTGAGGCTGTATTGACTCGTACAAAGGTAAACATTGCAGGCAACGCTTGAACAAATCAAATTTTCCCAATCCAATGTTTAATCTGTTAAATTCTGATCTTCCCGGAAACCATCTGCTTTTTGGGAGGTGAGTACAATGCTGTTGTCATTGTGACCAATTGATGCTTTGGGCAATTACATGGTGGATTTTAATTGAAAACAAAATATCCTGAATTAAAGTCTGGTCATAAAATTGTTAACTAATCAACTTAATGGTTTTTTTACAATGATGTCCTTTAGGGAGCGAAATCTGCCATCCTTACCTGGTCTGGCCTACATGTGACTATAGACCAACAGAGATGTGATTGACTTTCAACTGCCCTCTGAAATGGTCTATCAAGTCACTTAATTAGGTCAATTGCGATGAAGTCTCCACAACAAAATGAAACCAAACAGACCATCTGATATGGGCCAAGGCACTGGAAAAAGACGACAGCAGAAACAGTCCTATCGCCCCTGCAAAGCTCCCCTCTCTCTCACCTGGGGGCCAGTGCCGAGATTGGGAGAGCTGTCACTATATTCAATTCTGGTCTCCCTGCTGTACAATAGAGGTTCACAAAAGACTTACAAAGGTGTTGAGTTATAGGGAGAGGCTGAACAGGTTAGGGCTGTTTTCCTTGGAGCATTGGAGGCTGAGGGTTGACCTTCTAGAGGTTTATAAAATCATGAGGGGCAAAGGGTGGATAGGCAATGTACTTTCCCCTGGGGAGGGGTGTCCAGAACTAGAGGGCATTGGTTTAGGGTGAGATTAAAAACTTAAAAGACACCTAAGGGGCAACTTTTTCACACAGAGGGTGGTACGTGTATGGAATGAGCTTCCAGAGGATGTGTTGGAGGCTGGTACAGTTGCAACATTTAAAAGACATCTGGTTGGGGACATGGATAGGAAGCGTTCAGAGAGATATTGACCAAGTGTTGGCAAATGGGGCTAGGTTAGGTTAGGATATCTAATATATATGGACACATTGGACCAAAGGTTCTGTTTACATGCTGTACAGCGCTGACTAGTCAAACAAAAACCAAGCATAGTCATTCTTACAGAGTCACACCTTACAGACAATATCTCAGACACCACCATCACCGTCCTGGGTATGTCCCGTCCCACCGGCAGGACAGACCCAGTAGAGAGGGGGTGTCACAGTGGGGTAGAGTCAGGAGGGAGTTACCCTGAGAGGCCTCAACATTGACTTCGGACCCTGTGAAGTCTCATGTCCTCAGGTTAAGTATGGGCAAGGAAACATCCTGCTGATTATCACATACTGTCCCCCCTCAGTTGATGAATCAATGTCCTCCCCGTTGAACAATACTTGGAGGAAGCACTGAGGGCGGGAAGGATATGGCACGGCTCAGTGGTTAGCACTGCTGCCTCACAGCACCAGGGTCCCAGGTTCGATTCCAGCCTTGGGTGACTGTCTGTGTGGAGTTTGCACATTTCCATCCCCCCCCCCCGTGTCTGCGTGGGTTTCCTCCCAAGGTTCAAAGATGTGTAGGTCAGGTGAATTGGCCATGCTAAATTGCCCATAGTGTTCGGTGCATTAGTCAGAGGGAAATGGGTCTGGGTAGGTTACTCTTCAGAGGGTTAGGTGTGGACTGGTTGGGCCAAATCTAATGTATCTGGGTGGGAGATTTTTAGATTAGAGAATGTGCAAACTCCACACAGACAGTCACCCAAGGCTGGAATCGAACCTGGGACCCTGGCGCTGTGAGGCAGCAGTGCTAACCACTGAGCCACCGTGCCACCCACAAAAATGAAACATTGAACTTTTAATGCAGCAAGCAGGCACCACTGCCCATTACCAAGAGGGGCTCGGCAGCAGCACCACTGATTGAGCTGGTCAGGTCCTAAAGGACATAGTTGCCAGACTGGGTCTGCAGCAAGTGGTGAGGGAACCAACAAATGGGAAAATACCTACCTTACCTCATCGTTACTAATCTGCTGGCTACAGATGTATCTGTCTGTGACAGTTTCAGTAAGAGTGACAACCGCACAGTCCTTGTGGAGATCAAGTGCCACCTTCACATTGAGAATACCCTCCATCGTGTTGTGTGGCACTAATCACCGTGCTAAATGGGACAGACTTCAAACAGGTTTAGCGACTCAAGACTGGGCATTGATGAGGTACTGTGGGCCATCAACAGCAGCAGAATTGTAGTACACAGAAAAAAAAAACGTTAGGAGTAGGGCAGGGGCTTGAGAAAGATTTTAAACTCAGCAAAGATGACAAAATAATAGAAGGAGAAAATGAACTAAGGATAATCTTGCAAGTAGTATCAAGGCAAACAATGTGCTGGACTAGGCCAGAGCGCTCAAAACATTCTTTAGCAGGCAACCCAGCCCATAACTTTGTAATTTGTGTTGGTAAGTGTACAGTGAAAGTTACCCGGAGTAAATTACCGAGGTTGACTACCAGGTTAAAAACAGACAAAAATTTGTTCACCAAATTACACAATGAAATGCAAAGAACAGAATAAAGAACCCCTACAGAACTCAGTCTATCCAAAGTAAACTTAATTATGCTGTTCCAAATACACACAAAATCTCAATAAGCAACCCCCCCCCTTAGAAACCAGTATTAATGAATGGAGCAGATGCTTACAGGATGTGGGGGGGGGTGCAGGGGGGAAGAGAGAGAGAGAGAGAGAGAGAGAGCACTGTTGAACTCTCAACTAGTTCTGGACTGAACTAAACCATTCAGCTTGAGAGCTGATCACACCGCTTTCATTATACAGGTCACTTCCACAACATGACCACTTTGGCCTGAAGTCTCATCTGTTTACATATAAACAAAAAGGCCTCTCAATACCTTTTAATCTCTGTACCAAACCAGACTGATCGGCACTGAGAGTGGTTTATTACCCCTCTGAAGAAAACCAAGGACATAGTCTCCTTGAGAAAAGGAACAGCTTTGTGACAACAAGAAGAGTTTCTTTGAAGTAATTGCAAAGGAAGAGAGAAACCCAAGTTGACACAAATCTCTTAGAGACTGAGGCTGGGGAAATAACAATGGGGACCCAGAAAATGGCAGAGGAGCTGAAGAAATACTTTACATCAGTCTGCACAGTGAGAGGGGAGGCAATGGCCTCGTGGTATTATCACCAGACAATGAATACAGAAACTCAGCTAATGTCCTGAGGAGCTGGACTTCAAATCCACGGCAGATGGTGGAATTTGAATTTAACCAAGCAAAATTTGGAATTAAGTATCCCCTGATGAATGTGAAATTATTGCCAATTGTTGGGAAACTCCATCTGGTTCACTAATGTTCTACAAGGGAAGGAAACTGCCATCCTTACCTGGTCTGCCTTACATGTGACTCCAGACCCATAGCAATGTAGCTCCTAACTGACCACAGAAATGACCTTAGTGAGCTATTTAATTCAAGGGCAGTTGGGAAAAGGCAATAAATGCTGGTCAGCCAACGATGCTCCTGTCCTATGAATAAACAAAAAGAAAACATAATACCATCAAAAATACATATTCAAGGGGTAAACATGGGAGAGTAAATAGATACAATAACTATCATTAAAGAGAAAGGTGCTCAGGAAAATAATGGGACTAAGATCCCCTGGACCTGATGTGCTGTATGCTCAGATATTAAAGGAAATAGCTGCACAGAAAGTGGCAGTCATCTTCCAGGAAGCCTTAGATTTTGAAAAAAAAATTGTCAATGTAACACCTACTATTTAAAACAGAACAGGTAACTGGAGGCCAGTGAACATAATGTTTGACATTGGGAAAATGTTCGAGTCTGTTATAAAGAATGTAACAAAACTACAGACTCTGAGCAAGTAGGGTCAGCGTGGGTTCACAAAGGGGAAATCACACCTGACAGATTTACTATAATTCTTTGAGGAGGTAACAAGCCGGATAGATGAAGGGGGAACAGTGGGTGTAATAGATTTGAGATTTTCAGAAGGTGTTCGATAAGGTGCCACACATTAGGCAACTAAATAAGAGCCCATGGTGTTGGGGACAGTACATTAACATGGATAGAGGATTGGCTAACTGATAGAAAACAGAGGGTTGGGATAAGGGGGGCATTTTCAGAATGACAATCTGTAACTAGGGGAGAGCCGCAGGGATCAGTGCTGGGGCCACAATGATTTACAATAAATCATTAATGACTGGGATGAGGGAAGTGAATGTACTGTAGTCAAGTGTGTGGATGACACAAAGATAGATGAGAAGGGACCTGGTGAGGATGATAGAGTCTGCAGAGACACATTAAATAAGAAGGCAAAAAACTTGGTAGATGGCATATGACCTGGGGAAACGTGGAGTTCTACATTGCACTATAATCAATCAACTTCGAAAAGGTGATAAAAGCCAAGGGAAGGATTATCTTCCATATTTCCTGAGGCACATGGCATCCCATGTTCACTTCCTGGAAGTGATGTCAGTCCTGGTTTGATTCATAAAATGTTTTTTTTAAAAAACACTTGACAAAACCATTCTCTGGTGAAACTCTTCCAACATGAGATGGAACCCAGCTCTGTCCCCACAAGTGTTTATCTGACTTTTTTTCCTGATAGTTATTACACCTTGTGAGGGCTATGTATTTTAATTTTGTTTTGTTTATGAAAAATATGTTTTAAAAGCCAGTAGCGTCCTTCCCATTGCAGAAGGCATTGTGTAAAACACCATTTGAACATTGCTGTTTGAGCTTCAGGTGATGTGGAGCCAAGGGGGTGGATAGATGCGGCATTTGTTAGCAGCAAGTAGCTGACTAGTCTGCAGACAAATGACTGGTCTACAGACGTGTGCCTGGTCTATGGACTAGTGTTCAGTTATCAATAACAAAAGCTTTTTGCCTGCCAACAATCGTTATTGTTTCTCCAGTAACTGAAAAGCTTAGAGTTGGAAACAAGATAGAGAGAGAAGTGTTCAGTTCTTCTCTAGATCAGGGTTAGTCTAAGCCTGAAGAAAGCCATTTTATTTTTCCTGCAAACATTTTTGTAAGCTGTGACAAACCAGAGACTCTTTTTGTGAGTGAACCAGCCACTTTGGGTCTCATACCAAGGAAGCATCCAGAGAAAGATAACTGAAGTGAAGTACTGGCCAACAGAAGAGCCTTAAAGATCATCTTAACATCAGAACCTGGGAACAATGCCAAATGAACTGTCTTTCCAGTTTGTAAAATAATCTACAAGTTATTTTACTCTGTCCATTTCTGCCTGTGTATGTGTATTTGGGAGGTATACGGTGGGTGTTATAAGGGGATTAGTGTTTTCATTAATACTGTGAAATAATGATTTATAACTTGACCTATAGCTAGAATCTAATTACTAGTAATAAATCCAGAATCTTATTGCATGATCCATGCTTTCTATCAAAGTGGATCTTGAAAGCAGGGAAACTGGGAATTTTGTGTGCTTTTAAAAATCTTTAGCTTTGTGACAATTCTGGGCGCAGTGGGCTCAGTTTCCAGCGTGCTGCCCTATGTATTCACAACAACCTACTTTTCCTTGATAGACCCCTCACTGACCTTTTCTTTATTAATTTGTAATTATGTTTGGTTCACAGCCGTGAGTCGTGTGCTAAGACACGAAGGTGACCTTTGAGCTGTGAATAGCAAAGAACAAACAGAACAAAGATCATTACAGCACAAGAACAGGCCCTTCAGCCCTCCAAGCCTGTGCCCATTCAGATCCTCTACCTAAACCTGTTGCCTATTTTCTAAGGATGTGAATCCCTCTGCTCCCTGCCCATTCTTGCATCTGTCTAGATCTTAAATGACACTATCATGCCCACCTCTACCACTTCCACTGGCAATGTGTTCCAAGCATCCACCACCCTCTGCCTAACGATCTTTCTACGTTTCCCCTCCCACTCTGAACTGGTGACCCCCTCGTAATTGAGTCCCCCACTTTGGGCAAAAGCTTCTCACTATACACCATGTCTATACCTCTCACGATTTTGTAGACCACAATCAGGTCCCCCCTCTCAGTCTCCAACTTTCTAAAGAAAATAATCCTAATCTACACAACCTGGGCGGCACGGTGGCACAGTGGTTAGCACTGCTGCCTCACAGCGCCGGAGATCCGGGTTCAATTCCCGCCTCAGGCGACTGACTGTGTGGAGTTTGCACGTTCTCCCCGTGTCTGTGTGGGTTTCCTCCCACATTCCAAAGATGTGCAGGTCAGGTGAATTGACCATGCTAAATTGCCCGTAGTGTTAGGTAAGGGGTAGATCTAGATGTAGATGTAGGGGTATGGGTGGGTTACGCTTCGGCGGGGCGGTGTGGACTTGTTGGGCCGAAGGGCCTGTTTCCACACTGTAAGTAATCTAATCTAACCTCTCTTCATAGCAGTTTGTATTTTTTTTTAAATAAAAGAGAACAAGCAAATTGATATTTCTTATGAGGCCAGGCCTGAAAGTTAATTGCAGGTTGATTCTTGTTTAAAAAGTACTCTGTAGACATTTCAACTCGAGAAAGGGCAATTGCTGAAAGTGAACTGGGGCCTCCTAATGAGACAGCCAGTCGAACAAAGAGAATCATGCAGTCACAGTGTCATAGACATGTACGGCACAGAAACAGACCCTTCAGTCCAACTCGTCCATGCCAACCAGATATCCTAAATGAATCTAGTTCCATTTACCAGCACTTGACCCATATCCCTCTGAACCCTTCCTATTCATATACCCATCCAGCTGCCTTTTAAACGCTGTAATTGTACTAGCCTCCACCATTTCTTCTGGCAGCTCAGTCCAGGCACACACCACCCTCTCTGTTGCCCCTTAGATTAGAGTTTGAACTGGTTTTTGATCTGTATTTAGGTCAGAAGGATTTTGGCTACCAAAGCTACAGGGTGGAGGTTTGCTTGCTCCCTGGTTGTTGACTTATTATCAATTCAAAGAATAGACTGTCAGTTGTAAGAATTAAATGAATATTCCTGAGAGTTTACGAGAAGCTATCTGTATTCATTGGTGGCTTCAGGAGCCAGGTAAAATACAATCCCACGTGCCTGTGAGATTACAGATTGTATTCCTGATGAAGGGCTTTTGCCCGAAACGTCGATTTCGCTGCTCGTTGGATGCTGCCTGAACTGCTGTGCTCTTCCAGCACCACTAATCCAGAATTTGGTTTCCAGCATCTGCAGTTATTGTTTTTATCTTGCTTCAGTGAACTGTCCAGTTACAGCTCACTGATGTTTTTCCTTTGGAATTTATCCTTTCTTTTTGTCTATTTGCCTGTCTGACTGTGTGAGAGTGGAGAGCGGTGTCGGAGTCAAAGATTGGGGTTTAAATCAGACATTAATTAGATTAGCATGTGATTTAACTTTGCTCTGCAAAAGTACTGCATTATTCATAAATTGTTAAATCTTTTGTTTAAACTATAAACCTGGAGTCTGGTATCTATTGTTCACAAAATCTGGTACTAGTTAGTCAAAAGATCTGGTCAGGAACCATTGAGGTCAATTTTGAAGTTCACGAATGTTTGAATTTTGCCATGTTAGCAAATACAGACGTAGAGAAGTTGCTTTGGCTCTGCTGACTTGTCTCTGTATCATAGCAACTTACACTTTCAGACATTGCATCTTAGACTCTCACGACTCCATGATTAAATAATACATTCACTTCCTCCTCACTTTTCTAATTCTTTGCTAATATGTGTCCCCCTGGTTAGTAACTGTCCCACTGTTGGAAACCATTGAATCACTTGTGTGCTTCCTCCACTATTTGGTCCACAGAACTAAGTGATCCCACAAGCAATGGGTCAGATCTAAGCTCCGCAGTCCTGCCACATCCACCTGTGAATGGTGGTGGACAATGACACAACGTTGGTTAGGCCACTGTTGGAATATTGTGTGCGATTCTGGTCTCCTTCCTATCGGAAAGATGGTGTGAAACTTGAAAGGGTTCAGAAAAGATTTACAAGGATGTTGCCAAGGTTGGAGGATTTGAGCTGTAGGGAGAGGCTGAACAGGCTGGGGCTGTTTACCCTGGAGCGTCGGAGGCTGAGGGGTGACCTTATAGAGGTTTATAAAATCATGAGGGGCATGGATAGGGTAAATAGACAAAGTCTTTTCACTGGGGTCAGAGAGTCCAGAACTAGAGGGCAAAGGTTTAGGGTGGGAGGAGAAAATTATAAAAAAGTCCTAAGAGGTGAGGAAGTGGTGGAAGCTGGTATAATTACAACATTTAAAAGGCACCTGGATGGGTATATGAATAGGAAGGGTTTGGAGGGATATGGGCCGGGTACTGGCAGATGGGACTAGATTGGGTTGGGATATCTGGTCGGCATGGAATGAGTTGGACTGAAGGGTCTGCTTCTGTGCTCTACATCTCTATGATTCTATAACTCACTGGAGAAGGGGACTCCACAAATATCCCCAAGTTGCTGATTGATTCTGTGTCCACAGAGCTGCCCCTTGGTGGAAGCTGATGTTTATTTTTCTGTGAACTGCGTGGATAACACGGAGTTAATGACCTCAGTAGTGTGTTCCGTCAATGATTGATAGACTTGTCCTATTTAAATCTTCTTGCTGTAAGTTCTCTGGAGATGTGACAATCCAACATCAGCAGAGTTTAGGAGAAAATGACTGGAATTCCTACCTTTATTCCCCTCTACGCTTTCCTGGTCTCCTCTGTGACACTCCTGTCTACCTTGGAGGGCAAGGAAAGGTAAGTGCATGCGTGTAGCAACTGGAATCAGAATTCTCAAACCCCCTTGCGTTAGCAGATTTTAAACCGGACAGTAAAAGAAAGACAAACTTGCATTTGCATAGCACCCATCACAGCATCCTGAAGTGCCATAAAGCCAATGAAATATTTTTGGATGTAGTTTTTTTTGGAAACTCGGCATTCCAGCTGTCAAGCCAAATAAGAATATTGAATATTGGCCAGGTCAAGATGGAGCGTTCCACTGCTATTCCTCAACATATCCCTCATTGTGGAGCCTTGACCAACTATCCAGGCAGGATCTTGGTTTAAAGTTTCTCTGGAAATCGATATCCCTGACAGAGCAGCTCTCCCTCAGTGCCTCTGGGAAGGTTGCATTGGGAATGCTGCATTGGAAAAGTTGGCCCCTAGCGTGTGCGCTCAGGTCTCCAAGATGAGAATTCTGCCTCTTGAGGGGCGCTGGGAGATAGCAGGAGGACAATCAGGTTCACTCAGAGATTGACACAGGTCTCATGCTGGGAATGACGGTGTCCCGATCAGCAACTGATCGCTATCCTGTGGCCCCCTGCTCCCCTCCCTCACTCATTCCTGATTCCAAAACTGTGGAATCAATTCCAGAGACCCCTACAATGATGACATTTATAAACATACACTTGAGCGCAATGAAAGGGAGACTCATGAAAGTCCCAGAGAACCACTCTCCCATTCGAGAGAGAGAGACAACCATCAGTGGGTTTAACCTGAGGGTCACCATGCTCCAGGCAAGAGGAGAGGTTGAGAAGGAAATCCCATCATGGTAACCTCAGCCCGTACAGGAATTGAACCCACGCTGTTGGCATTACTCTGTATCACAAACCAGCTTTCCAGAGCTCAGTACCGGGATTGAGCTGAAGGGGTTTAATTATGTTGACACCAATCCTGAGCAACGGGAGATCACCAAACCTGTGCCAGATTCAGCCAGGCTACGTTTTTGCCACAAACAAAAGCAGACATCCAGCTGCTCCCGAAACCTCCCATCCTCCTAAATACCCTGACCTATTTAAACACCTACTTAATTTCTCCGTCTTTATACACCATCACCAGCAGGTTTTAAAATCATTCGTGGAACATACATGTCAGTCACTGGCCAGCATTTATTCCCCATCCCTAGTTGCCCCTTGTGAAGGTGGGGGTGAGCTGCCTTCTTGACCCGCTGCAGTCCATGTGCTATAGGGTGACCCACAATGTCCTGAGGGAGGGAATTCCAGGATTCTGACCCAGCGACACTGAAGGAACAGCGATATATTTCCAAGTCAGGATGGTGAGGGACTTGGAGGGGAACTTGCAGGGGGTGGTGTTCCCATGTACCTGCTGCCCTTGTCCTTCTAGATGGAAGTGGTCATGGGTTTGGAAGGTGCTGCCTGAGGATCTTTGGTGAATTTCTGCAGCACATCTTGTAGAGAGTACACACTGCTGCTACTGAGCGTCGGTGGGGGAGGGAGGGGATGTTTGTGGATGTGGTGCCAATCAAGCGACTACTCTGTCCTGGATGGTGTCGAGTTTCTTGAGTGTTGTTGGAGCTGCCCCCATCCAGGGCAAGTGGGGAGTATTCCATCACACTCCTGACTTGTGTCTTGGAGATGGTGGGACAGGCTTTGGGGAGTCAGGAGGGGAGTTACTCGCTGCAGTATTCCTAACCTCTGACCTGCTCTCGTAGCTGCTGAGTTTATGTGGTAAGTGCAGCTGAGTTTCTGATCAAGGTTAAGCACCAGTTTGTTGATTCTAAGGGATTCAATGATAGAAGCACAATCTAATGTCAAGGGCTATTGGTTGCATTGTCTCTTACTGGGGATGGTCATAAGCTTGGCATGAATGCGACTTGCCACCTGTCAGCCCAAGCCTGGATATTGTCCAGATCTTGTTCATTTGAACACGGATTGCTTCAGTATCTGAGGGGTTGTGAATGATGCTGAACATTGTACAATCACCGATGAACATTCCCATATCTGACCTTGTGATGGAGGGAAGGTCATTGCTGAAGCAGCTGAAGATGGTTGGGTCTAGGACACTCCCCTGAGGGACTCCTGCAGAGCTGTCCTGGAGCTGAGATGACTGACCCTCCAACAACCACAACCACTTTCCTCTGTGTCAGGGATGGCTCCAACCAGCAGAGAGTTTGTCCCCGATACCCATTGGTTCCAGTTTTGCCAGGGCTCCTTGATGCCACACTTGGACGAATACAGCCTTGATACCAAGGGCTGTCCCTCTCCCCTCCCCTCTGGAATTCAGCTCTCTTGTCCATGTTTGACCCAAGGCTGTAATGAGGTCAGGAGCAGAGTGACCCTGGGGGATCCCAAACTGGGCGTCACTGAGCAGGTTATTGCTGAGCAGGTGCTGCTTGATAGCTCTGTTACTGACCCCTTCCATCACGTTATTGAGGATCGAGAGTAGACTGATGGGGTTGGATTTGTCCTGCTTTTTATGTACAGGACATACCTGGGCAATTTTTCACATTGTCGGGTAGATGCCAGGGTTGTAACTGGACTGGAACAGCTTGGCTAGGGGAGCACAAGCCTTCAGTACTATTGCCAGAATGTTCTCAGGGCCTGTAGCCATTTGCAATGTCCAGTGTCTCCAACAATTTCTTGCTATCACGTGGAGCGAATTGAATTGGTTGCAGACTGGTTTCTGTGATGCTGGGGACCACTGGAGGAGGTGCTGCAATATGGTAAAAAATACCCCCGTTCCTTCCAACCTAGTTCTGCCTTTGAATAGCATCATACCCTCTGCATAACCCCCTTAAATACCGTCACTACTTTAAAAACTTCCTGTCCTTCCCCAGATAAATATCCTCCACATTCTCATGTTTACATCAACACTTACCCTGATAGACAGAAACAAAGGTTTTTACAGTTACAGGAGGAGGCCATTCAGCCCAGCTCCTGAAAGCCCCACTCTCCACCCCAACCACATAGCCCCCAGTTAGCCCCACTCTCCACCCCTAACCCCATAGTCCCCTCAGTCATCACCACTATCCACCCCTAACCACACAGCCCCCAGTATCCACCCCTAACCACATATGCCCCCACTCTCCAAGGCCCCACTATCCACCCCTAACCACATATGCCCCCACTCTCCACCCCAACCCAATAATCCCCAGTTAGCCCCACTCTCCACCCCGAAACCCATAGTCCCCAGTTATCCCCACTCTCCACCCCAACCCCATACTCCCCAGTTAGCCCCACTCTCCAGCCCTAATCCCATAGTCCCCAGTTAGCCCCACTCACCACCCCGAACCCCATAGTCACCAGTTAGTGCCAATTTCTATCCCTAACCCCATACTCCCGAGTTAGCTCCAATCTCCACCCCTAGCCCTGTAGCCCCCAGTTAGCCCCAATCTCCACACCTAACCCCATATCCCCCAGTTAGCCCCACTCTCCACCCATAGCCCCATAGTCCCCAGTTAGCCCCAATCTCCACCTGCAACCCCATACTCCCCAGTTAGGCCCACACTCTACCCATAACCCCATACTCCCCAGTTAGGCCCACACTCTACCCCTAACCCCATACTCCCCAGTTAGCCCCACTCTCCACCCCTAACCCCATACTCTCCAGTTAGTCCCACTCTCCACCCCTAACCCAATACTCCCCAGTTAGCCCCACTCTCCACCCCTAACCCCATAGCCCCCAGTTAGCCCCACTCTCCATCCCTAACCCCATTGTCCCGCGAGTTAGCACCACTCTCCACCCCTAACCCCATAGCCCACAGATGGCCCCGCTATCCACCCCTAACCCCATCTGCCACCAGTTGGACCCAATTTCCACCCCATACCCTATAGTCCCCAGTTAGCCCCACACTCCACCCCTAACCCCATAGTCCCCAGTTAGACCCACTTTCCACCCCTAACCCCATAGCCCCCCCCCCAGTTAGCCCCACTCTCCACCCCTAAACCAATATCCCCCCAGTGAGCCCCACTCTCCACCCCTAACCCCATAGTCCCCACTTAGCTGCACTCTCTACCCCCATCCCAATGGTCCCCAGTTAGTCCCACTCTCCACCCTGAACCCCATATCCTCCCAGTTAGCCCCACACTCTACCCCTAACTCCATAGCCCCCAGTTAGCCTAACTCACCAACCCTAACCCCATAGCCCCCCACTTAGTCCCACGCTCCACCCCTAACCGCATTGTCCCCAGTTAGCCCCACTCTCCACCATAACCCCATATTGCCCAGTTAGCCCCACTCTCCACCCTAACCCCATATCCCCCATTTAGCCCCAATCTTCACCCCTAACCCCATAGTCCCAGTTAGCCCCACTCTCCACCCCTAACCCAATACTCCCCAGTTAGCCCCACTCTCCATCTCTAACCCCAGTGTCCCCCGAGTTAGCACCACTCTCCACCCCGAACGCCATAGCCCCAAGTTGGCCCCACCATTCACCCCTAACCCCATATGCCCCCAGTTGGCCCCAATCTCCACCCCATACCCTATAGTCCCCAGTTAGCCCCACTCTCCACCCTAACCCCATAGTGCCCAGTTAGCCCCACTCTCCACCCCTAACCCCATAGTGCCCAGTTAGCCCCAATCTCCACCCCAACCCTATATTCCCCAGTTAGCCCCACTCTCCACCCCTAACCCCATAGTCCCCAGTTAGACCCACTTTCCACCCCTAACCGCATAGTCCCCCCCCAGTTAGCCCCACTCTCCACCCCAACCCCATAGCCCTGCATTTAGCCCCAATCTCCATCCCTAACCCCATAGTCCCCAGTGAGCCCCACTCTCCACCCCTAATCCGATAGTCCCCACTTAGCTGCACTCTCTACCCCCATCCCAATGGTCCCCAGTTAGTCCCACTCTCCACCCTGAACCCCATAGTCCCCAGAAAGCCCCACTCTCCACCCTAACCCCATACTCCCCAGATAGCCCCAATCTCCACCCCAACCCTATATTCCCCAGTTAGCCCCACTCTCCACCCCTAACCCAATATCCCCCAGTTAGCCCCAATCTCCACTCCTAGACCCATAGTCCCCAGTTAGCCCCAATCTCCACATCTAACCCCATGTCCCCCAGTTAGCCCCACTCTCCAACCGTAGCCCCATAGTCCCCAGTTAGCCCCAATCTCCACCTCTAACCCCATAGTCCCCAGTTAGGCCCACTCTGCACCCCTAACCCCATACTCCCCAGTTAGCCCAACTCTCCACCCCAACCCCATACTTCCCAGTTAGCCCCACTCTCCACCCCTAACCCCATACTCCCCAGTTAGCCTCACTCTCTACCCCTAACCCCATACTCCCCAGTTAGCCCCAATCTCCACCCCTAACCCTATACTCCCCGGTTAGCCCCACTCTCCATCACAAACCCCATACACCCAGTTAGGCCCACTCTCCACCCCTCACCCCATACTCCCCAGTTAGCCCCACTCTCCAATCTAACTCCATATTCCCCAGTTAGCCCAACTCTCCACCCAAACCCCATATCCCCCAGTTAGCCCCACTCTCCACCCACAACCCCAATACACCCAGTTAGCCCCACTCTCCACCCCGAACCACATAGTCCCCAGTTAGCCCCACTCTCTACCCCTAACCCCATACTCCCCAGTTAGCCCCACTCTCTACCCCTAACCCCATACTCCTCAGTTAGCCCCACTCTCCACCCCTAACCCCATACTCCTCAGTTAGCCCCACTCTCTACCCCTAACCCAATACTCCCCAGTTAGCCCCACTCTCCACCTCTAACCCCATAGCCCCCATTTAGCCCCACTCTGCATCCCAACCCCATTGTCCCCCGAGTTAGCACCACTCTCCACCCCTAACCCCATAGCCCCCAGTTGGCCACACTATCCACCCCTAACCCCATATGCCCCCAGTTGGCCCCAATCTCCAACCTAACCCCATAGTCCCCAGTTAGTCCCACTCTCCATCCCTAACCGCATACTCCCCAGTTAGCTCCACTCTCCACCCCTAGCCCCATAGTCCCGAGTTAGCCCCACTTTCAACCCCTAACTCCATACACCCCAGTTAGTCCCACTCTCCACCCCTAACCCAATACTCCCCAGTTAGCCCCACTCTCCATCCCCAACCCCATAGCCCCTAGTTAGGCCCACTCTCCACCCCTAACCCCATACCTCCCATTTAGCCCCACTCTCCATCCCTAACCCCATAGTCCCCCGAGTTAGTACCACTCTCCACCCCTAACCCCATAGCCCACAGTATCCACCCCTAACCCCATATGCCCCCCGTTAGCCTCACTCTCCACCCTAACCCCATAGTCCACAGTTAGCCCCACTCTCCATCCTAACCCCATCGCACCCAGTTACCCCACTCTCCACCCCTAACTCCATAGCCATCAGTTAGCCCCACTCTCCACCCCTAACCCCATAGCCCCCCCAGTTAGTCCCACACTCCACCCCAACCCCATAGCCCTGCATTTAGCCCCACTCTCCACCCCTAACCCCATAGTCCCCACTTAGCTGCACTCTCTACCCCCATCCCCATGGTCCCCAGTTAGTCCCACTCTCTACCCTGAACCCCATATCCTCCCAGTTAGCCCCACACTCTACCCCTAACTCCATAGACCCCAGATAGCCTCATTCACCACCCCTAACACCATAGCCCCCCAGTTGGCCCCACTCTCCACCCCAAACCCCATACTCCTGAGTTAGCCCCACTCTCCATCCCGAACCCCATACACCCAGTTAGGCCCACTCTCCACCCCTAATCCCATACTCCCCAGTTAGGCCCACTCTCCACCCCTAATCCCATACTCCCCAGTTAGCCCCACTCTCCAATCTAACCTCATATTCCCCAGTTACCCCACTCTCCAAGCCTAACCACATACTCCCCAGTTAGCCCCACTCTCCACCCCTAACCCAGTACTCCCCAATTAGCCCCACTCTTCACCCCTATCCCCATACGCCCCAGTCAGCCCCACTCTCCATCCCTAACCCCATTGCCACCCAAGTTAGCACCACTCTCTACCCCGAACCCCATAGCACCAGTTGGCCCCACTATCCACCTCTACCCCATATGGCCCCAGTTGTCCCCAATCTCCACCCCATACCCTATAGTCCCCAGTTAGCCCGAGTCTCCACCCAAACCCCATAGTCCCCATTTAGCCCCACTCTCCACCCCTAACAGCTTAGTCCCCAGTTAGCCCCACTCTCCACCCATAACCCCATAGTGCCCAGTTAGCCCCACTCTCCACCCCTAACCCCATAGTGCCCAGTTAGCCCCACTCTCCACCCCTAACCCCATATCCCCCAGTTAGCCCCACTCTCCACCCCTAACCCCGTAGTCCCCAGTTAGCCCCACTCTCCACCCCTAACCCCATATCCTCCCAGTTAGCCCCACTCTCCACCCCTAACCCCATAGGCCCCAGTTAGCCCCACTCTCCACCCTTAACCCCATACTCCCCAGTTAGCCCCAATCTCCACCCCAGCCCCATAACCCCCAGTTAGCCCCAATCTCCACCCCTAGCCCCATAGTCCCCAGTTAGCCCCAATCTCCACCCCTAGCCCCATAGTCCCCAGTTAGCCCCAATCTCCACCCCTAACCCCATACTCCCCAGTTAGCCCCAATCTCCACCCCAGCCCCATAACCCCCAGTTAGCTCCACTCTCCATCCCTAACCCCATTGTCCCCCGAGTTAGCACCACTCTCCACCCCGAACCCCAAAGCCCCCAGTTGACCCCACTTTCCACCACTACCCCATATGGCCCCAGTTGGCCCCAATCTCCACCCCATACCCTATAGTGTCCAGTTAGCCTGAGTCTCCATCCTAACCCCATACCCCCCCAGTTAGCCCCAATCTCCACCCCTAGCCCCATAGTCCCCAGTTAGCCCCATTCTCCACACCTAACCCCATATCCCCCAGTTAGCCACACTCTTCACCCGTAGCCCTATAGTCCCCAGTTAGCCCCAATCTCCACCCCAAACCCATAGTCCCCAGTTAGCCCCAATCTCCACACCTAACCCCATATCCCCCAGTGAGCCCTCTCTCCACCCCTAACCCCATAATCCTGAGTTAGCCCCACTGTCCACCCCACCCCCATTGATTCCAGTTAGTCCCACTCTCCACCCCAACCCCATTCTCCGCAGTTAGCCCCAATCTCCACCCCTAAACCGATATCCCCCCAGTGAGCCCCACTCTCCACCCCTAACCCAATAGTCCCCACTTAGCTGCACTCTCTACCCCCATCCCCATGGTCCCCAGTTAGTCCCACTCTCCACCCTGAACCCCATATCCTCCCAGTTAGCCCCACACTCCACCCCTAACCCCATACTCCCCAGTTAGCCTCACTCTCCACCCCTAACCCCATACTCCCCAGTTAGCCCCAATCTCCACCCCTAAACCGATATCCCCCCAGTGAGCCCCACTCTCCACCCCTAACCCAATAGTCCCCACTTAGCTGCACTCTCTACCCCCATCCCCATGGTCCCCAGTTAGTCCCACTCTCCACCCTGAACCCCATATCCTCCCAGTTAACCTCACTCTCCACCCGTAACCCCATACGCCCCAGTTAGCCCCACTCTCCACACCTAACCCCATACTCCCAAGTTAGCCCCACTCTGCATCCCTAACCCCATTGTCCCCTGAGTTAGTCCCACTCTCCACCCCTAACTCCAAAGCCCCCAGTTAGTCCCACTCTCCATCCCTAAGCCCATATTCCCCCAGTTGGCCCGGCTCTCCACCCCTAACCCCATAGCCCCTCAGTTAGCCCCACTCTCCATTCCTAAACCCATAACCCCCCCAGTTAGTCCCAATCCCCACTCCTAACCCCATAGCCCCCCCAGTTATCCCCACTCTCCATCCCTAACCCCATAGTCCCCAGTTAATCCCACTCTCCACCCCTAAACCCATCGCCTCTAGTTAGTCCCACTTTCCACCCCTAACCCCATTTCCCCCAGTTAGTTGCATTCTCCACCCCAACTCTATATCCGCCAGTCAGCCCTACTCTCCACTCCTATCCCTATCGCCTCTAAATAGCCCCACTCTCCATCCCTAACCCCATTGTCCCCAGTTAGCCCCATTCTCCACCCCTAACCCCATATCCCCCCAGTTAACCCCACTCTCCACCCCTAACTCCAAAGCCCCCAGTTAGTCCCACTCTCCATCCCTAAGCCCAAATTCCCCCAGTTGGCCCAGCTCTCCACCCCTAACCCCATAGCACGTCCAGTTAGCCCCACTCTCCACCCCTAACCCCATAGTCCCCAGTTAGCCCCACTCTCCACTCTTAATCCCATAGTCCCCAGTTAGTCCCACTCTCTATCCCTAACCCCATAGCCCACAATTAGCCCAATTCTCCACTCCTAACCCCATTGCCTCCCATTAACCCCACTCTCCACCCCTAACCCCATCACTTCCAGTTAGCCTCACTCTCCACCCCTAACCCCATAGCCACCCAGTTAGCCTCACTCTCCACCCCAACCCCATAGGCCCCTCCAGTTAGCCCCAATCTCCATCCCTAACCCCATATCTCCCAGTTATCGACACTCTCCACCCCTAAACCCATATCCCCCAGTTAGCCCCACTCTCCATCCCTAACCCCATAGCCCTCAGTTAGCCCAACTCTCCACCCCCACCCCCATCGCCTCCAGTTAGCCCCACTCTCCACCCCACCCCCATCGCCTCCAGTTAGCCCCACTCTCCATCCCTAACCCCATCGCCTCCAGTTAGTCCCACTCTCCACCCCTAACCCCATTTCCCCCAGTTAGCCCCACTCTCCACCCTACCCCCATTGCCTCAAGTTAGCCCCACTCTCCACCCCTAACCTCATATCCCCCCAGTTAGCCACACTCTCCAGCCCTAACGTCATATCCCCCCAGTTAGTTCCACTCTCCATCCCTAACCCCATCGCCTCCAGTTAGTCCCACTCTCCACCCCTAACCCCATATCGCCACAGTTAGCCGCACTCTCCAGCCCTAACCCCATAGCCCCCTCAGTTAGTCCCACTCTCCACCCCTAACCCCATATCCCCCCAGTTAGCCGCACTCTCCACCCCTAACCCCATAGCCTGCTTAATTAATCAGTTTCAAATGACATTTCCAGCTCTCTATTGAAACCCCGTATGGATTTGCCTCCACCACTCTCCAGACAGTACATTCCAAATCCCAACAATTGAGTAAAGTAGTTTGTGCTTATCTCACTCTCTGGCTCTCTTGCTGACAGTCTTGAAGTTGTGACCCCCTAGTTCCTGACATACCAACTAATAACAGCAGAAAATCCTCCTTTACCCCATCAAAATTGTTGATAATTTTGAACAAATCAATAAGACCAGCTCTTAAATCTTTTCTGCTCTCAGGCGAATAAGCCCAATTTCTCTAATCTTTTCCTGCATCTAAAATCCCTCATTCCTCCTGTCAATCCTGTCAAGTCTCCTTTACAGTCTGCCCAGGGCTTTAACATCCCTCAGTAAGATGTCTAGAACTGAGCACAGTTCTCCAAATGCGCCTTCCCTTTTAGGATCCCCTCACTGATTCCTCCCATAGATTGGCAGTTCACCCTCTTTAGTGATATTCATCCCCCACCTCTTTAAAAAAATGCTCCAGAGGCTTCTTATAAACCCCACGGCTACACTCTCCACTCATTCCCTGACTCTGTAACCACATTGTGCTGATCTTCCCTGGACCACTGGGTGTTCCCAATCAATCCGCTCTTGGAAGTTAAGCTTGATTATTTCCTCACATCTTTGGTAACTCACTGCTCTGCCGGGGTGACTGGGATCTGCCCCTTCATCTTGTTTCCTCGGTCAGTGTAATGATCGCCCCGGTACAGGTTTCGGGAGTCTCTGATGGCCCAGTAGGAGAGATCCCAACAGACGCTTGACGGTCCTTTCCTTTCTTTAAATTATTCAGGGCTACGGTGGACAATGACCCCCCTTGGAGCAGAGCCAAGAGAGCCGTGAATACTCCTGCTGCAATCGCCTGTGAACTCTCACCTTGGGGTCAATGGTCATCCTGTCAGCCATGCCAAGGCCTGAGGGTAAGAAAGAGCCATTGCCTTTACAACCTGCAGCACCAGGGGCCCGGGTTCGATTCCCACATCAGCCGACTGTGCGGAGTTTCCACATTCTCCCCATGTCCAAAGATGTGCAGGTTAGGTGAATTGGCCATGCTAAATTGCCCATAGTGTTCAGGGATGTGTAGGCTAGGTGCATTAGTCAGGGGTAAATGTAGAGTAATAGGGTAGGGGGAATGGGTCTGGGTGGGTTACTCTTCGGAGTGTTGGTGTGGACTGGTTGGGCTGAAGGGCCTGTTTCCACACTGTGGGGATTCTGTACCATTCTATAAATAGATGCTGCTATCTACATGAATCTGGACCTCACATTGGATTTGTGTATAAATTCATTCTCAAGCTGTGAGGGTCATTGGTTCATGTTACATTTACTGCCTGTCCCTAGTTGCCCCTTGAGGGGGTGAGCTGCCTTCTTGACCCGCTGCAGTCCATGTGCTGTAGGGTGACCCACAATGCCCTGAGGGAGGGAATTCCAGGATTCTGACCCCGGGACACTGAAGGAACGGTGATATATTTCCAGGTCAGGATGGTGAGGGGCTTGGAGGGGAACTTGCAGGGGGTGGTGTTCCCATGTATTCACCGTCATAGTCCTTCCAGACAGAAGTGGCTTATAAGGTGCTGTGAAATAACCCAAAGCAATTCACTCCTGTGCCTTGATGCTAGTGTTTATAACAACAACTTGCATTTATGCAGCACTTTTAATGTGGAGAATATTCCTGAAGTACTTTCAGACAATCTGAATGTTCTCTGTTTCCTGTACAGTATCGATCCAGGAAGATTGTCCGGTTCGGGCAGTTTGGGGGCAGGACGTGTACAGATATATTGTCCACTGAGGAAACCTGTCCACTCACTGGGAACTGTGAAGAGCCACCAGTCAACTGTGGAAACAACTTCCAATGTGAAAACGGTAATTGGCTTTTTTCTCCATGTCTGTGTTAGTGTGTGTGGGACAGAGAGAAGGAGGGGGAGAGAGAGAGAGAAAGGAGGAGGAGAGAGAGAGGGAGGGGTAGTGAGAAAGTGGAATAAAGGGAGAGGGGGCAGAAGGGAGACAGAGATGGAGGGGGAGAGAGAGGGAGAGAGAACATGTTTAGAGTTTTTGTGTGTGTGTGGATGTGTGGGTATGTGGGTGTGTGTGTGGGGGGGGTGTTTATGTGGGTTTGTGTGTGTGTGTGTGAGAATGTGTGGGTGTGTGTGTGGGGGGTGTTTATGTGGGTTTGTGTGTGTGTGTGTGTGTGTGTGTGGATGTGTGGGTGTGTTTGAGTGTGTGTGTGTGGGTGCGTATGTGGGTGGGTGTGTGTGTGTGTGTGTGTGGGTGTACGTGGGTGTATGTGTGTGGGTTTGTTTCAGGTTTCCAGCATCTGCAAGATTTCCCCGTCACCCTCGATCCCCTTCCTGATTAAAACTCTCTCTGTCTCAGCCTTGAATGACCCAGCCCCGACAGCCCTCAGGGGGAAAGACTCCCACAGATTCACTCCCCTCCGAGAGAAGGCATTCCTCCTCATCCATGTCTTCAATGGGTGAGCCCTTATTCTGAGACGATTCCCTCTGGTCCTAGTCTCTCCCTCACAAGGGGGAACAACCTTCCCACATCTCCCCCTGTCACATCCCCTGAGAATCCTGTACGTTTCAGTAAGGCCACCTCTCATCCTTCTAAACCCCAATGAGCACCGGCCCAACCTCCTCAACCTCCCCTTATAGAACACTCCCTCCATCCTCGGGATCAGTCTAGTAAAGGTAAAGGTACCCTAATAACCCAATAGTGATTCCCAATCATGGCCAGTAAGCTAATGAGCCTGTTTTATATCTCCTTCCCTTTGTGAACAAGGGCCATTGCATTTATCGGTTTTCAAATCCTCTGAGTCAACTCCAATATCGAAAGATTCTTGGCAAATTGTCCATTATAACCATGGTCTCTGCAGCTAATTTTTTATATCTGAGGTTGCACATCATCAGCTGAAGGGGAGTTATTGACTTTAACCCCATTAGTGATAATTATTGTATTTAAAGTATTTATTCAACTCCATCGCCATTTCCTGGCTTCCCTGTCAGATTCACCCAGCCTCATTTCAATAACCTAAATTCATTGCAGCCTCACTCTTCCATTTCATATATTTAAAGAAGCTCTTACTGTCTGCTTTGATGTTACTTGCAAGTTTGCCCTCAAAGTTCATTTTCTCCCTCCATATTATTTTTTGTTTGTTTTTGGTTATTAAAATCCCAATCCTCTGGCTTACCACTTGCAGTTGACACATTTGTTTTCTCAATTTGACATATCCATTGGTTGGTTGGTTTATCCCCTTCCTAGGATCCTTCTTCCTCACTGGGATGTACTTTAGTTTTGAATCATAAACTTTATTTTTCAAAGGTTTGCCATGGCTCCTTAACCATTTTTTTCCACTAATGTCCTTTCCCTGTCTATTTCAGCCAGTTGTGCTCTCATTTCTACTTATTTACTCTTATTTAGGTTTAGCACAGTTGTTTCTGACAAACGTTTGTCACTCTCAAACTGAATACTAAGTTCCACCCTGTTATAGTCAGTGTTTTCTAAGGGAGCTTTTGCTCTTATTAAACCTGCCTCGTTACACATTAAGAATCAGCAGTGTTGCTATGGAATTGTCAGTGCTCTGATTGGCCATTGGAGATATAAAGGGGTGTGACCTTAACTAATATTTCTGTTGAGTGTGGGACCCACAAACAGCTGTGATGGTGTCACATCCTGAGTCTTCAGTTTCCTGTCACACTGACGTAAAATCTGGGCTATGAAACAGTCAATTACAGCCTTAATGATCCTCATAAGCACACAAAATAATGAAACACAGCAAACCTTTTATTAACTGGCCTGTGGGGCCAGGGGCATGCTAATGATCAAATATTCTGGATCATCAAGAGGTAGACATAACGACAGTAAATGCTGACCAAGCAAATCCTCGAGACATCAGCAGCCTCACAGCATCAACAGTAAGCAATAGCAATGTAATGCAGGGGATATACACATCACTGTTATATTTGACTTACAACATAAATACTCAGATCTCATGGTATTTGAGGGATTCTTTTTTGTTGGTTTATCAAGAGTGCTGTTGATAAAACAATTTCTACTGTAGTAAGACTGCCTCACTGTTTACAGGAATAATTTCTTACTATAACATAGAAACATAGGGAATAGGAGCAGGAGGAGGCCATTTAGCCCCTCGAGGCTGTTCTGCCGTTCATTATGATCATGGCTGATCACCCAACTCAGTCTGCTGTTCCTGCTTTCTCCCTCAGAGCCTTCCATCCCTTTAGCCCTGAGGACCGTGTCTAACTCCTTGAGAACATTCAATGTCTCGCCCTCAAACGTTTCCTGTAGCATAGAATCCCACAGGCCCCCCCACTCTCAGGGGGAAAACATTTCTCCTCAGCTGGTCTACCCTGTATCCTTCGACTGTGGCCTCTGGTTAGACATTGTGGCACCACGACCTGTGGAGAAAGGACAACAATGCTGCCAACAGCTGACCAAGATACAAGAATAATTTGTTGCTTATTTTAGACCGACACAGAGTCCATTGGCTGTTTTCAATGTGGTAAACCTCGATGACTCTTTGACTCTATAACTGAGACACACCAAGTTAAAAATCACACAACACCAGGTTATAGTCCAACAGGTTTATTTGGAAGCACTAGCTTTTGGAGCGTCGCTCCTTCATCAGGTGGTTGATGGACTTGTGCTTCCAAATAAACCCGGAGAAAGTGAGCACTGCAGATGTTGGAGATCAGAACCTAGATTAGAGTGGTGCTGGAAAAGCACAGCAGGTCAGGCAGCATCCGAGGAGCAGAAGAATCGATGTTTTGGGCATAAGACCTTCATCAGGAATGAAGGCCTTTCCTGATGAAGGGCTTTGCTTGAAACGTCGATTCTCCTGTTCCAAATGAACCTGTTGGTCTATAACCAGGTGTTGTATGATTTTTTAACTTTGTCCACCCGAGTCCAACAACAGCTCCTCCACGTTAAGGCACATCTGACATCTAGAGGTGGATTCGGAGATTGCAACCAGACTTTTCTCCATAGAGCCATAAACATTCCTGAAGAAGGGCTTATGCCCGAAATGTCGATACTCCTGCTCCTTGGATGCTGCCTGACCTGCTGCGCTTTTCCAGCAACACATTTTTCAGCTCCATAGAGTCACAGACATGTATAGGAAATAGACCCTTTGGTCCAACTCATCCATGCCGACCAAGTATCCCAAGTTAATCTAGTCCCATTTGTCAGCACTTCGCCCACATCCCTCCAAACCTTTCTAATTCATATACCCATCAAGATGCCTTTTAAATGCTATAATTGTGCCAGCCTCCACTACTTCCTCTGGCAGCTCATTCCATACACGCACCACCCTCTGTGTGAAAAAGTTGCTTTTTATATGTTTCCCTTCTCACCCTAAACCTATGTCCTCTAGTTCTGGACTCCTCAATCCTATTTACCCTATCCATGCCCCTCTATAAGATCACCCCTCAGCCTCTGACTCCAGGGAAAACAGCCCCAGCCTGTTCAGCCTCTCCCTATAGCTCAAATCCCCCAACCCCGGCAACAATCTTTTCTGAACCCTTTCAAATTTCACAACATCCTTCCTATAGCAGGGATACTAGAATTGAATGCAGTATTCCAAAAGTGGCCTAACCAATGTCTTGTACAGCCACAACATGACCCCCTAACTCTTATACTCAATACTCTGACCAATAAAGGAAAGCATACCAAACGCCTTCTTCACTATCCTATCTACCTGCGACTCCACTTTCAAGGAGCTATGAACCTGCACTCCAAGGTCTCTTTGTTCAGTAACACTCCCTAGGACCTTACCATTAAGTGTCTAGGTCCTGCCCTGATTTGCCTTTCCAAAATGCAGCACCTCGCATTTATCTAAATTAAACTCCATCTGCCACTCCTCAGCCCATTGGCCCATCTGATCAAGATCCCGTTGTAATCTGAGAGAGCCAAATTATAGAGGCTGCTGCATTCTGAATCAGTCTGTACTGTCGGTTTGTCTGAACGTATGGAGCAGTGATTTGTGTGTTGTTCTGTCTGCAGGACGCTGCATCCAAAGGAGGCTGAAGTGTAATGAAGATAACGACTGTGGTGATTTCAGCGATGAGGATGACTGTGAGTCGTTCAGATCCCCCTGTGCCAAAGTCTTGGAGCCTTTGGAAATAGGGCACACTGCAGGATCAGGGTGAGGAACAACACTGTGTCCATACACCAGGGCTCATGACACAGAGAGAGAGAGAGAGAGAGGCACGCAAAAACAGCCAGGCTACTGTGAGCTACACACAGAAAGGCAGGCAGTCCTGACAGAGAGAGACAGAGAGAGATGGAGAGAGACAGAGAGAGGAGAGAGGAGAGAGAGAGAGAGAGAGAGACAGAGAGAGATGGAAAGAGACAGAGAGAGACAGAGAGAGACAGAGAGAGGAGAGAGGAGAGAGAGAGAGAGAGAGAGAGAGAAGGAGAGACACAGAAAGAGAGAGAGAAGTCAAACATAGAGTCATGCAGTACAGAGGAGGCCCTTCCACCCATTGAGTCTGTGCTAAACTATCTACACGAGTCCCACTTGCCCAGACTAGGCACAAAGCCATGGATGTTGTGCTTATTAAAGACTGTGAGGTTTCACACCTCAGCTCCCCACCCAGGCAGTGTGTTCCAGACCCTCACCACCCTCTGGGTAAAAATGTCTTTCCTCAAATCCCTTCTAAATCTCCTGCCTTTCACTGGAAAATGATGTCCTTTGTTATTAGAAAATAGAACATAGAATAGAACAGAAAAGGAACGGGCCCTTTGATCCACAATGTTGTGCTTAACATGATGCCATATTAAACTAATCCCTTCTGCCTGCTCTTGGTCCATATCCCTCCACATTCATGGGCTTATCTAGAAGTCCCTTAAAAGTCCCTATCATATCTGCTTCCACCACCACCTCTAGCAGCATGTTCCAGACTCTTACCGCCCTCTGGGTAAAAAACGTGCCCCTCACATCTCCTTTGAATTTTCCCCCTCTCACCTTAAATGTGTGCCTCCTTTTATTAGACATTTCAAATCAGGGGAAAAGATTCTATGCCTCTCATAATTTTATAGACTTCTATCAGGTCTCCCCTCAGCCTCCGCTGCTCCAAGGAAGACAACCCGTGTTATTCTACCCTCTCCTTACAGCTCACACCCTCTAGTCCAGGTAGCATCCTGGTAAACCTCTTCTGAACCCTCTCCAAAGCCTCCACATCCTCCCTGTAATGTGGCGACCAGAACTGAACGCAAAACTTCAAGTGTGCCCTAACCAAAGTCTAATAAATCTGCAACATGACATCCTGGCTCTTGTACTCAATTCCCCAGCCAATAAAGGCAAGTATGCCATACGCCTTCTTTACCACCCTATCTACCTGTGAGGCCACTTTCAGGGAGCTATGGACTTGGACCTCAAGATCCCTTTGTACATCAATGCTGTTCAGGGTCCTGCCATCAAATGTAAAGGAAACGTATACAGTTAATCTCCCAAAGTGCAGCACCTCACACTTACCTGGATTAAACTCCATCTGTCATTTCTTTGCCCATAGGTGCAACTGATCGACATCTCACTGTATCCTCTGATAACCTCTTACACTACCCACCACTGCACTGATCTTTATATCATCTACAAACTTACTAATCTACCCAACTACACTTTCATCCAAGTCATTTATATATATCATTTATATACATTCTCCATGGCCCTCATAACCATAAACACCTCTACCTGGTCCCCCCTCAGCCTCCTCTGCTCCAAAGAAAACAACCTGAGCTTATCCAGCCTCTCTTCATCACTAACCTGCTCCATCCCAGGCATCAACCTGGTGAATCCCCTCTACACCCCCTCCAGTGCAATCTGAAGACAAAGAGAGAGAGAGAGAGAGAGAGACAGAGAGAGACAGAGGGACATAAATCATTAGGTGTAATTAGTAAATCTGTGGATGACACACAGATTGTCGGAACTGTGGACAATAAGAAGGATTGTCGGAGGATACAGCAGCATATGGATGGGCTGGGCATTGGGCAGAGAAATGGCAAATGGAGTTTAACCAGAAAAAATGCGAGGTGATGCATTTTGGAAGGTCTAATGCAGGAGGGAAGTACACAGCAAATGGCAGAACCTTTGTAGCATTAACATACAGAGGGATCTGGGCATACAGGTCTACACTTCCCCGAAAGTGGCCACACATGTGGCTAAGTTGGTCAAGAAGGCATGTGGCATGCTGGTCTTCATCTGTCAGGGCATTGAGTATAAGACTTGGCAAGTCATGTTGCAGCTGTAGGGAACTTTCTTGAGGCCACATGTGGAATATTAAATGCGGTCTGGTTGCCCCATGAGCAGAAGGATGTGTAAGCTCTGGAGAAGGTACAGAGACAGTTTACCGGGATGTTACCTGGTTTGAAGTGTATTAGCTATGAGGAGAGTTTGGACAAACTTTTTCGCTTAAATGTTGAAGTCTGAGGGGAGACCTGATCGATGTTTACAAAATTATGAGAGGTATGAATAGAACAGATAGTCAGAGACTTTTTCCCAGGGTAGAAATGTCAATTACTTGGGGACATAGTTTTAAGGTAAATGGGAGGGGGGGTAGTTTAAGGGAGATGTGTGAGGCAAGTTTCTTTACACAGAGAGTGGTTAGTGCCTGGAATACTCTGCCAGAGGAGGTGATAGAGGCAGGTACATCTACAATAGCAATCTTTAAGAGACATCTTGACTGATATATGAAAAGGCTGGGAATAGAGGGATAAGGACAGGCTTTTAGTTTCAAAAGGCATCACATGTCAGTGCAATCTTGATGGGCTGAAGGGTCTGCTCCTGTGTTGGAATGTATTTTGTCCTTTGAGTGAGAGACAGAGAGAGAGAGAGAGAGAGACAGGCAGAGAGACAAGCAGACGGACAGGTGGGCGGACGGGCAGGTGGACGGATGGACAGACGGACAGACAGACGGACGGGCGGACGGGCGGGCGGATGGGCAGACCGTCCCTGGGCATGTACCGTCCCACAGGCGGGACAGACCCAGCAGAGAGGGGGTGGCACAGTGGGATACAGTCAGGAGGGAGTTACTCTGGAAGGCTTCAACACTGACTCCGGACCCGTGAAGTCTCATGGCTTCAGGTTAAACATGGGAAAGGAAACCTCCTGCTGATTACCACAGACCATCCTCCCTTGGCCGACGAATCAGTATCCTCCATATTGATCAACACTTGGGGGAAGCACTGAGAGTGGCAAGGACACAGGATTTCAATGTCCACCTGTCTTGGTAACCAATGGATTAGATGGCAGCTTTGCAGTCCTGTCACATCCAGTGGGGAATGGGAGCAAACAAGACAGTTTGGAAAGAGAGGGTGACACGGAGGGATGTTCTTTCAGAAAAAGATACTGCAACAATCTGAATAGAGAGAGGACTTCATGTGAAGGGGATGGAGAGTGGAAGGGAGGAAGGACAGAGAGAGAGAGAGAGAGAGAGAGAGAGGAAAGGCGGAGTGGATTGAGGAAGGGATGAAAGGACCACAGAGGGAGTGAGGGAGGAGACAGAAGGATAGGAGAGTCAAGATTAGAGTGTTGCTGGAAAAGCACAGCAGGCCAGGCAGCTTCCAAGGTGCAGGAAAATCGACGTTTCGAGCAAAAGTCCTTCATCAGGAATTCCTGACGCTGCTCGGACGCTGCCTGACCTGTTGTGTTTTTCCAGCGCCACTCTAGTCTTGACTCTAATCGCTCGCATCTGGAGTACCCACTTCCACCTAGAAGAAGGAGAGGTGAGACAGGAATGGAGGAGAGCCAGCCATTAGCACCTAGGGAGGGGCTGATTGGTGCTGAATGACCAAGTTGGGCCTTGCCTTTTTAGGCTGATCATCTTCGGGATGGAGCCGCGGAAAAGCCCATTCAACAACAGATTCTACAATGGCCTATGTGAAAATGCCTTTGACAGCAACAGGAGGACTCGTTTCCGTATCCCATGGAATATTGGCTTTTTCTCCTTCCAGGTAAGGGTCAGCTGTTTCTTTTATTCATTCACAGGATGAGGGTGTCACTGGCCAGGCCAACATTTACTCCCCATCCCTAATTGCCCAGGGGGCAGTTAACAGTCAACCACATTGCTGTGGGTCTGGAGTCACATGTAGGCCCGACCAGGTAAGAATGGCAGAGTCTTTTCTTAAAGGGCATTAGTGAACCTGTGGGGAAGGCCGTGTTACAAATGAGGAATGGCTTTATCCTCAGTGGGATTGCCGTGTGTCTATCATGTGAAAGGGATTAATGGAGTCTCCCTGCGGGGTGAGGGGTCCATGTAGACACTGACAGGGGAGGGGGGAGGGTGCCTTTGTGAAGCCATCTGTCCTTGGGTGACATCGGACTACGGAGTGGGGTTTGAGGGCTTTGTGAAGCAGGGGCCGAGTATAGGGGAGAAAAATCCCCTCGTGTTTTCTCAACACGGATTTGATCTTTACCTGAATTGACCTTTGCTGGGTTTACAGGGAGACACTGGGGAATGGGACAAGGTGAATAATCTTGTTATGAGCCAGTGACACACATCCATGCTATATCCGCGCTGTACTCTAAGATCGTATTCTTGAGTTGTTTGATTCTATTCACTTAGACACAAGCTACACAAGCCTTCACAACTGAGGTATACGAGAGTTCGACTGAAGTTGTCACAAAGATCATGGAAGAGAGCACAAGTGGTTTCAACGTTGGACTCTCTCTGACCACCAAGTCTAATAAGGTCGATGCTACTGCTGGCGTTGGCTTCAATCTCAACAAGTCACGAAATCTTGAAGTTCTACTAAGTCACAATCAGTCCCAGGTAGAGTCCCTGATCAGCCTGCCACTTGGAATGGGGAGACAGAACCAAACCAAGAGAATTGGGAACAGCACAGAGAGAGAGAGAGAGAGAGATGGTGACCTCCTTAGCTAAGGAAGGAGGGTCTAGTGATGGAGGGTATGCAACAAAGATTTGGTTCCTGGAGTGGGAGGACTGACATCTGAAGGCAGACTGGATCAGTTTGGACCGTATTCATGTAATACAGGCAGACCAGGGTGGTAGCACAGACAGACACACTGTTGTGGACATGTGGATGGTGGGAATCGTTGTACTGGCTGGAGAGCCAGGAAAGGGTGGATGAGAGGGAGAGAGAGACAAACAGATAGATGAGGAGAGACAAAGTCTGTTGAAATGAGAGAAAATGGGTGGAGAAAAAGCAATTGGTGGAGTTAGAAACAGAGGCGGGGAGAGTTAGGGAGTGTGAAACAGGAGAGAGAGGGAGAGTGTGAGGGGAAACGGCTGCTCCAGACAGACTGACAACACACTGATCAATCAGAGGAGGAACTAACAGAGGAAACGAGAGTGAGGGAGCCCACAGAGAGAGGACCTAGCAATGCAGCCGAAGAAGGGGTAGGTAGAGTCTGGGGACCGTGGAGGGAGAGGGGTGGATGGGAATAGATGAACGATTAACATTATGACAATCACTGAATCACAGAGCTGTTATAATGCAGACAAAGGCCATTTGGCCCCTTAATGTCTGTCCAGGTTCTATCCCCTAATGCCAATTTCCTGGCTTTTTTTCCACATCCCTGTACACTATTTATATCCAAAAGAAATCCAGTTTTCCCTTAGATGCCTCAGTTGAACCTGTTCCACACCCTAACTACTCACTGAGTGATAAAGATTTTCCCCTGGCTTTGTTTGCACATCACTTTGAATCAACGCACCTCTCATTCTTGATCCTTTTATGAGCTGGAATAGTGTCTTATGATCTATTCTGTCCAGCCTCCACTCATGACGTTGAAACCTCTATCGGATCCCCCCTCAGCCTCATCTCTCCAAGGAGAACAGCCCCAAAGTCTTCAATCTACCCTCATCGCTGATGTTTCTCACTGCTGGAACCATTCCTGTCGGTCTCACCTATACTTGTGTTCACATCCCTGCGTTAAGAGAAGGCGGTGAGCTGGCCTCGTTCTGCTGCTGAAAGGTAGTTACAGAATCTGCTCAGTCAGGGAAAATATTAACTTTGTTTCCAGAACCTCTCCCTGTGCCGTCATCTTAACACCAGGCTGCATAAACTTTGTGAGGTTACCCTGTGAGTAAGGTCACTCATTAGAACCATAAAGAGTTGATTGGTGCGAATTTAAGGACGAGACAGTGAGGAGTTCAGAGTGGAAGAGTATGTTGCTGGAAGAGCACAGCCAGTCAGGCAGCATCCGAGGAGCAGGAGAACCGACGTTTCGAGCATAAGTCTGATGAAGAGCTTATGCCCAAAACGTCGACCCCCCCCACTCCTCGGATGCTGCCTGACCGGCTGTGCTTTTCCAGCACCACAGGTTTTTGGCACTGGTTGGCAATTTAAGCCGAGGGTGACCACACCTCAGTTGAATCTTTATGACAATCCCAGCCAATGTGGGAATTGAACCCACGTTGTTGGCATCACTATGTAATGGAAGCCAGTCATTCAGCTAACTGAGCTTACCGACCCTGTCCACATCACAGAGCAAGAAATAACCTCTCATACTTACCCCCCTTTGAGTGGGGATTGGGTGCGTGTGAGTTGGGGAAGAATAGCTGACTGGTCTGGAGGAGTAGAGGTGAGTATGTAGTTTGGATGAGGCAGGCAATGGGGTGGGAAGTCTGTGTGAGGGTCAGAGGGCATAGACGGGGAAACTGCGGGAGTCCAATGTAGACATGTCAATGTGCAGGAACAGCGTGAGACTGACCCCAGGCTCCTTATTTCTTGTGATAAGATGCAATTTTCATTCAGAAATAGATAACTCATTCTTACAAATGTATCCAAAATCTAGACGAATGAATACTTCCGGGTAAAGGGTCAAATACAGCTGGCAAAATTCCACATGCGAAACAAACGCTATATGCTCGATGACGATTTTATCATTGACCTGAAGAGTCTGCCGAGGGAATATGACAAAGGGGTATATTATAAATTCCTGGAAAGCTACGGTACACATTACAGCTCTGCTGGAACACTAGGTGGTGATTATCAAATGGTTTACGTGTTGGACAAATCGGAAATGTTGAAGGATCGTAAGTCAAGTTGTTTCACAGTCTAAACTTCATGATGTAATTTCCTCCACTTCACCCAATTCAAACAAAAGCAAAATACTGCAGATGCTGGATTCTTTATTTGTCCAAGACCTCACTAGCTGGGCCAGCATTTAGTACCCATCCCTAATTACCCCGGGGGGAATGAGGAGTCACCCTCACTGCCGTGGATCTAGAGTCAAATGTAGATGAGGATGGTAGATTGGCTTCCTTTAGGGAACCAGATGGGTTTTTCCCCCCAGTTATAGTTCTGCGTTGTCATTAGACTCTTAATTCCAGATTTTTATATTGAATTCAAATTCCACCATCTGCTGTGACATGATTCAAACCTGGGTCCCCAGAACATTAGCTGGGTCTCTGGATTAACAGTCCAGTGGTAATGCCACTAGGTCATCACCTCCCCTTGAAACCAGCAACTAAAACTGAAATCGCTGGAGAAACTCAGCAGGTCTGGCAGCATCTGCGGAGAGAAATTAAGTGTTAACATCCCGAGTCTGATATGACCTGTCAGAATACTAAAGGAGGGTCACTGGGCTCGAAGCATTGACTCTGTGTCTCTCTCTCCACAGATGCTGCCAGACCTGCTGAGTTTCTCCAGCAATTTCAGTTTTTGTTTTAGATCTCCAGCATCTGTGGGGTTTTTAAAAAAATTTATCTTAACTCTCCTTTCAAACTCAGATGACACTTTGTTTGGCTCAGGTTTTAATTTTACTGAAAAGGCACATGTTGTTGAAACTTTCTGTCTTGCACACTTCAGAACAATTCACAAGAATATCAATTGAAAGGGAAAAATCTGCATTCATATGTGTTCCATTTGCCTTGCTTATTACCCATTGAACTTTCTGTGATTCAAGGTCAAGTGTTCCCAAATCCCACTATGGTGTAGCTTTCTTTTTTTTTAAACATTTATTTACTCATGGGATGTGGGGGGTCACTGACTGGGCCAGCATTTATTACCCGTGCCTAGTTGCCCCTTGTGAAACTGCCTTCTCGATCCGCTGCAGTCCACGTGCTGTAGGGTGACCCACAATGCCCTGAGGGAGGGAATTCCAGGATTCTGACCCAGTGACACTGAAGGAACGGTGATATATTTCCAAGTCAGGATGGGGAGTAACTTGGAGCTGAACTTGAGGGGGGTGGTGTTCCCAGGTAGCTGCTGCCCTTGTCCTTCTAGATGGAAGTTCACTTAAACTGTCTATGTCCCATTGTGCTTTCCTCACCCGTTACCTTCCTAACTATCTTAGTGTCATCCCAAACTTGGCTGCAGTCCATTCACTTCCCTCCTTGAAGTCATTAGCATCTATTGTAAATATTTGTAGCCCCAGCACTGATCCACTAGTTACAGGTTACTGTCCTGCCAATACCCACCCGCACCCCCTTCTCACAACTCTCCATTAGTCTTCTATTAATTAGCCAATTCTCCAGCCATGCAAAAGTACTCCTCCCAACACCATGGGCTCTTACCTTACTGCATAGCCCAATGTGTGGTATCTTATCAAATACCTTCCTTCCCTGAGCACTGCCAGTTTGGCATCAGAGAGTGGACACACACAGTACATGGTGAATTCATAGCACCAGGTGGGATGATAAGGGACAGGGTCAGCAAGCTGGGCAGGGAGGAAGAATCTGGGGGAATGAAAGGATCGGAGAGTTTTTCAAGCTTACCTTTCTTAGCAGCTGATTGGAAGACAGGAGATTGTTTGGCTAAAATGGCAATTAACACAAGGTTTCAAATTGAGCAGGGACCAAGCATGGAATGGTAGAGAGAAAGGCAGAGAGTGTGAGTGAGGTGATGATGGAGGGAGGGGTTTGCAGTGTGAATGGGGAGGGGTTTGGAGAGGTGGTGATGGAGGGAGGGGTTTGGGGTGTGAACGAGGTGGTGAGGAGGGGGGGCTTGGGGTGTGAATGAGGTGGTGATAGAGGGAGGGGTTTGGGGTGTGAACGAGGTGGTGATGGAGTGAGGGGTTTGGGGTGTGAACGAGGTGGTGATGGAGTGAGGGGTTTGGGGTGTGAACGAGGTGGTGAGGAGGGGGGGCTTGGGGTGTGAATGAGGTGGTGATAGAGGGAGGGGTTTGGGGTGTGAACGAGGTGGTGATGGAGTGAGGGGTTTGGGGTGTGAACGAGGTGGTGATGGAGTGAGGGGTTTGGGGTGTGAACGAGGTGGTGATGGAGGGAGGGGCTTGGGGTGTGAACAAGGTGGTGAGGGAGGGAGGGGCTTGGGGTGTGAACGAGGTGGTGATGGAGTGAGGGGTTTGGGGTGTAAATGGGGAGGGGTTTGGAGAGGTGGTGAGGGAGGGAGGGGTTTGGGGTGTGAACGAGGTGGTGATGGAGGGAGGGGCTTGGAGTGTGATTGAGGGAGGGAGGGGTTTGGGGTGTGAATGTGGTGATGATGGAGGGAGGGGTTTGGGGTGTGATTGAGGTGGTGATTGAGGGAGGGAGGGGTTTGGGGTGTGAACGAGGTGGTGATGGAGGGAGGGGTTTGGGGTGTGATTGAGGGAGGGAGGGGTTTGGGGTGTGAATGTGGTGATGATGGAGGGAGGGGTTTGGGGTGTGATTGAGGGAGGGAGGGGTTTGGGGTGTGATTGAGGGAGGGAGGGGTTTGGGGTGTGAATGTGGTGATGATGGAGGGAGGGGTTTGGGGTGTGATTGAGGGAGGGAGGGGTTTGGGGTGTGAATGTGGTGATGATGGAGGGAGGGGTTTGGGGTGTGATTGAGGGAGGGAGGGGTTTGGGGTGTGAATGTGGTGATGATGGAGGGAGGGGTTTGGGGTGTGATTGAGGGAGGGAGGGGTTTGGGGTGTGAATGTGGTGATGATGGAGGGAGGGGTTTGGGGTGTGATTGAGGTGGTGAGGAAGGGAGGGAGGGGTTTGGGGTGTGAACGAGGTGGTGAGGAAGGGAGGGGTTTGGGGTGTGATTGAGGTGGTGAGGAAGGGAGGGGTTTGGGGTGTGATTGAGGTGGTGAGGAAGGGAGGGGTTTGGGGTGTGATTGAGGTGGTGAGGAAGGGAGGGAGGGGTTTGGGGTGTGAACGAGGTGGTGAGGAAGGGAGGGGTTTGGGGTGTGATTGAGGTGGTGAGGAAGGGAGGGGTTTGGGGTGTGATTGAGGTGGTGAGGAAGGGAGGGAGGGGTTTGGGGTGTGAACGAGGTGGTGAGGAAGGGAGGGGTTTGGGGTGTGATTGAGGTGGTGAGGAAGGGAGGGGTTTGGGGTGTGATTGAGGTGGTGAGGAAGGGAGGGGTTTGGGGTGTGATTGAGGTGGTGAGGAAGGGAGGGAGGGGTTTGGGGTGTGATTGAGGTGGTGAGGGAGGGAGGGGTTTGGGGTGTGAACGAGGTGGTGAGGGAGGGAGGGGTTTGGGGTGTGATTGAGGTGGTGAGGAAGGGAGGGAGGGGTTTGGGGTGTGAACGAGGTGGTGAGGGAGGGAGGGGTTTGGGGTGTGATTGAGGTGGTGAGGAAGGGAGGGAGGGGTTTGGGGTGTGATTGAGGGAGGGAGGGGTTTGGGGTGTGAACGAGGTGGTGAGGGAGGGAGGGGTTTGGGGTGTGGACCCAACCAGAATTGCTTTGAAATCTGAAGGATGAATTGTAGTTGGAATATGTACAGGGTAAGGCAAAGCCTAGACTATCACTGAGGAAGGGGTTTTGTTCAAGTGAATTTTAGCAAATACTTTGTCGAACAATAGAGGGAAAATATAATTCAAGGAAAGACAAGGAGTCAAAAGTTTAAAAGAAAGTTTTTCCCCTCCTCCGTCCTCCCTGTCCCAGGCCCCAGTCCCACCTTCCAGGTGAAGCAGTGTTTTACCTGGGCTTCTTACAATCGAAGTGCCTGTGTTCACAGCTCTTGATGCAGCCTCCTTTCCAATGGGGAGACCCGGCACTGGCTGGGAAACCACTTTGTGGACACCCTTCCACCCTGTCTGTAAGAACGAGCCCACCCTTCCAGTCATTCCAACCAACCACCTTACTCTCATGTGAACCTTCCTGCCCTGGGCTCACTGCAGTGTTCCAACAGAGCCCCCAAACACTGAGGGGACTGCACCTTATTTTCTACGTGGACACTGCACTTTCTCGAGTGATCAATATTGAGATTCAAACCCACAGGGTGAGCCCTCTGGCTTCTATTTTTCTTACGTCGCTCTCCCTGCTGTGTCTGTGTCTTATTAGAACATAGAACAGTACAACACAATGCAGGCCCTTCTGCCCTCAGTGTTGTGCCCCCCTTCTATCCTACTCTAAGATCAGACTAACCTACAAACCTTCATTTTACTATCATCCATGTGCCTATCCAAGAGTCGTTTAAATGTTCCTAGTGTATCTGACTCTACTCCCACTGTTGGCAGTGCATTCCACACACCCACCACTCTCTGTGTAAAGAACCTACCTCCAACATCTCCCCTAAACCTTCCTCCAATCACCTTAAAATTATGTCCCCTCGTGATAGAGATTTCCACCATGGGAAAAGGTCTCTGGCTATCCACTCTATCTTTGTCTCTCATCATCTTGCACACCTCTATCAAGTCACCTCTCATCCTTCTTCACTCCAATGAGGATGGCATGGTGGCTCAGTGGTTAGCACTGCTGCCTCACAGCACCAGGGACCCAGGTTCGATTCCAGACTCGGGCAACTGACTGTGTGGAATTTGCACGTTCTCCCCGTGTCTGCGTGGGTTTCCTCCGTGTGCTCAGGTTTCCTCCCACAATCCAAAGATGGGCAGGTCAGGTGAATTGGCCATGCTAAATTGCCCGTAGTGTTAGGTGCATTAGTCAGAGGGGAATGGGTCTGGGTGGGTTACTCTTCGGAGGGTCGGTGTGGACTTGTTGGGCTGAAGGGTCTGTTTCTACAGTGTAGGGAATCTAGTCTCATCAGAAAAGCCCTATGTCCCTCCACCTTTCTTCGTAAGATATGCCCTCACCCAGAAATAGTTGGAGCAGGTCTGGCAGCATCTGTGCACAGAAAGCAGAGTTAACATTTTGGGTCCAGTGACCCTTCTCCAGGTTCACTTCCTCCTCCTCCCTGTCTGCTAACAGCATGAAATCCAACATTTTCCAGCTCCTTACACTCCTGTAGAGTCACTGGGCTCGGAATGTTAACTCTGTTAACATTTGGCATGATCAACCAATGTGAGTGTTAAGTGCATTCAAACATTCAGATTGCTTATCCCTTGCTCAGCCGTTCCAACAATGTTTTCCATCTTGAAATTATTTCATGCTTACCATTGCTTCTTGTGTCTTTGATTCTTCTAACTTCAATTTGTCTGCCTTCTCCATTCACATGGTTAATCTCTGGATACAGCATTGACAACCCTGTCTTAATCTCAACATTCCTGAGATCATTCAGTTCTCATTCAGCTCTTCAGCATGTCTGAGTTACTCATGTCGCTTTTAGGATTCCATCCTTTTTAACTCAATCCTATACCACTTGTGATGGCTCAGTGGTTAGCATCACTGCCTCCCAGCACCAGGAACCTGGGTTCAATTCCAGCCTCAGGCGACTGTCTGTGTGGAGTTTGGGCATTCTCCCTGTGTCTGGGTGGGTTTCCTCCCACAATCCAAAGACGTGTACATTAGGTGGTTTGGCAATGCACAATTACGTCATTTGGTTAGGTATATGGGTTGCAGAGGTTTGGAGAGATATCGTCCAGGCCAATGGGTCTGCTTCTGTGCCATATGACTCTATGACTATAAATTGTCCCTAGTTTACAGGCTAGATGGGTTAGCCATGGGAAATGCAGGGTTACAGGGATTGGGTAGGATGCTCACTGGAGGGATGGAGTGGACTTGATGGGCTGAAGAGCCTGCTTCCACCCTGTAAGGGTTCTCTGATTCACTTGCTGGAGTGCTATTTTAATTCTTGCTGCTGTTTGTGTGGGGAGATCTGCTTCCTTCTCCAGGAACTGTGCGCTCCTTCAGGCCTGGCATCCAGCTCCAAGCCAACCAGCTTTCATCAAGTATTTCTGCTTTAGTTTTCATCCCCATGGCAACCTCAGCCACAGTCTAACTTCTCAGAACTGATGCCACCTTGAAGAAGTCCAATTCTATGCCATCCAGAAAACTCCTCACTTTCACTTTGGACTTGGACCTCCATGAAACTCTCTGCCAAGTATGGACAGAGCTAATCGCTTCATTTTATTGAAAGGCGCTACATCAATGCATTTTCCTTCTTTCAGAGTTTACACTCTGGTTCCCCTCCCACCGTTATCAAATCACCTGAATATAGGAATGAGAAGTGCCAGTATCGTTACCATGCTGGTTGAGTGTGTGTATGAGAGCTCTCAGCTCACGACCCCCCCACCTTATACCACCTTTCCCCACACTCAGTTGGCTTCCTCACTCGCTAATAGATTGCCAGTTAGTTCGTTCCTGGCTGCACACCGACACTTTTCCTCAATTTGTAATATTGCATCCACCTCCAGAGAATCATTAGCTGCCTTTGTCAGCAGCTCCAGCGAGAAGACACCCCCAGAACAACATATTCCCCACCCCTCCCCAACTAGCCGCCCACAGGGACCGTTCCCTCTGGGACACCCTGGTCCACCTTCTCCCCCCGCCACGCCCCACCCCAGCCACAAACCCACGACACCTTCCCCTGGAACACCTGCCCATTTACCTCCTCCCTCCTCAATATCTAAGGGCCCAAACACACCTTCCAGCACCTTTACCTGCACTTCATACAATTTAGTCTACAGCATTCGCTGCTCACAATGTGGTCTCCTCTTGACTGGGGAAATGAAGCAAAGACTGGGTGACCACTTCACAGACATCTACCACAAAAGACACCCGGAGCTTCCAGTTGCCTGCCACTTTAACACCTCACCCTGTTCCATCTCTGTCCCAGGCTTGCCACTGTGCTCCAGTGAAGCTCAGCGTAAGCTATAAGAACAGCACCTCATTTTCCGCTTGGGTACCCTGCAGCCTTCAGGACTCAGTTTGGAGTTCAACAATGTTCAGGCCTAAAGCACCTTCTCCTGTATCCTTACCCACACACCTCACACACCAGACCTTGTCATTACATGGTCTGCTATCACACAACCCATTGTCAGTGACAAACAGTCCCCATCAGCAGCTATCGATTCTCCCAGACTGGCCTTTAACCACTCCGTTGTCTATCCAACTGGTTTTGTGTCTCTCTCTTCGGACTTTTATCTCCACTTACTGATTACACACTCCCCCTCCCCACCATCCTTCAGCATAGATACCAACCTTTTCCTGGCTACAATCAGTTCTGAGGAAGGGTCACCAGACCCAAATTGTTAACTCTGCTTTCCTACCAAAAGTGCTGTCAGACCTGCTGAGTTTTTCCAGCAAATTCTATTTTGTTTCTGACTTCCAGCATCTGCTGTTCTTTCAGTTTTGTCAAGGAATTGATGGCCTTCTCGCACAAAGGCATCCGAGATATCGTCAACCATTCAGCCAGGGAATAGCTGAGCTGATCAGCGTTTGGTGGTAATGCTGGTGCTGATCTATAGCTTTATAATGACATAAACATATTGTCAAAGTGATGCTGCAAGAAGCCAGGACTAGAGGCATCCCTAGTTATTTTGGGACGCTGTAGGGATAAACATGAAGGGACTTGAAGACGCAAGGCTGAGAATTTAAAAGGCGATCTGTAGCCTGAGAGGGAGCCAGTAGGGGGCACAAGGGACCTTATCCAGCCAAACTAGAATAGGACGGATTGGGCCTAGTGTAGAGACGTACAGTCATACAGCGTAGAAACAGGCCTTTCAGCCCACTGTATCTATGCCAACCAACAAACAATATACTAATCCCATTTATCTGCATTTGATCCACTGCCTACATTTTATGTGCTCCTCAAAATGTGTCTCAAATGTTGTGAGAGTTACCTACCTCCACACCACCCACTCAGGGAGCATATTCCATATTTCTACTACCCTCTGGGGAAATAATTCTTTCTTAGATCTCCCCTAACTTACCTACTCCTCATCATAAACTTATACCTTCTGCTCTTAGACTAATCTGCCATGAGAAAGACATTCTCACAATCTACTCATAGAACATTACAGCGCAGTACAGGCCCTTTGGCCCTCGATGTTGCACCACCCTATGAAACCAATCTGAAGCCTATCTAACCTACACTGTTCCGTTCTCGTCCATATGCCTATCCAATGACCATGTAAACGCCCTTAAAGTTGGCGAGTCTACTACTGTCGCAGGCAGGGTGTTCTACGCCCCTACTACTCTCTGAGTACAGAAACTATCTCTGACATCTGTCCTAGATCTATCACCCCTCAATTTAAAGCTATGTCCCCTCATGCTAGCCATCAACATCCAAGGAAAAAGATTCTCACTGTCTAACCTATCTAACCCTCTGATTATCTTATGTGTCTCAATTAAGTCTTTCTCAACCTTCTTCTCTCTGACGAAAACAGCCTCAAGTCCCTCAGCCTTTCCTCATAAGACCTTCCTTCCATACCAGGCAACATCCTGGTAAATATCATTTGAACCCTTTCCATAGCTCCTACATCCTTTCTATAATGCGGTGATCAGAACTGTACGCAATATTCCAAGTGCGGCCACACCAGACCTGCAACATTACCTCGTGGCTCCGAAACTCAATCCCTCTACCAATAAATAAATACCACACACCTTCTTAACAACCCTATCAACCTGGGTGGCAACTTTCAGGGATCTATGTACCTGGACACTGAGATCTCTCTGCTCATCTACACTACTAAGAATCTTCGCATGAACCCAGTACTGTTTATCCCTGTTGCTCCTTCCAAAGTGAACCACCTCACACCTTTTCACATTAAACTCCATTTGCCACCTCTCAGCCCAGCTCTGCAGCTTATCTATGTCTCTCTGTAACCTGCAACACCCTTCCGCACTATCCACAAAACCACCCACCTTACTGTCATCTGCAAATTTACCAATCCATCCTTCTATGCCCTCATCTAGGTCACTTATAAAAATGACAAGCAGCAGTCATAGAGTCATAGAGATGTACAGCATGGAAACAGACCCTTCGGTCCAACCCGTCCATGCCGACCAGATATCCCAACACAATCTAGTCCCACCTGCCAGCACCCGGCCCATATCCCTCCAAACCCTTCCTATTCATATACCCATCCAAATGCCTCTTAAATGTTGCAATTGTACCAGCCTCCACCACATCCTCTGGCAGCTCATTCCATACACGTACCACCCTCTGTGTGAAAAAGTTGCCCCTTAGGTCTCTTTTATATCTTTCCCCTCTCACCCTAAACCGATGCCCTCTAGTTCTGGACTCCCCCAACCCAGGGAAAAGACTTTGCCTATTTATCCTATCCATGCCCCTCATAATTTTGTAAACCTCTATAAGGTCACCCCTCAGCCTCCAACGCTCCAGGGAAAACAGCCCCAGCCTGTTCAGCCTCTTCCTGTAGCTAAAATCCTCCAACCCTGGCAACATTCTTGTTAAATCTTTTCTGAACCCTTTGGCATACATAAGGAGGGAACAGGAATGTTATGCTGGAATCGTATAAAATGCTGGCTAGGCTCCCAGTCGACCCAAAACAGACCCTTGTGGTACACCACTAGTAACTGAACTCCAGGATGAACATTTCCCATCAACCACCACTTCTTTCAGCTAACCAATTTCGGATCCAAACCACTAAATCACCCTTAATCCGTATTTTGTGCAATAGCCTACCCTGGGGAACCTTATCAAATGCCTTGCTGAAATAAAGGCATCACTCTCTCTATGCCTCTCATATCTTTGTATCCTTCCATCTGATACCCCTCCCCCTGCTGCCTCAGCCTCCTGGGCATTTGTCGGGATCATTGATTGCCCAGTGGAAATACTGGATTAGTAGTGCTGGAAGAGCACAGCAGTTCAGGCAGCATCCAACGTGGATGCTGCCTGAACTGCTGTGCTCTTCCAGCACCACTAATCCAGTATTTGGTTTTCAGCATCTGCAGTCATTGTTTTTACCTTGCCCAGTGGAAATGCCTGCTGTTCTCTGTTCACAGGTATCACCAATGAACAAGTGAAGAGATGTCTGGGATTTGATGCAAACTTCAACATCCAACAGAATTTGATGGGAGAACGTAACTCCACTAGGGTCGGAGTTAATCTCACTCTCAACACTGACACCTGTAGGAAGGTCACTAAAGGAAGCTACAGTACGTATGAGTGTTCCAGCTATAAGCAGATACTTTCTTCTTCATTAAATCAAAAGCTAAGCAGCAGCAGGACATTCTCCTGTCAGGTTATTGGGTGGTCAATCAACCTGTGCCCCCAAACAGGGACAGCATGGAGTTAGATACAGAGTAAAGCTCCATCTACACTGTCCCCATCAAACACTCCCAGGACAGGGACAGCACGGGGTTAGATACAGAGTAAAGCTCCATCTACACTGTCCCCATCAAACACTCCCAGGACAGGGACAGCATGGGGTTAGATACAGAGTAAAGCTACTGCTACACTGTCCCCCATCAAACACTCCCAGGACAGGGACAGCACAGTGTTAGATACAGAGTAAAGCTCCCGCTACACTGTCCCCCCATCAAACACTCCCAGGACAGGAACAGCACAGGGTTAGATACAGAGTAAAGCTCCTTCTATACTGTCCCCCATCAAACACTCCCAGGACAGGGACAGCACGGGGTTAGATACAGAGTAAAGCTCCCCCTACACTGTCCTCATCAAACACTCCTGGGACAGGGATAGCACAGGCTTAGATACAGAGTAAAGCTCTCTCTGCACTGTCCCCATCAAACACTCAAAGGACAGGGACAGCACGGGGTTAGATAGAGAGTAAAGCTCCATCTACACTGTCCCCCCACATCAAACACTCCCAGGACAGGGACAGTGCGGGGTTAGATACTGAGTAAAGCTCCATCTAAACTGTCCCCATCAAACACTCCCAGGGACAGGGACATTTGTGGGGTTAGATACTGAGTAAAGCTCCATCTAAACTGTCCCCATCAAACACTCCCAGGGACAGGGACAGCACAGGGTTAGATACAGAGTAAAGCTCCATCTACACTGTCCCCCATCAAACGCTCCTAGCGAAGGGACAGCATGGGGTTAGATACTAAATAAAGCTTCCTCTACACTGTCCATCATCAAACACTCCCAGGACAGGGACAGTACTACAGTCAAACACCCAGGTCCTGTGCAGGGAGTTATTTTGCACATGGTCTGTCGTTGTGTTGAACGAATACAGGTATAGGAAGGGAATAGAGGGTTATGGATCCTGTAAGGTAAGACAGTTTTACTACGGAAAGGGCAAAATGTGTTGGCACAGGCTTGGAGGGTCGGAGAGCCTATTCCTGTGCTGTGTTGCTCTTTCTTTGGTGTTTGTTGGTGGGATGTGGGTGTGACTGTCTGGGGCAGTAGTGAATTGTCCCTGAGTGTGGTGTTGCTGAGCTGTTTGGTCCATACACAGTGCTGTTGGGGATTGGGTTCCAGGCCTATGTCTCCATGAAGGAATGGTGAGAATGCCATGGTTGGGAAGGTGTGAGAGCTGGCACTGTTCCCATCCTACTGCTGCCCTTCGCGTAGCCACTCCAGCCTCTGGGAGCCTTGCTACAGTTAACCCTTGTTAGGCACAGAGCAGGATTATCGAATCCCATAGTGACACACCAATACTCAGGAATGGTACACAGGAGGGGTCAGCTGCTCCACCAGCACTTCTCGTCAAATTCCCGTTGATTTTAAAAGTTTTTGTTTTCCAGCTTCGAAAACGGAAAAGCCCATCATCAAGGACGTGCTGTCCTTTGTATCTGGTGGTGACACGGTGTTTCTGACTAAGCTGAATGTGCTGCTGTCTGAGAGAAGGCAGCCTCTCGATGTCTCTGTCTACATGGACTGGGCCAGGTCACTCGTCCACTCCTCAGTGTTAGTGAGGCAGCAGGTCAGGATACCGAGCGCGGCTACATCCAGTCAGATGTTCAAACAACATTGCAAGATGCTGTACAATAGGCAAAACAGTTCTAAAGGGGCTGCAGGAGCAGAGGGAGCTGAGCATATGTGCGTGCAGATTATTAAAGGACACAGAACAGATGGAGAGAGCAGTGAATAAAGCACACAGTGTGCTCAGCTTTATTAATAGGGACAGAGAATACAAGAGCGAGGAGGTGATGGGGAACATGTACAAGACACTTGTTCAACCCCAGCTGGAGCTTGTAGACAGTTGTGGGGGCACATTATAAGAAAGATTTACAAGGGTGGTGCCAGGGTTGGAGGATTTGAGCTAAGGCTGTTTTCCCTGGAGCGTCAGAGGCTGAGGGGTGACCTTATTGAGGTTTATAAAATCATGAGGGACATGGATAGGGTAAATAGAGAAAGTCTTTTCCCTGGGGTAGGGGAGTCCAGAACTGGAGGGCATAGGTTTAGGGTGAGAGGGGAAAGATATAAAAGAGACCTAAGGGGCAACTTTTTCATGCAGAGAGTGGTACGTGTATGGAGTGAGCAGCCAGAGGATGTGGTTGAGGTTGGTACAACTGCAACATTTAAGAGGCATTTGGATGGGTATATGAATAGGAAGGGTTTGGAGGGATATGGGCGGGTGCTGGCAGGTGGGACTAGATTGGGTTGAGATATGTAGTTGGCATGGATGGGTAGGACTGAAGGGTCTGTTTCCATGCTGTGCATCTGTATAACTCTATGACTCTATCTGAATGCATTGGAGCGAGTCTGAGGGCAACTTACAAGAATGGTTCCAGGAATGTGAAACGTCAGTGATAAGGATAGATTGAAAACACTGGGACTGTCCTCCCTGGAGAGAGGAGGTGGACAGGGGATCTGATGGAGGTTTTCAACGTCATGAGCGGGGGCCGGACACAGTAAATAGGGAGAAGCTGTTCCCACTTGTAAAAGTAACAAGAAGCAGAGGGGGCAGAGATATAAAATGATGTGCAAACAAAGCCAGGGGAGTGTGAGAAGATAACCTCCTCACACAGCACGTGGTGAAGAAATGGAACCAGCTCTTTGGAAACTTGGGGAAGGCACGGTCAACTGAAGCATTCATACAGTCACAGAGATCTACATCACAGAAAAGGGCTCTTCAGCCCTTTGAATCTGTACCGGTCAAAAACAAGAATCCAACTACTCTAACCCTATTTCCAGCTCTTGTCCCACAATCTTGGCGTCACAAGTGCACATCCCCAAATGCTTCTTTGATGTGATGAGATTGCTCTACAGACAGCAAGTTCCCAGATTCCCACCACCCTCTGGGTGATGGGTGGCACAGTGGCTCAGTGGTTAGCACTGCTGCCTCACAGCACCAGGGACCCGGGTTCGATTCCAGCCTCGGGTGACTGTCTGTGTGGAGTTTGCACATTCTCCCCGTGTCTGCGTGAGTTTCCTCCAGGTGCTCCAGTTTCCTCCCACAGTCCAAAAATGTGTAGGTTAGGTGAATTGGCCATGCTAAATTGCCTGTAGTGTTCAGGGATGTGCAGGTTAGGTGCATTCGTCAGGGATAAGTATAGAGTAATAGTGTAAGGGAATGGTTTTGGGTGGGTTACTCTTCAGAGGGTCAGTGTGGACTTGTTGGGCCAAATGGCTTGTTTCCACAGCAGAGGAATCCTATGAATCTATAAAACACTTTCCTCACATTCCCCTCTAAACCTGCTGTCACTCAACTTAAATCAACACTGTCTCCTCTCCCACCCCCAGTCATTAGTCCCTCCATCAATGGGAGATGTGCCTTCCTGTCTATGCCCCTCAGCATTTTATCCATCTCAATCAGGACCCCCCCCCCTCAGTCTCCCTGCTCACATGGAAAACAACACCAGTCTGTCCAATCTCTCTTCATAACTAAAACTCTCCAGCCCAGGCAATATCCTGGTAAATATCTTCTGTACCTAGTGCTATCACATCCCTCCTATAATTTGGATTCCAAAACTGCATGCAATACTCTCTCTACGGCCTATCCAATGTTTATACGTTCTAGCATTAACCATTCTTCACATAAACTCTGCGCCTCAATTATTAAAACCCCTTTAACCACATAAGCACAGTAGCTCAGTAGATAAGCACGGTGGCTCAGTGGTTAGCACTGCTGCCTCATAGCACCAGGGTCCCAGGTTTGATTCCAGACTCGGATGACTGTCTGTTGAGTTTGCACATTCTCCCTGTGTGTGTGTGGGATTCCTCCGGGTGCTCCGGTTTCCTCCCACAGTCCAAAGATGTGCAGGTCAGGTGAATTGGCCATGCTCAATTACCCGTAGTGTTAGGTGAAGAGGTAAATGTAGGGGAATGGGTCTGGGTGGGTTGCACTTCGGCGGGTCGGTGTGGACTTGTTGGGCCGAAGGGCCTGTTTCCACACTGAAAGTAATCTAATCTAATCTACATGCCCAGCTACTTTAAGGACCAATGAACATGTACACCAAGGTCCCCCTGATCCCCAGGGTCCTTACATTCACCATGTATTCCCTTACCTTGTTTGTCCGGTCTGAGTGCATTCAAGAGGGGCATTGGTTGGTTATTGGATAGAAGTGGTGTGCAGGGGAAAGGCAAGAGGTTGGATTTGGGTAATAGAAACAAAGCAGGCATGATGGGCCAAATGGCCTCCTTCCTCTGTTGCAGGAGGATATTGAGGGCAGAGTGAGGGCGTTTCTCAGTCAAGGCCTCTCTTATCAGTGAGGCAATGAGACCAAATATCTATGCAGTTGCTCTTCCCTCTCAGTACACTCCAGTTCAATCTAAAACAGACACTGTCCTATCAGCACTGCAGTGTATTCCACCACTCCATGAGATGCTGGCTATTCTGTGATTGTACATCTTTTCCCCATGTCCCTTCATACCTTTCATTCTTAAAAAAATCAATCCCTCTCAGTTTTGACACTGACAATTGATTATTCCCAACTTCGCTCCTGAAATGCCTGGCTCTGAATTTTTGGTCTATAATTGCAGTCTTTAACCAATAGGAATGGTTTCTGTTACCATGTGCTTTAGGTCAAATCAATCATTCCATTTTTGCACGTCAGAGGACACAATAATTATGATCATACCTCAGAATGTAACTCTTGGTGTCCAGGTATCACCCTGGTAAACTAATGTCACCCTCTTTCTCTAAGTGAACACCTCCCTTTCTAAAATGTCATACCCAGAACCATTGTCAGAGACTCCAAGATCTAAACCAGGCTTTGTGCAGTTCAGGCATAACTCCTATCACATTGTATTCCACTCACTATCTACTATCCATTAGCCGGTTTGATTATTTCTTCATCTGTTCATGAGCCTTTCCCCCAACGGTTTTCAACACTCACACCTTCCCTTGTTGTGTCCTTTTTCTGATCGAATGAGGAAGATTTCACATTTGCTGACATTGAAATTCATTTGCCACAGTTTTCCCACTGGTTTCATTAATTAACAATTCTTTATCATTTTATGCTTCCACCTAAATACTTCCAGTGGCACACCTTTGGGATGTTGGCAATGCTGGAGATATGGTTTTTCTCCATGTTATCAACATTTTGCAGATGAGAGGAGAATTGGTCGGGTGAGGAGATTAGCTGCATGCAGCAGGAAGGTATCAGTGGGTTGGTCAGCTGGCCAGCGCAGGGACAAATGGAATTTAATTGGAAAAGAGAGTGTTGTTGGAGCTGCATCCATCCAGGCAAGTGGGGCGTACTCCCCATTGTGCCTTGTAGATGGTGGACAGGCTTTGGGAAGTTACTTCACCATTAATCATATAGTGGCTCAGTGGTTAGTACAGCTGCCCCACAGCGCTAGGGTCTCAGATTCAACTCCACCTTTGGACAATTGTCTGTGTGGAGTTTGTACATTCTCCCCGTATCTGCGTGGGTTTCCTCCAGGTGCTCCGGTTTCCTCCCACAGTCCAAAGGTATGTAGGTTAGGTGACTTGGCCATGGGGAATGGAGGGTTATAGGGTTGTGTCTGGGTTGGATGCCTTTCAGTGGGTCAGTGTGGACTCGAAGGGCTGAATGCCCTGCTTCCATGCTGCAGACATTCTATGACATTTACCCTTTCCACATCAAAGGTTACTGCAGAAATTAAAAGCTCATGTTGTAGGGGATAATACATTGACATGGATGAGCTGATTGGCTCCAAACTAGATGATGTGTAAGTGGGTCTTTGGTTGGCAGGGCATGACAACAGGGATCCTGCAGGGGTCTGTGCTAGGCCCTCAATGTTTAATCATTTACATCAATGACTTGCGCGAGGGGAGTGAAGGTGTAGTATTCACTGACAGCACTAAAATGAATGGGAAAGGATGTAGTGGAAAAAGACTGAAGGAATAATAATAGGCTGAGTGAGTGGGCAAAAATCTGACAGGTAGAGTTTATTATCGGACAATGTAGAATTACAGTAGCGCCTCGACTTACGAACTTAATCAGTTCCGGGACCCGGTTCGCGAACCGAAAAGTTCACGAACTGAATCAATTTTTCCCATTTGAATTAATGTAATTCCAATTGATCCGCTCCCCAGCCCCGAAAACATAGTGCGTGCATGCACGCCAAAGACAAACTAAATGAGATCATGCGGGGCCCGAGAGCTTCTGCGTTCAACAAGCGCGTAGCAAAGCAGAACAATGAAACCACGTGGTCGCACACAGGCTTTTTGCGTTCGTACCTTCGTTCGCACCTTGAATTTCGTACGGACATTGAAGCAAGATTTTACATACAATCCTGTTCATAAAGCGATTTGTTTGTAAATGGGGTCACTCGTATGTCGAGGCGCTACTGTATTTACTTTGGCAGAAAAAATAAAAGTGTAGAATATTAAATGACTGATGATCACAGCAGGATTGAGGTGTTCCACTGACGAACAAAAATATGAGAACACAGGTACAGCACATCCTCAGGAAGGATAGTCGGATGTTCTCCTTTATTATAGACCATCAGGCATAGCAGCAGAAATCAGGCCATTCAGCCCATCGAGTCTGCTCCACCATTCAATCATGGCTGATAAGTTTCTCAACCCCATTCTCCCACACTCTCCCCATAACCCTTGATCTCCTTAATACTCAAGAACATTTCGATCTCAGTCTTAAATATACTCAATGATCTGGGTCTCCATAGCCTCTGTGGCAGTGAATTCCATAGATTCCCCACTCTCTGGCTGAAGACGTTTCTCCTTATCTCCATTCTAAAAGGTGTCCCCTTTATTCTAAGGTGTGCCCTCGGGCCCCAGTCTCTCCAACCAATGGAATCATCTTCCTAACATCCACTCTGTCCAGGCCATTCAGTATTCTGTATATTTCTAATATATTCCCCCTCATCCCTCTAAAGTCCAAAGAGTATAAACCCAGAGTCCTCAAAAGTTCCTCACGGGTTAAGCTTTTCATTCCTGGGACCATTCTCATGAACCTCCTCTGAACACACTCCAGGGCCAGTACTTCCTTCCTGAGATATGGGGCCCAAAACTGCGCACAATATTCCAAATGTGGTCTGACCAGAGCCTTACATTATGAAAGGAATTGGACATAAAAAGAGTGTTATTCCTAGAATCCCTACAGTGTGAAAGTAAGCCATTCAATGCACATCGACCTTCCAAAGATCATCCCAACCAGACTCACCTATCTCTATAAACCTGTATTTCCCATGGCCAATCCACCTAACCTGCACATCTTTGAACTGTGGGAGGGTGAATGTGCAAGTTGGGTCACTTAGACAGTCACCTGAGGTATGTCCCTTGCACTGTGAGGCAGCAGTGCTAGCCACTCAGCCACTGTGCCACCCCTTCAGTTTAAGCTCCTCTATTTTTCTCATTATGTAGTTGGTGAGAACATTGGCCTTAGCACAGTTCAGTGGACACCATACCAATATTGGCTCACACACAGACATCAATCACCCAGACTGGTAGTGTACAGGGCAGAAAAGATCACATGTTCCTGATCTTCAGTTATACATTGATGAGTCCCATCTCATACTCAGAAGTCACATGGCACCAGGTTATAATCCCATGGGTTTAATAGAAATCATAACCGATGTGTGGCTCAGTGGTTAGCACTGCTGCCTCACAGTAACAGGGTCCCAGGTTCGATTCCAGCCTTGGGCAACTGTCTGTGGAGTTTGCCCATTCTCCCCGTGTCTGCGTGGGTTTCCTCCGGGTGCTCCGGTTTCCTCCCACAGTCCAAAGATGTGCAGGTCAGGTGAATTGCCATGCTAAATTGTCTGTAGTGTTAGGTGCGTGAGTTGGAGGGGGCTGGGTTACTCTTCGGAGGGTTGGTGTGGATTTGTTGGGCTGAAGGGCCTGTTTCCACACTGTAGGGAATCTAATCTAATCATGTCACCTGACGAAGGAGCAGTGCTCCGAAAGCTTGTGATTTCTAACAAACCCGCTGGGCTATAACCTGGAGTCATGTGACTTCTGACTTTGTCCACCCCAGTCCAACATCAGTATCTCCCCATCATGGCCATCTCAATACTGTGTGCAGTCTGGCTTTCCTGACTTAAGGATGGATGCAAACACACTGAAGGCAGTTCAGAGGATGTGTATTGGATTGATACCTGGAGTAAGTGGGATGTTTTATCAGGAAAGGTTGGACAGACTCAGTTTGTTTCCACGAGATTTTAGAAAACTGAGAGCTGACTTGATTGAAGTGTATCAAGATCTTGCACGATATTGACAAGGTGGATGTGGGAGGGTTGTATCCTCTTGAGGGGGTGGGGGAAGGAGGGGGGTAGCAGTCCAGAACTAGGGGTACAACTTTAAAATCAGGGGCCACCCTTTTAGGTCAGAGATGAGGAGAAATGTTTTCCTTTCGGAGGATTGTGTGGCTTTGACACTCTGTCTCAGAAGGCGTTGGAGATGCGATCAATTATTATTTTTAAGACAGAGGCGAATAAATTCCTGATGGATGAGTGTTCGCGAGGGTAGATGGAAAAGTAGAATTCCAAATATGATTAGACCAGTCATGGTCCTACTAAACAGAAAAATAGGGTCCAGTGGTCACATCTGGTTTCTATTTGTAGTTTGTATCGGTTTCCCAGTCTTTCCTTAGACCAGCAGGAAGCTTAAAAATACAAGAATGTTATCTCTATACTGATAAAGGCTCTTCTTTGTGTCATGTACAAGCCTTCACTAGTTATACTGCAATCAGTTGTGTCTCATTGGTACATTATGAGTTGTGGGTTCAAGTTCCACTTGAAAGATTAAAGAACACAGAGCCATAGTCATAGAGATGCACAGCACAGAAACAGATCTTTTGGTCCAACTTGTCCACACTGACCAATTATCCTAAATTATTCTAGTCCCATTTACCAACACTTGGCCCATAACCCTCCAAACCCCATCCTATTCATATACCCATCCAGATGCTCTTTAAATGTTGTAATTGTACCAGCCTCCACCACATCCTCTGGCAGCTCATTCCATACACGTACCACCCTCTGTGTGAAAACGTTGCCCCTTAGGTCTCTTTTATGTCTTTCAAAAATTTGACACACAGTCCAAATATGTGGGTTCTGAATTCTGACTTCCCAATTTCTCCTTAATCTATTTTAGTGGTCCTCCCACTTCATGCCCAAAAACTAAGTCAGATGGACTGAATTTGATCGATTCATTTGGTGCATCTCTGATTAGGAAAAGTAAAAACGGAATTCTTTTAAGGTGACTTTCTTGTCCAAGTGCCAATTTCTGAAGTTGAAACTCCTTCGCTTTCTTCCTCTCTTCCCTCTCTCTCTCTCCCCTTCTCTCTTTCCTCTGCTTTTAATCGTAATTCAAACCGCTTTATTTCTGTTGCTCTTTCATTATCTTTTGCCGCTAACTCACGTTGCTTCATTTTCGATTGAATTTTAGCCAACTCTAAAGTTTCTGAAGGCATTTCCAGCAAAGTTAAACGCTGAGCTATCGCTGTCTCTCGTTTCCTCGTGAAAGGAGGCAGCTCCAAGTCCAGCTTGACTGCTAATTAGATTAGATTACTTACAGTATGGAAACAGGCCCTTCGGCCCAACAAGTCCACACCGCCCCGCCGAAGTGCAACCCACCCATACCCCTACATCTACTCCTTACCTAACACTACGGGCAATTTAGCATGGCCAATTCACCTGATCTGCACATTTTTGGACTGTGGGAGGAAACCGGAGCACCCGGAGGAAACCCACGCAGACACGGGGAGAATGTGCAAACTCCACACAGACAGTCGCCCGAGGCAGGAATTGAACCCGGGTCTCTGGCGCTGTGAGGCAGCAGGGCTAACTGCTGTGCCACTAATTCCAGCAGCTTGGCCTTAATCACCTTTTTGTAAAACCTCCAAAGTCACTTTTTCCACATCCAGAAAACCTCTGGTGACTGTAAAAGCCATTGCTATTCCACACGCTGTTTAAACCAACCGAATTCAAGACTAGGAACAAAAGATACTAACACTCTCCACTCGCTGCCTTCAGGCGGGATTCAGGAACTCTAGAACAATCTGCCCCCAATCTGTATGGACCAGGGCAGACCCTCTCAGCACATTTCAAGAAATTAGCTCTGGCCCGAACTTTGCTCGTTGTTTTAAGCTGGCGGAAATGGGATATTCCAGGATGGATGCAGCTGGCCCAACCAATCAATTTTAAACAAAACGGAATTTATTTGCAAGATCACCGAATGAAACACAAACCAAAGAGAATAGAATATAGAATAACCTATCCCAACTTAATGATGCTTTTCCCAATAGTGGGAACAATCCCCATAGACACCCCTTTGCAAAATAAAAGATACAATCAAACACAGGGTGTTACAGGAGAGAGAGAGATGGTGGAGAGATTCAGTATGGAACACCTTCTTCCACGCAGCTGTTACTTGGTCCAGTAGCCTCATAACTGACTGACCGCTTTCAGTGAACAACCAGACCGCTCAAACCAAACCAGAGAAAAGCTGAGCTGGGGGAACTGGCCGCTCCCCTTTCATTGTACAAGGGTTTCTTTTTAAGCTTAAAAGTCTTTCACCTGAGGCAGCATCTGTTAGCTATAATCAAACCAGCCCTAAAACCCTTCAAACCTGGACTTTTCGGAACTGCTGCTCTTATGACTTCTCTAAAAAACAAACAAGGACATGGTAACCTTGTTAAAGGAGCAGCTACATCACAGCTCGGACTGATCCAGAATCAAGAAAATCTCTGGGAGATTACTATCAATGCATTCCAAAATCTCTGCAGCCAAAATGTCCACATTCAGTTTGAGGATGGGAAATTTGGATCCGGGACTGAAGTCTCAAACTTAAATGAAGATTTTTAAAAGATTATGGAGACAGAGAGAGAGAGAGAGAGAGAGAGAGCGCTGGTGAGATGGGCAAGTTGGTTAAAAGTTGGTTTGTGTGTGGAGTGAATACTAAAAATCAATTCATAAAATCCTGCCATTCCAGTTGTGTGAGGACAAGCTGGATTGCCCAGCTGATGAAGAGAGGCTGGATAGGCTCAGGATACTTTCTCTGGAACACAGAAGTGGGTGTAGAGGGGAGGGGGATGGGGGACAGGTACTTGGTGGAAGTGTATAAGATTATAAGGAGCATGGACAGGGCGACGAGAAAGCTGTTCCCCTCATTTGGATGATCAACAACAGCAGTATATCATTTTAAGGTGAGGATCAGGAGGTCTAGAGGAGAATTGAAACCTTTTCACCCAGAGGGCAGTGGGAGTCTGCTATGGGAGGGTAGTTGATGCAGGAAGCAGTACTTGGATGACCACTTGAAGTGTCAGAACATTCAAGGCCATTGGTCAAGTGGGGCTTCTGTGGATTGAACGGAGTTTTAGTGGGACAGCCTTGAAGGATCTCGTGTGCACTGTATGATTGCTATGATCTTTTCTAGCCACATGTTGGTCACTGACTGCAATGTTGCCTCTGCCAGGTGGTGCCAGTCTACAGTTTGGTCCCAATCACGATGAGAGATGCCACAGTGATCAGGCAGAACCTGGAGCGAGCTATCTCTGACTATGAGGCAGAGTACAGCGTGTGTAAGTGTGCCCCGTGTATGAACGGTGGCACGGTGATCCAGCTGGATGGCCAGTGTCGGTGCCTGTGCAGCATGATGTTCCAGGGCCTAGCCTGTGAAATCTCCAAACCGCAAAACAAAGGCAAAGGTAGGTCTGGGCCTGCTCTGGAGAAGGACATGCCACCTCACCCAGCTTCCCAACACTCTCAAGTGGTTGGCACACTCTCCAAACCTCTCGCTGGAACTCCCGCCCCTCCTTTTCCCTTTCCACAGGGTCCAGTTACCCTGGGGTCACACCCCCTGGAAATCCAATCACTTACTCCAAAGCTATATTCCATTCGGTCCATTGAAGGGGTTTGTTCAGGGGTGGGGGAGGTGTTGCATGTTAACAAGTAAGTCTGCAAACACTAGGTAAACCTCTCAATAACTGGAGGGTTACTGAGCTGGGAGCAGTGTCTGGGAGGCCACCCTGTCACTGTAAGAGGGAATGAGAGGGTGGGGGTGGGTGGGGCCAGAGGCTGCTCCACCAACCCCCAAACCTGTCACCAAACCCAGTGAGGTACAAACCCTCCAACATTACCCCATCACCACCGAAGCAACTGCTGGAATTAGCCCAGGGACCAGTATATGTCATAGCCAGTCTTTCCCAATATGTTGTCAGGTCCCAGAGTGCCCTGGGTGGATTCAGGATGGAGGGGAGTGGTGTTTGAGTTCTGGATCAGAAAGTGATAAAAGGGGGCGTTGGTGCAGCGATAAAGACTCCAGGTTCCTGAATGGTTAGTAGCGAGTGTGGGATAGTTCCTGTGGGCGAATGCGGAGTTCGGATAAACAAGTCTACAATTGTGAGTAGATGTAGGAGCTTTGTGTCTACAACCCCACCTCCAATGGGGTGGCAGGAATGCCAGCTCACCGGACAGTTACCTTTGGAAAGGACTCCCAGCAGAAGATAGGCGCTTGGGCATTTGGGTGGGGGAGGGGAGTGGAGGGGGGGGGGGGCGGTGTGTTCATGGGGGTCAGTAAGAGTAGGGTGGGAGAACACTCTCCCTTGGGGATGGATGAAAGTCTCACAGTAGACTGAGGGATGGTATCCCAGGGGTGTGAAGGTGTGTTGGGTTCGGTGCAGGGTTTGGTTGGTGTTTGGGGGTTGGGATTGGGAATGAGGTGGAGTTAGGGTTCGGGTTGGGTGTTGGGGGTTGGGATTGGGGTTGGTTTTGGGGTTGAGTTAGCATTGGTATTGGTGTTGGAGTTGGGTGTCGTGTTTGAGGGTGGGTTTGGGATTGGGGTTGGAGGTTGGGATTGGGATTAGGGTTGGGGATTGGGATTGGGGCTGGGAGTTGGGGTTTGGGGTTGTGGATTGGGATTAGGATTGGGGTTGAGGTTGGTTTTGGTGTTGAGGTTTGGGGTTGGAAATTGGGATTGGGATTAGAGTTGGCATTGGGTTTGGAGGTTGGGATTGAGATTAGGGTTCAGGTTTGGGGTTGGTTTTGGGTTTGGGGTTGGAGGTTGGGATTGAGATTTGGGTTGGGGTTAGGATTTGGCATTGGGATTGGGGTTAGGATTGGGAATGGGGTTGGGATTTGGAGTTGGAGGTTGGGATTGGGATTAGGGTTGGGGTTTGAGATTGGGGTTGGGGTTTGGGATTGGGGTTGGGGTTGGGATTAGGATTGGAAATGGGGTTGTGGTTAGGGTTGGGGTTTGGGATTAGGATTGGGTTTGGGGTTTGGGGTTGGAGGTTGGGGGTTGGGATTGAGACTGTGATTGGGGGTGGTGTTGGTGTATTGTATGAAGCAGCAATGAACTGCATCTCTCTTCTCCTCACTGAGCAGCAGGTTACACCGATGGGCAGTGGAGCTGCTGGTCAGAGTGGTCCTCCTGTAGCAACAGCCAACAAGTGCGTAGCCGACAGTGCGTGGGCACACAGGGTGAAGGTGCCCCATGTGCGGGGGAGAACCAAGGCACCCGTCACTGCTGAGGTAAAGAACTGTATGCGGCACTGAATCCACGGGAAAAGTGAAAACTCACTGACCCCGTATGATAAAGACATGCTGTTGATTGAGAGATAAATATTTGCAGGGACAATGGGGAGATATCCCCAGTCTACATCGATATCCCCTACTATCCACTGACATAGCACTGTCAGATTCTCTGTGTCTTCCTGAGAGAGAGATGAGGCCTCGGTTTGATGAAAGTTTCTCATCAATATTCACACTGGAAAAAGACAATGTTATTGAGGAGAATACTGAGACACAGGCTTTTAGACTAGACGGGATTGAGGTTCATAAGGAGGAGGTGCTAGCAATCTGGAAAAGAGTGAGAATAGATAAGTCCCCTGGGCCAGATGGGATTTATTCTAGGATTCTCTGGGAAGCGAGGGAGGAGATTGCAGAGACTTTGGCTTTGATCTTTATGTCATCAATTGTCCACAGGAATAGTGCCAAAAGACTGGATGGTCACAAATGTTGTTGCCTTGTTCAAGAAGGGGAGTATAGACAACCGTGGAAATTATAGACCAGTGAGCCTTACTTCGGTTGTGGGTAAAGTGTTGGAAAGGGTTATAAGAGAGGAATAATTTGATGAGGGATAGTCAGTGCGGTTTTGTGAAGCGTCGGTCACTGAATTCTTTAGAAGGTGACCAAACAGGTAGATGAGGGTAAAGCCGTTAATGAAGCGTATATAGATTTCAGTAAGGCGTTTGCTAAGGCTCCTCACGGCAGGCTATTGCACAAAATAGGAGGCATGGGACTGAGGGTGATTTAGCAGTTTGGATCAGAAATTGGCTACCTGAAAGAAGACAGAAAATGGTGGTTGATGGGAAATATTCATCCTGGAGTTCAGTTACTAGTGGTGTACCACAAGGATCTGTTTTGGGTCCACTGTTGTTTGTCATTTTTATAAATGATCTGGATGACGGTATAAAAGGATAAGTTAGTAATTTGCAGATGACACTGCTGCCTCACAGCTAACAACCCAGGTTCAATTCCCACCTCAGGTGACTGTGTGGAGTTTGCACATTCTCCCCGTGTCTGCGTGGGCTTCCTCCAGGTGCTCCAGTTTCTTCCCACAATCCAAAGATGTGCAGGTCAGGTGAATTGACTGTGCTAAATTGTCCCATAGTGTTCAGGGATGTGTAGGTTAGGGATGAATGTTGAGGAATGGATAGGAAAGGATACTCTTGGGTAGGATACTCTTCAGAGAGTCGGTGTGGAGTTGCTTGGCCAAACAGCCGGTTGCCAGATTGTAGGGATTCTACCAACTAAAGTCAGGGGAGTTGTGGATAGTGCCAAAAGATGTTGCAGGTTACAGAGGGACATAGATAAGTTGCAAAGCTGGGCTGAGAGGTGGCAAATGGAGTTTATTATGGAAAAGTGTGAGGTGATTCACTTGGGAAGGAGCAACAGGAATAAAGAGCACTGGGCTAATGGTAAGATTCTTGGCAGTGTAGATGAGCAGAGAGATCTCTGTGTCGATGTACATAGATCCCTGAAAGTTGACACCCAGGTTGATAGGGTTGTTAAGACAGCATATGGTGTGTTAGTTTTTTTTTGGTTGAAGGATTGATTTTCGGAGCCATGAGGTCATGTTGCAGCTGCTACAAAACTCTGGTGTGGCCGCACTTGGAGTATTGCATATAGTTCTGGTTGCCTCATTCCAGGAAGGATGTGGAAGCTTTGGAAAGGGTTCAGAGGAAATGTACCAGGATTTTGCTTGGTATGGAGAGAAGGGTCTTATGAGGAAAGGCTGAAGGACTTGAGGCTGTTTTCGTCAGAGAGAAGGTTGAGAGGTGACTTAATAGAGACATACAACATGATCAGAGGATTAGAGTGAACAGTGAGAGCCTTTTTCCTCTGATGGTGATGACTAGCATGAGGGGACATAGCTTTGAATTGAGGAGTGATAGATACAGGACAGATATCAGAGGTAGTTTCTTTATTCAGAGAGTAGTAGGGTCCTGGAGCACTCTGCCTGCAACAGTAGTAGATTTGTCAACTTTAAGGGCACTTACATAGTCTTTGGATAGGCATATGGACGAGAATGGAACAGTGTAGATTATGCACTCATAGAGTCATAGATATGTACAGCATGGAAACAGACCCTTCTAACCCATCCAAGTAGACCAGATATCCCAATCCAATCTAGTCCCACTTGCCAGCACCCGGCCCATATCCCCCCAAACCCTTCCTATTCATATACCCATCCAAATGCCTCTTAAATGCTGTAATTGTACCAGCCTCCACCACTTCCTCTGGCAGCTCATTCCATACACGTAACACCATCTGTGTGAAAAAGTTGCCCCTTAGGTCTCTTTTATATCTTTCTCCTCTCACCCTAAACCTATGCCCTCTAGTTCTGGACTCCCCTACCCCAGGGAAAAGACTTTGCTTATTTACCCTATCCAATGCCCCTCATAATTTTGTAAACCTCCATAAGGTCACCCCTCAGCTTCCGACACTCCAGGGAAAACAGCCCCAGCCTGTTCAGCCTCTCCCTATAGCTCAAATCTTCCAACCCTGGAAACATCCTTGTAAATCATTTTCTGAACCCTTTCAAGTTTTACAACATCTTTGCAATAGGAAGGAGATCAGAATTGCACACAATATTCCAACAGTGGCCTAACCAATGTCCTGTATAGCCACAACATGACCTCCCAACTCCTGTACTCACTACCCTGACCAATAAAAGAAAGCATACCAAACACCTTCTTCACTATCCTATCTACCAGCAACTCCACTTTCAAGGAGCTATGATCCTGCACTCCAAGGACTCTTTGTTCAGCAACACTCCCTAGGACCTTACCATTAAGTGTATAAGTCCTGCTAAGATTTGCTTTCCCAAAATGCAGCACCTCGCATTTATCTGAATTAAACTCCATCTGCCACCTCTCAGCCCATTGGCCCATCTGGTCCAGATCCTGTTGTAATCTGAGGTGACCCTCTTCGCTGTCCACTACACCTCCAATTTTGGTGTCATCTGCAAACTTGCTAATTCTACTTCTTATGCTCGCACCAAATCATTTATGCAAATGACAAAAAGTAGAGGACCCACCGCCAATCCTTGTGGCACTCCACTGGTCACAGGCCTCCAGTCTGAAAAACAACCCTCCACCACCACCCTCTGTCTTCTACCTTGAGCCAGGTCTGTATCCAAATGGCTAGTTCTCCATGTATTCCATGAGATCTAACCTTGCTAATCAGTCTCCCATGGGGAACCTTGTCGAACGCCTTACTGAAGTCCATATAGATCACACCTACAGCTCTGCCCTCATCAATCCTCTTTGTTACTTCTTCAAAAAACTCAATCAAGTTTGTGAAGATGGGCTTCAGACTGGTTTCACAGGTCGGCACAACATTGAGGGTCGATGGGCCTGTAGTCTATGTTCTTTCTGACAGTGCAGCTCCTCCCTCATCAGTCCTGCGCAGACCTGGAAGTAATTTACTGTTCTGTTCATGTTTTTGGAGATGGACTGAGCTGCCTTTTGTCAGAGTGAGGCACGAGGATCAGAGGCATCCCCCCAAAACCCTGCTGAGCCCCTCAATCATGATGGCGGACAGGGAACCATTCTGCCAGGCTTTTCGGATAGCCTCTTGGGGAGCAGGGGGGCTGATGCTACATTAGTTTGGAATGAGTTAGTGTCATTTAGTATCACTGTTTAATGACGTTAAGGTCCGAACAGTTTTGTGAGACAGGAATGTTCGGAATTGCAGGATTACCGTTATGTTGATGAATTCGGAGTCAGATCAGCAATGGTCCAATTGAAAGCCAGAAGAGGCTGAGGGGCAGAGCGGCCTCCTCCAATGTTTAGTTTCTCTGACTCCAGGTTTTTACCACACCTCCCCTTGTCATGAATGCAGCCTATCTAGAAATGGAGATCTGATTTCCCATCTCTCTTCCCTCTTTTTCTCTATCTCTCTCTGTCAGTTTATTTTCTCTCTCTCTATCTCTCTGTCAGTCTATCTCTGTCACTCTCTTTCTCTCTGTTAGTCTGTCTTTCTTTCCATCAATTTCTGAATCTCTCTCTCTCTCTCACACACTCTCTCTGTGTCAGTCTCTCTCTCTCTGTCAGCCTATCCCTAACAACCTCTCATTCTGTCAGTTTGTGAATCTCTCTCTTTGTCAGTCTCTCTATCTCTCTCTCTCTCTCTCTGTGTTAGTCTCTCTCTGTGTCAGTCTCTCTCTCTCTCTCTCTCTCTCTCTGAGAGTGTCTCTCTGTCTCTCTCTCTCTCCTTCTGTCAGTCTCTCTCTCTCTCTCTCTCTGTCAGTCTCTCTATCTGTCTCTCTATCTCTCTCCCTCTGTCAGTCTCTCTCTCTCTCTCAGTCAGTCTCTCTCTCTGTCAGTATCTCTCTTCTTCTATCTCTGTCAGTCTCTCTCTCTAACTCTCTCTGTCTACCTCTCTCCCTCTCTTTGTCAGACTCTCTCTATCTCTCTCTCTCTGCCTATCTCTCTCTCCCTCTCTCTGTCAGTCTCTCTCTGTCTCTCTCTATCTCTCTGTCAGTCTCTCTATCTCCTTGTTTATTTCCCAACCACTTTGTGAAAATGGTCCTCACTCAGTGTAAAGTGTAAAGCTCTATTATTCAGATGACAGAATTCTTACATTTCGTAATTGTTATTTCAGCCAGGTTTGATCTGTGCTTTGCATTCTCTGGGACAAATTGGAAACTCCATGGTGTGGTTTTGATTTTGGGTGAGACTGATTGAGGTGCTCACGCAGCTTTCCCACTGCATTCTATGGGACTAGAAAAGCAGCTCACGCCCAACCAACCATCCAAATGACAGCAATCCCTTTTCCATTTCAGACCCAAGACCACGTGGAGGAGGCAAAGTGAGCTCAAGTCCAGCGGATCATCACCCAGCGGGCATCACTGCCAACTTCCATCAGAGGCACATCTATTCGACACTCATAATAAATGATTCCAAAAATATTATATGTTCTCATTGTTGGCATCAACGCTCCCAGGACAGGGACAGCGCGGGGTTAGATACAGAGTAACGCTCCCTCTACACTGCCCCTATCAAACACTCCCAGGACAGGGACAGCACAGGGTTAGATACAGAGCAAAGCTCCCTCTACATTGTCCCCCATCAAACACTCCCAGGACAGGGACAGCACAAGGTTAGATACAAAGTAAAGCTCTCTCTACACTGGTCAGACATTGCCTTAGGAGAGTTGCAGCGAGTGTGTGAGTTAAGGACAGTATAGTCAGAGCATGGTTTGGGTTCTACGATATCACTGTGGAGGGGTTGAGTTATGGACTGAGTACTGGGGTTAGCAGTGTAATGGTCAGGGAGTTGGTGCTCAGAGTCACAGCTAGATCTTGGGCTGTGAGCATCACAGTCAACACGTGCACTCGGCACTTCTGACTGAAGGTTGCTGCAAAAACTTCAGCCTTACCTTTTGCCCTGATGTGCTGGGCTCTTCCATCATTGAGGGTGGGGATACTTGTGGAGCCTCCTCCTCCACTGAGTTGTTTAATTGTCCACCACCATTCACCACTGGATGTGGCAGGACTGTGGAGCTTAGATCTGACCCATTGGTTGTGGGATTACTTGGTTCTGCCTCACATTTGCTGCTTATGTTGTTTAGTGGCTTCACCAACCTGACACCACATCTTCAGGTCTGCCCGGTGCTGCTCCTGGAATGCCCTCCTGCCCTCTCCACTGAACCAGGGTTGATCCCCTGGCTTGATGGTAATGACTGAGTGGGGGATACGCTGAGCCATGAGGTTACAGATTGTGCTGGAGTGCGGTTCTGCTGCTGTAGATGGCCCACAGTGCCTCAGGGATGCCCAGCCTTGAGTTACTGGATCTGTTTGAAGTCTGTCCCATTTAGCATGGTGACAGTGCCACACAGCATGGTGGGGGATATTCTCAATGTGAAGGTGGGACTTTGTCTCCACAAGGACTGTGCGGTGGTCACTCTGACCGATACTGTCATGGACAGACACATCTGCAGCTGGCAGTTTGGTGAGGATGGGATCAGGTATGTTTTCCCCTCTTGTTGGCTCCCTCACCACCTACCCCAGACCCTCTTGTTGGCTCCCTCACCACCTACCCCAGACCCTCTTGTTGGCTCCCTCACCACCTACCCCAGACCCAGTCTAGCAGCTACGTCCTTTAGGACCCGACCAGCTCGATCAGTGATACTGCTACGGAGCCACACTTGGTGGTGGGCATTGCAATCCCCCACCCCGAGGGCATTCTGTGTCCTCCCCACCCTCAGTGCTTCCTCTAAGTAATGTTTAAAATGGTGGAGTACTGATTCATCAGCTGAGGGAGGATGGTCTGTGGTAATCAGCGGGAAGTTTCCTTGCCCATGTTTAACCTGAAGCCATGAGACTTCAGGGGGTCCGGAGTCAATGTTGAGAACTCTCAGGGCAACTCCCCTACCCCGGTGTGACTCTGAATGTGGTTGAGAGATGTTACATTTTGAGAGTGGGTTGGGGATATCATTCGGAGTGTGAGAGATGTCAGAGTTGGTATCTGGTTTCAGGCTTTTTGTAGACAGAGTGTGGCTGAGTGATGTGTGAGAATGGAAGAAGTGTGCTGACTATTGGAACATGTCAAGATTAAACTGGTGAAAATATTGCACAATGTGCAGAGAAGATTTTCAAAGGGGAATTGAGAGCAGATTCAGCTATGAAGAGGGAAGTGAAAATTGATAAATTGGAGATTGTCAGCAAGGATGCCATTTAAGATTTCTCCAAATGGATTAATTGTGGCTCAGTGGCTCCAATCCAATCCAAAGATGTGCAGGTCAGGTGAATCGGCCATGCTAAATTGCCCATAGTGTTGAGTGCCTAGTCAGGGGTAAATATAGGGGTCTGGGTGGGTTGCTCTTCGGAGGGTTGGTGGGGACTGGTTGGGCCAAAGGGCCTGTTTCCACGCTGTAGGTAATCTAATCTAAAGGAATCTAATCTAATTTCCAGTCCCACACGCTCATTTCACAGCCAGAAACAATAATCATGTTTTTATATTGTCAGAATATTTAACAGAATGAAATGTTCACAGGAGTGTAATGGTCCTGATGAAGAGATACTAGTCCCAACAGACAATCCACAGAGTATTTTACAGCCCGTAAAGGAGAAGTAGAGAGTTAGAGGGGTCGACAGAGCAATTTCCAAGGGTTTGAGCCTGAAAAACTCTGACGATGTGGCACTGTAGAAATGTTGAGAGTAGGAGCAGGACTGGGGCCTTTGGTTATTCAAGTGTGATTGAATTTTATGGATTTTTATAAGATCCTTCTGAGATTTCGAATTCCAGTGAATAGTCCTAACCAATCCATGCTGTCTTTGTATGTCAGTCCTGACATCCCAGGAATCAGCCTTGTAAACCTTTGTTCCATTCCTCCATAGCTAGGACATCCTTCTTCAGATAAGGAGACCAAAACTGCACACAGTATTCCAGGTGTGGTCTCTCCAAGACCTTGTACAGTTGCAGCAAGACATCCCAGCTCCTGGACACCAATCCTCTCACTATGAAGGTCACCATCCCATTTCCCTTCTTCACTGCCTGTGACCCCTGCATGGTTACTTTCAGCGACTGGTGTACAAGGACACCCAGATCTCTATACAACTCCCCATTTCCCAATCTATCGCCATTTCAATAATAATCCCCCTCCTGTTTGTGCTTCCAAAGTGGATCACCTCACATTTACCCACATCTGGCTTGCATTTTCCCCCTCACTCAGTCTGTCCAAATTGCACGGAAGTATCTCTGCATCCTCCTCACAACTCATCCCCCCACCCAGCTTTGTCTCTTGTGTAAAATTGGAAATGTTAGAACATAGAACATAGAACACAAAGGTACAGCACAGAACAGGCCCTTTGGCCCACAATGTTGTGCCAAGGAATAATTTTAATGTAAAATATAATAACCTAACCTACGCATCCCTCAACTCACTGCTCTCCAAGTGCATGTCCAGCAGTCGCTTAAATGTCCCCAATGACTCTTCTTCCACCATCACCGCTGGCAACGCATTCCATACATTCACAACTCTCTGCATAAAGAACCTACCTCTGATGTCTCCTTTATACCTTCCTCCTAATATCTTAAAATAATGACCCCTCGTGCCAGTCAATCCTGCCCTGAGGAAAAGTCTATTGACTCTATCTATTCCTCTCATTACTTTGTCCACCTCGATCAGGCCTCCTCTCTTCCTCCTCCTCTCCAGAGAGAAAAGTCCGAGCTTATTCAACCTTTCTTCATAAGGCAAGTCCTCCAGTCCAGGCAGCATCCTGGTAAACCTTCTTTGCACCCTCTCCAAAGCCTGTGTATCTTTCCTATAGTTGGGCGAACAGAACTGAACACAATATTCCAAGTGTGGTCTCACAAAGGACTTGTAGAGCTGCAGCAAAACCTCGTGGCTCTTAAACTCGATCCTCCTGTTAATGAAAACCAAAACACCATCTGCTTTCTTAACAACCCTATCCACTTGGGTGGTAACTTTGAGGGATCTATGCACTTGAACACCCAGATCTCTTTGTTCCTCCACACTGCCAAGAATCCTGTCTTTACTCCTATATTCAGCATTCGAGTTCGACCTTCCAAAATGCATCACTTCGCATTTATCCAGGTTGAACTCCACCTGCCATTTCTCAGCCCAGCTCGGCATCCTGCAGTAGCCCTCTATACTATCGACACCACCTCCAGTCTTTGTGTCATCTGCAAATTTACTAACCCACCCCTCAATCTCCTTATCCAAGTCATTTATAAAAACTACAAACAGCAGGGACCCCACTCAACACTGACCTCCAGGCAGAATACTTCACATCAACAACCACTCTTTGCCTTCTGTGAGCCAACCAATTCTGAATCCAGATAGTTAAATCTCCCAGTATCCTAATGCAGGGGAACCTCGATTATCTGAACGAGATGGGCGGGAATTATGTCGTTCGGATAATTGGTTATTCGGTTAATCGACTTAAATAACTTTCCTCTGGGGCTCGGAGTTATTGAAGTCTACTCCCGGTTCAGGAGACTGCAGCAGCACACAACGTGCAAGACCTGCCACCTACGCACACTCCCAAACCCCGTCCAACCCCGTCCCCTGCCCCCTGCCCCCTGCCCCCGTCCAACCCCACCCCCTGCCCCCAAACCCCGTCCAACATCGACCCTGCCCCCAAACCCCTTCCATCCCTGCCCCCTGACCCCGTCCAACCCCACCCCCTGCCCCCAAACCCCGTCCATCCCTGCCCCCTGCCCCCGTCCAACCCCACCCCCTACCCCCAAACCCTGTCCATCCTTGCCCCCGACCTCGTCCAACCCTACCCCCTGCCCCCTGCCCCCGTCCAACATCGACCCTGCCCCCAAACCCCTTCAATCCCTGCCCCAAACCCCGTCCAACCCAAACCCCCTGCCCCCAAACCCCATCCAACCCCACCCCCTGCCCCAAACCCCATCCAACCCTACCCCCCGCGTCCCAAACCCCGTCCAACCCCACCCCCGCCTCACAAACCCCATCCATCCCCATCCCACCTCCCAAACCCCATCCAATCCCACCCTGCCTCCCAAACCCTGTCCAACCCCACCCTCGCCTCCCAATCTCCATCCAACTCCACCCCCCACCTCCCAAACCCCATCCAACCCCACCCCTCGCCTCCCAAACCCCATCCAACTCAGCCCCCTGCCCCCAAATCCCGTCCATCCCTACCCCCGCCCCCAAACCCCATCCCTGCCCCACCCCCCACCTCCAAACCCCATCCAACCCCACCCCCACCTCCCAAACGCCATCCAATCCCACCCTGCCTCCCAAACCCTGTCCAACCCCACCCTCGCCTCCCAAACCCCATCCATCCCTGCCCCCTACCCCCAAACCCCATCCATCCCCAACCCTGCCTCCCAAACCCCATCCAACCCCACCCCCCACCTCCCAAACCCCATCCAACCCCACCCCGCCTCCTAAACCCCATTCAACTCAACCCCCTGCCCCCAAACCCTATCCATCCCTACTCTGCCTCCCAAACCCCGTCCAAACCCACCCCGCCTCCCAAACCTCATCCAACCCCACCCCGCCTCACAAACCCAGTCCAAACCCGCCCCCTGCCCCCTACCACCAACCATCCCCACCCCGCCTCCCAAACCCAATCCAACCCCACCCCCCACCTCCCAAACCCTATTCAACCCCACCCCGCCTCCCAAACCCCGTCCAATCCCACCCCCCACCTCCCAAACCCCGTCCAACCCCACCCTCGCCTCCCAAACTCCACCCAACCCCACCCCCCACCTCCCAAAACCCGTCCAACCCCATCCCCGCCTCTCGAACCCCGTCTAACCGCGCCCCCTGCCCCCAAACCCCATCCATCCCCACCCGCCGCCTCCCAAACCCCATCCAACCCCACCCCGCCTCCCAAACCCCGTCCAACCCCACCCCCCACCTCCCAAACCCTATTCAACCCCACCCCGCCTCCCAAACCCCGTCCAATCCCACCCCCCACCTCCCAAACCCCGTCCAACCCCACCCTCGCCTCCCAAACTCCACCCAACCCCACCCCCCACCTCCCAAAACCCGTCCAACCCCATCCCCGCCTCTCGAACCCCGTCTAACCGCGCCCCCTGCCCCCAAACCCCATCCATCCCCAACCCCCGCCTCCCAAACCCCGTCCAACCCCACACCCACCTCCCAAACCCCGTCCATCCCTACCCCCGCCTACCAAGCCCCGTCCAATCCCACCCCCCACCTCCCAAATCCCATCCAACCCCACCCCCACCTCCCAAACCCCATCCATCCCCACCCCTACCTCCCAAACCCCATCCAACCCCACCCCCCACCTCCCAAACCCCATCCAACCCCACCCCCACCTCCCAAACCCTGTCCAACTCCACCCCCTGTCCCCACACTCCGTCCAACCCCACACCCTGCCCCACACCCCGTCCAACCCTATCCCCTGCCCGCAAACCTGTCTAACCCCACCCCCTGCCCCCAAACCCTGTCCAACCCCACCCCCTCACCTTCCGACCCCCGTCTAAAGCCCCCGCCACCAACCCCCTCCAACCCTACTCCCTGCCCCTGATCCCCCTCCAACACCGTCCCCCCCGCTCCCTCTCTGGGGCAACAACAAGACTGCTGCTGATGCTGTCTTTGTGGGGTTAGTCTCCAAATACCACATGCGTGCGCGCGCGCACACACACACACACACACACACACACACACAATCCAATTTTTGGATAATTGGTATTCGGATAATCGAGGTTCCTCTGTACTTCCTGACTTTATGAATGAGCCTACCATGGGGAACCTTATCAAATGCCTTGCTGAGGTCCATATACACCACATCCACTGCTCGACCTTTGTCAACCTGTCTTGTCACCTCCTCAAAGGACTCAATAAGATTTGTGAGGCATGACCTGCCCCTCCCAAAGCCATGCTGACTGCCTTTAATCACACTATGCTTTTCCAAATAGTCATAATTCCTATTCCTCAGAAATCTTTCCAAAACCTTGCTGACCACCGACTGACTGGTCTGTAATTGCCAGGGATTTCCCTATTCCCCTTCTTGAAAAGAGGAACAACATTCCCCTCGTTCCAATCCTCCGGTACGACTCCTGTGGAGAGTGAGGAGGCTAATATCCTCGCCAGCAGCTTAGCAACCTCCTTTCTCACTTCCCGGAGCAGCCTGGGATAAATCTGGTCTGGCCCTGGGGACTTATCAATCTTAATGTTTTCCAAAATTTCCAGCACATCATCTTCCTCAATCTCGATCTGTTCAAGCCTGTTTCCCAGCTCCTCAAAGTTCTCATTCACAACAAGGTCCCTTTCCTTAATGAAAATCAAAGCAAAAAACTCATTTAGGACTTCCCCGATCTGCTCAGACTCCACGCACAAGTTCCCTACACTATCCCTGATCAGCCCTACCTTCTCCCTGATCATTCTCTTATTCCTCATTCAGTTCATGCATCTAACTAACTATTATGAACAGTTGGGGTCCTAGCACTGATCCCTGTGGTAGGTAAAAACAATGACTGCAGATACTGGAAACTAGATTCTGGATTAGAGTGGTGCTGGAAAAGCACAGCAGTTCAGGCAGCATCCAAGGAGCAGGAAAATCGACGTTTCGGGCAAAAGCCCTTCATCAGGAATGGATGAAGGGCTTTTGCCTGAAACGTCGATTTTCCTGCTCCTTGGATGCTGCCTGAACTGCTGTGCTTTTCCAGCACCACTCTAATTCTGATCCTTGTGGAACTCCTTTGGTCACTGCCTGCAGTCAGAAAGTGACCCACTTTTTCCAAACCTTCACTTCCTGTCTGCCAGCCAGTATTCTCTCCATGTCAGTACACTAACCCCAATCCCAAACACTTGAATTTCACAAGATGTGGCACTTGATAAATAGTAGAGCAGGCATCGGGGTCAGATGGGCTACTCCTGCTCTTATTTCTTATGTTCTTATCTTCTTATGTTCTTATCTTCTTATGTTATGATCTTATCAAAAGCCTTCTGTAAGTCTAAATAAACCATGTCCACTGGCTCCCTCTCTGATCAACTCGACCAATTACACCCTCAAAAATTTGCAGTGGATTTGGCAGGTACAACATCGCCATCATTAATCCAAACTGATACTCAATGGAGAGACAATTGAAATTAATAATGCTCAAAGGCCAGAAATAGAGGAATGCAGAGATCCCAGTGAGATTGTAGGGCCTGAGGAGATTCCAGAGGTTGGGATGGACAAGGAAACAGAAGCGTTTGTAAATCAGGACCAGATGTTGCTGAAGCCAAAGTCAGTAAGCATGGGATTGGAATAGAGAGGTGGGAGCAAGTAAGGCATGCATTCAAATCAACAAGTCTCCAGGGGCCATCAGCAGAGATGAGAGCTACAGCAATGCATGGCCTTCAGGGTAGGGGAACTCATTTACTGATGAAGTGATTTTGCCCGAAACATCTATTCTCCAGCTCCTCGGATGCTGCCTGAACAGCTGTGCTTTTCCTGGACCACTCTAATCTTGACTCTGATCTCCAGCATCTGCAGTATCCACCTCCCCCACAGGAGGAATCAACCAATGCAACATTTTCCAATTAATTAGAGCAATAAACTCGATCTCTTCACTTCCTAAAAGGCTTACTGAGCTGTTTTCTCACTGATATTTGATTGTAGTAAAAGGTATGTGGCCTCCAGCACACATTGATCAGTCTGTGATCTCCAACACACATTGATCAGTCTGTGATCTCCAACACACATTGATCAGTCTGTGATCCCCAACACACATTGATCAGTCTGTGATCTCCAACACACATTGATCAGTCTGTGATCTCCAACACACATTGATCAGTCTGTGATCTCCAACTCACATTGATCAGTCTGTGATCCCCAACACACATCGATTAGTCTGTGATCTCCAACACACATTGATCAGTCTGTGATCTCCAACACACATTGATCAGTCTGTGATCCCCAACACACATCGATTAGTCTGTGATCTCCAACAGACATTGATCAGTCTGTGATCTCCAACAGACATTGATCAGTCTGTGATCTCCAACAGACATTGATCAGTCTGTGATCCCCAGCACACATTGATCAGCCTGTGATCTCCAAAACGCGTTGATCAGTCTGTGATCTCCAATACACATTGATTCGCCTGTGATCCCCAGCACACATTGATTCTCCTGTGATCTCCAGCACTCATTGATCAGTCTGTGATCTCCAACACACATTGATCAGTCTGTGATCCCCAACACACATTGATCAGTCTGTGATCCCCAACACACATTGATCAGTCTGTGATCCCCAACACACATTGATCAGTCTGTGATCTCCAACAGACATTGATCAGTCTGTAACCTCCAACACACATTGAACAATCTGTGATCCCCAATGGACATTGATCAGTCTGTGATCACCAGCATTCATTGATCAGTCTATGATCTCCAACAGACATTGATCAGTCTGTGATCTCCAACAGACATTGATCAGTCTGTGATCTCCAACAGACATTGATCAGTCTGTGATCTCCAACACACATTGATCAGTCTGTGATCCCCAACACACATTGATCAGTCTGTGATCTCCAATAAACATTGATCAGTCTGTGATCTCCGGCACACATTGATCAGCCCCTTCCAATCACCCCTTCCCCCAGTCTGCCCCTCTCCAATCTCCCCATCCCCAGTCTTTCCCATCTCCAATCATCCTATCCCCCAATCAACCTCCTCTCCAATCACCCCATCCCCAGTCTCTCCCCTCCAACCTCCCCATCCCCAGTCTCTCCTCCCTCCAATCATCCCATCCCCCAGCCTGCCCCTCTCCAATCTCCCCATCCCCAGTCTTTCCGTCATGAATCACCCCATCCCCCAGTCAACCCCCTCTCCAATCACCCCATCCCACAATCAACCTCCTCTCCAATCACCCTATCCCCGACTCTATCCCCCCTTCAATCACCCCATCCCTAGTCTCTCCCCCCTCCAACCCTCCGATCTCCCAGTCTCTCCCCTCTCCAATTCCCACATCCCTCAGTCTCTCCCTTCTCCAATCTCACCATCCCCCAGTCTCTCCCCGTTCCAATCCCCCCATCCCCCAATAACCCCCTCTACAATCACCTCCGTTCCTCCCCTCCAATCTCCCCATCCCCGAGTCTCTCCCTTCTCCAATCACCCACCTCCAGTCTCTTCCTGTCAAATCACCCCATCCCCGTCTCCACCTCTCCAATCCTCCCACCCCACCTCTCCCTCTCCAATCATCCCAACCCCCAGTTCCCCCCTCTCCAATTCCCCCAACCCACAGACTCCCGCTCTCCAATCATCTCATCCCCAGTTTCTCCCCTTTTCAATCTCCTCATCCACAAGTCTCCCCCTCTTCAATCACCCCCTCCCCCAGTCTATCCTTTCTCCAATCTCCCCTCTCCCCAGTCTACCCTTTCTCCAATACTCCCATTCCCCAGTCTCTGCCCCTCTCCAATCACCCCATCCCCCAGTCAATTCCCCCTCTCCAATCTTCCCATCCCCATCTCCTCCCTCTTCAATCTCTCTTCCCCCAGTCTCCCCTTCTCCAATCTCTCATCCCCCAGTCACCCCTCACCAAATAACCCACACCCCAGTCTCCCCCACTCCAATCACCCCATCCCACAGTCTCTCCCACCTCCAATCACCCCCATTCCCCAGTGTCCCCCTCTCCAATCCCATCATTCTCCAGTGTCCCCCTCTCCAATCTTCTCATTCCCCAGTCTCTCCCCTCTCCAATTTCCCCATTCCCCAGTCTCACTCCTCTCCAATCAATCCACCCTGCCAGTCTCTCCCCCTCCAATCTCCCCATTCCCCAGTCTCACCCCTCTCCAATCCCCTCATTCCCTAGTCTCTCCCCTCTCCAACCTCCCTATTCCCCAGTCTCACCCTTCTCCAATCACTCCACCCTGTCAGTTTCACCCCTCTCCAATCCCTCATTCCCTAGTCTCTCCCCTCTCCAATCTCCCTATCCCCCAGTCTCACCCCTCTTCAATCACTCCACCCCGCCTGTCTCACTCCCTTTCCAATCACCCCATTCCCCAGTCTCCCCCTTTGCATTCCCCCCACCCCCAGTCTCTAAAAGAATTACAAATAGTTGTGGTGCAGGAGGCTGCCATTTGCCCATTGTATCTTGACCAGCTCTTCAAATGAGCATCATGGCTTATTGCCATTTTCCTGTTGCCTTTTTCCTACACTCTTGCACATTGTTCTCATTTACATAACCACTCAATACCCTCGAGTGCCTCAATAGAACCACACATTAAAACAACACATTCCAAAGCCAAATCACTCAGTGTGATAAAACAGCTTATTCTCATATCACATGGAATACAGGGAGAACTAGCCATTTGGATACAAAACTGACTCAAATGTAGAAGACAGAGGGTGGTGGTGGTGGATTGTTTTTCAGATTTGAGGCCTGTGACCAGTGGAGTGCCACAAGGATCGGTGCTGGGTCCTCTACTTTTTGTCATTTATATAAATGATTTGGATGTGAACACAAGAGGTACAGTTAGTAAGTTTGCAGGTGACGCCAAAATTGGAGGGGTAGTGGACAGCGAAGAAGGTTACTTCAGAATACAATGCGATCTTGACCAGATGGGTCAATGGGCTGAGAAGTAGCAGATCGAGTTTAATTTAAATAAATACAAGGTGCCTCATTTTAGGAAAACAAATCTTAGCAGGACTTGTACACTTAATGTCAAAATTAGAGTGGTGTCGGAAAAGCACAGGTCAGATAGCATCCGAGGGGCAGGAAAATCGAACGTAGATTTTCCTGCTCCTCAGATGCTGCCTGACCTGTTGTGCTTTTCCAGCACCACTCTAATCTTGACTCTGATCTCCAGCATTTGCAATCCTCATTTTCGCCTTACACACTTAATGATAAGGTCCTTGGGAGTGTTGCTGAACAAAGAGTCCTTGGAGTGCAGGTTCATAATTCCTTGAAAGTGGAATCACAGGTAGATAGGATAGTGAAGAAGGCATTTGGTAGGCTTTCCTTTATTGGTCAGAGTATTGAGTACAGGAGTTGGGACATTGGTTAGGCCACTGTTGGAATATTGCATGCAATTCTGGTCTCCTTCCTATTGAAAAGATGTTGTGAAACTTGAAAGGGTTCAGAAAAGATTTACAAGGATGTTGCCAGGGTTGGAGGATTTGAGCTATTGAAAGGCTGAACAGGCTGGGACTGTTTTTCCTGGAGCATCAGAGGCTGAGGGGTGACCTTATAAAATCATGAGGGGCATGGATAGGATAAATAGGCAAAGTCTCTTCCCTGGGCTGTGGGAGTCCAGAACTAGAGGGGCATAGGTTTAGGGTGAGAGGGGAATGATATAAAAGAGACCTAAGGGGCAACTTTTTCACACAGAGGGTGGTACGTGTATGGAATGAGCTGCCAGAGGAAGTGGTGGAGGCTGGTACAATTGTAACATTTAAGAGGCATTTGGATAGGTATATGAATAGGAAGGGTTTGGGGGGATATGGGCCGGGTGCTGGCAGGTGGGACTAGATTGGGTTGGGATATCTGGTCAGCATGGACGGGTTGGACCGAAGGGTCTGTTTCCATGCCGCACATCTCTATGACTCTATTTGCTTCTTTTGAAAACCGCATTAAATCTGTGCCCTCTAGTTCTTGATCCTTTTATGAGCAGGAGCAGGTTCTCCTTATCTATGATATCTTGCCCCTTCATGATTTTTAGAACTTCTATCCGATCTCCTCTTAGTTTCCTTCTCTCCAAGAACACTCCCATCCTCTCCAAACTATTTTCATAACTCATTCCTGGAACCATTCTTGTAAATCTTGTCTGCACACTCTCCCCCATTCACATCCCTCCAATAATGTCTCACCAAGAACTGTGTACAATATTCCAGCTGAGGACTAACAACCTATAAGTGGTGCAGTGGCTCTATGGTTAGCACTGCTGCCACACAGTGCCAAGGTCCTGGGTTTGGTTCCTGCCTCAGGCGACCATCTATGTGGAGTTTGCACGTTCTCCCTGTGTCTGGGTGGGTTTTCTCCAGGTTATCTGGTTTCCTCTCACAGTCAGTGCAGGTCAGGTGAATTGGCTCTGCTAAGTTGCCCTTGTGTTGGGCGCATTAGTCATGGGTAAGTGCAAGGAAATGGGTCTAGGCGGGTTACTCTTTGGAGGGCCAATATGGACTTGTTGTGCCAGACTGCAGGGTATCTAATCGAAACTCAAGTATCCCATTCCTCAAAACCATTCTTGGAACATGTAGTGTCCGGAACTATACTTCTGGATTAAGCAATGAGCTTTGACAAGTGTCTCATTCAAGTTCACCATCACCTCCTTGCTCTTGTACTCTATGCCCCTACTAATAAAGCTGAGGACACTGTGTGTTTTATTGACTGCTCTCTCCATGTGCCCTGCTACATACACTCCCAGCCGCCTCTGCTCCTGGCCCCCCTTTTTTATATTGTGTCCCAATGTTCTTCTGACCAAAATGCGTCACTTTATATTTCTCTACATTGAACTTCATCTGCCACCCGCCTCTCACCAGCTTGTTTAGATCCTTTCAAAGCCCACCTCACACTTATCAAGGTTCAGGTCATTCACAAACTTTGAAATTGTCCCCTCCGCCCCAGATCATTAATATGTAACAGAGAAAGTGAGGATCTCAATACCACCCCCTGAGGAACTCCATGACAAACCCACCTCTGGGCTGAATAAAATCCAATGACCATTACTCTCTGTTTCCTGTCACTTTGCCAATTCCATATCTAATCTCCCTTTTATTCCGTGACCTATAAGTTTTGACACATGTCTGTTTTGTGGCACTTTATCGAGTGCCTTCTGGAAGTTCATATACACCACGTCAACACTTTCCAGAAATTGTTTTTGTTTCCTATTCAAACAAACTACAGCACGTCAGTTAAATATGATTTCTGCTTCACAAACCTGTGCTGAACTCATTAAATCAATCTTTCCTTTTGCATGTAAAATCATAAAATATAAGAGCAGGAGTCCATCAAGTCTGGTCTGTCACTCAATGGGATCGTGTCTGATTTGATCATCCTCAACCCCACTTTCCTGCCTTTCCCCCATAACCCTCAATCCCCTTCCTGATTAAAACTCTCTCTGTCTCAGCCTTGAATGACCCAGCCCTGACAGCCCTCAGGGGGAAAGACTCCCACAGATTCACTCCCCTCCGAGGGAAGACATTCCTCCTCATCCCTGTCTTCAATGGGTGAGCCCTTATTCTGAGATGATTCCCTCTGGTCCTAGTCTCTCCCTCACAAGGGGGAACAACCTTCCCACATCTCCCCCTGTCACATCTCCTGAGAATCCTGACTTGTTATCACCATCTCAGAGGGCTGGTCACTCCTCAAAGGGTCATGACACTTCATGGGAGGGAACAAGTTGAGAAGCAAAGGTCCTTCATGGTAACCTCAGGCAGTGATGGGATCTGAACCCACACTGCTAAATTGATTTTGATTTTGATTTTATTGCCAAGTGTATTTTACAGTAACAATACAGTGAAAAGCATTCATTTGTTGCCTTGAAAAGGCATCATTTTGAGCAATTTAAGAACAAGGGATAAAAAAGGAAGATATAGTTTGAAGAGAGTCTCTCAGTCCTGAGCTAGCTCATCACCATCAATGATGCTTGCACTGCCATCCATCTGCCACCACCACCGTCTACACCGGACCCAACCAACTTCAAAGTCACTGGTCCTCAGGTGCTATCTTTGCCCCGGGTCAAAACCCCTCTGCCGCCCACTCACTACCCCCTGCACGGTCAGAGTCACATCTCAGTGTTACCGCGATGCCCTTCCTCTACCATTTTACCGGTAACTAACACCCCAAAGTCCTTTTCCCAATAACAGATGTCTTGTTAACTGGTCTATAGTTACCTGTGTTGTTTTTATCTCCTTCCCTTTGTAAATGAAAGTGCCACATTGTCAGTTTTCCATACCTCTGGCACTTTTCCAGACTCTAAGGATTCCTGGAAGATTCCTGTCAGTGCATTCATTATCTCTGTAGCTACTTATAATATCAAAGGATGGCTATTACAGGACACCGTTAATATCCAGGGATGGATATTATAGGATACCGTTAGTATCCAAGGATGGATATTATAGGATACCGTTAGTGTCCAAGAATGGATATTACAGGATACTGTTAATATCCAAGGATGAATATTATAGGATACCATTAGTATCCAAGGATGGATATTACAGGACACCGTTAATAACCAAGGATGGATATTATAGGACACGGTTAATATCCAAGGATACGTCAAATCAGGTCCAAGGGACACAGCAGTCTTTAGCCCCATTAGTTTCCCAAACAATTTTTGGATCATTGGAATCTCTTTTGGGGTAGAAGTGACCTGTACAAGAAGGACGGTTTGCACCTGAATTAGAAGGGGACTAATATACTGGCAGGAAAATTTGCTAGAGCTGCTCGGGAGGATTTAAACTAGTAAGGTGAGGGGGTGGGACCCAGGGAGATAGTGAGGGAAGAGATCAATCTGAGACTAGTACAGTTGAGAACAGAAGTCAGTCAAACAGTCAGGGCAGGCAGGGACAAGGTAGGACTAATAAGGTCATGCTAATGTGCCCATAGTGTTGAAGAAAAAAGTGGGCAGCACGGTGGCACAGTGGTTAGCACTGCTGCCTCACAGCGCCAGAGACACGGGTTCAATTCCTGCCTCAGGTGACTGTCTGTGGAGTTTGCACATTCTCCCCGTGTCTGCGTGGGTTTCCTTCGGGTACTCTGGTTTCCTCCCACAATCCAAAAATGTGCAGGTTAGGTGAATTGGCCATGCTAAATTGCCCGTAGTATTAGATGTAGGGGAATGGGTCTGGGTGGGTGGTGGGTCGGTGTGGACTTGTTGGGCCGAAGGGCCTGTTTCCACACTGAAAGTAATCTAATCTAATAAATTAAACTGCATTTATTTCAATGCAAGGTGCCCAACAGGGAAGGCAGATGAACTCAGGGCATGGTTAGGAACATGGGACTGGGATATCATAGCAATTACATAAACATGGCACAGGGATGAGTAGGACTGGCAGGTTAATGTTCCAGGATACAAATGCTACAGGAAGGACAGAAAGAGAGGAGGGGGAGTGGTGCTTTTGATAAGGGATAGCATTACAGCTGTGCTGAGGGATGATATTCCTGGAAATACATCCAGGGAAATTATTTGGGTGGAACTGAGAAATAAGAAAGGGATGATCACCTTATTGGGATTGTATTATAGACCCCCCAATAGTCAGAGGGAAATTGAGAAATAAACTTGTAAGGAGATCTCAGCTATCTGTAAGAATAATAGGGTGGTTATTGTAGGGGATTTTAACTTTCCAAACATCGACTGGGATTACCATAGTGTTAAGGGTTTAGATGGAGAGGAATTTGTTAAGTGTGTACAAGACAATTTTCTGATTCAGTATGTGGATGTACCTACTAGAGAAGGTGCAAAACCTGACCTACTCTTGGGAAAAAAGGCAGGGCAGGTGACTGAGGTGTCAGTGGGGGAGCACTTTGGGGCCAGCAACCATAATTCTATTAGTTTTAAAATAGTGATGGAAAAGGATAGACCAGATCTAAAAGTTGAAGTTCTAAATTGGAGAAAGGCCAATTTTAATGGTATTAGCAAGAACTTTCGAAAGCTGATTGGAGGCAGATGTTCGCAGGTAAAGGGACGGCTGGAAAATGGGAAGCCTTCAGAAATGAGATAACGAGAGTCCAGGGAACGTATATTCCTGTCAGGGTGAAAGGGAAGGCTGGTAGGTATAGGGAATGCTGGATGACTCAAGAAATTGATGGTTTGGTTAAGAAAAAGAAGGAAGCATATGTCAGGTATAGATAGGATAGATCGAGTGAATCCTTAGAAGAGTATAAAGGAAGTAGGAGTATACTTGAGAGGAAAATCAGGAGGGCAAAAAGGGGACATGAGATAACTTTGGCAAGTATAATTAAGGAGAATCCAAAGAGTTTTTACAAACACATTAAGGACAAAAGGGTAACTAGGGAGAGAATAGGGCCCCTCAAAGATCAGCAAGGCGGCCTTTGTGTGGAGCCGCAGAAAGTAGGGGAGATACTAAATGAGTATTTTGCATCAGTATTTACTGTGGAAAAGGATATGGAAGATATAGACTGTAGGGAAATAGATGGTGAAATCTTGCAAAATGTCCAGATTACAGAGGGGGAAGTGCTGGATGTCTTGAAATGGTTAAAGGTGGATAAATCCCCAGGACCTGATCAGGTGTACCCGAGAACTCTGTGGGAAGCTAGAGAAGTGATTGCTGGGCCTCTTGCTGAAATATTTGTATCATCGATAGTCACAGGTGAGGTGCCGGAAGACTGGAGGTGGGTTAAAATGGTGCCACTGTTTAAGAAGGGCGGTAAAGACAAACCTGGGAACTATAGACCAGCGAGTCTAACGTCAGTGGTGGGCAAGTTGTTGGAGGGAATCCTGAGGGACAGGATGTACATGTATTTGGAAAGGCAGAGGCTGACTGGGATAGTCAACATGGTTTTGTGTGTGGGAAATCATGTCTCACAAACTTGATTGAGTTTTTTGAAGAAGTGACAAAGAGGATTGATGGGGGCAGAATGGTAGGCGTGATCTATATGGACTTCAGTAAGGCGTTCAACAAGGTTCCCCATGGGAGACTGATTAGCAAGGTTAGATCTCACAGAATACAGGGAGAACTAGCCATTGGATACAGAACTGGGTCAAAGGTAGAAGACAGAGGGTGGTTGTGGAGGGTTGCTTGTCAGACTGGAGGCCTGTGACCAGTGGTGTGTCACAAGGATCGGTGCTGGGTCCACTACCTTTTATCATTTATATAAATGATTTGGATGTGAGCATAAGAGATACAGTTAGTAAGTTTGCAGATTACACCAAAATTGGAGGTGTAGTGGACAGCGAAGATGGTTACCTCAGATTACAACAGGATCTGGACCAGATGGGCCAATGGGCTGAGAAGTAGCAGATGGGGTTTCATCCAGATAAATGCAGAATCTTAGCAGGACTTATACATTTAATGGTAAGGTCCTGGGGAGTGTTGCTGAACAAAGAGACCTTGGAGTGCAGGTTTATAGCTCCTTGAAAGTGGAGTTGCAGGTAGATCGGATAGTGAAGAAGGCATTTGGTATGCTTTCCTTTATTGATCAGAGTATTGAGTACAGGAGTTGGGAGGTCATGTTGCAGCTGTACAGGACATTGGTTAGGCCACTGTTGGAATATTGCATGCAATTCTGGCCTCCTTCATACTGGAAAGATGTTGTGAAACTTGAAAGTGTTCAGAAAAGATTTACAAGGATGTTGTCAGGGTTGGAGGATTTGAGCTATAGGGAGAGGCTGAACAGGCTGGGGCTGTTTTCCCTGGAGCATCGGAGGCTGAGGGGTGACCTTATAGAGGTTTACAAAATTATGAGGGGCATGGATAGGATAAATAGACAAAGTCTTTTCCCTGGAGTCGGGGAGTCCAGAACTAGAGGGGATAGGTTTAGGGTGAGAGGGGAAAGATATAAAAGAGACCTAAGGGGCAACTTTTTCACACAGAGGGTGGTACGTGTATGGAATGAGCTGCCAGAGGATGTGGTGGAGGCCGGTACAATTGCAACTTTTAAAGGCATTTGGATGGGTGTATGAATAGGAAGGATTCAGAGGGATATGGGCGGGGTGCTGGCAGGTGGGGCTAGATTGGGTTGGGATATCTGGCCGGCATGGACGGGTTGGACCGAAGGGTCTGTTTCCATGCTGCACATCTCTATGAGTCTATGACTAATTATTGTTCTTATCACCACTCCTCCTTTTGCTCCTTGATTATTTAATAATTTTGGGATGCTATTAGTGTCTTCCAGTGTGAAGATTGATGTAAAATATTTAGTCAGCCCCTCTGCCATTCCCCCATTCGCATTATTATTTCCCCAGCCTCAGTCTCCAAGGGATCTGTGCTCACTTTGCCTTCTCTCTTCCTTTTTAGATATTTAAAAAAGCTCTTGATGTCCATCTTGACATTACTTGAAGTTTATGCTCAAAGTTTATCTTCTCCCCCTATATTATTCCTTTTTTGGTCATCTTTTGTTGAACTTTTTAAAACTTTTCCATCCTCTGTTTTACTTCAAGTCTTTGCCAAATTGTATGAAATTTTCTTTCAATCTGATGCTATCCTTAACTTTTATGGTTTACTATGATTGATTAGATTAGATTACTTACAATTTGGATCAAGCCCTCCGGCCCAACCAGTCCACACTGACCCTCCGAAGAGCAACCCACCCAGACCCACTCCCCTACATTTTACCCCTTCACCTAACACTACGGGCAATTTAGCATGGCCAATTCACCTAACCTGCACATTTTTGGACTGTGGGAGGAAACCGGAGCACCCGGAGGAAACCCACGCAGACACGGGGAGAATGTGCAAACACCACACAGACAGTAGCCCGAGGCAGGAATTGAACCCGCTGTGAGGCAGCAGTGTTAACCACTGTGCCACCGTGCCACCCTTCATAGAATCCTCCTTCCTCGCTGGGATATGGATTTGTTATGAGTGATGAACTACTTTCTTCAACCATCTTTGCCACCGAACTGTTTTCACAGCCCACTCCAGCCCGTCCTGCCTTATTCCATTGTGATTACCCTGATTTAAGCTTAGCACAGTTGTTTCTAACTCTACCCCAAATCATTGTTTCTGGAATATTTCCTTCACTGAAGTTAAACAGATTGCTTTGTGATTCCTGGGTTTATCCTCACCACCTTTTTTTTTTGATTAAGGGTTTAATATTTGCAATTTTCCAGTCCTCTACCATCTCCACTTTCAATATCTTTGGAAGCATCTCATCTCGTTCTGCCATTTTGTCAACCTACATTATCGATAGTCTGTTCAACACTGCCTCTTTATTACCGTTGCAGTGACTGAGTATCCTCCTCTATCACCATAGACTGGAGGACATTACTCTCTTTGGTAAAAACAGATGTAAAGTATTCTTGTAACACTGCAGTCAGCTTTACCCTTCCAAATCTCTGTTTTGCTCTCTAATTGGCCCTAAGACACCTTTAACGAGTTATTTGCCGATCTAAGCCTTTAAAGTCTCCTTTAAATGGCTGCCAGTTTTTTCTTTGCTTCTCTAGCATGTTTTTTCACTCCCTCTGAATCTGTTTTATTCCTCTTCATTCTCCATTATAGTTTCTCTCTGACACTTGTTAAGCACACTCTTCCTTCTTTATCATAATTTCCATTTCTTTTTCGCCTTCAGGAAGCTCTGGATTTATTTGCCCTCTCTCTTTTTCAAGGGAATATGCGTCACTCTGTTCTTGCCCCATTGAAGTCAGCTCTCCCTCAGTGGATCACCCTCATTCTGGATTGTCTATTGTCCATTTGCACCATCTTCTTGCACCTTATCGCACAATGGGCACAGTTTCCTGAATAGTCCCCAAATGGCACTTGGATCTACCCAGGTCCATCATTTGCACTGGACACCAACTGCTGAGGAAAATTTTCCTGGACATAATCCAGGAACATTTGCTCTTCCCTCACCTTATTGCTACCACAGACTCAGTCTACATCCAAGTTAAAGTCCCCAGTTACAACCATACTGTAATGTTGGCATGTAATTTCCCAAAATTACATCCTTCCCACTCTCAAGTCTTCCATCCCACAGCCTCTCTCTCCCTACCCCAATCCCCAGACTCTCTCTTTCTCACTCCCTTATAAAGACTGCATGTTCTTCTTTCTTTATTCTCAAAGTGCTGACTGAAATGGGAAAAGGACTCTGTTTCCAAACAAAGGCTTGTGGAAGGAGTTGCTGGACTTTTAAAAACAAGTCACTGCGACCCATTGTGAGTTATGTTTACATTGCTGCTTGGCCAACAGTGGGGGAGGAGAGTGAAGGAGCCACAGCACTGGTTTGCAGAGTGAGATTCGCCCAGCAACAGATTGCTGATTGATTTGGGAAATTCTCACCAACTGTGGATGCCAACAGTCATAAGCCTGAAGACAACTTCCTGACTGATTGCCGGGCAGTTGATCTGTTGACTGCATGTGAGCAATAAAGTGACAGAAGGTCTCCAGGTTGGAAGAAGAAGGAGCGTCTGTCTCTATCTCTGTGCAGCAAGTAACTCAAATCTGGACGCAGCCAGTTATTCTTTCCCCCAAGTTGTTGCCTTTAATTACTGACTGTGAAACTAAGTAAGTAACGTGGGAGAAAGTGGGAACTGCAGATGCTGGAGATCAAAAAGTGTGGTGCTGGAAAAGGCAGAAGTGGTTACTGCAGAAGATTAGAGTCAAGATTAGAATGGTGCTGGAAAAGCACAGCAGGTCAGACAGGAGCGGGAGAGTCGGCGTTTCGAGCACAAGCTCTTCATCAGGAATGTGCTCACATATGAAGCGCTGATGAAGGGCTTTTGCCCAAAACGTCAATTTTCCTGCTCTTCGGATGCTGCCTGACCTGCTGTGCTTTTCCAGCACCACTGCGATCTTACAGAAATGCAATGTGTGGGGATCTTACAGAAACATATAAAATTATGAAAGGGATAGGTAAGCTAGTGGCTGAGACGAGGACATGGGGAAATGGCCTCAAGATTAGGGGGAGGAGATTTAGGACAGAAACAAGGAGAAAATGCTTTTCCCAGAGAGTAGTGAATCTGTGGAATTCTCTGCCCAAGCAAGTAGTAGAGGCAGCTTCATAAATTAGATTCAAGACACAATTGGATGGGATTTTGCATGGCAGGAGAATCAAGGGTTATGGGGATAATGCAGGGAGACGATGGATGGATCAGCCATAATCCTAATGTATGTCAGAGCAAACTCGACAGGCCAAAAGGCCTTCTCCTGCATCTATTACTATGAAACTCTGTTCTTTGTGTCCTCCACTGCGAAGACTGACACAAAATACCTTCAGTGAACAAATATAAGGGACACCACAGCAAAGCGTGTGGCACTATGGAACTGTGTTTCCCCAATTTTTTTCCTTCACCAATAATACCAGTTTTTTTTGTCTGTCTTTCAGAGTGGTTAATTGGATGCTAAGTAGAATCTCAAATAGTAGAGTTATATGTTAATGGTTGTTTACCTGGTTAGTGATTTCTGTTAACCTGCTTCTAACAGACAGGTATATCGGGGACTTCAGATTTTGTGATTAAATCTTTCAAACTGTTATGATGACGATGACCCCAGGAGTAGTTGGGCTTGAGCAACAGCGCACCTTCCCAAAACTCATGCACACACTTACACATTCCCCAGTCACTCTCTTGCCCCCATCTCTCAGGCTGTCTCCCTCTCTCCTCAACACCAATTTCTCAATCCAACTATCTCCTCTCTTCCCAGTCTCCCTCACTCACCCTTCTCAACACCTCCAGTCTCCCTTCCTGCCCAAACCCCCCCCATTTCCCATTCCCCCTCTCAGTCCCAGTTGAGTCAGGGTTAATTCCATTGTCATACCCTTGTGCGAATCCAAGTATCCAGATTATTATGTGGCCAGAGAAATAGTGTAGGACTGAAAGCTTCCAACTCCCAGTACGCTGGGACCAATACTGTGTTAGCAGCATGTCTCAAAAGAATAGAGACAATGGTGCTTATTGGAAAGTTAACCAATGAGACAGAGAAGAATTTAACCGTGTGTGTGTGTGTGTGTGTGTGTGTGTGAATGTGTGTGTGTGTGTGTGTGTGTGTGTGAATGTGTGTGTGTGTGTGTGTGTGTGTGTGTGTGTGTGTGTGTGTGTGTGTTGTGTCTCTGTGTGAGAGTCTGTGTGTGTTGTGGCCGTGAGTGTGTGAGAGAGTGAGTGGGGTGTGGTGGGGGGGTTGAAGCAGGAGTGGTGGTTTGCTCTGTGTGGGGAGGTCTTTGTGTATGTGAACAAAGAACAGTACAGCACAGGAACAGGCCCTTCGGCCCACCAAGCTGACACACGATACCTTTCTAAACCTTTCTTAGAGCCAGCTCGGTGGCTCAGTGGTTAGCACTATGCCTCACAGCACCAGGGGCCTGGGTTCGAGTCCAACCTCGGGCAACTTGTCTGTGTGGATTTCCTCCGGGTGCTCTGGTTTCCTCCCACAATCCAAAGATGTGCAGGTCAAGTGAATTGGTTATGCTGAATTGTCCATAGTGTAGGGTACGTTAGTCAAAGGGAAATGGGTCTGGGTGGGTTACTCTTCGGAGGTCAGCGTGGACTTGTTGGGCCGAAGGGCCTGTTTCCATGCTGTAGGGTCTCTAATCTAAACTAAACACCTTTTGCCCCCATGCTGTCCGATCCATCTATTCCCTGCCTATTCATGGATTTGTCAAGATATCTCTTAAACATGGCAATTGTGTCCCTCTCACCCACCTCCTCTGGCAGCGCATTCAAGGCACTTACCACCCTCTGAGGAAAACACCTGGCTCTCACATCACCTTTAAACTTACCCCCTTTTCCCTTAAACCTGTGTCCCCCAGGAATTGACAATTCTGCCCTGGGAGAAAGACTCTGATGAGCCATTCTATCTGTGCCGCTAGTAGTGTAAACCTCTCCCAGGCTGCCCTTCGGTCTTCGATGTTCCATTTTGATAGGAGTAACAGTAACAAGGATTATTACTTGAATGGTAAACAGTTGCAGCACGCTGATGTGCAGAGAGACCTGGGTGCCCTTGTGCATGAATCACAGAAGGTTGGTCTGCAAGTACAACAGGCTATCAGAAAGGCAAATGGAACTTTGTCCTTCATTGCTAAAAGGGCTGAGTTTAAAAGCAGGGAGGTTGTGTTGTAGGTGTACAGGGTGCTGGAGGACTGGAGTACTGTGTGCAGTTTTGGTCTCCTTACTTGAGGAAGGATGTACTGGCATCAGAGGGGGTGCAGAGGAGGTTCACCAGGTTGATTCCGGGAGCTGAGAGGGTTGGCTTATGAGGAGAGACTGAGTAAACTGGGATTATATTCATTGGGATTTAGAAGAATGAGGGGGAATCTTATAGAAACATATAGAGTTATGAAGGGGATAGATAAGATAGACATAGAGAGGATATTTCCACTGGTGTATGAAACTAGGATAAGATGACATGGCCTCAAAATTAGGAGAAGCCGATTTAGGACTGAATTGAGAAGGAACTTCTTCACCCAGGAGATTGTGAATCTGTGGAATTCCCTGCCCAGTGAAGTGGTTGATGTTATATCAGTAATCGGTTTTAAAGCTAAGGTAGATTTTTTTTTCAACAATAATAGAATGAAGGGACGTGGTGAGCAGGCAGGTATGTGGCACTGAGGCTGTGAAAAGATTAACCATGGTCTTATTGAATGGCAGAGTAGGATTGAGGGGCCAGATGGCTCACTCCTGCTCCGAGTTCTGATGTTCTTATGTCCTATGTTCTAAAACAAACCGAGTTTGTCCAATCTCTCCCCACAACTAACTCCCTCCAAACAACCAGGCAACATCCTGGTAACAAAAACAGATGTTGCTGGAAAAGCACAGCAGGGCGGGCAGCATCTGTGCAGAGAAATCAGAGTTAATGTTTCAGGTCTGGTGACCCTTCCTCAGAACATCTTGGTAAACTGTTACTGTACCCTCTCCAAAGCCTCTGCATCCTTCTGGGCAGTGTGGTGACCAGAACTGCACACCATATTGCAAATGTGGCCAAATTAAAGTTAATAGGTGTGAAGCTGGAAGAGTACAGCAGGTCAGACAGCATCCCAGGAGCAGGAATGTCAGTGTTTCAGACCAAAACCCTTTGTCAGGAATATTGACTCTCCTGCTCCTTGGATGCTGTCTGACCTGCTGTACTCTTCCAGCTCCACATCTATTGACTCTGGCCCTGCAGAATCTGCAGTCCTTACTGGCTGCTCTTGCTCCAAGTAAAGTTTTTTTACAGCTGCAACATGACTTGCCAATCTTTATACTCTATGCCTGACCGATGGTGTGGAGGTATCAGTGTGGGGTGGACAATGTCAGAAGTCACATGACACCAGATTACAGTCCAACAGATTTGTTTGAAATCACAAGTCTTCGGAGCACTGCCCCTTCATCGGGTGAAGTCCTGACCAATGAAGGCAAGCATGCTATAGGACACCTTGGGCATCTTGACCACCCTTACCCACGTGCGTTGCCACTTTTAGGGAACTGTGACATGCCCAGACCCTCTGCATGTTAATACTTTTCAGGGCTCTGCCACTTGCTGTGTACTTCCCTCCTGCATTAGACCTTCCAAAACAAGTCACCACCCATTTGTCTAGTTTAAACTCCATCTGCCATTTCTCCGCCCAAGTTCCTGCCTAATTATATCCTGCTGTACCCTCTGGCAATCCTCCTCACTGTCCACAGCTCCCCCAATCTGTGTATCATCCACAACCTCACTAATTAGACCACCTCTAAACTTCTCCAAATTACAAATAAGAGGGGTCCCTGCAGAGCATCGCTGATCACAATTCTCCAATCTGAAAATCCTCCTTCCACGCTACTCTGCCTTCTATGACTAAGCCAGTGATTTATCTACCTTACCAGGTCACTGTGGATCCCATTTGACTTCAACTTCTGTATCAGTCTGCCATGAGAGACCTTGTCAAAGACCTCACTAAAGTCCATCTAGACATCTCTTCCCTCCCTACATCAATCAACTTTGTCACTTCCTCAAAAAACTCAATCAAGTTTGTGAGACACAATCTTCCCCGCACAAGGTCATATTGTCTATCATTAATAAGCCCATATTTTTCAAAATGTAAGTAAAAGCATTTTCGCTAATTATTTCCCTCCCACTGATGTAAAGCTCACTGGCCTGTACTTCCCTGAATTATCCCTCCTGCCCTTCTTAAACAAAGGAACAATGTTGGCTTTTCCCCAGGCCTCTGGGTCCTATCCTGTCACTGAAGAGGATATGAAGATTTCATACAAGGCCCCAGCAATTTCCTCACCTGCCTCCCTCAGCATTCTGGGATAGATCCCATCAGGTCCTGGGCACTTACCTACCTTTAATGCTTCTCAAAACATCCAAAATCTCCTCCTTTTTGACATGCCCCAGAATATCAACATACCCATCCCTCGACTCACCACTCACTATGTCTTTTCCTTTGTGAACACCAATGCAAAGTATTAATTAAGAGTTCCACGCATAAATTCCCTCCTTTGTCCTTGACCTACTCTTTCCCTGGTTACTATTTGTGTTCATTATATATGTATAAAACACCTTGGGATTCTCCTTAATCCTGTTTACCAAAGACATTTCATGCCTCCTTTGAGCTCTCCTAATTCGTTGTTTGAGTTCTTTTTTGTTATCTTCGTACTCTTCAATGGATTTTGTCTGTCTTCACTTTCCTAAACCTTACGTATGCCTCCTTTTCGTTGTTGACTAAGCTCTCAATTTCTCTTGTCATCTAAGGTTCCTGAATCTTGCCATCTGTAACTTGCATAGGAACATGTTCGACCTCGACTCTCATCAAATGACCTTTAAAAGATTCCCACATGTCAGTTTTGGATTTACTTTCAACCAACTGCCTCCAATCTACATTCTCCATTTGCTACCTGACAAGGTGGAAGTTAGTCTTCCCCCATATTAATACTTTCGCCTCTAGACTGGGGTAGTACGGTGACTCAGTGGTTAGCACTGCTGACCCACAGCACCAGAGACCTGAGTTCACTTCCAGCCTCGGGCAACTGTCTGTGTGGAGTTTGCACATTCTCCCCGTGTCTGTGTGGGTTTCCTCCGGGTGCTCCAGTTTCCTCCCACAGTCCAAAGATGTGTAGATTAGGTGGATGGGCTATGGGAAATTGCCTGTAGGGTTTCAAGAAGTACATGCTAGGTGGATTCGCCATAGGATATGCAGAGTTACAGGAATAAGGTAGGGGTGTTAGTCTGGATGGAATGCTCTTCAGAAGATTGGTGTAGACTCAATGGGCTGAATACCCTGCTTCCACCCTATAAGGATTCTATGACAACTCTTGTCCTTATGTATAAGTAACTTAAAACTTAAGGAATTATGATCACTGTTCCCAAAATGCCCATCCACTGAATCTTCGATCACCTGACTAGGCTCATTCTCCAATACCAGGTCTAGTCAGGTCCCCTTCCCGAGTTGGACTATTTACATATTGCTTCAAGAAATCACTCAGAACACTCCTAACAAACGTCCTCCCCATTCAAGCCCCTGCTACTAAGCGAGTGCCCGTCAATACAGGGGAAGTTACAATCATCCCCTACAACAACCCATCGTTGTTCATTTTCCCATCATCTGCCCACTTTCCTGATCCTCTACCTCCCACTGGCTGTTGGGAGGCTTGGAGAATCATCCCATCAAAGTGACTGCCCCCTTCCTATTCCTGAGCTCTCCCTTTAAGGTTTTGCTGGATAGTCCCTTGAAGGTGTCCTCCCTCAGTACAGCTGTGATATTCCCCCTGATCAGTAACACAACCCCCCCCCCCCCACTCCTTTTACATTCTTATTGATCTCAGCTGAAACATCTAAATCCCAGAACGTTAACCTGCCAGCCTGAGTGGGTGGGTCTGTATGTTTTGGGAGGTCAATTTGTGTGTAGGGGTGGCAGTGTCTATAAGTGTGGGAGGGGAAGTCTATGTATGTGTGTCAGGGCCATATCTATGTGTAAGGGTGGGTCTGTGTGTGGAGGAGTGGGGTCTATATTTGTGTGTGGAGCCTGGGTTGTGTGTGTGTGTGTGAGAGAGTCTGCCTGTGCATCTCTCAGTGCAAGTCTGTATGTGTCTGTGTGTATGTTTGTCTGTCTCTACATGTTTATGTGCGAGTGTGAGGGATTGTCTCTATGTATATTAGTGTATCTGTGTGGATGATGTATCTTCCCTAAGTGCTGACTAATCGCAATGTTCCAAGACAAGCTCCTCCCACTGCTTTGGCTTCAGTTTCACCGTAGCCCTCCCCATTAAACTCTCTAACCATCCTTGCTCCTGGCACTGAATGCAAACGTTGAATGTGGTGATCGAGCTTCCTGTAGTGCTATTATAGAACGACACTTCAGCATTCAAGCAGGAAGTAAATGATGTAGAGAACAGACTGAACTGTATGGATGTACTGGAGCAGAGCAACCAGGGGCAACAGGAGCAAAAGCACAATATGGTGAGTCCTCATGGGTTTCACTACGTGTGTGTGAGCGCTTATTTATTGGTGTGTTGACATGGGGTGGGGGGGAGTTTAAGTATATTTTTGAGTGTGTCAGTCTATGAATGTGTTAGTCTGTGAGTGTGTTATTCTGTGAGTGTGTTAGTCTGAATGTGTTAGCCTGTGAGTGTCTTAGTCCACCTGTGAGTGTGTTTGTCTGTGAGTGTGTCAGTCTGTGAGTGCGTTTGTCTATGACTGTGTTAGTCTGTAAGTGTCTTAGGCTGTGCATGTGCTAGATTGAGAGTGTGTTAGCCTGTGAGTGCATTAGTCTGTAAATGTTCATCTCTGAGTGCGTTAATCTGTGAGTGTGTTAGTCTGTGTATGTGTTAGGTTGTGTGTGTGGTAGTCCACCTGTGAGTGTGTTAGTCTATGAGTGTGTTAGTTTGAGAGTGTGTTAGTCTGTGAGTGTGTTAGTCTATGAGTGTGTTAGACTGTGAGTGTGTTAGACTGTGAGTGTGTTAATTTGTATGTGTGGTTGTCTGTGAGTGTGTTAGTCTATGAGTGTGTTAGTCTATGAGTGTGTTAGTTTGAGAGTGTGTTAGTCTGTGAGTGTGTTAGTCTATGAGTGTGTTAGACTGAGTGTGTTAGACTGTGATTGTGTTAATTTGTATGTGTGGTTGTCTGTGAGTGTGTTAGTCTATGCATGTGTTAGTCTATGAGTGTGTTAGTTTGAGAGTGTGTTAGTCTGTGAGTGTGTTAGTCTATGAGTGTGTTAGACTGTGAGTGTGTTAGACTGTGAGTGTGTTAATTTGTATGTGTGGTTGTCTGTGAGTGTGTTAGTCCACCTGTGAGAGTGTTAGTCTGTGGGTGCGTTAATATATCTGAGTGTGTTAGAGTGTGAGTGTGTTAGTCTATGAGTGTGTTTGTCCATCTGTGAGAGTGTTAGACTGTGAGTGCGTTACACAGTGAGTGTGTTAGTCTGAGAGTGTGTTTGTCTGTTCGTGTGTTAGTCTGTGAGTTCATTAGTCTGTGAGTCAGTCTGTCAGTGTGATATTCTGTGAGTGTTAATCGGTGAGTGTGTTAGTCTGTGAGAGTTTTAGTCTCTGAGTGCGTTAATCTGTGAGTGTGTTAGAACATAGAATATAGAACAATACAGCACAAAACAGGCCCTTCAGCCCTCAAAACGAGTCAGTGAGGTCTGCAGATGCTGGAGATCAGAGTTGAGAGTAAGTTGCTGGAAAAGCACAGCAGGTCAGGCAGTGTCCAAGGAACAGGAAAATTGATGTTTTGGGCAAAAGCCCTTCATCAGGAATGAGTCTGGGAGCCTTGAGGTGGAGAGATAAATGGGAAGGGGTGGGGCTATAGAGAAGGAAGCTAAGAGTGCAATAAGTGGATGGAGGTGGGGGTAAAGGTGATAGGTCAGAGGGGAGGGTGGAGTGGATAGGTGGGAAGGAAGATGGACAAGTGAGACAGATCATGGGGACGGTGCTGAGCTGGTAGGTTGGAACTGGGGTAAGGTGGGGAGAGGGGAAATGAGGAAACTGATGAAGTCCACATTGATGCCCTGGGGTTGAAGGGTCCCGAGGTGGAAGATGAGGCATTCTTCCTCCAGGTGTCGGGTGGTGAGGGAGCGGTGTTGGAGGAGACCCAGGACCTGCATGTCCTCAGCAGAGTGGGAGGGGGAGTTGAAATGTTGGGCCATGGGGTGGTGTGGTTGATTGGTGCGGGTGTCCCGGAGATGTTCCCTAAAGCACTCTGCTAGGAGGCGCCCAGTCTCCCCAACTGGGCGACTGCATCGGGAGCAACGGATACAATAAATGATATTGGTGGGTGTGCAGGTAAAACTTTGATGGATGTGGAAGGCTCCTTTGGGGCCTTGGATGGAGGTGAGGGAGGAGGCGTGGGCGGAGGTTTGGCAATTCCTGCGGTGGCAGGGGAAGGTGCCGACGGCTATGTAGAACAGTCCATCTTCTGTAGTTACACCGGCACCACTCCCTACCTCTTCCTCTGCCACATTGATGACTGCATTGGCGCCACCTTGTGCTCCCACAAGGAGGTTGAACAGTTCATCAACTTCACCAACACATTCCACCCTGACCTTAAATTTACCTGGACCATCTCTGACACCTCCCTCCCCTCCCTGGACCTCTCCATCTTTATTAATGATGACCGACTTGACACTGACATTTTTTACAATCCCACTGACCCCCACCTACCTGGATTACACCTCTTCCCACCCTACCTCTTGCAAAAATGCCACCCTGTATTCCCAATTCCTCCACCTCCGCCGGATCTGCTCCCAGGAGGACCAGTTCCACGACAAAACACACCAGATGGCCTCCTTCTTTAGAGACCGCAATTTCCCTTCCCACGTGGTTAAAGATGCCCTTTAACGCATCTCGTCCACATCCCGCACCTCCGCCCTCAGACCCCACCCCTCCAACCGTAACAAGGACAGAACGCCCCTGGTGCTCACCTTCCACCCCACTAATCTCCACATAAACCTCATCATCCGCTGACATTTCTGCCACCTCCAAGCGGACCCTACCACCAGGGATATATTTCCCTCCCCACTCCTTAGCCACTTTCCATAAACACCGTTCCCTCTGCAACTCCCTCATCAAGTCCACGCTCTCCCAACAACCCACCTCCCCTCTTGGCACCTTCTCTTGCCACCGCAGGAATTGCAAAGCCTGTGCCTACACCTCCTCCCTCACCTCCATTCAAGATCTCCTTTACATTGAAGAGATCGGATTCCTTCTTGCAGAGCGCTTTAGGGAACATCTCTGGGACACCCGCACCAACCAACCCCACCACCTCGTGGATGAACACTTTAACTCCCCCTCCCACTCTGCCGAGGACATGGAGGTCCTGGGCCTCCTTCACCGCCGCTCCCTCACCACCCGACGTCTGGAGGAAGAACGCCTCATCTTCCGCCTCGGAACACTTCAACCCCAGGGCATCAATGTGGACTTCACCAGTTTCCTCATTTCCACTCCCCCCACCTTACCTCAGTTCCAACCTTCCAGCTCAGCACTGTCCCCATGACCTGTCCTACCTGCCAATCTCCCTTCCCACCTATCCGCTCCACCCTCCCCTCTGACCTATTACCTTTACCCCCACCTCCATCCACTTATTGCACTCTCAGCTACCTTCTCCCCAGCCCCACCCCCCTCCCATTTATCTCTCCATCCCCGAGCATCCCTGCCTCATTTCTGATGAAGGAGTTTTGCCTGAAACGTTGACTCTCCTGCCCCTCGGATGCTGCCTGAATTGCTGTGCTTTTCCAGCAACACAATCTCAACCCTTCGGCCCTCAATGTTGCGCCGACCTGTGAACTAATCTAAGCCCATCCCCTGCACTATCCCAACATCATCCATGTGCTTATCTAAGGATTGTTTAAATCACCCTAATGTGGCTGAATTAACTACATTAGCAGGTAGGGCATTCCACACCCTTATCACTCTCTGAGTAAAGAACCTGCCTCTGACATCTGTCTTAAATCTATCACCCCTCAATTCGTAGTTATGTCCCCTCGTACAAGCTGACATCATCATCCTAGGAAAAAGACTTTCACTGTCTACCCTATCTAATCCTCTGATCATCTTGTATGTCTCCATCAAATCCCCTCTCAGCCGCCTTCTTTCCAATGAGAACAGATCCAAGTCTCTCAGCCTTTTGTCATAAGACCTTCCCTCTAGACCAGGCAACATCCTGGTAAATCTCCTCTGCACCTTTTCCAATGCTTCCACATCCTTCCCGAAATACGGGGGCCAGAACTGTACACAATATTCCAAGTGTGGCCGCATTAACGTTTTTAACGTTTTAATGTGACATTGCGGCTCCGGAATTCAATCCCTCTACGAATGAAATCTAACACACTGTATGCCTTCTTAACAGCACTATTCCCCCTGGGTGGCAACTTTCAGGGATCCATGTACATGGACTCCAAGATCCCTCTGCACATCCACACTACCAAGAATCTTTCCATTGACCCAGTACTCTGCCTTCCTGTTATTCTTCCCAAAGTTAGTCTGTGAGTGCATTAGTTTATGAGTGGTTTATTCTGTGAGTGTGTTAGGCTGTGTGTGAGTGTCTTAGTCCATCTGTGAGTGTATTATTCTGTGAGTGTGTTAATCCAACTGTGAATGTGTTAAACTGTGAGTGTGTTAGTCCATTTATGAATGTTTTAGTGTGTGTGTGTTAGCCTGTGACTGTGTTAGTCTGTGAGTGTGTTAGTCTGTGAGTGTGTTAGTCTGTGAGTGTGTTATTCTGTGACTGTGTTAGTCTGTGAGTGTGTTATTCTGAGAGTGTGTTAGTACATATGTGAGAGTGTTAAACTGAGAGCGTGTTAGTCAATTTCTGAGTGTATTAGTCGCTGAGTGTGTTAGTCTGTGAGTGTGTTAGTTTAACTATGAGTGTGTTAGACTGTGTGTGCGTTAGGCAGTGAGTGTGTTAGCTTGTGAGTGTGTTAGTCCATCCGTGAGTGTGTTAGTCCATGACCGTGTTAGTGCGTGAATGTGTTAGTCTGTGAGTGTGTTAGTCCATCTGTGAGTGCATTAGTCTATGAGTGCATTAGTCTGTGAGTGCGTTAATCTATCTGTGAGAATGTTAGACTGTGAGTATGTTACACAGTGAGTGCATTACACAGCGAGTGTGTTAGTCTGTGAGTGTGTTAGTCCTTATGTAAGTGTTTTAGTCTGTGAGTGTTTTAGTCCATCTGTGAGTGTGTTAGTCTGTGAGTGTGTTAGTCTGTGAGTGCCTTAGTATGTGAGTGCCTTAGTCTGTCAGTGTGTTATTCTATGAGTGTGTTTGTCTGTCAGTGTGTTATTCTGTGAGTGTGTTTGTCTGTCAGTGTGTTATTCCATGAGTGTGTTTGTCTGTCAGTGTGTTATTCTGTGAGTGTGTTTGTCTGTCAGTGTGTTATTCCATGAGTGTGTTTGTCTGTCAGTGTTATTCTGTGAGTATGTTATTCTGTGAGTGTATTAGTCTGTGAGTGCCTTAGTCTGAGTGTGTTAGTCTGTGAGTGTGTTATTCTGTGAGTGTGTTAGTCTGTGAGTGTGTTATTCTGTGAGTGTGTTAGTCTGTCAGTGTTATTCTGTGAGTATGTTATTCTGTGAGTGTGTTAGTCTGTAAGTGCCTTAGTCTGAGTGTGCTAGTCTGTGAAAGTGTTAGTTGGTGAATGTGTTAGTCTGTGAGACTGTTGGTCTATGTGTGTGTTAATCTGTGTGTGCATTAGAACATAGAACATAGAATATAGAATAATACAGCGCAGAACAGGCCCTTCAACCCTCAATGTTGCACTGACCTAATCTCAGAACTAATCTAAGCCCATCCCCCTACACTATCCCAACATCAGCCATGTGCTTATCCAAGGATTGTTTAAATCTCCCCAATGTGGCTGAGTTGACTACATTGGCAGGCAGGGCATTCCACACCCTTACCACTCTCTGAGTAAAGAACCTGCCTCTGACATCTGTCTTAAATCTATCACCCCTCAATTTGTAGTTATGCCCCCTCATACAAGCTGACATCATCATCCTAGGAAAAAAGTCTTTCACTGTCTATCCTATCTAATCCTCTGATCATCTTGTATGTATCCCCCCTTAGCCTTCTCCTTTCCAATGAGAACAGACCCAAGTGTCTCAGCCTTTCCTCCAGACCAGGCAACATCCTGGTAAATCTCCTCTGCACCATTTCCAATGCTTCCACATCCTTCCCGAAATATGGGACCAGAACTGTACACAATAATTCAAGTGCGGCTACACGAGTGTTTTTAATAGTTATAGTGTGACACTACATGAACGTTATCCCTCTACCATAAAACCTAACTCACCGTATGTCTTCTTAATAGCACTATTAACCTGGGTGGCAACTTTCGGGGATCTATGTACATGGACACCAAGATCCCTCTACACATCCACACAACCAAGAATCTTTCCATTGACCCAGTATTCTGCCTTCCTGTTATTCTTCCCAAAGTTAGTTTGTGAGTGTGTTAGTCCATCTGTGAGAGTGTTAGACTGTGTTACACAGTGAGTATGTTAGTTTGTGAGTATTAGTCCATCTTTGAGGGTGTTAGTCTGTGAGTGTGTTCGTCCATCTGTAAGAGTGTTAGACTGTGATACACAGTGAGTGTGTTAGATTGTGTGTGTTAGTCTGTGAGTGCATTAATCTATGAATGTGTTAGAGTGTATTTGTTAATCTATGAATGTGTTTGACCATCGGTGTGAGTGTGTTACACAGTGAGTGCATTACACAGAGAGTGCGTTATTCTGTGAGTGTGTTAGTCTATGAGTGTGTTTGTCTGTGAGTGTGTTAGTCTAAGTGTGTTAGTCTGAGTGTATTCATCCTTGAGTGTCTTAGTCTGTGAGTGTGTTAGTCTGTAAGTGTGTTAGTCCATCTGTGAGTGTGTTAGTCTGTAAGTGTGTTGGTCCATCTGTGAGTGTGTTATTTTGTAAGTGTGTTAGTCCATCTGTGAGTGTTTTTCTGTGAGTGTGTTAGTCTGTAAGTGTGATAGGGTTTAGATCAGAGTGGTGCTACAAAAGCACAGCTGGTCAGACAGCATCCGAGGAGCAGGAAAATCGATATTTTGGGCAAAAGCTCTTCATCAGGAATGGAAGCAGGGAGCCTCCAGGGTGGAGAGATAAATGGCAGGGGTGGGGCTGGGGACAAGGTAGCAAAGAGTACAATGGGTGAATGGGTTGGGAATGGAGGTGATAGGTCAGAGGGAAGGGAGGAGTGGATAGGTGGAAAGGAAGATAGGCAGGTAGGACAGGTCATGGGGACAGTGCTGAGCTGGAAGGTTGGAACTGGGATAAAGTGGGGGGAAGGGAAATGAGGAAACTGGTGAAGTCCACATTGATGCCCTGGGGTTGAAGTGTTCCAAGGCGGAAGATGAGGCGTTCTTCCTCCAGGCGTCTGGTGGTGAGGGAGCGGTGGTGAAGGAGGCCCAGGACCTCCATGTCCTTGGCAGAGTGGGAGGGGGAGTTGAAATGTTAGGCCACAGGGAGGTGTGGTTGATTGGTGCGGGTGTCCCAGAGATGTTCCCTAAAGCACTCTGCTAGGAGGCGTCCAGTCTCCCCAATGTAGAGGAGATCACATCGGGAGCAACGGATACAATAAATGATATTGGTGGATGTGCAGGTGAAACTTTGATGGATGTGAAAGGCTCCTTTGGGGCTTTGGATAGAGGTGAGGGAGGAGGTGTGGGCGCAGGTTTTGCAATTCCTGCGGTGGCAGGGGAAGGTGCCAGGATGGGAGGGTGGGTCGTAGGGGGGTGTGGACCTGACCAGGTAGTCATGGAGGGAACGGTCTTTGCGGAAGGCGGAAAGGGGTGGGGAGGGAAATATATCCCTGGTGGTGAGGTCCGTTTGGAGGTGGCAGAAATGTCGGCGGATGATTTGGTTTATGCGAAGGTTGGTAGGGTGGAAGGTGAGCACCAGGGGCGTTCTGTCCTTGTTACGGTTGGAGGGGTGGGGTTTGAGGGCAGAGGTGCGGGATGTGGACGAGATGCATTGGAGGGCATCTTTAACCACGTGGGAAGGTAAATTGCGGTCTCTAAAGGAGGAGGCCATCTGGTGTATTCTGTGGTGGAACTGGTCCTTCTGGGAGCAGATACTGCGCAGGCAGAGGAATTGGGAATATGGGATGGCATCTTTGCAGAAGGTAGGGTGGGAAGAGGTATAATCCAGTTGGCTGTGGGAGTCAGTGGGTTTATAACAAATGTCAGTGTCAAGTCGGTCATCATTAATGGAGATGGAGAGGTCCAGGAAGGGGAAGGAGGTGTCAGAGATGGTCCAGGTAAATTTAAGGTCAGGGTGGAATGTGTTGGTGAAGTTGATGAATTGCTCAACCTCCTCGCGGGAGCACGAGGTGGTGCCAATGCAGTCATCAATGTAGTGGAGGAAGAGGTGGGGAGTGGTGCCAGTGTAATTACTGAAGATCGACTGTTCTACATAGCCAACAAAGAGACAGGCATAGCTGGGGCCCATACATGTGCCCATGGCTACCCCTTGGGTCTGGAGGAAGTGGGAGGATTCGAAGGAGAAATTGTTCAGGGTGAGGACCAGTTCGGCCAAACGAATGAGAGTGTTGGTGGAAGGATACTGTTGGGGACGTCGGGAGAGGAAAAAACGGAGGGCTTGGAGGCCCTGGTCATGGCGGATGGAGGTGTAGAGTGTGTTAATCTGAGAGAGCATTAGTCTCTGAGTGTGTTAATCTGTGAGTGTGTTAGAACATAGAACATAGAACAATACAGTGCAGAACAGGCCCTTCAACCCTCAATGTTGCACCAACCTGTGAACTGTTCTCAGCTCATCCCCCTGCACTATCCCATCATCATCCATGTGCTTATCCAAGGATTGTTTAAATCTCCCTCATGTGGCTGAATTAACTACATTAGCTGGTAGGGCATTCCACACCCTTACCACTCTCTGAGTAAAGAACCTGCCTCTGACATCTGTCTTAAATCTATCACCCCTCAATTTGCAACTATGCCCCATCATACAAGCTGACATCATCATCCTAGGAAAAAGGACTTTCACTGTCTACCCTATCTAATCCTCTGATCATCTTGTGTGTCTCTATCAAATCCCCTCTTAACCTTCTTCTTGCCAATGAGAACAGACCCAAGTCCCTCAGTCTTTCCTCATAAGACCATCCCTCCAGATCAGGCAACATCCTGGTAAATCTCCTCTGCACCTTTTCCAATGCTTCCACATCCTTCCCAAAATATGGGGACCAGAACTGTACACAATATTCCAAGTGCGGCCGCACTATCATTTTTAATAGTTATAGCATGACACTATGGCTCTGGAACATAACCCCTCTACCAATAAAACCTAACACACCATATGCCTTCTTAACAGTGCTATTAACCTGGGTAGCAACTTTCAGGGATCTATGTACATGGGCCCCAAGATCCCTCTGCACATTCACACTACCAAGAATCTTTCCATTGACCCAGTATTCTGCCTTCCTGTTATTCTTCCCAAAGTTAGTCTGTGAGTGTGTTAGTGTGTGAGTGGTTTATTCTGTGAGTGTGTTAGGCTGTGAGAGTGTTAGAATGTGTGTTAGTATGTGAGTGTGTTAGTCTGTGAGTGTGTTAGTCCATCTGTAAATCTATTAGTCTGTGTGTGTGTTAGTATGTGAGTGTGTTAGTCTGTGAGTGTGTTAGACTGAGTGTGTTAGTTTGACAACGTGCTAGTAGCTCTGTGAGTGTGTTAGTCTGTGAGTGTTTTAGTCTGTGAGTGTGTTAGTCTGATAGTGTTAGTCCATCTGTGAGTGTGTTTGTCTGTGTGTTAGTTTGTGAGTGTGTTCGTCTATCTGTGAGTGTTAGTCTGTGAGTGTGTTAGTATGTGAGTGCGTTAGTATGTGAGTGCATTAGTCTGTGAGTGTGTTAGTCTGTGAGTGTGTTAGTCTGTGAGTGTGTTAGTCCATCTGTGAATGTGTTAGTCTGTGTGTGTTAGTCTGTGAGTGTGTTAGTCTGTGAGTGTGTTAGTCTGTAATTGCATTAGTCCATCTGTGAATCTGTTAGTCTGTGTGTGTGTTAGTATGTAAGTGTGTTAGTCTGTGACTGTGTTAGAATGTGTGTTAGTGTGTGAGTGTGTTAGTATGTGAGTGTGTTAGTCTGTGAGTGCATTAGTCCATCTGTAAATCTGTTAGTCTGTGAGTGTGTTAGTCTGGGAGTGTTTTAGTCTGTGAGTGTGTTAGTCTGTATGTGTGTGTTAGTTTGTGAGTGCGTTAGTATGTGAGTGTGTTAGTCTGTGTGTGTTAGTTTGTGAGTGCGTTAGTCTGTGAGTGTGTTAGTTTGTGAGTGTGTTAGTTTGTGAGTGCATTAGTATGTGAGTGTGTTAGTTTGTGAGTGCGTTAGTTTGTGAGTGTGTTAGTTTGTGAGTGCATTAGTATGTGAGTGTGTTAGTTCAATGTGAGTGCGTTAGTATGTGAGTGTGTTAGTTTGTGAGTGTGTTAGTTTGTGAGTGCGTTAGTTTGTGAGTGCGTTAGTTCAATGTGAGTGCGTTAGTATGTGAGTGTGTTAATATGTGAGTGCATTAGTTTGTGAGTGTGTTAGTATGTGAGTGTTAGTTCAATGTGAGTGTGTTAGTATGTGAGTGCGTTAGTTTGTGAGTGTGTTAGTTTATGAGTGCGTTAGTATGTGAGTGTGTTAGTTTGTGAGTGTGTTAGTTTGTGAGTGTGTTAGTTCAATGTGAGTGCGTTAGTATGTGAGTGTGTTAGTTTGTGAGTGTGTTAGTTCAATGTCAGTGTGTTAGTTCAATGTGAGTGCGTTAGTATGTGAGTGTGTTAGTTTGTGAGTGTGTTAGTTTGTGAGTGTGTTAGTTTGTAAGTGCGTTAGTCTGTGAGTGTGTTAGTTCAATGTGAGTGTGTTGAGATGCCTGTCTCTGAGAGCGTACTATTTGTTTGAATTGGGTGTGGAATCCTGCTCTTGCTCAATGTAGCTTTGTCCTTTTGATCCTTGTTTTGGTCTGTAGCTGTTGTATGGGGATGCTGGAATTTGCATTCTGTATTCAAATTCAGAATGTGTGTGTGCGTGGGTTCCTTTGCCAGCAAACCCTCACTAAATTTCAGGTGATCCTTGTGCATCATAGCCCAAATCAGTGAGACATCAGCTGGTCCCAGGCTCTAACTACATGGTCTTACATTCTGGAATGAAAGGTAGATTGAAGTGAGTGAAACAGGCAGAGAGAGAATGAGCAAGATATATTGAGAAATGGAAAATGTAAAGAGAGGAAGAGATAGAAAGAGAATTGTGCATTTGCTGAGAAAAAAGAGACACATTTTGTCAAAACTTTTGGTCTTGCACTCTTCTGGACATTTCACAAGAATGCAAAATCCAGGGGAAAACCAACATTTATTTTAATGTCAGTTTCACCTCAAGAACTGGCTTCCTTGAAATTGATCTGAGAAGCGCAATACGGAAAACTTCAATTTTTTTCGAAAGCAATGTTTTGGTTCTGACAGACCAAATAACTTAAAGAGAATTGTGTTGAATTTAAATCCAGAAATCAGCTGTTTGGCCCAACATATCTTTGTCAGTGGCTTTGTCAAAGTTTAACACAGGCCTATATCCACTTTATCTGTGTCCATCACTGTTTCCTCTTCCTGTCTCCCTCATGTATTTATCTAGGTTTCCATTAAGGTCAGCTAGACCATTTACCCCACTGCTTGTCACTGAGAGAGTGAGACATGGAGATCATACTTATAACTCCACTTGGGTTGTGGAGAAAAGTGAGTGTGAGGTGGGAAAAATGAGGCGAATTGTCTCATTCATTCCCTTGCTGCTAACGAACTCATTCCTTGTTTTGAGCATCTTGCTGTTTGTTCTGTCAGAGTTCCAGGTTAGATTTAGCCTTGTACTTGTAGTTACAGCAATAAGATTATGGGGCAGTCAGACAGTGTAGCACTGGCACTGACTGGACTGTCCAGGGATTGGAGGATAAAAACAATGACTGCAGATGCTGGAAACCAGATTCTGGATTAGAGTGGTGCTGGAAGAGCACAGCGGTTCAGGCAGCTTCCAAGGAGCTTCGAAATCCTCAGTCCTATGATGGAGCATGGTATCAGGATTTTGACCCTCTACCTCCTGATGGGAGAATGCCAGGGAGCGGAGAATACAAGGGACCTTCAGCAGGCTGGTTACTGGGAGTTGGGGAGAAGTGTCATGATTTTTTGACTCGAGACAGATGGGATATGAGGGTTCAGTGAGGGTTGACAGGGCTATATTTCCTCTGGGGTTTTGGAGAGGTCGTCACCCTGCTAGCATCTGAAAATGAACCTACTAACCCTGCTAACCCTGTTGGAGTGTATAATTATGGATAGGGTCCCTGAACAACCTGAGAATTTTCAGTTAACCAACATGAGCCAGCATGGATCCATGACAGCTGACAAAACTCACTGAACATTTTGAAGAGATGTCTGAGGCAGTGGGCAGAGGAATGTCTATGGGTGTTGTTTATATGAATTTCTAGAAGGCATTTGATAAAGTCCCACAGAAGAGACTGTCAACTAAGGTAAAAAATTGAATTGAAGGTAAAACACTGAATTGTCATGGCTGTGAAATTAGTTGAATGACAGGCAACAGAAAGTAGACTAGATTAGATTACTTACAGTGTGGAAACAGGCCCTTCGGCCCAACAAGTCCACACTACCCCGCCAAAGCGCAACCCACCCATACCCCTTACCTAACACTACAGGCAATTTAGCATGGCCAATTCACCTGACCAGCACATCTTTGGACTGTGGGAGGAAACCGGAGCACACCCACGCAGACACGGGGAGAACGTGCAAACTCCACACAGTCAGTTGCCTGAGGCGGGAATTGAACCCAGATCTCTGGTGCTGTGAGGCAGCAGTGCTAACCACTGTGCCACCGTGCCGCCCACAATATGATAGTGATAGTAGGGCTAACAGTTAGAGATTCAAGTTAGCCAGTGACCAGTGGTACTCCATAAGGATCTCAATTATTCACATTATTTATTAATGACTTGGATAAAGGCATAGAAAATCATATACCCAAAATTGCTGATGACACAATGTTAGGCAGCATAGTAGACAGTGCGTATGATAGTATAAAATTATCAAGGGATATTGACAAACTAAGTGAATGAGCAAAACCGCAGCAGATAAAATCCAATGTCAGCCAGTATGAGGTTATCCATTTTGGACGAAAATAAAGGAGAGGCTAGGGCACTTTCTCAGCGATATGAAGTTAACGGGTTTTGAGAAGACTTGCAGCTGAGGTTGAGGTTCTGGATGTAAGTTTGCTTGCTGAGCTGGAAGGTTCATTTTCAGATGTTTCCTCACCATTCTGGGTAACATCATCAGTGAGGCCCCAGTGAAGCACTGGTGTTAGTGACCCAGTTTCTATTTATGTGTTTAGGTTTCCCTGGGTTGGTGGTGTCATTTCCTATGTCAGTGATGTAACTTCCTGTGTTGGTGATGTCATATCCTGTTCTTTTGCTCAGAGGATGGTAGATGGGGTCCAAGTCAATGTGTTTGTTGATAGAGTCTCAGTTGGAATGCTATGTTTCCAGAATTCTCGAGCATGTTTCTGTTTGGCCTGTCCTCAGATGGATGTGTTGTCCCAGTCAAAGTGGTGTACTTCCTGATATCAGGGTTCTTAGCAGAGGTAAGAAGGTTAAGGTGAGATCTGTTCAAAGTCTTCAAGATATTAACTGGAAAGACAGGGTTGATAAAGATAAACTATTTCCATTGATTGGGGATTCTAGAACCAGGGCATAGTCTGAGAATTAGGGCCAGACTGTTCAGGGAGAGATATGAGGAAGCATGTCTATACACACAAAGAGTGAGAGAGTTCAACATTCACTTCCATAAACGGCAGTGGCTCTGGATCAGTTATTAAGTTTAAATCTGCCAGAGATAAGAGTTTTGTTAAGCAAAGGTATTAAGGGATATGGGCCACAGGTGAGAGATAGAAACATAGAAGATAGCAACAGGAGTAGGCCATTCGGCCCCTCAAACCTGCTCCATCATTCAATATGATCATGGCTGATCATCCAGCTCAATACCCTTATCTTGCCTCCCCCATATTCCTTGATCACTTTAGCTCCAAGAGCTATCTTTACTTCCTAGACCATAGACCTAGAAGCAGAATTAGACCATTAGGCCCAGAGCAGCTTATGCTCAACATGCCAACTCTCGTGTTCCTCGGATGCTGCCTGACCGTCTGTGCTTTACAACACTCATCCTAAGTATTCCAAGATCCCTGTATACCTCCAATCTAGCCTCTGACACATAGAACGTAGAACAATACAGCGCAGAACAGGCCCTTCAGCCCTCGATGTTGCACCGACCTGTGAACTAAGTCCATCCTCCTACACTATCACATCATTATCCATGTGCTTATCCAAGGATTGTTTAAATCTCCCTAATGTGGCTGAGTTAACTACACTGGCAGGTAGGGCACTCCACGCCCTTACCACTCTCTGAGTAAAGAACCTGCCTCTGACATCTGTCTTAAATCTATCACCCCTCAATTTGCAGCTATGCCCCCTCGTACAAGCTGATGTTATCATTTTAGGGAAATGGCTCTCACTGTCCACCCTATCTAATCCTCTGATCATCTTGTATGTCTCTATCAAATCCCCTCTCAGCCTTCTTCTTTCCGATGAGAACAGACCAAAGTCTCTCATCCTTTCCTCATAAGGCCTTCCTTCCAGACCATGCAACATCCTGATAAATCTCCTCTGCACCTTTTCCAATGCTTCCACATCCTTCCTGTAATATTCCAAGTGCAGCCACACTCGCGTTTTGTATAGTTGCAGCATGACATTACGGCTCTGGAACTCAATCCCTCTACCAATGAAACCTAACACACCGTATGCCTTCTTAACAGCACTATCCACTTGGGTGGCAACTTTCAGGGATCTACGTACATGGCCAATTCACCATCACCTGCACATCCTTGTGACTGTGGGAGGAAACCCGAGCACCTGGAGGAAGGCCGCACAGACACAGGAGAATGTGCAAACTCCACACACAGTCACCCGAGGCTGGAATCGAACCCAGGTCCCTCGTGCTGTGAGGCAACAGAGCTAACCATTGAGCCACCATGCCATTCCTGAACTCCCCCTCCCCCATTACAGAGTCATGCATGTCAAATAGCAGTGTAGGTGTGTCCTAGCACCTTGCAATACTCTGCAGTTTAGGACAGCAAGGTTGGAGTGATGATTGGATAAATTTTCGATGAGCTGATCATGCCGGGAGTGAGAATCTTACCCCTATTGAGGCTTACCCTGCAGCAGTTTATAGATTGCCAAGCAATCAGAGAGGCAGGTATACTGGCAACAAGTCAATGGTCTGCAAGTATCCACACCCTTCTCAAGAATGCATCTAAGAGTTTATATTTATAATCGTTCCTAATTATCACCTCAATAAGCTGTAAAGATTTCACCATGGACTTGTGTCAGCAGAGAAATATGTATTAGTCTCCTCTTCCAAAACCATGGTGAGAAGGCGGTAATAGCTGGAAATTTCAGATATAAGTAAGTCCCAGTTGTCAGCAACGGATCTCTCCCTGCTCCTGATTACTCATCCCAAGCTGAGGGAATACAGTATTCAGTGATTCCCAAACACAGCAACACTATACTTCACAAAGCAAATAAAACAGATTGGCACCTCCAAATGAGTGAGGTGTGGGATTAGTGAGAGACAAAAGGTTTGAATCATTTGCTAACTGGGCACTGAGACAGAAGAGGGCTTAATTCCGTCAATATTAAAAACATAACTCCCATGTCATGGGACTTTTGAGGAACTGAGAAGTGTAGTCTTTATCATGAAAAGTGTCAACTCCAGAATAAATACCCGGCAACAGACACCGTGATGCTGACTGTGTTCCTGAGGCCTCTTGTTCAGGCCTGTTTCCAGTCAGTAGCAGTGTTCAGCTGTGATAAAAACTTTCACATTCCCCTTATCTGACACTCTTTGTGTCCCAGCTTTCAGCGCTGTTTGAAATTTACAGATGAACATGTTGAACTATTGTTTGATCCAACAGGCAATTATGTCTCAAAATAAGAATAAGAGCAAATGTAGACTATTTGGCCCCTTCAAGCCTGCTCTTCACTCAGTAAGATACTGCTCAACAGCCTCAACCCTTTGCCTCCCACTCTCCATTTCCTGTGATTCCGTGAAGATTAAAATTCTCTCTGGGCCAGCCTTAAATCGATTCAATGATGGGACTTCCACAGCCATATGGAGTTTTTTTTTTAAGCGAATCATTGAATTCCTATAGTGTGGAAACAGGCCATTTGGCCCAACAAGTCCACACTGACCTTCTGAAGAGTATCCCACCCACACCCATTCTCTTGCCCTATTACTCTAACTAATGCAGCTAACCTACACATCCCTGAACACTATCAGCAATTTAGCTTGGCCAATTCATCTCACCTGCATATCTCTGGATTGTGGGATGAAATACGGAGGAAACCCATGTGGAGAATGTGCAAAATCCACACAGATAGTCACCCAAAGTTGGAATCGAACGGGGGTCCTTGGTGTTCTGAGCCACCGTGCTGCTCACAGATAAGAGAAAAACCCTTTTTGCTTGTTACAAGTTTATGAATGGAAACTAAATGTGAATATTACAGCTAGAGCCTGACTTTTCAAGAGGGAAATTAGAACATATTTCCAAACAAAAAGGACAGAAGTTTGCAATTCTCACAAATGGCAATTGACAGCAGATCAATTGCTGATGTCAAAATGAAGATGGTTCAATATTTTGTTTTCCAAAGACATTAACGGATATAAGGCTAAGTTAGTGTAGAGAGTTCAGTCACACTAGATCCCATTAAATGGCTGAAGATGCTCAAAGAGTTGAAACATTCCCTCCTGCGACCGTGTCCCTAAAAGCTTCAGAAAATGTTGTGGCCTTGGACCATTTTTAATTAGAACATAGAACATAGAAAAATACAGCGCAGTACAGGCCCTTCGGCCCTCGATGTTGCGCCGACCGAAGCCTACCTAACCTACACTAGCCCAATAACCTCCATATGCTTGTCCAATGCCCGCTTAAATGACCCTAAAGAGGGAGAGTCCACCACTGCTACTGGCAGGGCATTCCATGAACTCACAACCCGCTGAGTAAAAAATCTACCCCTAACATCTGTCCTATACCTACCACCCCTTAATTTAAAGCTGTGTCCCCTAGTAACAGCTGACTTCATTAGCGGAAAAAGGTTCTCACTGTCAACCCTATCTAAACCCCTAATCATCTTGTACACCTCTATCAAATCTCCCCTAAACCTTTTTTTTTTAGATTACTTACAGTGTGGAAACAGGCCCTTTGGCCCAACAAGTCCACACCGTCCCGCCGAAGCGCAACCCACCCATACCCCTACATCTACCCCTTACCTAACACTACGGGCAATTTAGCATAGCCAATTAACCTGACCTGCACATCTTTTTGGAGTGTGGGAGGAAACCGGAGCACCCGGAGGAAACCCACACAGACACGGGGAGAACGTGCAAACTCCACACACAGTCAGTCGCCTGAGGCGGGAAATGAACCCGGGTCTCTGGCGCTGTGAGGCAGCAGTGCTAACCACTGTGCCACCGTGCCGCCCAGAGAATGAGAAAAGCCCCAAGTGCCTCAGCCTTTCCTCATAACTTGTAGGGGGAATTGTCAGCAATTCCTTTATAAACGTTAAATAAACTAGAGGCCAATGAATCTCATATAGATTAAACATTTCACAGAATTACAAATAGTTGTGGTGCAGGAGGCTGCCATTTGCCTATTGTATCATGGCTTATTGAGAATGTCAGTGTTGTTTCAGTGGAAAGTCTTTTCCTTATCCCATTCTGAGTCAATCCTCTGATACTGACACTGGGCCACAGTGCTAGATTTCCCCAACTCCCAACGCCCATCCCTCCAACATCCATCACAATCTCTCCCCCATTCCCCCCATCACAGTATCACCCTTACCGATTATGTGTGGATCCTGCCTCACACTGTACTTCACAAAGCAAATAAAACAGAATGGCAGCTCTAAATCAGTGGGGTGCTGGATTATTGAGAGACAAAAGGTTTGCTAACTGGGCAGTGAGACAGAGGAGGGCTTAATTCTGTCAACATTAAAAACATAATTCCCCTTTTGAATCAAACGGAAGCAGATGATAGGCAGTGACTTGAATTGCCATAAATAACAACAGGTTCAAAGCTTTTCCAGACAGCTGTACACCATGGGCGCTGGAGTGCATTAGTTCCCCCTCCAACTCCATTTTAATTTAACACCTTCCCTCTCATCATTGAATTAGCTTTATTGTCGTATGTGTTCACGTGAGTTGTGAAAAGTTTACAAGTTGCAACTTGGCGCCATCTTCAGTACAAAGGCACCTGGGTACAAAACTTGGTACAAAGTAGAAAAATAAAGACAACAAAATTTAAAAAGTTTAAAAGATTACCATCCTTCTCACTGAACATGAAGGTGCCAGTGTTGAACTAGAGTGAGCTGAAAATGTGTTGCTCGATAAGCGCAGCAGGTCAGGCAGCATCCAAGGAGCAGAAGAATCGACGTTTCGGGCATGAGCCCTTCTTCAGGAACACTTCGGGCTCATGCCCAAAATGTCGATTCTCCTGCTCCTTGGATGCTGCCTGACCTGCTGCGCTTTTCCAGCAACACATTTTCAGCTCTAATCTCCAACATCTGCAGTCCTCACTTTCTCCTTGAACTAGAGTGAACAAAGTTAAAAATCACACAACACCAGGTTATAGTCCAACAGGTTTATTTGGAAGCAGTAGCTTTCGGAGCGCTGCTCCTTCATGCAGTGGTTGTGGTGTACTGGATCATAAGACATAGAATTTAGAGCAAAAGATCACAGTGTTATGCAACTGAAATGATATATTGGGCAAGCCTGGATTATTGTTCGGTTTTTTATCTTTTAGAATGGAGTGCGGGTTTCGGTTCATTAATATGTAATTTCTCTTATGTCTCATTCTCGAGATAACACACACATGTTACACCCCTCACACTCGCACCCACGCACACACCCCCTTACAGATATATACCCCATCACACTCATGTACACCCCTCACACTCACACCCACGCACACACCCCCTTACAGATATATACCCCATCACACTCATGTACACCCCTCACACTCACACCCACGCGCACACACCTCACTGATGTATACCCCATCTCACTCACATACACACTTTACCAAGCATGCACACAGGAAAACACACACACTCACATGCCCTCACATTCACATGCACACACACACTCACTCTCTCTCTCTCTCTCTTTTATGCACACACACATATAAGTCTACGCGGTGAATTTGCATTTGCAGATTTGTATTTGCAGATGCATTCCATTTTGCTCAAAAAGTGCACAATCTGCAGGCAGCCAATCCATGTAACATTTTATAAGTTTCACTTTGGAAATAGAACCAGTCTGAGTCAAGATTGGGATACAGACAGACTTTAACCTCACACCTTTGATACGTTGTCTGTGCTGCGATGTCACCTTTGTTTCATAAAACCTTAAGCTATCTCGAGAATCACCTCAGGAGATTTCCCACCCAGAGCTTCCAACCTCATAGTCCAGGAACCCCGCACTACCCGGTTCTACCTCCTTCCCAAGATCCACAAGCCTGACCACCCTGGCCAACCCATTGTCTCAGCATGCTGCTGCCCCACTGAACTCATCTCTACCTACCTCGACGCTGTCCTATCCCCCCTAGTCCAGGAACTCTCCACATACGTTCGAGACACCACCCACGCCCTCCACCTCCTCCCAGACTTCCGTTTCCCTGGCCCCCAACGCCTCATCTTCACCATGGATATCCAATCCCTCTACACCTCCATCCGCCATGACCAGGGCCTCCAAGCCCTCCGTTTCTTCCTCTCCCGACGTCCCCAGCAGTACCCTTCCATTGACACTCTCATTCGTTTGGCTGAACTGGTCCTCATCCTCAACAATTTTTCCTTCAAACCCTCCCACTTCCTCCAGACAAAAGGAGTAGCCATGGGCACCCGTATAGGCCCCAGCTATGCCTGTCTCATTGTTGGCTACGTAGAACAGCCCATCTTCCGTAGTTAAACCAGCACCACCCCCTACCTCTTCCTCCGCTACATAGATGACTACATCAGCGCCACCTCGTGCTCCCACGAGGAGGTTGAGCAGTTCATCAACTTCACCAACACATTCCAGCCTGATCGTAAGTTCATCTGGACCAGCCCTGACACCTCCCTCTCCTTCCTAGACATCTCTATCTCAATCAATGATGACCAACTTAACACTGACATGTTTTTACAAACCCACCGACTCCCACAGCTACCTGGATTACACCTCTTCCCATCCTACCTCCTGCCAAAATGCCATCCCGAATTCCCAATTCCTCCGTCTCAGCCACATCTGCTCCCAGAAGGACCAGTTCCACCACAGAACACACCAGATGGCCTCCTTCTTTAAAGAATGTAACTTCCCCTCCCATGTGGTTGAAGATGCCCTCCAACGCATCTCATCCACTTCCTGATCCTCCGCCCTTGAACCCCACCCCTCCATCCGTAACAAGGACAGAATCCCCCCGGTCCTCACCTTGCCCCCCCACTAACCTCCATATACATCTCATCATTCTCCGCCATTTCTGCCACCTCCAAACAGACCCCATCACCAGAGGTATATTCCCCTCCCCATCTCTTTCCACTTTCCATAAAGACCATTCCCTCTGCAACTACCTGGTCCCCCAACAACCCACCCTCCCCTCCTGGCACCTTCCCCTGCCACCACAGGAATTGCCAAACCTGCGCCCACACCTCCTCCCTCACCTCCAACCAAGGCCCCAAAGGAGTCTTCCACATCCATCAAAGTTTCACGTGCACTTCCACACATGCCACTTATTATATCCATTGCTCCCAAAGCGGTCTCCTCTACACTGGGGAGACAGGACACCTACTCGCAGTGCACTTCAGAGAACATCTCCAGGACACCCGCACCAATCAACCCCACCATCCCGTGGCCGAACACTTCAACTGCCCCTCCCGCTGTGCCGAGGACATGAAGGTTCTGGGCCTCTTCCATCACCACTCCCTCACCACCCAACGCCTGGAGGAAGAACATCTCCCGCCTCGGAATACTTCAACCCCAGGGCATCAATGTGGACTTCACCAGTTTTCCTCATTTCCCCTCCTCCCACCTTACCCCAGGTCCAACCTTCCAGCTCAGCACCATCCTCATGGCCTGTCCCATCTGACAATCTTCCTTCCCACCTATCCACTCCACCCTCCCCTCCAACCTATCACCTTTACCCCCACCTCCATCCACCTATTGCATTCTCAGCTACCTTGCCCCCAGCCCTACATCTCTCCCATTTATCTCTCCACCCCCAAGGCTCCCAGCCTCACTCCTGATGAAGGGCTTTTGCCCAAAATTTTGATTCTCCTGCTCCTTGGCTGCTGCCTGATCTGCTATGCTTTTCCAACACCACACTCTCGACCCAGTTTCAATTCCACCTGCTCGAGTGTCAGACATATCTGAGAAGGTTAATTACAAATAACAGGGTCCTCTCATCCCATGTACAGTATTGGTTTCCATGCCGAAGGATATATCTGCCCCAGAAGGAGAGTAACTAAGACTCACCTGCAAGGAAGGGAAAGCTAGAGGAGACTTTAAAGGGGAGTCAGTCTATGTTGCCTGGCATTTGGAGGGCACCTGACTTCAGCCTATAAAATTCAGAAAGAGAATTGACTGGATAGATGTGAGAGGATGTTCTTGCAAATGGGGATTCTAGAACAGGACTGCATTATTTAGGACTGAAAAAAGGAGGAATCTCTTCACTCCAAACTGCTGTGAGTCTTAGAAATTCTCTACCTCAGAGGGTTATCCAAGCTCTATTATTGAGTAAAATCAAAACAGAGCTTGATATATTTTTCGAGAATTGAAGGATATGTGGATGTGAATAAGTGGGGAAAAATAGGGTGGTCCAATGTCAACCTTTAACACTATTCTTTCACGAGACGCCAGTATTTGGAGTTTTGCTTTTGCAAGACCAGCATTTGCTGCCTCATTAATAATCATCTATGAACTGAGACACTTGCTGTATAATTTTCAGAGTCAACCCTCACTACTGGGAGTCTGGAGTCAAATGTAGGCCAGACTGGTACAGCCTGAAAGGACATTAGTGAAGCAGATAGGGTTTTAGTAACAAAAACAAATGATAGTCATCATTGTCTACGTCACAAAAGCTAACTTTCACCTCCAGTTTCATGAATGGATCTCCAATTGCTGTAGTAGGATTAGAATCTTCATCCTCAGAGGAGACACTTGAGCCTCTGGATGACTGATCAAGTGATATTATCATTATATTACCGAAGCCTGACTGAATAGGCTTGACGGGCTGAATGGCCTGTTCCTTCTCTCACATGGTATTTTCTGATATCAAACTTGAACAGAACCAATCTCCAGTCCACTGACACTCTGAATGCACTGTGGGAACACCACTTCCTGTTCCACTATATGCCTTCCCCTTCACACTATCATGACAAGTTATGCAGATCAGCATGTTGTTACAGACACCCCACAACTACAAGTCACAAAAACTCTTTAAAATGTCTTTCCCTAACTGAGGAAGAGGGTGAGGGAGGAGAGTTGTGAACTCTCAGACAGAGGATTATGTGTATGTCCTCCCACACTGACCAGCAGTGATGAGTGGACTGGACTCAGCAATTGGTTAGTCTGTGAACCGGGAGCCAACGACAAGGGTGGGAGTCAATGACAGTTTCAGGATGCCACCCCAGTCCATGACAATGTCACTTCCTCTCATAATCTCTAGCATTTGTGGGAATACAATTTCTGATATTGGTGTGGGCAAGTTGTTGGAGGGAATCCTGAGGGACAGGGTGTACATGTATTGGAAAGACAAGGACTGATTAGGAATAGTCAACATGGCTTTGTGCATGGGAAATCGTGTCTCACAAACTTGAATGAGTTTTTTTGAAGACGTAACAAAAAGGATTGATGAGGGCAGAGTGATAGATGAGATCTATATGGACTTCAGTAAGGCGTTCGACAAGTTTCCCCATGGGAGACTGGTTAGCAAGGTTAGATCTCATGGAATACAGGGAAAACTAGCCATTTGGATACAGAACTGGCTCAAAGGTAGAAGACAGAGGGTGGTGATGGAAGGTTGCTTTTCAGACTGGAGGCCTGTGACCAGTGGAGTACCACAAAGATCGATGCTGGGTTCACTACTTTTCATCATTTATATAAATGATTTGAATATGAACATGAGAGAAATAGTTAGTAAGTTTGCAGATGGCACCAAAATTGGAGGAGTAGTGGACACCGAAGAAGGTTACCTCAGATTACAACAGGATCTAGATCAGATGGGCCAATGGGCTGAGGAGTTGCAGATAGAGTTTAATTTAGAGAAATTTAGAGAAATGCATTTTGGAAAGGCAAATCGGGGCAGGACTTATACACTTAATGGTAAGGTCCTGGGGAGTGTTGCTGAACAAAGAGACCTTGGAGTGCAGGTTTATAGTTCCTTGAAAGTAGAGTCACAAGTAGATAGGACAGTGAAGAAGGCATTTGATATGCTTTCCTTTATTGGTCAGAGTATTGAGTACAGGAGTTGGGAGGTCATGTTGTGGTTGTACAGGATGTTCGTTAGTCCACTTTTGGAATTCTGTTCTCATTCCTATCGAAAGGATGTTGTGAAACCTGAAAGTGTTCAGAAAAGATTTACAAGGATGTTGTCAGGTTTGGAGGATCTGAGCTAGAGGGAGAGGCTGAATAGACTGGGATGGTTTTCCCTGTTGCGTTGAAGGCTGAGGGGTGACCTTACAGAGGGACATAGATAGGATAAATAGACAAGTTCGTTTCCCTGGAGTGGGGGAGTCCAGAACTAGAGGGTGTAGGTTTGGGGTGAGAGGGGAAAGATATAAAAGGGACCTAAGAGGCAACTTTTTCACACAGAGGGTGATACACTTAAGGAATGACCTGCCAGAGGAAGTGGTGGAGGCCAGTACCAATTCAGCATTTAAAAGGCATTTGGATGGGTATATGAATAGTAAGGGTTTGGAGGGATATGGGCCGGGTGCTGGCAGGTGGGACTAGATTGGGTTGGGATATCTGGTCAGCATGGACGGGTTGGACCAAAGGGTCTGTTTCCATGCTGTATATCTCTATGACTCTAATTGTACTAATATCAGAATGTCAACATTTGACTTAAGTGATTTTTAAAAAATATTTATGGGATGTGTTTCTGGCTGGGCCCAGCATTTATCACCCGTCCCTAGTTGCCCCTTGTGAAGGTGGGGGTGAGCTGCCTTCCTGACCCACTGCAGTCCATGTGCTGTAGGGTGACCCACAATGCCCTGAGGGAGGGAATTCCAGGATTCTGACTCCGGGTCATTGAAGGAACGGTGATATATTTCCAAGTCAGGATGGCAAGGGGCTTGGCGGGGAACTTGCAGAGGGTGGTGTTCCCATGTATCTGCTGTTTTTGTCTTTCTAGATGGAAGTGGTTGTGGGTTTGGAAGGTGCTCTCTGAGGATCTTTGGTGAATATCTGCAGCGCATCTTGTAGACAGTACACACTGCTGCTACTGAGCGTCGGTGGGGGAGGGAGGGGATGTTTGTGGATGTGGTGCCAATCAAGTGGACTGCTTTGTCCTGGATGGTGTTGAGCTTCTTGAGTGTTGTTGGAGCTGCCCCCATCCAGGGCAAGTGGGGAGTATTCCATCACACTCCTAGCTTGTGCCTTGTAGATGGTGGATAGACTTTGGGGAATTGAGGGGGTGAGTTACTTGCTGCACTATTCCTAGCCCCTGACCTGCTCACATTGCACACATCCAACAAGTGAATAAAACAAAATATGACTGGTCTAATTCAGTCCCTTGTCAATTGTAACCCACCAGGATCTCAATTGTGGATAATTCAGTGATAGTGACACCACTGAAAGTCAAGGTGCATTGGTTAGATTGTCTTTTATTGGAAATAGTCTTAGCCTGGTATTTGTGTGGCATGCATATTACCTGCGACTTGTCAGCGACTTGGACAGACTGGGTCTGCATACACTGGAAACGTGAAGAATGAGTGTGATGTTATGGAAATATATTAGATCCGAAAGGGAATTAACAGGGTGGATATTATTCACCTCCTGCATTTGAACATGGACTGTTTCAGTATCTAAGGAGTCACACACATGGTTCTGAACATTATATAATCACCGGCAAACATCCCCATTCTGACCTTTTAATGGAGGGAAGGCATTGTTAGAGCAGCTGGAGATCTGGATGTAGGTTTGCTCGCTGAGCTGGAAGTTTCATTTCCAGACATTTCGTCACCATACTAGCTACTGGCACTGGTGGTATGGCCCACTTTCTATTTATGCGTTTAGGTTTCCTTGGGTTGGTGATATTATTTCCTGTGGTGTTGCAATTTCCTGTTCTTTTTCTCAGCGGGTGGTAAATGGCATCCAAGTCAATGTGTTTATTGATAGAGTTCCGGTTGGAATGCCATGCTTCTAGGAATTCTCGGGTGTGTCTTTGTTTGGCTTGTCCTAGGACGGATGTGTTGTCCCAGTCGAAGTGGTGTCCTTCCTCACCTGTATGTAAGGATACTAGTGAGAGTGGGTCATGTCTTTTTGTGGCTAGTTGGTGTTCATGTATCCTGGTGGCTAGTTTTCTGCCTGTTTGTCCAATGTAGTGTTTGTTACAGTTCTTGCACAGTATTTTGTAAATGACATTAGTTTTGCTTGTTTGTTTAACACTAGATCCGCTCTGTCTATGTGTAAAGTCTGAAATATTTAAAATAATTTGTTGCTAATTATTCCAAGGGGAATGAAATATCAAAGTAGGGACGTTGGAAAGAGCACGGATCAGACAGAAAGAAAGGATGTAAATCTGTGAAAAGCAGTTCAGAGAAAATTCACTCAATTGACACCTGCAAGAAAAAGAGGGTTACCTCACATCGAAAGCTGGACAGACTGGGTCTGCAAACACTGGAAACGTGAAGAATGAGTGTGACGTTATGGAAATATATTAGATCCTAAAGGGAATTAACAGGGTGGCTGCTGAGAGGAACCTTGCCCTTGAGGGAGAGATTGGAACCGGGGACAAAGTTTAAAAATAAGGAGTCTCCCACTTAAAACAGAGATGAGGAGGCATTTTTTCTTTGGAACTCTCTTCCCCAGAGAATGGAGGGCTCTGGTCTTTTCACACAGAGGTGGACAGGTTCCTCATGTACAAGGGCATCAGGGGGTATCGAAAGGTGTAGTGCTGGAAAGATTGGAGTCAAAAGGTGCGACGCTGGAAAAGCGCAGTCAGTCAGGCAGCGGCCGAGAAGCAGGAGATCCAAAGATCCTCAGACTGCACCTTCCAAACCCACATTCCCGATGAAGAGCTAATGCTCAAAATATCGATTTTCCTGCTCCTCGGATGCTGCCTGACGCTTTTCCAGCGTCGCACTTTTTGACTCCAATCTTGAGCACTTGCAGTCCTCACTTTCTCCCATCAGGGGATATCAGGAATGATCGGGAACGTGGAGTTGAGGCCACTCTGCCCAGGATCTTATTGATCTGAAAAGTTTGGAGTAGGAGGCCACTCCGCCCGTCTACTCCTGCTCTGCCACTCCATCAGACTGTAGCTGACCTGACTGCTCTAGATTCCACTGAAATCAACAGGCGCTTGAGTACTGCTAAAAAAAAAGACACGTTTTTGTCGAAGTTGTTGGTTTACCCTCCATCAGGAGATTTTGCAAAATTAGCAACATTAAGGGAAGACTGTAAAATGAAGAAGTGTTTTTCTCAGCAGTGCTCAACTTCACACATCAGTCCAGAGTGGAGTGGGCTTGAGGGAAGTATGGCTCACTCCTGTTTCTTGTTTGTATGATTGATGGCTTCTTCTTTCAAACTGCCCATCTCCAACGTAGTTAGTCTCTCTCTCTCTCTCTCTCTCTCTCTCCATCTCTCTTCATCTCTCTCTCTCTGTCTCTCTCTCTCTCTCTCTCTCTCCATCTCTCTTCATCTCTCTCTCTCTGTCTCTCTCCATCTCTGTCTCTGTCTCTCTCTCTCTCTGTCTCTCTCCATCTCTGTCTCTCTCTCTCTCTCTCTCCATCTCTCTCTCTCTCTCCGTCTTTCTCTGTTTCTCTCCGTTGCTGTCTCTCTGTCTTTTTTACTCGCTTTCTCTGTCTCTCTCTCTCTTTCTCTCTCACTGTCTCTCTCTCTCTCCGTCTCTCTCTGTCTATCTCTCTCCATCTCTTTTTCTCTCTCTGTCTGCCTTCCTCTCTATCTCTTTCTCTCTCTGCCTGCTTCCACCTCTCCCTGTCTCTCTCTCTCTCTCTGACCCTGTCTCGTTCTTTTTCATCTTTCAGTGTCTCACCTTGCCCAAGATCTTCTGTAAGTATTTCACTTCACACAAATACTGATGGAGAAGCTCTCCCCAGATGCTCAGCTGGGAGCTGTGATGTGAAGTGTTTGCAAGTGATTTACAGATTGTGGACCGACATGCCGATCCATCTGCTGATACACTCAACATCACTGACAACCAGCATCCCAGCATAAGATTGGACCCCCAGACCCCCTGCCCCTCTCTGGACCCCCAGAAACCTTGCCCCTTCCCGGACCCCCAGACACCCTGCCCCTTCCCGGACCCCAGGCCCCCTGCCCCTCCCCAGACCCCCAGACCCCCTGCCCCTCCCTAGACCCCCAGACTCCCCGCCCCTCCCTGGACCCCCACCCCTCCCTGGACTCCCAGACCCCCTGCCCCTCCCCAGACCCCCAGATACCCTGCCCCTCCACGGACCCCCAGAACCCCCGCCCCTCCCCGGACCCCGAGACCCCCACCCCTCCCCGGACCCCCAGATCCCCTGCCCCTCCCTGGACTGGTGTGACTGGTTATTGGGCACTAATGGGAACGTGGGTCAAAGTGTGGTGCTGGATAGGCACAGCTGGTCAGGTGGCATCTGAGGAGCAGCAAAGTCAACATTTCGAGCGTAACACTTCTTCTGAAGGGTGTTTGCTTGAAACATCAACTCTCTTGCTCCTTGGATGATGCCTGACTGGCCTTATTTTTCCAGCACCTTACGTTTTGACTGATCTCCAGCACCTGCAGTCCTCACTTTCCCCCAACTAATGGGAATGTGGAGGAATCAGGCCAGCTGCTATCTTCCGGCATAATAGAACAGGCTCAAGGACTGAGTGGTCTATTCTTGTTCATAATTGGTCTGTTTGTAAATTCACCTTCCTCTGCTCTTGGTCTTGCTCTGTGTGTTTGCTCCTTTCTGCTCCCCTCTCTTGATCTCTACGTCTCTGGGTGTCTCCCTTTGCCAGGTCTATCTCTATTGGTTGCACTCCTGATCTCTCTCTCTCTTCCTCAGTCTTGCTCTGCCAGTCTATAGCGTACTCTAGCTGGTAAAAACAATGACTGCAGATGCTGGAAACCAGATTCTGGAATAGTGGTGCTGGAAGAGCACAGCAGTTCAGGCAGCATCCGAGGAGTACTCTATCTGTCTATCTCACTCTACATTTCACTCTCTGCTAATCTCTCTCCATCACTCTCTCTGTCTTTGCCAAAGGCTCTCTGAATCTTGCTCTGTCTCCCTATCAATTTCTCTTGATCATTATATCTCTGACACACCCTGTTTCTCTTGTACTTTTAGCTTCTCTCTATCGTTCACAATTCCTCTCCCACTCTCTCTCTCTCTCACACACACACTCCCTCTCTCCCCCTCTCTGCTAGTCTTTCTCACTGTTTCTCTTTCTCTCTCTCTCTCTCTCTCACACACACACACACTCACTCTCTCCCTCTCTCTCCACTGGTCTCTCTCACTGTATCTGTTTCTCTTTCTCTCTCTCTCTCTCTCTCTCTCTCTCTCACTTTGTCCCTCTCCCTCTCTCTCTGTCTCTACTGGTCTCTCTCACAATATCTGTCTCTCTCTCACACACACACACACACACACACACTCTCTCTCTCTCTCTTTCTCTCTCTCTGCTGGTCTCTCTCACTGTATCTGTTTCTCTTTGAATCGCTCTCTCTCTCTCTCTCTTGCTCTTTCCACCTGCGCGCCTACCGCTCCCCACCCCCCCCACCACCTCTTTCTCTCTTCTGGTCTTTCTCACTGTATCTGTCCCTCTTTATCTCTCTCTCTCACACACACACACTCTATGTATCTCTCTCTCTCTGTCAGTCTGTCTCACTGTATCCATCTCTCCTGTTTCTCCTTTTATCTTTCCTGCTCCCTCCTACTCTCTCTTTTGCTCTATTGCTCTATTTTTCTGTCTCTCTCTGCAGAGATCATTCTCAGCTGTCATTGCTTTGAGCATTTCCTATCTGACAATTAATATTCGCTTGGGTGGGGAGGCAGAGGTGGTAAAGGGGTGTGGGCACCACTGACAAAACTGGGATTTGTCTCCATACCTAATTGCCTCTGTGTGGCTTGATTGGCCATTACAGGGGGCAATTAGGAGTGTCCGTAATGCTGTGTGAGTCTGGAGTCACATGTAGGCCAGATCAGGTAAGGACAGCAGATTTCCTTCCCTGAAGGACATTAGTGAACCAATCCCTGGCTAGATTATAGAGAATAGTAACATAGGGAATAGGAGCAGGAGGAGGCCATTCAGCCCCTTGAGCCTGCTCTGCCATTCATTATGATCATGGCTGGTCATCCAATTCAATAGCCTGTTCCTGCTTTTCCCCATATCCTTTGATGCTTTTAGCCCCATCTACTATATCCGACTCCTTCTTGAAATCATTCAATGCTTTAGCCTCAATTGCTTTCTGTGGTAGTGAATTCTACTGTTTCTGATTATAAGGAACCTACATTTTTCTTCACTAATCTTTTTCTTTTCACAAACTTTTCAAAACTTTTACAGTCAATGTTTATGTTTCCTACATGCTTACTCTTAGAATTTATCTTGCTTTTCTTAATCAATCCCTGCGTTCTTTGCTGAATTCTAAACTGCTCCCATTCCTCAGCTCCATAGTGATTGTAATGAGGTCAGCTAAGTGGACCGCGTAGAATCGGAGTTCCTTGATCGGGGCTGTTAACCTGGTCCAAACAGGGAGCCCTGGCTGACAGATCGGAACTGGAGTGTCAGGGGTTCTGCTCACTCAAGGGGCTGCCTCTGAGTTAACTGGGTCACTGTCATGTACTGTGCATTTGCAAATAAAGGGTGAGTGATGACAGGATACCGGCCGCTACGGAGTTATTTCAAGATCTGTTGCTTTATTGATGTAATCTCCAGTGCGGCTGTGTAGAACCTATTGGTGTTTGTGCTGTGCATGAGTCTGCTTCCAGCATCCTTGCATCTCTGTCGAACTGTGGATGATGGCTTAGACAGCAACATCCATTAAGTAATTCCTACTGATGATTTGCTGCTATAACTATACATTGGACAAACACATGCATGAAAATGGAATAGTGTAGGATAGATGGGCTTCAGATTGGTTGCACAGATCAGCACACGATCGAGGGTCAAATGGCCTGTACTGCACTCTAATGTTCTATGTCCTATGTTTATTTTTAAAAGCCCCTGTGCATATTGAGAATAGTGTTCTCTGTTTTTTTTATATATGGAGACAAGTATGCCCTGTGTGTATTAAAGAGAATAGCAGCTCTGTGTACAGTATTGTAGATTAGCAGTCCCTGTGTATATTATAGAGAATTACAGTGCCTGTGTATATTATAGAGAACAGCTGTCCCTGTGTATATTGTACAGAATAGCAGTCCCTGTGTATATTATGGAGAATAGCAGTCCCTATGTGTATTATACAGAATTACAGTCCCTGTGTATATTATACAGAATCACTGTCCCTGTGTATATTATAGAGAACAGCAGTCCCTGTGTATATTGTACAGAATAGCAGCCCCCGTGTATATTATAGAGAATAGCAGTCCCTGTGTATATTATAGAGAATAGCAGTCCCTGCGTACATTATACAGAATAGCAGTAGATTTGCTCGCTGAGCTGGAACATTCATTTTCAGACATTTCGTCACCAGAGGTAGGTAAAATCATCAGTGAGCGTCCGGATGAAGCACTGGTGGCCTGGCTTACTTTTTGTTTATGCGTTTTCCTTGGGTTGGTGATGTAATTTCCTGTTCACACCCAATGAACACAGTCTGCCGATTTCTTAGCAACAAAACCCAACAAGCAGACAAAACACATCCAGAAACCCTAGCCACTCTCCCCTACTTCAAAAACATCTTGGAAATGACGGCCAGACTACTCAGACCCCTTGGCATCATTGTAGCCCACAAACCCACCAACACACTAAAACAGCAGCTAATGAACTTGAAAGATCCTACACAGACAACAAGCAAAACTAATGTTATTTACAAAATACCGTGTAAAGACTGTAACAAACACTACATTGGACAAACAGGCAGAAAGCTACCTAGCAGGGATAGTGTAGAAGGACAAGCTGAGAATAGTTGACAGTTCGGCGCAACATCGAAGGCCGAAGGGCCTGTTCTGCACTGTATTGTTCTATATTCTATGTTCTAAACACATTGACTTGGATCCCATTTACTACCCACTGAGAAAAAGAACAGGAAATGACATGGGAAATGGCATCACCAACCCAAGGAAACCTAAACACATAAATAGAAAGAGGACCATGCCCCAGTGCTTTATCCGGAGGCTCACTGATGATATTACCTAGTAGGGTGACGAAACATCTGAAAACGAACCTTCCAGCTCAGCGAGCAAACCTACATCCAGAACCTCAACCTGAGCTACTCTTCTCAAAACTCACTAACAGAATAGTAGTCCCTGTGTATATTATACAGAGTAGCAGTCCCTGTGTATATTAGAGAGAATAGCAGTCCCTATTTATATGATAGGGGAGGCAGTGGTATTGTTGCTGCTTACAGGTTATATCTGTGAGGACAGGCACTCAGAAATTGCTCAAATAGATGGCAGAATTTGAATACAATAAAAATTAAGACATGAAAACCTCATCGATTGTTGTAAAATACCAACTGGTTCACATCTGTCTTTTTGGGAAGGAAATCTATCATCCCCACCTGGCCTGGCCTCCATGTGACTCCTGACCCACAGCAATGCAGATGACCCTAACCTGTCCTCTCAAACTGCCATGCGAGATATTCCGTTATATCAATCGCTACAAATTTTCAACAAAGAAATGAAACCAGATGAAAAACTGTCATTGACTTAGGTACCAGAAAAGACAACGGCAAAAACAGCCCTGTCAAATCTGCAGGGTCCTCCTCACTAACATCTGGGGGCGAGTGCCAGTATTGGGACAGCTGTCTCACAGACTGACACAGTCATGCTCACTGAATCATACCTTATAAACAATGTCCTAGACACCACCATCCCTGGAGATGACCTGTCACATCGACAGGACAGACCCAGCAGAGGTGACGACGTAATGGGATACAGTCGGAAGAGAGTTGCCCTGGGAATTCTCAACAGTACTCCCATAAAGCAGTACTGTCATTCAAGAAGGAAGCAGGGGATATCGGGATAAACCGGGAAAGTTCAAGCCAGTCAGTCTAACCTCAGTGGTGGGGTTACAATTGGAAGCAATTCTGAGGGACAGAAAAAAATTGCATTTGGAGAGGCAGGGATTAATCAAGAACAGTCAGCATGGTTTTGTTAAGGGGAGATCACGTCTGACCAACTAAATTGGATTATTTGTAGAGGTGAGCGACGTGTGTAGATGAGGGCATTGATTTTGACATTGTCTACTTGGACCTCAGTAAGGTTTTTGATGTGATCCCGAACAGGAGACTGATAGTGAAGGTAAAATCTAATGAGATCCAGGGCCAATTGACTAATTAGGATCAGAATTAGCTGAGAGGCAGGAAACAGAGGGTGATGGTTGAGGGGTGTTTTGCCTGATGGGAAGCCTGCAACCAGTGGCAAACCACAGGAAGCTGTGTTGGGGTCCTTGCTGTTTGTGTTAATATAAATGATTTAGACTTGGATGTAGGAAGTTTGATCATTAAATTCGCTGATGATATAAAAGTTGGTAGGTTAGTAAATGGTGAGGCGAATAGACTTATATATAGGCGGATCAGCGGCCAAAGGAGTTCAATCCAGATAAATATGGGGTGATGCACTTAGAGAACACCAGCCCTTGTCTATGTTTACAGAGAATAATAGAATCCTTACACTGTGGAAGCAGGCCATTTGGCCCATTGAGTTCACACTGATCCTCCAAAGAGCATCCCACCATACCCACACACCTGCATTCTCCATGGCTAACTCACCCAGCCTGCACATGCCTTGACACTATGGACAATTTAGCATGGCCATTCTACCCTAACCTGTACATCTTTGGACTGTGGGAGGAAACCCACCCAGAAACAGGGAGAGTGTGCAAACTCAAGACAGTCACCCAAGGGTGGAGTGCCAATCACTGACCCACTGTGCCATGTATTTACAAAGAATAGCAGCCCCTATGTGTGTTACACAGAACAGCACTCCCTGTCTATATTATAGAGAATCACAAGCCCTGTGCATATAGTAGAGAATAGCCATCCCTGTGTAAACTACAGAAACAGCACCTCCTCTGTATTTTATAGAGAATAGCAGTCCCTGTGTCAACTGTAAAGATTAGCAGCCCATTTATATGATAGATAAAATCAACTGTTTATATTATAGATAGTAGCAGTCCCAGTGTGTTTTATAAAGGTAGAAGTCTCTATTTATATTAAAAAGAATAACAGACCCTGTACATATTATAGAGAATAGCAGTCCTTTTGTATATTATAGAGAATAGCAGTTCCTCTGTATATTGTAGAGAATAGCAGTCCCTGTTTATATTATAGAGAATAGCAGTCCCTGTGTGTATTATACAGAATAGCAGTCCCTGTGTATATTATAGAGAATAGCAGTCCCTGTGTATATTGTAGAGTATAGCAGTCCCTGTGTATATTATACAAAATAGCAGTCCCTGTGTATATTATAGAGAATAGCAGTCCCTGTTTATATTATAGAGAATAGCAGTCCCTGTTTATATTATAGAGAATAGCAGTCCCTGTGTGTATTATACAGAATAGCAGTCCCTATGCATATTATAGAGAATAGCAGTCCCTGTGTATTATAGAGAACAGCAGTCCCTATGCATATTATAGAGAACAGCAGTCCCTGTGTGTATATTGAGAATAGCAGTTCTTCTGTATACTATGCAGAACAGCAGTTCCTGTGTATATAGAGAGAATAACAATCCCTGTGCATTTTATAGAGAACAGCAGTCCCTGTGTATTTTATAGAGAAAAGCAGTCACTGTGTATATTATGGAGAATAGCAGTCTCTGTGTCTATTATAGAGAATAGCAGTCCCTGCGTATATTATGGAGAATAGCAATCCCTGTGTCTAATATAGAGAATAGCAGTCCCTGTGTCTATTATAGAGAACAGCAGTCCCTGAGTATATTGCAAGAATATCAGTTCCTCTTTATATTATAGAGAATAGCAGTCCCTCTTTATATTATAGAGAATAGTAGTCCTTCTTTATATTATAGAGAATAGCAGTCCCTCTTTATATTGTAGAGAATAGCAGTCCCTCTTTATATTGTAGACAATAACATGGAGATTCACAGCGCAGAAACAGACTATTTGGTCCAACCTGTCCATGCCGATCAGATATCCTAAAGTGACCTCGTCCCATTTACCATATCCCTCTAAACTCTTCCTATTCATGTACCCATCCAGACACCTTTTAAATGTTATAAATGTACCAGCCTCCAAAACCTTCTCTGGACATTCATTCCATACACACACCACCCTCTGCATGAAAAAGTTGTGCTTTAAGTCCCTTTTATATCTTTCCCCTCTCACCCTAAACCTATGCCCTCTGGTTCTGGACTCCCGCACCCCAGGGAAAAGATCTTGTTTATTTATCCTATCCATGCCCCTCATGATTTTATAAAACTCTATAAGGTTACCCCCTCAGCCTCCTACACTCCAGGGAAAACAGCCCTAGCCTATTCAGCCTCTCTGTGTATATTATAGAGAATGGTAGCCCCTGTGTATAAAATACAGAATAGCAGTCCCTAGATATATATATATATATATATGTATATGGTACAGATTAGCAGTTCCTGTATATAATATAAACAACAGTAGCCCCTATACATATTCTAAAGAATAGAGATCCTTTATATTATAAAGAACTGCAGCCCCATGTATATTAAAAAGAACATTAGTCCCTCTGTATATTGTGGAGAACAGCAGTCCATGTGTATATTATAGAGAATAGCAGCCCTTGTGTACAGTGTAATGAACTGTGCTCGAATGAGAGCTTTTTCAAGCTTTTTCCACTATTCAGGCTCAGTTGATTGTAACCTCAAATCCACATTCTTTCCCACTCCCTCAAAGCCTTTGATTCCACCAACACTCAGTGGGGTTTAGACGAATGACAGAGATCTCATAGAAACATATCAAATTCTCACTGGTCTAGATGAGGTAAAGACGGTCCCAATGACCAGGGAGCCCAGAATCACAGGGTCACACTTTAAAGATGGATAAACCATTGAAGACTGAGATGTGGAGAAATGGAGAGATGATGTGGAGATGCTGGTGTTAGACTGGGGTGGACAAAGTTAAAAATCACACAACACCAGATTATAGTTCAACAGGTTTAATTGGGAAGTACAAGCTTGTGGAGCACTGCTCCTTCATCAGGTAGCTAGTGGGGCAGGATCATAAGAAACAGAATCTATAGCAAAAGATCACAGTGCAAACAACACGCACACATGACACTGAGATGTATCTTATGATCCTGCTCCACAGCTACCTGAGAAAGGAGCAGCGCTCCGAAGGCTAGTGCTTCCAAATAAACCTGTTGGACTATAACCTGGCGTTGTGTGGTTTTTAACTTCACCCCAGTGAGTGCGGAGCCTGTTGAGGCCAAAATATCGAATGTTTTCAAGAAGGGAGTTAGATAAAGGTTTGAGGGCTAAAGGGGTCAAAGGGTATGGGGAGACAGCAGGATGGGGGACTGAGTTGATGATCACGCATGATCATATTGAATGGTGATGCAGGCCTGAAGGGCTGAATGGCCTACTCCTCCTCCAGTTTGATATGTTTCTGTCATGGAGGATATCAGCCCCTGTGTATAAGGATCTCTCCTTCTCAACCTCTCTACTTGCCTGAGGTATGGTGACCCTCAGGTTAAACCACCACCAATCGTCTCTCTCTCTAATGAGAGCAGCCCCATGATGCTCTGGGACTACGGCAACTTTATCTTATTACTGAACTTCCCAAGAGCATAGTATAGAGTTAAGAGTCACGTCATTGATGTGGGTCTGGAGTCACCTATCGGCCAGACGAGGTAAGAATGGCAGATCTCCATCCCTGAAGGTCATCAGTGAACCACATTGGTTTTAATAGCAATTGACAGTGGTTACATGTTCATTATTAGACTTTTGATTCCAGTTTGATTTGAATTTAATACCTACCTAATCTGACCTACTCTTGTAGGCACTGCATTTGTGTGGCCAGTTTATTCAGTTTCTGATCAATGGTAACCCCAGGGATGTTGATAGCGGGGCATTCACTGAATGCCAAGCGACAATGGTTACATCCTCCCATGTTAGAAATGGTCATTGCCTGGCATGTTTATGATGTGACTATCACTTGCCACTCATCAAACCAAGAGTGACTGTTGTCCAGTTTGTGCTGCATTTGGCCATGGACTCCTTCAGTATCTGAGAAGTTGTGAATGGTGCTGAACTTTATGCAATCATTGGCGAATATCCCCACTTCTGACCTTATGATGGAGGGAAGGTCATTGAAGAAGCAGCTGAAGAGTCAAAGAGTGTGATGCTGGAAAAGCACAGCCGGTCAGATCCTAATGAAGAGCTTATGTTCGGAATGTTGACTCTCATGCTCCTCGGATGCTGCCTGACCGGCTGTGCTTTTCCAGCACCACACCTTTTGACTCTGATCTCCAGCATCTGCAGTCCTCATTTTCTCTTGCATGAAGCAGCTGAAGATGGTTGGGTCTAGGGCACGACACTGAGGAACTCCTGCAGAGATGTCCTGGAGCTGAGATGACTGACCTCCAACAACCACAACCATCTTCCTCTGTGCCAGGGATGGCTCCAACCAGCGGAGAGTTTGTCCCCAATACCCACTGATCCCAGTTTTGCTCAGGCTCCTTGATGCCACACTCGGTCAAATACAGCCTTGATATCAAGAGCTGTCCTGTCCCCTCCCCTCTGGAATTCAGCTCTCTTGTCCATGTTTGACCCAAGGCTGGAATGAGGTCAGGAGCTGAGTGACCCTGGGGGAACCCAAACTGGGTGTCACTGAGCAGGTTATTGCTGAGCAGATGCTGTTTGATAGCTCTGTTACTGACCCCGTCCATCGCGTTACTGAGGATCGAGAGTAGACTGATGGGGCGGTACCACAGAAGGTGACAGTGTAGATGGAGGACTTACAGCCCATCGTTTCTGCACTGACTGAACATCACAACTAATTACAATTCTCCTGCCTTTTCCCTACAACTTGCACATCATTCCCCACTTAAATAATCGTCCAATGCCTGTCCTGAATGTCTGAATTGAACCCACCTCCATCCCATTTTCAGGCAGTGACCTTCATGGTCTGAATACTCACTGTACACATTTCATTTGCTTTGTTTGCAAATCATTTCAAATCTGTGTCCTCTTGTATTGATCCTCCTACAGCTTCTCCTGATCCATACTGCAATGTAATGATTATCTGTAATTTGTTTATCTGACTGCAACGTTTATCCTTTTAAGTATGTCTTGTTTCTAACTTATACTATAAATCACTGTAAAGTAATGCAACTTATTTTCTTTATTTGTCTTTTTGTATCTAAGATTTGTACCTAAGATGACAGCGTGAGAGGTGACATTGTAAACCTTTCACTACTCCTGTACTTCTGTATTGTCAATGTACTCAAGTAAAGGATATTCTATTCTATTCTGTCCAGTCCCCACTCATGATTTTGGAAACCTCTATCAGATCTCCCCTCACCAAGGAGAACACACCTAACTTCTTCAATCTATCCTCATCGCTGAAGTTTCTCATTGCTGGAACTGTTCTTGAAAATCACCTCCATTCTCATTCCAATGCATTCAGATCATTCCTGTAACATGGCCCCCACAACAGTACACAATCCTCCAGCTGAAATGTAACAAGTGTCTCGTACAAGTTCCCCATCACCTCCTCGGTCTTGTACTCTCTGTCCCTATTAATAAAGCTGAGCACACTGTGTGCTTTATTCACTGCTCTCCAACTGTCCTACTACCTTCAATGATCTGTGCACATATACGCTCAACTCTCTCTGCTCCTGCCTTCCCTTTAGAATTGTACCCCTTTTTTATATTATTCTTCAATGACCAAAGTGCATCACTTCACACTGCACAGCACTGAGCCTCATCTGTCACCTACCCACCCATTCCACTGAGTTGTCAATGTTCTTTAGGAGCTCCACACTGCCCCCTCACAGGTTACAATTCTGCTAAGTTTCATATCATCCACGAACTTTAAAATTGCTCCCTGAATATCATATCATTAATATATATTAGGAAAAGAACGAGTCCCAATACCAACTCCTGGGAAGCTCCACTCCTCTATCCTGTTGGGTTTATCTGCTCTTGTGGAGAGGACATACCTGGGCAATCTTCCAGATTGCTGGGTAGATACCTCAACCTTACCTTGATATCAAGTGGAGTGGATCCAATTGGTTGAAGACTGGTGTCTGTGATGCTGGGGACCACTGAGGGAGAGCAAGATGGATCATCCTCTCGGCACTTCAGGCTGAAGGCTGCTGTGAATGTTTCAGCCTTATCTTTCACACTGTTTTGCACTCGACTCTTCTGTTATTGAGGATGGGGAAATGCTCTGAGGTTTTTGTATAAATATATATTTCAATATATCTCATGCATCCTAACCTTAACCACACATGCTACATTTTCTCACTGACCTGTTGTAGTCCCAGTTTCCCTAGTGACAGATGGTCTGATAGGAAGTGAATGATTCCTATTTAAGGAACTGTTCATAGCCACTCAAAGCTGCAAACGCAAAGTTTCACCCTTCAACTGGGTTTCCCATAGTGTTTACTTCCGAAAGGTACTCTTGTGACTGATAGGGGCCAGTGCCCAATTTCTAAACAAAATAATAGATTTAGATTTATACAGATCTTTTCATAATCGCTGCACTCCCAAAACTGCTTTGTAACAAAAGAAGTACTTTCTGATGTGTAGTCCCCGTTCTAATGATGGAACCACCAAAATACTTACAGGAGCAGGCCACAGACTGAGAATTCTGCAGTGAGTAATGTTCTTCCTGTATCTCCGAGGAGATGACCCACCCCCATCTTCTCCGGGGTAACTAGGGATGGGCAATTAATGTTCACCTAGCCAACCACAGCCAATGATTTATGAAAGGATGAAAATATTACCAATTTATGCACAGCAGGTTCACACAAATAGCAATGACTGGATGGTACCTTTTTTTCTGTTTGTTAATGCATAAACTGCCATGTTGTTTTGTCCTGGGATCCTTCACAAACACCCGAGGAGTTTGCAAGGCTGAGACTGACATCTGACCTGCCACTGGCAGTGTGGCACTCTCTGTCTCACTGCCTCTGTACTTTGAGTTTTATGCTCATGCTCTGGAGTGGGATTTAAATCTAGTGACTCTGTGGAGAGATGAGAACAAAAGAACAAAAAGGGAAGTACAGCACAGGAACAGGTCCTTCGGCCCTCCAAGCGCATGCCAATCATCATGCCTTAACTAAACTAAAAAAAAACCTGCTGCCCATATTTTGTCCATGTCCTACTATTTCCTCCTAATTCACGTAACCATCCAGACGCTTTTAAAATGTCGCCAATGTGCTTGCTTCCACCACCTTTTCTGGTAGTGCATGCCAGCCACCTATCGCACTCTGTGAAAAAAACTTCCCTCACACATCTCCCTTCAATGTTTCCCCCTCACCTTGAACCAGTGTCCCTTTCTAATTGAAATTTCAACCCTGGGAAAAAGCCTCGGACTATCCGCCCTACCGCTCCCTCTCAATTTTGCAGACGTCTATCAGGTCTTCTCTCAGCTGCCATCTTCCCAGTGAAAACAATCCTGGCCTTTTTAACCAATCCTCATTGCCAATGCCCTCGAGACCAGGCAGCATCCCGGTGATCCTTTCTGCTCTCCCTCCAAAGTTTGCACATCCTTCTTGCAGTGTGCAACCAAAACTGCACACAATACTCCAAATGTGACGTATATCGCTGTGACATGATTTGCCAACTCTTGTACTTCATGCCCTGGCCAATGAAGGCAAGCATGTATTACACCTTCTCAATCACCTTGGTCAGCTGTGTGGCCACGTTTATGGAACTGTGGACCTGCACACCCAGATCCATCCATATGATAATGTTCTCCAGGTTCTGCCATTTACAGTGTAACTTCTACCTAAATTTGATCCTCCAAAAGGCATCACCTCGCATTTGTCTGGAGAGTTGCAGGTAGATAGGATAGTGAAGAAGTTATTTGGTATGCTTTCCTTTAATGGTCCGAGTATTGAGTACTGGAGTTGGGAGGTCATGTTGTGAGTGTACAAGACATTGGTTCGGTCACTGCTGGAATATTGCATGCAATTCTGGTCTCCTTCCTATCGGAAAGATGTTGTGAAACTTGAAAGGATTGAGAAAAAATTTACAAGGATGGTGCCAGGGTTGGAGGATTTGAGCTATAGGGAGAGGCTGAACAGGCTGGGGCTGTTTTCCCTGGAGCTGAGGGGTGACCTTATAGAGGTTTATAAAATCATGTGGAGCATGGATAGGATAAATAGACAAAGTCTTTCTCTGGGGTGGGGGAGTCCAGAACTAGAGGGGATAGGTCTAGAGTGAGAGGAGAAAGATGTAAAAGAGACCTAAGGGGCAACGTTTTCACACAGAGGGTGGTACCTGTATGGGATGAGCTGCCAGAGGAAGTGGTGGAGGCTAGTACAATTCCAACATTTAAAAGGCATCTGGATGGGTATATGAATAGGAAGGGTTTGGAGGGATATGGGCCAGGTGCAGATAGGTGGGACTAGATTGGATTGGGATATCTGGTCGGCATGGATGGGTTGGACTGAAGGGCCTGTTTCTGTGCTGTACATCTCCATGACTCTTTGACTCTATGATTGTATAATTTTCCACCAGGTTAGGGGCAGGAGGAGAAGCTTTGATTCAGACTGTAGGCTTTGGGGATCGATTGTGTTAGCGTTTAACTCATTTGCGTGGTATCCTGTGCCGTATATTCACCGGGCTGACACTTCAGAGTTTTAGGTGAACTTACTTTTGAAAGTTAGCAAGGAAATTCAAGTCTTTTTGTTTTGTCCACGTTCCAAGTTAATTCCATTTGCAACTACAGAACAACCTCGGTTATCCGAACATCAATTATCCGAATTTTGGATTATCCGAACAAGATCTCATGGTCTCGTGAAAAACGTTATCGGTTATCTGAACAATCAGTTATCTGAACAAAATACTCCCTGCCAATCTTTCGGATAATCAAGGTTTTTCTGTACTCAACCTGTTCAGGAGGTACTTCTGTTTGTACAGAGCAATGATGCCATTCTATGTTTTACAGTCTCAGTGTCATTTGTTCATTAACTCTTCAGTTATTCCAAACTCTGACTCCCTCCACCTGGTCTCAAGATGGAAGTCTGATTTTTCAATCTATTTCTGTGCTTTTAACCCCATTGTTTGTCACCCAGCGCATTCCTCCCCTTGGAACGATGCAGTGGTGGGGACGTTTGGATCTGCTTGCCAGCCTCCCTGTTGTTGTTCCTCTTTGCTGCTTCCTCACTGCCTGAGCAGGGCTGTAGCGAGTCTCCCTCTCTCTCTCTCTCTCTCTCTCGCTCACTGCCTCAGTGCAGGGTGGTGAGCACTTCCAACCGTGTGTGTGCAGGGACTTAACACTTTGTGATCCACAAGTGCACTTTATCGGCCAGACACACAGTCCGAAGCTGAAATTCTCTGCGGTTTTTCTGTCGAGGTAAGACTCCTGTCTTCTGTCGGCATGCTTTGTGGAAGCTGAAAGGGCTGTGAGTGACTGGGAGCTTTAGGCTGAATAAGAGGGACATATTCCCAGTTATAGTACAGAGGGGATTGCTCAGCCTGCTGACTGTACATTACACTGTATGGGCCAGCCTCCGCATACAGTTTAACATGCTCAGAGAAACAATGTTCACTCTTCCCGTTTTTAATTCCGCTCCTCATCGAAATCAGTCAAAGGTCTTTGGTTTCAAGAGACTTGATTTCTTTCCCCCCTCTCCCTGACCCTGCCCCCTGTTGGGGTACAGTGTTCCCCTCTCCCTCACCCTGCCCCTGTTAGGGTACAGTGTTCCCCTCTCCCTGACCCTGACCCCTGTTGGGGTACAGTGTTCCCCTCTCCCTGACCCTGCCCCCTGTTGGGGTACAGTGTTCCCCTCTCCCTGACCCTGACCCCTGTTGGGGTACAGTGTTCCCCTCTCCCTGACCCTGACCCCTGTTGGGGTACAGTGTTCCCCTCTCCCTGACCCTGCCCCCTGTTGGGGTACAGTGTTCCCCTCTCCCTGACCCTGCCCCTGTTGGGGTACAGTGTTCCCCTCTCCCTGACCCTGCCCCTGTTGGGGTACAGTGTTCCCCTCTCCCTGACCCTGACCCCTGTTGGGGTACAGTGTTCCCCTCTCCCTGACCCTGCCCCCTGTTGGGGTACAGTGTTCCCCTCTCCCTGACCCTGCCCTGTGTTGGGGTACAGTATTCCCCTCTGCCTGACCCTGCCCCCTGTTGGGGTACAGTGTTCCCCTCTCCCTGACCCTGCCCCCTGTTGGGGTACAGTGTTCCCCTCTCCCTGACCCTGACCCCTGTTGGGGTACAGTGTTCCCCTCTCCCTGACCCTGCCCCCTGTTGGGGTACAGTGTTCCCCTCTCCCTGACCCTGCCCCCTGTTGGGGTACAGTGTTCCCCTCTCCCTGACCCTGCCCCCTGTTGGGGTACAGTGTTCCCCTCTCCCTGACCCTGCCCCCTGTTGGGGTACAGTGTTCCCCTCTGCCTGACCCTGTCCCCTGTTGGGGTACAGTGTTCCCCTCTCCCTGACCCTGTCCCATGTTGGGGTATAGTATTCCGCTCTCCCTGACCCTGCCCTGTGTTGGGGTACAGTGTTCCCCTCTCCCTGACCCTGTCCCATGTTGGGGTATAGTATTCCCCTCTCCCTGACCCTGCCCCCTGTTGGTTACAGTGTTCCCCTCTCCCTGACCCTGCCCCCTGTTGGTTACAGTGTTCCCCTCTCCCTGACCCTGTTCCACGTTGGGTACAGTATTCCACTCTCCCTGACCCTGCCCCCCTGTTAGGGTACAATGTTCCCCTCTCCCCATTCCTGCCCCTGTTGGGGTACAGTATTCCACTCTCCCTGACCCTGCCCCCCTGTTAGGGTACAATGTTCCCCTCTCCCCATTCCTGCCCCTGTTGGGGTACAGTATTCCGCTGTCCCTGACCCTGCCCCCCTGTTAGGGTACAATGTTCCCCTCTCCCCATTCCTGCCCCTGTTGGGGTACAGTATTCTGCTGTCCCTGACCCTGCCCCCCTGTTAGGGTACAATGTTCCCCTCTCCCCATTCCTGCCCCTGTTGGGGTACAGTATTCTGCTGTCCCTGACCCTGCCCCCCTGTTAGGGTACAATGTTCCCCTCTCCCCATTCCTGCCCCTGTTGGGGTACAGTATTCCGCTGTCCCTGACCCTGCCCCCCTGTTAGGGTACAATGTTCCCCTCTCCCCATTCCTGCCCCTGTTGGGGTACAGTATTCCGCTGTCCCTGACCCTGCCCCCCTGTTAGGGTACAATGTTCCCCTCTCCCCATTCCTGCCCCTGTTGGGGTACAGTATTCCGCTGTCCCTGACCCTGCCCCCCTGTTAGGGTACAATGTTCCCCTCTCCCCATTCCTGCCCCTGTTGGGGTACAGTATTCTGCTGTCCCTGACCCTGCCCCCCTGTTAGGGTACAATGTTCCCCTCTCCCCATTCCTGCCCCTGTTGGGGTACAGTATTCTGCTGTCCCTGACCCTGCCCCCCTGTTAGGGTACAGTGTTCCCCTCTCCCTCACCCTGCCCTGTGTTGGGGTACAGTGTTTCCCTTTCCTTGACCCTGTCCCATGTAGGGGAACAATTTTCCCCTGCTTTCCAAAGTCCCTGCTTCAATCCACAGGAATGGATCTGGGTCACGTTGAGGAATGTCTTCCATACTGGCATGCCCAATGTTGTCCTTATTTAGTGCACACAGCTCAACAGACACACACACACACACACACACACACACACACCGCATCACACACAGGCACACGCACACGCGCACATACACACACACACCGCAACACACACACAAACTGCAACACATGCACACTCACACAGGTGCGCCACACACTACAACAGACACAGACACACCGTAACACACACACATACTGCAACACACACAGCGTAACACATACAGGCAAACGTGCATGCACACGCACAGCAACACATACACACACATGCATACACACGTACACGCACGCACACACCGCAACACACACACAGACCGCAACACACACGCACAGGCCGCAACACACACACCATACACATACACACTCAGATACCCACACACATTCAGACACACCGCAACACACACAGACCACAACACACACGCACACACACAGGCACACGCACATACACACTACAACACACACACACCGCAACACACACACATCATACACACAAACACAATGCAACACACACATCATACACACACTCAGACACACACACATGCACAAGCACACACTCAGACACACATATACACACACAGACACACACACACGTGCGTGTGCACACATGCACAGACACAGACACACACGCATGCACATATACCCATCACACACCCCCAACATACTCCACAACACGCATACATACTCCGCAACACACAAACACCACAAAACACACTGCAAAACATACTCACACGGCAACACACATGCACACACTACAACACACACACGTGCGCTCACACAAACTGAAACACTCATACACACGTGCACGCTCACACAAACTGAAACACTCATACACACGTGCACGCTCACACAACTGAAACACTCATACACACGTGCACGCTCACACAACTGAAACACTCATACACACGTGCACGCTCACACATATGCATGCACATACACCACAACACACACACACTCACCGCAACACACAAACATCACAACACACACACACCGCAACATACATGCATGCACGCACGCACACACATACACACACACACCACAACACACACTGCAACACACACACGCGTGCACGCACATGGACACACACCGCAACACAGACACAACACCCACATGCACACACACGAGCATACACACACACTCTCACAAACACGTGTGCACGCGCACAGATGCACACACAGCCACAGTCACATGCATAAACATATACACACACCCACACAAACAATTATACACACAGACACGGACACAGAGTTACATACAGGTCCACACACTGATGGACATACACCTAGACATACAACAGACATACTCCGAGAGTCAACAGCATATGCTAACACACACGCACACACAGGTATAGACAGACACACACCAATCCACACAGATAAACAGATAGACACACACTGCTCAGCTGGGTGTTCAACTAGAGTGCAGGGGGTTTGAGGCTAAAGTTCAAGGTGACAGCAGATGTACAACTGTGTGTTAGAGACCTTGGCCTTTCCTGATCCATGAGCTGTCAAAGCTCACCACAGGAATGGGGAAGGGGAGTGGGAAAGGGCTTTGGGGAAGTGGAGTGGGGAAGGGGAGTGGGGAAGGGCTGTGGGGAAGTGGAGTGGGAAGGGGAGTGGGGAAAGGCTGTGGGGAAGGGGAGTGGGGAAGGACTGTGGGGAAGGGGAGTTGGGAAGGAAAGTGGAGGGGGCTGTGGGGAAGGGGAGTGGGGGTGCTCCCTCATGTGGGGCAAGCTGAATTGCAGACTCTTTCCTCATTCTGGGCGATTAACTCAGCCAGCTTCCTGAGCTGCTAACGGATGTGGTTTCTTCATTGTTTAATGGCTGCTTAACCAACATTTGCAAAGAGGTTTCAGTCATATTGCAATTCAGGGATGGTGCAATAGCAAGAATTAGCTATGCTAATTTAAAGAGATGGTGCCACAGCAGTAATGTCATTGGCCCAAGTATCCAGAGGCTCAGTTTAATGTCCTGGAGACATGGCATTCCAGGCTGCAGTTTGAATCCAATATAAAACTGGAAATAAAAGCTAGTCTAATGATGGCCATGTGACCACTGCCGCTTGGCATAAAAACCCCACCCCTGGGTCACTAATGTCCTTTAGGGACGGAAACTGCCACCCTTACCTGGTCTGGCCTACATGTGACTCCTGACCCACAGCAATGCGGTTAATGATTAAACTGCCCTTTGGGTAATTAGGGATAGACAACAAAAGCTGGGCCCAGACAATGCCAAGGAGCAAAAATCTGATCATGTGCCAATTTGGTACAAGGGCATCAGTCTCTCAGGCTGGTCAGATAACCATGGCACTGCCAAAAGGGATGATATTTGTCTTCGTCATTGAACATCAAGGAGTAATGGTTAGACTCTCTCCTGTTGGAGATGGTCATTGTCTGGTATGTGAGTGATGGTTAGACTCTCTCCTATTGGAGATGGTCATTGTCTGGTATCTGAGTGATGGTTAGACTCTCTCCTGTTGGAGATGGTCATTGTCTGGTATCTGAGTGATGGTTAGACTCTCTCCTGTTGGGGATGGTCATTGCCTGGTATCTGGGTGATGGTTAGACTCTCCTGTTGGAGATGGTCATGGCCTGGTATCTGAGTGATGGTTAGACTCTCTCCTGTTGGATGTGGTCATTGCCTGGAATCTGAGTGATGGTTAGACACTCTCCTGTTGGAGATAGCTATTGTCTGGTATCTGAGTGATGCAAATGTCACTCACCACATTCCAGACCAACCCTGGATGTGGTCAGGTATTGTTGCATATCTGATGTGGACTGTCCAATATCTGGGGGGTGGGCTATTGCCTTCGGTGAATGAGACAGCACCAAATGTGAACTCAAATAGTTTGAATAGTCCATGTTCAAATCTCGAGGCAAAAAGTGCATGGAGATAACACACACAAAAGTAGAAAGACAGATTTGTATTTATATGGCACCTCAAATATTCCAAAGTCCTTTGCAGCTATAGAGTCATAGGGATGTACAGCATGGAAATAAATCCTTCGGTCCAACACATCTATGCCAACCAGAGATATCCTAAATTAATCTAGTCCCATTTGCCAGTATTTGGCCAGTATCCCTCTAAACCCTTTCTATTCATATACCCATCCATGTGCTTTTTAAATGTTGTAATTGTACTAGCCTCCACCACTTCCTCTGGCAGCTCACACACACACACACCACTCTCTGCATGAAAAAGCTGCCTGTTAGGTCTCTTTTAAAACTTTCCGCTCTCACCTTACCCAGGAAGGCCAAAGATGTATTTTTGAAAAGTGCAAACACTTCTGCAATGTGGGAAGTTCAGAAGCTAAATTGTGCACAGCCAGCTCCCTACAGACAGTCACTTATTAATGACCTGACAATCGGATTCTATGCTGATTGAAGGATAAATATTGTTCAAGACACTAAAGGACAAGTCATTGGACCTCACTTTGATCATGCGGTTCAGTGGACTGGTAAGTGAGGGGAACTCCTGCCATTGAATAGATGGCATCTGCAGTAGTAAGGCACTGCTCTGGTGGTGAGGCTTTCATTCAGAGTATTCTAACTCAAGGAGCGGTCTCTTGGGCCACATCTGCAACCAAAGGTTCTGGAGAGCATTGGTGCATTGTAATAACACACACCAGAACACACTGGTATTCACCAAAGATCCTCAGACAGCACTTCCAAACCCATTACCACTTCCATCTAGAAGGACAAGAGCAGCAGATATATTGGAACACCACCCCCCTGCAAATTCCCCTCCAAGTCACTCACCATCCTGACTTGGAAATGTATTGCCTGCAATTCCCTCTTTAAGGGCATTGTAGGTTTACCTGAGCACATAGAGCCATGGAGATATACAGCACGGTAACAGACCCTTCGGTCCAACTGGGTGGAATAATTTACAGAGGGTCACTGTGAACTTGTTGGGCCAAATGGCCTGTTTCCACACTATAGGCATTTTATGATTCTATGAACTCATCCATGCCGACCAGATATCCAACCTAATCTAGTCCCATTTGCTAGCACTTGGCCCATATCCCTCTAAACCCTTCCTATTCATACACCAGTAGCTCAAGCAGGCAGCTCACCGGCACCTTCTCAAGGGACAATGACTTAGGGGAGGTAGGGATGTCACTGGGCTAGTAATCCTAAAGCCCAGGCTAATGCTTGAGGGACATGGGCTTGAACCTCACTATGGAAGATGGTGAAATCAGGGCGATCCTAGAGGGGAGATCCACATGTGAGTCCGGACCAAGTGGTTGACTTTCAACTGCCCTTTGGATAATCAAATGCTGGCCCAGTCAGAAAGATCCATCTCCCATGAACAAATAAATGAAAATAACAAGTTGGAACACAGTGCTGCTGCTAGATGTGACCCCGGCCTGTGTGTCCAATTAACCTGAGTATCGCTGCACAGCTACAGTACTGAGTGCTATTGGTTTAATTGTACTGTCACTCACATGTTCTGGATTAGTGGTGTTGGAAGAGCACAGCAGTTCAGGCAGCATCCAAGGAGCTTCGAAATCGACATTTCAGGCAAAAGCCCTTCATCAGGAATAAAGGCAGTGAGCCTGAAGCGTGGAGAGATAAGCTAGAGGAGGGTGGGGGTGGGGAGAGAGTAGCATAGAGTACAATGGGTGAGTGGGGGAGGGGATGAAGGTGATAGATCAGGGAGGAGAGGGTGGAGTGGATAGGTGGAAAAGGAGATAGGCAGGTAGGACAAGTCCGGGCAAGTCATGGGGACAGTTACTGAGCTGGAAGTTTAGAACTAGGGTGAGGTGGGGGAAGGGGAAATGAGGAAACTGTTGAAGTCCACATTGATGCCCTGGGGTTGAAGTGTTCTGAGGAAGAAGATGAGGCATTCTTCCTCCAGGCGTCGGGTGGTGAGGGAGCGGCGGTGAAGGAGGCCCAGGACCTCCATGTCCTCGGCAGAGTGGGAGGGGGAGTTGAAATGTTGGGCCACGGGGCAGTGTGGTTGATTGTTGCGGGTGCCCCGGAGATGTTCCCTAAAGCGCTCTGCTAGGAGGTGCCCAGTCTCCCCAATGTAGAGGAGACCGCATCGGGAGCAACGGATACAATAAATGATATCAGTGGATGTGCAAGTAAAACTTTGATGGATGTAGAAGGCTCCTTTAGGGCCTTGGATAGAGGTGAGGGAGGAGGTGTGGGCGCAGGTTTTACAGGTCCTCCAGTGGCAGGAGAAGGTGTCAGGATGGGAGGGTGGGTTGTAGGGGGGCATGGACCTGACCAGGTAGTCACGGAGGGAACGGTCTTTGCGGAAGGTGGAAAGGGGTGTGGAGGGAAATATATTCCTGGTAGTGGGGTCTGTTTGGAGGTGGCGGAAATGTCGGCGGATGATTTGATTTATGCGAAGGTTGGTAGGATGGAAGGTGAGCACCAGGGGGATTCTGTCCTTGTTACGGTTGGAGGGGTAGGGTCTGAGGGCGGAGGTGCGGGATGTGGACGAGATGCGTTGGAGGGCATCTTTAACCACTTGGGAAGGGAAATTGTGGTCTCTAAAGAAGGAGGCCATCTTGTGTATTCTGTGGTGGAACTGGTCCTCCTGGGAGCAGATACGGTGGAGGCGGAAGAATTGGGAATACGGGATGGCATTTTTGCAAGAGGTAGGGTGGGAAGGGGTATAATCCAGGTAAGCTGTGGGAGTCAGTGGGTTTGTAAAAAATGTCAGTGTCAAGTCGGTCATCATTAATGGAGGTTGAGAGGTCCAGGAAGGGGAGGGAGGTGTCAGAGATGGTCCAGGTAAATTTAAGGTCAGGGTGGAATGTGTTGGTGAAGTTGATGAATTGCTCAATCCCCTCGCTGGAGCACGAGGTGGCACCAATGCAGTCATCAATGTAGCGGAGGAAGAGGTGGGGAGTGGTGCCGGTGTAATTATGGAAGATCAACTGTTCTACATAGCCAACAAAGAGACAGGCATAGCTGGGGCCCATACGTGTGCCCATGGCTACCCCTTTGGTCTGGAGGAAGTGGGAGATTCAAAGGAGAAATTGTTAAGGGTGAGGACCAAACAAATGAGTGTGTCGGTGGAAGGGTACTGTTGGGGACATCACTCACATGTGCCCAGACATGGAATAGACCTGATTGTCACAGAAATAATGGAGCCTCTCTGGGCTGTGGAGTGTGTGACACCCCGTAGTTTCAATTTGCTGACTGGTTCCTCTAATGATCTCGCAATGTGATATGGAGACAGAAGGAAGTGCCCCTATCTCTTACTTGTGGTCTCTGACTGTAAGTCTGGCTTACATGCAAACACCTTGCTAATGCATTTATTGTTGCAAAGCTTGTTGAGACCACAGCAAAGGAAGGTCAGGTCAGGTGGTTGCGACAATGACAGGAAACTGAAAATGTCACGCTTTTGCTATGAACCAATTAGGGAGACTCTTAGCTGCTACCAAGAAAACCTCATTTGTCTTAAACTCCTTCTCACACAAACCTAACACTGAGTTTTCCTTTTTCTCCTGGCGTGTTCTGTAGGATGGCAAGACTGACGTGAAGGCTCTGATGGCGAAGTTTGGCAACAAGTCTGCAGAGGAGACATCCTCCCTAGGCTCTCGGCCTGTCAGGTTCACTCCCCAGTCCTCACTCCAAGCGGACAAGTCCTCAGTGGCCAGCAAGGCCGCTGGATTCGAAACCTCCGCCGCTCCCAAGTTCCAGACCCTCAGAGCGACAGGCTCCTTCAGCGAGAAATCCAGCCAGGCCGCACCCAAACCGTTCCAGGAGAGGACAGCTTTTCCCAAACCGTCAGCTTTGAAAGCTCAGTTTGAGGGACTCAGCAAGGAAGCCAATGATTGCAAGCCTGTGTTCCCAAAGTCCACTTTGGGGGCTAAACCATCCCTGAATACCTTCAGTGCTCAGAAAGCCGAGAAAGACGAGAAAGCTCCTTTCCCAAAGCCTCAGGCTGGACTGAGGCCTACGCTGGACTCAGCTGATTCACAAAAGGAAAATGAAGTCCGGCCAGGTTTTTCCAAACAGTCTCCATTTTCCAAACCGTTGAATCCCGTGACCTCCCATGAATCTAAGCCAGTTTTCCCCAAATCCCAGTTCCCAAAGCCCCCAAATAGCCACTCGGGCAACGTGGGTGAAGACAGGGCCTCGAAGCCTGCATTCTCCAAACCACCTGCAGGGCTGAAACCTTGGAATGAAGCCAGCAGCACACATAGAGAAAACAAGGAAGGCGTCGGCAAAGAGGAGACAAGCACTGGGAGAGGGGATGGGGCCTTTGGTGTGAGGTCACTCAGACCCGTGAGTGAGCGAGGGAGATTTCTCAGTCATGGCGGAGAGGACAAGGCATCCACAACCAACGAGAACAAGAGTGAGCCCCTGAGGCCCAGTGGCCTGAAGAACTTCCCACCTAAACCCAAACAGGAAGAGGCCTCTGCTTCGCCTCCTGGGATCAGCAATGTCCAGAAACTGCAGAGCCAATTCCTCAACAAGTCGCAGAGTCAAGAGACTGAGGAAAGGCCAAAGGATCCAAATGCCCCCAAACGGAGAGCCCTGCCCGCTCCATGGACTCTGGGGGCCCCACCTCAAAAACCTAAAAGACCTCCAACGGTGAACTTGGACCTTTTCCACCATCCCCACAAGAAGGAGCCCCCAGCACCCCCAGGTATTTCTCACAATCTCACTCGTTAATGCGTTGCTAAAACAGACCTATATCTTGGCAGAGGGTGATGTTTAAAAATCTTGTTATCTTTTCAATAGGCATTTGCTAACTCATTCCGTTGTGGACATTTTAGCTAAAGCCTCCTTGTAGTGAACAGCATTGAACCACAACTTGCATTTATATATCCATTTAATGTTACAAGGTATCCTAAGGTGCTTTACACAGTGTTTTCTGCATTGGATAGTGGGGCTGTCAGAACAGGGAGTATCTTCAAGTGCAGTAAACAGACAAAGAGGATAGGAGCATAATTTCAGAATTTGCACTCCAAGCACCTGAGGTCACGGCCACCAACAGTAGACAAGAGGCCAGAGTTTGAGAATTGTGCCATTCTTAGACAGTTGTAGGACAGGAAGAGACTATGTAGTAAGCAGGAGGAGGTGAAACATTGAATTGTAGAAGATAGAAGCAAGAGTAGGCCATTCAGCCCTTCCAGCCTACTCCACCATTTTACACGATCGTGGTTGATCATCTAATTCAATTCCTTGTTCCTGCTTTCTCCCCATATCCCTGGATCCCTTTAGCCCGAAGAACTATATCTAATTGTGATGCCTTCCATTGTCAACCAGCCCTCCCCATTCAGTCACTGTGTAAATGAAGAATGATACACTGCCCAACCACCCATCAACAAAGGGTTGATGTCTTCAGGAGAGGAATACGGGTTAGTCAGTCAGGGGACTTGGGCTGACCAATCACCTCCAAGATCTCAAACAAGATCAAGGCACCAGGGATGGGCTTGTGTGGACAGACTGGTGCAAAGAAGATTAAAAGGAGGTTTGTTAACTTTATTAGATTGAAGGAAAAGGGCAGGAGGTTCAGAGGGGGGCTGTGAGAAAACATTTTCACCCAGAGGGTGGTAGGAGTCTGGAAGTCGCTGCCTGTGTGGCTAGGAGAGGCAGAAAACCCTCATCGCATTGAAGAAGTGTTTCAAGGTGCACTTTATTTTTTATTGAGATGTGAGAGTCGCTGGCTGGACCCAGCATTTATTGCCCGTCCCTAGTTGCCCCTTGAGAAGGTGGGGGTGAGCTGCCTTCTTGAAGACTTACAGAACTCTGGGCCAGTTTGTGGAAAGTGGAACTGGAGAAGTTAGATGGTTGTCTCTGTTTGGAGGGGATGCAATGGGCCAGAAGGTGGTTTCCTGTGCTGTCGCTCTCTGTGACTGTCATTCAAAAGAATGAATGGTTTTGGTAGACTAAATAAGGAGAAAGTGTTCCTAGTAATAGTTGGGTTGGTTATTTGTTGATTAATTTATTTTGTTCATGCCCAGGCCTTCACAGAGTGACCCCTATCAGACTGTAGATGGGGAAACCCTTCAGGTGTGTGTGTAGGAAGGGCTTTGTCCTGTGCTGGGCTGGGGGGGCAGGAGCTGTGCAGGGAGCTTGGATTGTTCCTCTGGCTGCAGTTGTTCAGACCCTGTCAATCAGCATAGGCAACTTGTTACTGACTTCTCATGTCTCCAAACCCTTGGCCCAAAGGATGTCCAAATCTAAAGGATTAGTCACCAAAGGGCACAGATTTCAGATTGTCACAAAAAAACATGAGAAATACTTAGACCCAGAGGATTGTCCTGGTCTGATGGGGTGGTGGAAGGAGACTTCTTGTGGATTCAGATAAGTACTTTGAAAACGGGAAAATGTTCAGAGGGAAGATAAGAAAAGGGAACGAGAGTAAATCTCAACGATAGCTCTTTCAGAGGGCCAGAATAGGAACAGTGGGCCAAATAGCCTCTTTCTAGATTGTATCATTTAAAGATTCTGAACCTGGCTGATTCTGAGTCAGCTCCATCCTCTCAGCAAGAGACTGGGGTGACTGGGCTGAATACACAGGGTGCTCTTGTGGCTCTGTGCCGAGGACTAGAACAGGTCGAGGGATGTGGAGGGAGTCACTGTTCCTGACTGTCGACCCTTCCTTCGTGTTAGTGTCTGCACTCAGGATTCCCAGGGAGGGAGTACATGGTGCTCATCCACACACCAGCCGGGATGTTTCAACACTCCAAACAGTGGTTCTGATTCCTTCATTTGTCTTTGGTTACAGTGTCCCCACAGGGGCTGTTTAAATGTTTTGTGACTTTCTGTTTAAAGAAACAAAGGGAGCTTTACTCTGTATCTAACCCTGTGCTGTCCCTGTCCTGGGTGTGTTTGATGGGGACAGTGTAGAGAGAGCTTTACTCTGTATCTAACCCTGTGCTGTCCCTGTCCTGGGTGTGTTTGATGGGGACAGTGTAGAGGGAGCTTTACTCTGTAGCTAACCCTGTGCTGTCCCTGCCCTGGGAGTGTTTGATAGGGGCAGTGTAGAGGGAGCTTTACTTTGTATCTAACCCCGTGCTGTCCCTGTCCTGGGAGCATTTGTTACAGACAGTGTAGAGAGAGTTTTACTTTCACTTTAAAAAGGTGCAGGAAGCTTTGCAGGTCCCTCGTGTAGATACTGAGATTGGAATGAAGATAGATTGACAGTGTTAGAATGAATTACCATTGCGTATCCACATCTGCCATTTGCTCCCGTTATGATTCTAGCCAGTCTCTGCCGGGCTGTTTGCACCTTCATGTGCAGGTGAAAAGGACATTTGCCACCCAGGACCTGAGTTTCAGTTTGCAGAGTGTACACTGTACTGTCAGAATCCTCACTCTCTCTCTGTGCTCATCTGCACCTTCCTCACCTGCTGATGGTTCCTCATTGACCTCCCCAGGTGCACCATAAGCAACAGGCTTCCTAACACCTGCCTAACCCCACACTGCCTCTCTGCCTATCACTGCTGGCTCTGTCAGTCTTCACTCTCTCCCTATCAGTCAAATTCCACCCTTATTCCTCAGTCTCTCTGCGTCACCCCTTCCAATCCCTGAAATATTACACATTTTTTTGTATATTTCTCCCTCAACTCCTGCATCATTCACTCCTGCCCTGTTCCAAACTTTCTCTCTCTCTCTCTCTCTCTCTCTCTATCTAGCTCTCTCTCCACCTATCTCTCCTGTACTCTGTCAGTCTGATTCTCTCTCTCCCTTTCTCCCTACTCCTTCACAGTACTTCTGGAAACCTACCCACACGACTGTAAGTTGATCACAAGCACTAATTCCTCCTGTCAGCTTTGTCAACCTTGTCCTCTGCTTGAGATGTTTAGTTGTTTAAGTGTCCACTCTCGTTCATTACAAATGAGGGTTTTGCGGACTCGACACAGCTGCTTCTGCCATTGTCTTTTCCAGTGCCCAGATCGATGCCAGGTGGACTGTCTGGTTTCATTATGTTTTTACAATGAAGTGCCCTGCCTGGCCATTTCAGAGTCACCCACGTCATTGTGAGAACAGCAGACTCCCCACTCCTGCTACAGGGCATTAGTGAACCAGATGGGTTTTTACAATAATCAACAGTGGTCACATAGTCACCATTATTGAATTTAAATTTCATCATCTGCCTTACTAGGATTTGAACCATTATTACTGGAATTTTAGCCTGAGACACTAGATTATTAATCCAATGACATTACTCACTACACCACTGCCGCACCACAACTGAGTGCGCAGACAGAACCTTAACATAATGTACGACAGAGCAACTTTCCTAATGTACTGAGTCAAAGTGTCAGCCTCAATGTTGTGTTTAAGTGTCTGCAGTGGGACTTGAACCTGCTCCCTTAGACCATGAGACCTAGGAGCCATTCAGCCCATTGGGTCTACTGTGACATTCAATGAGACTCGCCGATGAAAATGTTGCCAACAGCTGACTGGGAAGGATAGGAGAGTACAGAAGAGCTATCCGAGAGGATCGTATAGTCAGAAGTCAGCAGGCAACTTTACTGGGGAAAGATTGATACTTCGAGTCAGAGAGTCATAGAGGTGTACAGCAAAGAAACAACCTGTCCACACCGACCAGATATCCCAACCCAATCTAGTCCCACCTGCCAGCACCCAGCCCATATCCCTCCAAACCCTTCCTATTCATATACCTATCCAGATGCCTTTTAAATGTTGCAGTTTTACCAGCCTCCACCACTTCCTCTGGCAGCTCATTCCATACACGCACCACCCTCTGCGTGAAAAAGTTGTCCCTTAGGTCTCTTTTATATCTTTCCCCTCTCACCCTAAACCTATGCCCTCTAGTTCTGGACTCCCCCACCCCAGGGAAGAGACTTTGTCTGGATGGAGGAAGGTTCATTTTCAGACGTAACATCTTCAGTGAGTCTCCAAATGAAGCACTGGTGGTGTAGCCTGCTTTCTATTATATGTTTGCATTTCTTTATTCAGTAACAATCCCAAGGACCTTACCATTAAGGTGTATAAGTCCTGCTAAGATTTGCTTTCCCAAAATGCAGCACCTCACATTTATCTGAATTAAACTCCATCTACCACTTCTCTGCCCATTGACCCATCTGGTCAAGATCCCATTATAATCTGAGGTAACCTTCTTCGCTGTCCACTACACCTCCAATTTTGGTGTCATCTGCAAACTTACTAACTATGCCTCTTATGCTCACATCCAAATCATTTATATAAATGACAAAAAGTAGAGGACCCAGCACCGATCCTTATGGCACTCCACTGGTCACAGGCCTCCAGTCTGAAAAACAACCTTCTACCACCACCCTCTATCCCCTACCTTTGAGCCAGTTCTGTATCCAGATGGCTAGTTCTCCCTGTATTTCAAGAGATCTAACCTTGTTAACCAGTCTCTCATGGGGAACTTTGTTGATCGCATTACTGAAGTCCATATAGATCAGGTCCACTGCTCTGCCCTCATCAATCCTCTGTTACTTCCTCAAAAAACTCAATCAAATTCACGAGACATGATTTCCCCCACACAAAGCCATGTTGACTATCCCTAATCAGTCCTTGCCTTTCCAAATACTTGTACATCCTGTCCCTCATGATTCCCTCCAACAACTGTCCTACCACCGAGGTCAGGCTCACTGGTCTATAGTTCTCTGGCTTGTCCTTACCACCCTTCTTAAACAGTGGCCCTACATTTGCCAACCTCCAGTCCTCTGGCACCTCACCTGTGACTATCAATGATATACATATCTCAGCAAGAGGCCCAGCAATCACTTTTCCAGCTTCCCACAGAGTTCTAGGGTACACCTGATCAGGTCCTGGGGATTTATCCACTTTTATGTGTTTCAAGACATCCAGCACTTCCTCATTTGTATAATGGACATTTTTCAAGGTGTCACCATCTATTTCCCTACAGTCTATATCTTCTATTGCATTTTCCACAGTAAACACTGATACAAAATATTCATTTAGTATCTCCCTCATCTCTTGCGGCTCCACACAGAGGCTGCCTTGCTGATCTTTGAGGGCCCTATTTTCTCCCTACTTACCCTTTTGTCTTTAATGTATTTGTAAAAGCCCTTTGGATTCTCCGTAACTCTATTTGCCAAAGCTATCTCATGTCCCCTTTTTGCCCTCCCGATTTCCCTCTTAAGTATGCTCCTACTTCCTTTATATTCTTCTAAGGATTCACTCGATCTATCCTGTCTATACCTGACATATGCTTCCTTCTTTTTCTTAACCAAACCCCCAATTTCTTTAGTCATCCAGCATTCCCTATACCTACCAGCGTTCCCTTTCACCCCAACAGGAATATACTTTCTCTGTATTCTTGTTATCTCATTTCTGAAGGCTTCCCTTTTTCCAGCCGTCCCTTTACCTGTGAACATCTGCAACCAATCAGCTTTTGAAAGTTCTTGCCTAATACCATCAAAATTAGCCTTTCTCCAATTTAGAACTTCAACTTTTAGATCTGGTCTATCCTTTTCCATCACTATTTTAAAACGAATAGAATTATAGTCACTGGCCCCAAAGTGCTACCCCACTGACACCTCAGTCACCAGTTCTGCCTTATTTCCCAAGAGTAGGTCAAGTTTTGCACCTTCTTTAGTTGGTACATTCCACATATTGAATCAGAAAATTTTCTTGTATACACATGTTTGCGTGGAGTTTGCACATTCTCCCCGTGTCTGCGTGGGTTTACTCTGGTTTCCTCCCACAGTCCAAAGATGTGCAGGTTAGGTGTATTGGCCATGCTAAATTGCCCGTAGAGTTAGGTGCATTAGTCGGAGGGAAATGGGTCTGGGTGGGTTCCTCTTCAGAGGGTCAGTGTGGACTGGTTGGGCTGAAGGGCCTGTTTCCACATTGTAGGGAATCCAATATCAAATATTAACTTAACAAAAACCTCTCCATCTAAACCTTTAACACTGAGTCCTGAGTTCATCTGCCTTCCCTTTTAGGCCTCTTGCATTGAAATAAATGCAGTTTAATTTATCAGTCCTACCTTGTTCTCTGCTTTGTCCCTGCCTGCTCTGTTTGACTCGCTTCTTTTATCAATTGTACCAGTCTCAGAATGATCTCTTTCCTCATTATCTCCATGAGACAATCTCCAAACAATCTGTTCCTGTTGTTATGTGATAAAGTGGAAGGGGGTTCTCCTCCTGCACCAGCCCTGAGTGTAGCCACCCGTAATTAGATTGTGGGTGACTTCACCAACCCTTATAAGGACTGCTTCAGGGCTGGCCAGGAATGAGTTGAGCTTGGAGGAAAGTGTCGTAGAATGAGAGTCATACAGCACATAGAGACCCTTTGGCCATTGAGTCTGCACTGCCGGGTAGCCTCTGTGGTTTGGTGAAGCAGAGACACACTGGGTAATCTTTTGCTGTGCTCGCTCTCCCTGACTCAATCACACTCTCTCCACCCATTCTCTCTCTCTCTCTCTCTTTCTCTCTCTCTATCTCATTCTTTCTCTCTCACTCCCCAACCTTTCTCTCTATCCCACTCTGTCCCCCACACCCTCCCTCTCATCTGTCTCTGGTACTGTCTCCCTTTCTCTCTCTCCCCCACCTCTCTCGTTCCATCCTCTCTCACTCTCTTTCTCCTTCTCTCTCCCAACCCCCATCTCTCACTGTTAACAAAAGCTGCAGAAAGCAGGGCACAAACAGGAAGAGCATGTATTCAGCTGTTGTCTGCAGACAGTAGTGAAATAAATTGAGAAAGGATTCTGCTACAATCATAGAACCGTGGAAATGCACGACACAGAGGAGGCCATTCGGCCCATCATGTCCTTGCTGAATAATTAGCTACTTAATCTCACCTCTCTCAGTTCCTGGTCGAGATTTATGAAAGTTATTGATTTTCAAGTGACTATCAAACATTTTTAACAAATAATTTCTGTATTTCTGTCTCAAACATCCTTCAGGCAATTACTTCCAGGTCCCTAGAAAATTCCCCTCCACTCCCCTCAACTTCACTCTGATGCTGCTGCTAATTCCTTAAAATCAATGTTCCTTGGTTATTGACCATTTTGATTACATTGATCCCTACAACCCACTAATCCACTTGATCAGGAATACCCTTGATTTTACACATTCCAATTAAATCTCTCATCGGTTCCTCTCTTCCAAAGAAAAACCATCCCTCGCCAAGCTCTTCCAGTACAGTTCCAACACCAGTATCTACCCGACAATGTGGAAAATTGTCCAGGTTTCTCCTGTGCATCAAAAGCAGGACAAATCCAATCCAGCCCATTCCCGCCCCATCAGTCTACTCTCGATCCTCAGTAACGTGATGGACGGTGTCAGTAACAGAGCTATCAAGCAGCACCTGCTCAGCAATAACCTGCTCAGTGACGCCCAGTTTGGATTCCCCCAGGGTCCCTCAGCTCCTGACCTCATTCCAGCCTTGGGTCAAACATGGACAAAAGAGCTGGATTCCAGAGGGGAGGGGAGAGGGACAGCCCTTGATATCAAGGCTATATTCGGCCAAGTGTGGCATCAAGGAGCCCTGGCAAAACTGGAATCAATGGGTATTGGGGCAAAATCTCCACTGGTTAGGGTCATACCTGGCACAGAGGAAGATGGTTGTGGTTATTGGAGGGTCAGTCATCTCAGCTCCAGGACAGCTCTGCAGGAGTTCACTAGGGTACTTTACTAAGCAAGTAACATTTTCGCCACAAAATACCAGGCAATGACCATCTCCAATAAGAGACAATCTAACCATTGCCCCTTGACATTCAATGGTGTTACCCACTACATCCTGGGGTTTACCATTGACCTGAAACTCAACTGAACTTAACAGTTAAATATAATGGCAACAAGAGCAGGTCAGATGTTAAGAATCTTACAGTGAGTAACTCACCTCCTGACTCCCCAAAGCCTGTCCACCATCTACAAGACACAAGTCAGGAGTGTGATGGAATACTCCCAACTTGCCCCTGGATGGGGGCAGCTCCAACAATGCTCAAGAAGCTTGACACCATCCAGGACAAAGCAGCCGCTTGATTGGCACCACACCCACAAACATCCCCTCCCTCCCCCACCGACGCTCAAAGGCAGCTCAAGGCTGTAATGAGGTCAGAAGCTGAGTGGCCAGGCAGAACCTAAGCTGGGCATCACAGCAGGTTATTGCTGAGCAGCTGCTGCTTGATAGCAATGTGGATGACCCCTTCCATCACGTTACTGATGATCGAGAGTAAACTGATGGGGCGGGAATGGGCCGGGTTGAATTTGTCCAGCTTTTGATAGCAGTGTACACTTTTGACAAGATGCGTTGCAGAAACTCACCAAAGATCCTTAGTCGGCACCTTCGAAACACATGACCATTTCCATCTAGAAGGAATAGGGCAGCAGATACATGGGAACACCACCCCTGCAAGTTCTACTCTAAGAGCCCCTTAAAGATCCATCCCACCCTGGCAATGTTTTTCTACAACCTCTACCATCAGGGAGAAGCCTGAACACACACACCAGCCGGTTTCGAAACAGTTTCTACCCGACTGTTGTTAGAATACTGAATGGACTCAGAAACTCTTCATATTTGCCTGTCCCTGTGTTTTTGTTTTTGCCGCTGTTTATCTATTATTTACTATCTATGCTACTTAACTCTCTGATCTGTCTGTATTGCTCGCAAGACAAAGCTTTTCACTGTGCCTCGGTACACGTGACAATAAATTCGATTCAACTCAATCACGTCCAATATGATTCCGCTTCAGAACGAACGTATCAGACTGAAACGTTAGCTCTCTTTCTCTCTCACCACATCTGCGGAAACTGCTGAGTTTCTCCAGGACTTTGTTTTTATTTCTGATTTCCACCCTCCCGCATCTTGCTTTTATTTATCAGAATCCTTTAGCTCTGTATCCCTTTCCCAATCCTATAACTTCACAGTTCTCCAAATTAAAATCTCTTTGCCATTGTAATGTCCATTCGCTCGGTCTGTTGATATCTTCCTACAGCTTACAGCTTTCTTTGTCACCATTGACCATGTGGCAATTTTCTAAAACCTCATCTGCAAACCTCTTCGTCATTCGTGCGAGTCCAACTCATTGATGATAGAAACACCAAAGACGAGGGGCCCTGTATTGTGTTCTGTCAAACCCCACTGGAAACACACTTCCAGTCACAAAAACACTGCCAAACGTTACCCCTCTGCATCCTACCATTGAATCCCACTTTTCAGTAGATTCCATGAAATTTCACCTTTCTGACCAGATTATTATATGGCACCTTGCCAATAATCTTCCTAAAATTTATGTAGATCAGCCCATCAGTCGATGCCCCTCGTTACTAAAACATTCAGTGAGACTGAAATTCCCCTTAACAAATCCAAGGTGACTATTGTATCTTGTATTTAAAACTGTCCCTCAGAATCTTTACAAAATACTCATCAAAGAAGAACAAAGAACAATACAATACAGGAACAGGCCCCTCGGCCCTCCAAGTCTGTGCCATCACATTTTGCCTTTCCATAGTAAAACTGTCTTCACTTCCAGGGTCCCTCTATTCCCTTCCTAATCATGTATTCGTCCAAGTGCTTGTCGAATGTTGCTCTTGTGTTCGTTTCCATCACCACCTCTGGTAGCACGTTCCAGGCACTCACCACCTTTTATGTGAAAAACTTGCCTTTCACATAGAAACATAGAAGATAGAAGCAGGAGGAGGCCATTCAGCCCTTCAAGCCTGCTCCACCATTCACCACAATCATGGCTGATCATCCAACTCAATAGCCTAATCCCACTTTCTTCCCATAACCTTTGACCCCATTCGCCCCCCCCAAGTATTATATCTAACCACCTCTTGAATACATTCAATGTTTTGGCTTCAACTCCTTCCTGTGGTAATGAACCCCACAGGCTCAACGCTCTTTGGGTGAAGAAATGTCTCCTTATCTCCTTCCTAAATGGTCTACCCCAAATCCTCAGACTCTGACCCCAGTTCTGGATGCACCCACCATTGGGAACATCCTCCCTGCATCTACCTGTCTAGTCCTATAAGTCTCTATGAGATCCCCCCTCACTCGTCTGAACTCCAGCAAAAACAGTCCTAACCTTGTCAATCTCTCCTCATACATCAGTCCCGCCATCCCTGGAATCAGCTTGGGAAACCTTTGCTGCACTCCCTCGAGACCAAGAGCATCCTTCCTCAGGAAAGGAGACCAGAACTGCCCACAATATTCTAGGTGTGGCCTCACCAAGGCCCTGTATAACAGCAACGACACATCCCTGCTCCTGTACTCGAAACCTCTCGCAATCAAGGCCAACATTTCATTTGCCTTCTTTACCGCCTGCTGCACCTTCAGCAACTGGTACACAAGGACACCCAGGTCCCACTGCACACTGCCCTCTCCCAATTTACAGCCATTCGAGTAGTAGTCTGCCTTGTTTTTGCTTCCAAAGTGAATAACCTCACATTTATCCAAACTATACTGCATCTGCCATTGATGTGCCTACTCACCCAACCTGTCCAGATCATGTTGAAGGATCTCTGCATCCTCGTCACAGTTCACCCTCCCACCCAATTTGGTATCATCTGCAAACGGCACTTTTCTTTTAAACATCCCCCCACTGCACCTTGAACCTGTGTCCCCTGGTAATTGACCCCTCCACTCTGGGAAAAAGCCCCATACTTTCCACTCTATCCATGCCACTCACAATCTTATAAATTTCTATCAGGTCTACAACCTGTATGCTGACTGACCTGTAATTACATGGCTTCTCAATTTCAACGATAGTACAGTGTTGGCTGTCCTCTGGCCATCTGACACTACACCTGTAAACAGACAGGATTGAAAATTGACAATATTTTTTTGAATACTATTTCATGGGGTCTGGGTGTTGCTGGTTTGGGCCAACATTTAGTGCCCACCCTGATTTGTTAAGAGTTAACCAAATTTCCGTGGGCCTGGAGTCACAGACTCAGGTAAGAACAGGAGATTTTGATCTCTCCAAACATTAGTGAACCAGGTGGATTTTAAAGACAATCAACAATGGTGTTTATATCAGCAGCCAACTTTGTTTGAAATTCCGGATATTTACAGAGGAACTTCGGTTATCCAAACGAGATTGCAAGGTCTCGATGCTTGGCTAACTATGTGATCTGGCATTCGATTATCCAGCATTTGTTTAACCAAATGAAATACTCCCTCCCTGGGTAATCGAGGTTCCATTAGCCTAGGGTTCTAGTTGACTAATCCAATAACAATGCCACTGGATTACTATGGGGCCAGTTAATCCCTCCTTTGGTTACTTTAATAAACTAGGATCCAGCTCTGATGCTTCATTGTTCTTCAAAGATGCTAAATGTAATATTTCCTCTCTTGCCATGTTTAATGCATCCAATATTTCACACTTCTCCTTATCTACATTATCGCCCTCTTTCAATCAGAAAATATTTGCTAAAAACTATGCTCACACCTTCCTCCTGCACACACTGGTTTATTTTTACCGTCTCTCGACAGGACCTTACTCTTTTGTAGGTTGCTATCTTGCCTTTTATCTATTTCTAAAACACCATTTAGCTTTATTTTCCAGCCTCACACTTGCAATTTCACCGATTTGTTACAGTACAAACAAATCAGCCATTCAGCCCATCATACCTGGACCAACTCTATTACCTCCTATCTTTTCCCCATAAGAAAAGGGAATCACAAAATGGTCTCTCTAGTTGTCAGCTTTCTGCGGGATTGAGCTTTCAGTATGCACCAGAAAAAGCCCTTTTCTTGCCTTGATTTACTCTGTACACTCCATAACAACCAGGGATTCAGAGTGGGAGCAGGTTAGTGGACATTGAATCCCCCCACAGCACCCTCTTTCATTGTGGAAGCATATTTGTCCTGAACCCTCACTATCTCCTCTGTAGAAACCTCCCTCTGCTCTGACCCCCTGATTTCCTCCTGATGCCTCTCTCCAAATCACTTTTAACACATCACCCCTCAGCTTTGTCAAATTGGCCCTTTGAAAACTCTCAATCCTGGCCTGTCTTTGACCTTTACCAAAAGTGCACTACTGGAGGTACAACACTTATCATTGCAAGAATCTCCCACTGATACCTCTTGCACAATGCATTCGTCTAAACTAAGTCCACACCTGCCCCTGCTCTTGTTGAGTTGGCTGTCCCCTAGCAGAAGGGTTCACCTGAATTCTGTTCCCTGTATACCCCTTAGGCTGATTTGGGCCTAATTAATATTGGGCCCTTGCTGTTGCTGTACTTCTGAGATTTGCTTCTCTACTACTCTCTGATTGGTTGGGGTTGGAGGGGGAGGGTTGGATATACCCTTTGTTGTGCAATTGGCCAATCTTTTCTTCTCCAGTGCAACCCCTTCTAGTAAAATTTGATGTCACTAAAACAAAAGCTCTCCCCCCCAACCCCCCCAAAGCTTGAGTCTTTTTTCTTTAACCAATACTGTGAGCTTCTCTGTAATGTTCCTGCCAGTCTCACCTGAAAGGCCTGTGAGATGGGGCCTGCAACTGCAGGTGATGACAAAGATCGAGGGCAGTAGGCAGGGGAGCCCTCAAACAGTCTAGCAATTATCTCTGGAGGAAAGGATACCTTTGCCAGAAAGGAGCCTCATGGAGAGAGGGAGAGACAGACAAAGGATTACCTCAGCTACAGGCCACGTTCCATGTAAATAATCCATTTTCCTGATCTTTGTTTCCCTTCATGTTTCTGAAGACCTAATGTCACTGCAACACAGAATCCCTGCTTCATGACCTTTGGGCTGTCCACAAGTTCCAACCTCACATTAGGGGGAGCTGAGGCCTAGTGGTGTTATTGCTAAACAATGAATCCAGAGACCCAGGTATTGTTCTGAAGGCCTGGGTTCAAATCTCACCACGGCAGATGATGGAATTTGAGTTCAATGAAATTCTGGAATTAAGGGTCTAATGATGACCGTGAATCCATTGTCAATTGTTGAAAAAACCCTTCTGGTTCACTAATGTAGTTTATGGAACGGAACTGCTATCGTTATCTGGTCTGGCCTATATGTGACTCCAGACCCACAGCAATGTGTTTGACTCTTAACTGCCCTCTGGGCAATTAGGGATGGGTAATAAATGCTGGCCTGGCCAGCGACTCTCCATCCCCTGAATGAGTAAAACAAAAATGACAGCTGTAACGAGGAGTTGTTGCAACTGTGGCCTAATTAACATTATATCCAGCTCCATCACCACCTCCCTGTTCTTATACTCACTGCCTTGACTAATAAAGGCAGGTATCCCCTGGGCCTTTTCAATTACCTCATCTACCCATCCTGTTCCCTTCAAAGATCAAGGGATATGCTCACCAAGCTCCCGCTGAACCTCCTCAGGGCCTATCATTCAATGTGCTTTGTTTGTCCTTGCAAAAATCATCACCTCACACTTTTCAGAATTCAATTCCATTTATTCAGCCAATCTAACCAGCCTGTCTACATCGTCTTGCAGACTGAGGCTTTCCCTCGGGAAAATGTTCATATTACCTGTGAACTGAATAATCATACTGAATAATCATACCTCCTGTCTATGTCGTTAATGCAAACAGCAAACAGCAAGGGAGCCAGCCCTGAGTTCTGTGATACACCACTGAACACAGGCAACTTCCAGTCACAAAGACAATTGCCTCTAAAACTGGTAATAATGGCTCATTTTAAATCCCCCCCTCCTCACCATCTCTCCAACCACATGTATCCTTTTATTTTTGTACTCAGTAGAGTGTGATATAGGGAGTAATTCAGGAGTTGCTACCTTTGAGATTGTAACATTTGATTCTATATCTAGTGCCCCAATACCTACCTATTAGACTCACTGTCCCTTATCCTCTGACATTCCATCTATCTCTGTTTATTGTCTCTCTCTGATTCGCCCTGTAGCTGTTTCTCTCTGTGCTATCAATCATCCTCCTCTCTGTCTCTAGAACCCCTATAGTGTGGAAGCAGGCCATTCAGCTCATCAAGTCCACTCCGATCCTCTGAAGAGCATCCCACCCAGACCCACTCCCCTACCCTACCTGTATAATCTTGCATTTCCCATTGCTAATTCACCTGGCCTGCACATCCCTGGACACTACAGGAAAACTTAGCATGACAGTCACCTGAAGTTGGAATCAAACCTGGGCCGACGGCGCTGTGAGACATCAGTGCTAACCACTGAGCCACCATACCACTCAAGTATCCCCGTTGACAGAGATCACACTCCTGCTCCATGTCACCCCCACAGCCAGAAGGAGCAGGAGGCGGGGTTTTCACCATTCACACGGGATAAAGTTCTGCCTCCATGAGATCTTGGCCATTCTGATTGGCCAGTGGTTCTGTAGACCCAGCAGTGCCATCTGTAGCAGCGGCGTGGACTGAGATTACAGTGACTTCCTGGATCTAGAATCTCCATGTCCAGGAGGTAAGTATGAAGGGTGGGGTGTAGTGGAGTGGGTGTCACTGCCTCGGGGGAGTGGTACTGAGATCTGGCTGGATTTGGGTGCTGAGGGGACTTGATTGAGAAGCTCAGCTGGGAGGGAACACCATGGGGGGCACCACAATGGGGAAGGTGAACAAAGTGGAACAGAGACCAGTGAGGGTGGTACCCTGAGGCCTGAGGGTCTCATTCACACCCTCCCCCACCTCCCAGCCTGAACTCCCCGAATTCAGGCCCATACGCAAAACAACATCATCTCAGAATAAGGGGCCAGCCGATTTTAGACAGAGATGGGGAGGAATTTCTTCCCTCGGAAGGGAGTGAATCTGTGGGATTCTTTCCCGCAGACAGCTGTCGAGGCTGGGTCATTCAGTAAGTTCAAGGCTGAGACAGACAGTTTTATAACCGGAAGGGGATCACGGATTATGGGGAAAAGGCAGGAAATTGAGTTGAGAATCATCAGATCAGCCATGATTTCATTGAATGACAGAGCAGACTTGATGGGCTGAATGGCCTGCTTCTGATCCTACGACGTATGGTCTGATAATCCTATTGGCCATTAAGTAGTCATTAGTTGCCCAATGAAGAGCCTCAATGAGGGTGAGGGGTTGCCTACATGTCACCCATACCTCCCTTGTAAGACAGGCAGGGTGGGGGCTGGGCACCCTGGGTGCCTCCTGCAGACCTCCCCTTGAGGGGAGTGTTACATTCCTTTTTCATTATTCACTCATGGGGCCACAGGCATCATTGACTGGGCCAACATTTACTGCCTGTCCCTCATTCCCTTTGAGAGTTTGCACAGATTGTGTGTCCCCCTCAGGCTCTCTGTGATCATTCTCCCTCTGTCACTGCCTTAACTCTCTCCCTCAGATTGACTCTCTCTGGTCAATCTCTCTCTATCTCTTTCTCTCTCTCTGTCTCTTTCTCAAAGAACAGTACATCACAGGAACAGGCCCTTCAGCCCACCAAGACTGTATCGACATGTGATGTGTTTCTAAATTAAAAACCTTTTGCCCCTTTGTGGTCCGTGTTCCTCTCTTCCCTGCCTATTCATGGATCTGTCCAAATACCCCTTAAACATTGCTATTGTTTCTGTCTCCACCACCTCCTCCAGCAGTGCATTCCAGGCACTCAACACCCTCTGTGTAAAAAGCCTCATCTCCTTTAAACTTACCCCATTTTACCATAATCCTATGTCCCTGGCCATTGACATTTCTACAAATGATGCTGATTCTCATTCTTTCTCTCATTGACTGACTCTCACTCTGACTCCCCCTGATCACTCTCTCTCCCATTCCCTTTTACTATCTCCTTCACACTCTCATTCTCACTCAGACTCTCTCTGATCACTCTCTTTCACATTCCCTGTGTTTTGCTCTGACTTGCTCTGAACAATCCCTCCATCTTTGCTCTCTCTCTCTGTCTCTCTGTCTCTCTCTCTCTCTCAATTTGACTGCAACTCTTTGTCTCTCACTCGGATTCTCTCGCTCTCTTTCCGACTGTGACTCTCCATCCCTGAGATTTGCTCTGATTGTCTCTCTGGTGCTGACTTACTCTCACTCTCTCGCTCACTCTGACATTTGATGCTCATTCGTTTTGTGACAATGAGAAGTCCTATCTGCTGTCTTTTAGGACACACAGCTCATCAGCACTGACTCTGTGAGAATGTAGTTGGGGTGGGGGGGGGGGGGGAGACCAGATTGCTTCTTGTGGCTTTCAATAATGACTGACAGAGTTAGCCCTTTGAGGGGCAGTGAAGCGTGGAGAATGAAGAGGAGGGGAATGGAGAGGAGGGGGAATGGAGTGGAGGGGGAATGGGGAGGAGGGGGAATGGAGTGGAGGGGGAATGGAGTGGAGGGGGAATGGGGAGGAGGGGGAATGGAGTGGAGGGGGAATGGAGTGGAGGGGGAATGGGGAGGAGGGGGAATGGAGAGGAAGAGAAATGGAGAGAGGGGGAATGGAGAGTGTGAAGACGGAGGGGATGGGAAGAGGCAAATGCAGAGGAGGGAAAGGGAGGAAGAGGGTGTGGGAATGAAGATCAGTATGAAAGGGAGCTTGGTGAGGAAGAGGGGAATGGGTGAATGGGAGAAGGAAGAGGGAAATAGAGAGGAAGGATATTGGGCTAAGGGAGAGAATGTGGAGCAAGGGGAATGGGAAGGAGAGGCAGCTCTATTTAAACACCTTTTCTGTGTTTAAGCTGATGCCATTTAATCCTCGGAGTGTCACTGTTTCAGCCCAATGATACCCCCTGCCTCCCAGCCCCAGACCCCCACCATTTGCAGATGGTGCTGCTGTCCCTGACCCTTGGGGCTAAGTTCCGGATGCTGAATGATTTCCGCTATTTCCAGTCTAGCATCACATTTACTCAAGCATAACCAACTCGTACTGAATCTACTCTCACTAACCTGTTTGTATCAGTTACAAATATAGCAGTTAAACTTAATACCGCAAGGGTTTCTGTCAGTGCACATTTACAGAAATATAGTTCTGTTTCAGGCATCAGGCTCAAAATAGTTCAAGGGGTTCACTGCATGTAGCAAGAGTTCTTGAACTATCTTGAGTTTCATATTTAATCCAAGAATACATTTCTGCAAACTTGCGCTCTCCCAAACCCTTGTCGCATTGATAGCTTCCAGTGGCTCAGCATCACAGACCAGTGAGTCTGAGTTCTGTTGCAGTATCTCAGCACATAACCAGGCTGATAGAACTGGGAAGTCAATTCTTAGAACAATTCCAGTACAGGAGGAGGCCATCCAGCCCATTATTGCCATGCTGGCTCCCTGCAAGAGCAACTCCCAGTCTGCCTCACACTGCCTCTCCCCACTGCCCTTAAATATCACTTTCAGGAAAGAATTGAATTAAAGATCTAATTCTAAAGACCTTGATTGAACCTACCTCCACTGTACTCTTGGTCGGTGCAGTGACTGTGAAAATAGCCATTTTTCTTTACTAATCATTGTACCTTGGTGTTCTCTGTACAGAAACCTTCCAGCAAAAGTTTATTTCTCTCTACTTTGTCCAGACACTCACATAATTAAACATCTCAATCAAATCTCCTCCTAATATGCTCTTCTATAATGAGAGTACCTGACTGAGGTGTACAAGATATTGAGAGGCATGGATAGAGTCAATAGTCAGAGACTTTTCCCCAGGGCAGGATTGGCTGGCACAAGGAATTATAGTTTTAAGATATTAGAAGAAAAATATAGCGGGGACGTCAGAGGAAGGTTCTTTATGCAGAGAGTTGTGAATGCATGGAATGCGTTGCCAGCGGTGGTGGTGGAAGCAGAGTCATTGGGGACATTTAAGCGACTGCTGGACATGCACATGGATAGCAGTGAGTTGAGGGGTGCGTAGGTTAAGTTATTTTATTTTACATTAGGATTAATCCTCGGCACAACATCGTGGGCCAAAGGGCTGTTCTGTGCTGTACTTTTCTACGTTCTAACTCCAGCTTCTTCAAACTATCCTCAAACTTAAAATTCTTCATCCCTGGAATGATCCTTATGATTCCTTTCTTCACTCACTGTAATTACATCCTTCTTAGAGTGTATCACACAGAGCTAGGCACAATACTGCAGCTGAGACCAAACTAGCAACTTGTACAAATCCGACATAACCTCCCTGCTCTTGTCATCTCTGTCCCTATTTTCTTCCAGTCCCAGATGATAGTGATACCTGCCAAGTCTGACCCCAGAGAGAAGCCTGTCTTGTGGTTTCTGTTTGCGGCTGGTTACCCTGGTGGTTAGACAACAACTCACATTCACAAGAGGCTGCAGGTGTTCCTCACTAGCAAAACAAAATGACACAAAATAAGAAATAAACAAAGCTACATAAACATTACCAGAAAAATCTTAATACAAGCATCTAAACAAAGTTTCAACTTATTCCATTACACCATCTATTGCAGAGACTTAATCCCAGAAAAACATCATTTTTATTTCTGCTTTTTAAATGTTTATTTCACTGCCATGTTCCAGTTTCTTCTCTTTGGCCAGCCGAGGCAGCTTTCCTTTCCAAGCTGCTGACGTGAACCTCTCATAATCTTTTACAATTAGATTTTATCTTCACGTGTACTCAAATACGGAGATACAGGAGTACCGTGAAAAGTGTACAATGTTACCATTCCCAGAGCCAACTCTGGTGACTGAAACTTACTTAATTCAAACAGTTTGAAGTTTTCTGTCCAAACTCTACTGGATAAGAAGCTTCAGAGACTGGAACCCACTTCTGCTGAGGTGACTGATTCCCCAGAATTGACAGGATTACGTTGTGAGGAGAGACTGATCTACATCATGAACTGAACTCTGGCTTCTTCCGAACCAAAACTTTGAACTTCCATTCTGAAATTCCCTCTGCCTGACATAAACGCGACATCATAACCATTTGATTCATTAACACTACAGGGGGATTTGTTTGGCAGTTAATGGATGTCATACACCTTCTGAAACTGATGGGGTGGTGGTGGAGGGTTGTTTTTCAGACTGGAGGCCTGTGACCAGTGCAGTGCCACAAGGATCGGTGCTGGGTCCTCTACTTTTTGTCATTTATATAAATGATTTGGATGCGAGCATAAGAGGTACAGTTAGTAAGTTTGCAGATGACACCAAAATTGGAGGTGTAATGGACAGCGAAGAGGGTTACCTCAGATTACAACAGGATCTGGATCAGATGGGCCAATGGGTTGAGAAGTGGCAGATGGAGTTTAATTCAGATAAATGTGAGGTGCTGCATTTTGGGAAAGCAAGTCTTAGCAGGACTTATACATTTAATGGTAAGGTCCTAGGGAGTGTTGCTGAACAAAGAGACCTTGGAGTGCAGGTTCATAGCTCCTTGAAAGTGGAGTCGCAGGTAGATAGGATAGTGAAGAAGGTGTTTGGTATGCTTTCCTTTATTGGTCAGAGTATTGAGTACTGGAGTTGGGAGGTCATGTTGCGGCTGTACAGGACATTGGTTAGTCCACTGTTGGAATACTGCGTGCAGTTCTGGTCTCCTTCCTATCGGAAAAATGTTGTGAAACTTGAAAGGGTTCAGAAAAGATTTACAAGGATGTTGCCAGGGTTGGAGGATTTGAGCTATAGGGAGAGGCTGAACAGGCTGGGGCTGTTTTCCCTGGAGCGTCGGAGGCTGAGTGGTGACCTTATAGAGGTTTACAAAATTATGAGGGGCATGGATAGGATAAATAGACAAAGTCTTTTCCCTGCGTTTGGGGAGTCCAGAACTAGAGGGCATAGGTTTAGGGTGAGAGGGGAAAGATATAAAAGAGACCTAAGGGGCAACTTTTTCAAGCAGATGGTGGTACGTGGATGGAATGAGCTGCCAGAGGATGTGGTGGAGGCTGGTACAATTGCAACATTTAAGAGGCATTTGGATGAGTATATGAATAGGAAGGGTTTGGAGGGATATGGGTCAGGTGCTGGCAGGTGGGACTAGGTTGGGTTGGGATATCTGATCGGCATTGACAGGTTGGACCAAAGGATCTGTTCCATGCTGTACAACTCTATGACTCTCTGATGGATTTAAGTTTTTCACCCTCACAACACAGACCCAAACAAACCTGCAACTTTTATAAAAAAACAATCCAGGTTCCAAAAGAATAGACCTTTCGTGAACATTTTCAAAGCCCAGAAATCCATATGCTTTATTAGTTCAGCCCATTGTGCCACCTTCACCAGATTGCCTGACTCTCACCTCCTGTTTCTGATTGTAGCTTTTAGTTTGTATTGGTTACCCATGCGCGTCCTACCAAAATAAATCACTTCAAGAATCCACTGCATTTGTTTAATGTGTCATTGGCCCTCCTGCCCAACATACTGTCTACCTCATCTAGAATCGAAACAGAAAATGCCGCAAATGCTCAGCAGGTCAGGCAGCAATTAAGGAAAGTGAAAAACAGTTAATGGGACAAATCTTCCCAGGTTTTGACTGTCTCATTTTTTTATTCAGCTTCACAAAGGGCTTCTCACTGTGGGGCCTACTCACTGTACCGTCCTGAACTCTCCTCCTTAACTACCTACCCCATTCCTCAGCTGATTCTCCCGCTCGTCTTAGCTAGAGGAAGTCGTCACTTCCCAGATTTCCCAGAATAAGCCAGGATTCCTGGCACTAGCACCTCCTTGGAACCTCAGCTGTAGACCAGGACAAATGTTGACAATCACAAGTCTCCCTTCACTGGAAGACATGGGGCACAGCAGCAAATAAGTTCATGTTGCCCATGGCCGACTCTCTTTTACAGCTGCTTTCTCTTACTTTTAACGCTGTCTAACCATCAGGCCACATCTACACCACATCTCACCAACATCTCCACATCACCACTACTCTCTGCCCGCAGTGCTCACTGGAGACCAGCAGCTTATTATTGATCATTGGGAGGCCTGTCACATACAGGGCAACCTTCAAATGATGCACAGGATTATCTTTTATTTGCAAACACCGAAAGGTTTAAAATGATGGGCAAATGAAGCAAGGGTGATGTGTGACCCAGCAAGTAACTAGGGTCTGGAATGCACTGCACGGAAACGTGGGGGAGGGCAGGTCCACCTGAAACATTCGAGAGGGGCATTGGGTGGCTATTTGGATAGAAATAGTGTGCAGGGATAGGAGGAATAGAACCTGTACACGCATCCTGGGCCGAATGGCCTCCTTCCACACTGTAACAGCTCTGTGATTCTGTGAACGAACAAACAGAAGCTGCGTTTCTGCCCCAGAATAGAAGCAGACGAGGTGCTGGCTGAGCAACAACAACAATGTTACAGGCAGTAAGTCATCAGGATTGCAGCCAACTCTCAGCAAGTAGGGCCCAGCCTCAGTCTGTAACCTGCTGGCTTCTAGCATCCGCTGCTGCTGGGCTTTCTCATGGACAATGTGGGAGTTTCCTCCCACTCGGTATCCTCATTCTCCTCCCCAGCTCCAGTATTCTGAGTTGCTCAGTTTCCAGCGCATCACCTCACTGCCTGCTGCAATTGGCCAGATTACACCACAGACAGATGATGCAGCAGTCTCTCTCCAGAGTTTACTAGAAAGACACCCCCAGACCAGTCCCGGCTGTGGGACCACACCTTCAGCAGCCCTGATCACCACAGCCTTGGTCAAAGCAAGAGTAGCATTATGTTTACACTCCATGTCAGTCAGGGCGTTCCACAATAGTGTCATCACCAGCAGTCTCATTGGGGAGCACTTTCCTTCAGTAACCAGCCTGCATCCTCTAACACAGCAGAATCACGCCAGTGCTCCACAATATAGGAGTCATGGAAACTGCCAGGGTTTCAGGCTCAGACCTACAAGACTTGGTACCAGTGAATACAGATCACTTGTCATTAATGGAATGGGAGCCCTCCCTACTGAAGAACTTGTAAATGGCCTCTCGGTGTGGTGTGCACTGAGATCTGTTCTGAATCAGCCCAACAAGTCCACACTGACCCGCCGAAGAACAACCCACCCAGACGCATTCCCCTACATTTACCCCTTCACCTAACACTACGGGCAATTTAGCCTGGTCAATTCACCTAACCTGCACATTTTTGGACTGTGGGAGGAAACCAGAGCTCCCAGAGGAAATCCCGCAGGCACAGGGAGAATGTGCAAACTCCACACAGTCAGTCGCCTGAGGCGGGAATTGAACCCGGGTCTTTGGCGCTGTGAGGCAGTAGTGCTTAACCACTGTGCCACTGTTCCACCGTGCCACCCATAATCCATTCTATTTCACACAGTCAACCAATGAAACACAACACAAAGTGGTCTATCCTCACTGTGGAGATGGGTTAGTGACTCCTCATGGAGTACATTGTCACTCTTCCAACACACTCTCTCACATATACACACAATCTCTTACACACCTGCTCACTCACTCACTCGCACGGAACTCTCACATTCTCTCTCTTACAGAGTCTTTCTCAAATTCACCAACTCAAAGACAAATATTCTCTCTTACATAACCTCCATACATGTGCAAGCACTCAAAGTATTTTTTGAAAAATGAAATATTATAGCTTCAACAAAAAAATTAAAATATCACAGTGTATTTTTTAATAAAGGCATTTCTGTTCTCATCATTTGTCACCCCACTTGTCTGCATTTTGAGACACATGTAATGGACTGAAACCCACACAGCATCATGCATGGTTAAGTTACATAGGACAGTGTAGAAGGAGCTTTACTCTGTACCTAACCCCGTGCTGTCCCTATCCTGAGAGTGTTTGATGGGGACAGTGTGGAAGGAGCATTATTCTGTATCTAACCCTGTGCTGCCCCTGTCCTGGGAGTGCTTGATCAGGACAGTGTAGAGAGAGCTTTACTCTGTATCATTATTCAGGATTAAGATATTAAACACCCTAATGTATTTTTTTTTGCAGGGAGGAATGCTATGACTGAGCCCCTTGTGGTCCAGTGCACATTTAGCCAGACAGACACAATTTTATAAAGATACTCCACTCAGTAATCTAATTACTAAGAATTAATTAATATTCACAAATACAGTTATTTAGTGTGGCAGTATTTTGTTTTGAGTGTAGATCAGTATTTCTTGTCCTTATACTGAATTAATATCTTACGAGATGTTAGCCAGGGCTGCAGATAGAACACTTCAGTCTCTGCCCCACACTGTCTCAGGTAGTCTCCTTTCCAGAGATTTCAACACGACACTACATCTACACTGACACTCAGTATGGGACAGTCAGGGTGCTTCACTCTCCAGCGAGTTAGCTTTAGAACAAGACATTTCCCCAAGACATTCTACCCTCTTACAATTTTGACAAAGATTGGAACATTCTGACCTGGTTCCTGACAAATACTTTCCCTTGAACAGCGTCATTAAAAATTAATTGTCAGTCTGTGTGTGTCTCTCAGTGCCAGATCCTGTACGGTCTGTGTGTCCCTCAATGTCAGCTCCTGTACGGTCTGTGTGTCTCTCAATGTCAGCTCCTGTACAGTCTGTGTGTGTCTCAGTGTCAGCTCCTGTACGGTCTGTGTGTGTCTCAGTGTCAGCTCCTGTACGGTCTGTGTGTGTGTGTCTCAGTGTCAGCTCCTGTATGGTCTGTGTATCTCTCAGTGTCAGCTCCTGTACGGTCTGTGTGTGTGTGTCTCAGTGTCAGTTTCTGTACGGTCTGTGTGTGTCTCAGTGTCAGCTCCTGTACGGTCTGTGTGTGTCTCAGTGTCAGCTCCTGTCAACATAAAATAAACAAAAGCTCAAATGGAATGATTCAGGCATGCAATTATAAATTATATTTTTTGGAAAGCAATTACAGCATAGAATTACATTTATTCAATAATCATTCATTTTAATACTAGCAGCAAAAATGTTAAAAACGTTGTTTTGCAAATGAAGTGTTTGGTTAAAGTGTGAGTGATTGGAGAAGTGGATATTTATGTAACTGAGAGTTTTCACGCTATAGAGCAGCGAGCAAAGGGTCACTTTATTTGTGTTTCTGTTGCAAAGTGAGCAGCGATTGTGTTAAAATAAAATGAGAGAAGCGGCAAAGAAATGAGTGAAAAGCTCTGTGTTTTGCGTCATTGACACCTACATGCAGGATACTATTAAAAACAGAACACAGACAGTGCAAAACGTTTGATTCCTGCTAAAACAAATAGTTTAAATAGTTCAAATCATTGGTGAGCATCCAGGTGGACTGTTCACCTGCTTATTTATGTTATTTTTGTGTTTAGGATGTGAAATATGCTTTTATTCATGTTAAAATACAAGAACACACCATAAATACGCAATGAATGTCTCTTTCTCCAGAAATATTCCTGACATCCTGAGGCATATCAATAGGACATATCAAAGGGTCCCTGCCCAGTTGGAGTTTTGTCACTTTTAGCGAGTTGGAAAATTAACCAGCCTTAGATTAACTTGAGACAGTAGCTTGATTGGTTCAAGAGTCAACTCTTTGGAAAAGACCAATGGGAAGAGGTCTGCTGTGGGGTGGTTGGGGGTGGGTGCTGAGTCATAGTCATAGAGAGGTACAACATGGAAACAGACCCTTCGGTCCAACCCGTCCGTGTCGACCAGATATCCCAATCCAATCCAGTCCCACCTGCCAGCACCCAGCCCATATCCCTCCAAACCCTTCCTATTCATATACCCATCCAAATGCCTCTTAAATGTACCAGCCTCCACCACTTCCTCTGGCAGTTCATTCCACACACGTACCACCCTCTGTGTGAAAAAGTTGCCCCGAGGTCTCTTTTGTATCTTTCCTCTCTCACACTAAACATACGCCCTCTAATTCTGGACTCTCCGACCCCAGGGAAAAGAAGGACTGGTCTGCAATCTCCAGAAACTAAATACTAATGTCTGCGAAACTCAAGAAAAGCTTCACAAGGCTGTGAAAAACTTTGTTGGATTCATTTTCTTGGAAAAGTTTTGTTTTTCGCTTTAACAGCATTGGAGATTGGCTGGAGATTAATACTGTTTGACCAAGTCAGCATTCAGACACACTGTGCTATGATTAGAACAACTCAAGATGGTTTCTCACAAGGGGAATCACGCCTGAAAAATTAATAGTGTTTTGGGGATCTAACCAGTACAGTCATTATATGTAATGTACATAGATTTCTAAACAACATTTGATAAAATGTAAGACAAAAGGTTAATACAATCGGTAAGACCATAAGGAGTTGTGGTGACAGAAAAGCACAGGTGGAGATTGGGTTAATGAACAATAAGCAGAGGGTGGGCATAAACATGGCATTTTCAAGTTGGCAAGCTGTGACCAGTGGCACAACAATCAAGGTTGGGTCCTCAGCTCTCTGACAAACTCTATTAATGGAGCAACAGAAGAGCTGTCTATCCAAGTTTGGTAATAATGTAAAACAAGGTGGAAAGTTAATCTGTGGTGAGGACACAGAAAGGCTGCAATGGGAATTAGACAAGTTCAACACAAATGGCATGTAGGATTATTTGAGGAAATGTGAAGTTGTGCACTGTGTGTAAAATTAGAAAGTCAGGATTTTTTTAAGAGGTCTGAAATTGGTTTTCAAAGAGAGCTTGGGTGTGCTTATGCATGGAACATACATGACCATTATACTATTCAACCCATTGAGTATGCTAGATGACTGATATATTTCTCAACTACATTCTCCTGCCTTCTCCCCATAACTTTTGATCCCCTTACTAATCAACCTATCTGTCTCTGTCATAAATACACTCAATGACTTGGCCTCCACAGCCCTTTGTAGCAATGAGTTCCACAGATTCCCCACCCTCTGGCTGAAGAAATTCCTCCTCATCTCAGTTCTAAAGGGTCATCCCTTCACTCTGAGGCTGTGCTTGTGGGTCCTAGTCTCTCCTACTCATGGAAACATCTTCTCCATGCCCACTCTATCCAGGCCTCTCAATATTCTGTCAGTTCCGATCAGATTCCCCTCATCCCTCCAAACTCTATCGAGTACAGACCCAGAGTCCTCAACTGCTCCTCATATGAAGGATACCAACCCCGGGATCATTTTTGTAAACCTCCTCTGGACACTCTCCAAGACCAGCACATCCTTTCTGAGATATACGGCCCAAAATTGTCCATAATATTCCAAATGTGGTCTGATCAAAGCCTTACACAGCCTCAGCAGTACATCTCTGCTCTTGCATTCTAAGCATCTAGAAATGAATGCTAACATTGCATTTGTGTTTTGAACTGTCAACTGAGCCTGCATGTTAACCTGAAGGGAATCCTGAACTAGGAATCCCAAGTCCCTTTGTACTTCAGGTCTCCGAAACCTTTCCCTGTTTAGAAAATAGTCTACAACTCTATTTTTCTCCGAAAGTGCATCACCTCACACTTTCTCACATTACATTCCATCTTTGCCCACTCTCCCAGCCTGTGCAAGTTCTTCTGCTCTGCCTCCACTTCCTCAACACTATCTGTCCCTCCACCTAGCTTTGTGTCATCTGCAAACTTAGCAACACTGTCCTCAGTTCCTTCATCCAGGTCATTAATGTATAGCATGAATAGTTTTGCTCCAACACTGACCCCTATGGAACTCCACTAGTCACCAGCTGCCATCCTGAAAAAGACCCTTCTATCCCTATTCTCTGCCTTCTGCCAGTCAGCCAACCCTCTATCCATGGCAGTACCTTGCCCTCCATGGGCACTTACCTTATGTAGCAGCTTCTTGTGCAGCACCTTGTCAGTGGCCTTTTGGAAATCCAAGTACATCACACCCATCTCCTTCATCTAACTTGCTCACTACTTCCTCAAAGAATTCTAACAGTCCCCTCCTTCCCCAGTACTGGGGTCATGTCCCATTGGAACAGTTCCTCCTTCCTCAGTACTGGGGCAATATCCCATTGGAACAGCTCCCTCCTTCCCCAGTACTGCGGTCATGTCCCATTGGAACAGTTCCCTCCTTCCCCAGTACTGGGGCCATGTCCCATTGGAACAGTTCCCTCCTTCCCCAGGACAGGGGCCAGTCCCATTGGAACAGTTCCCTCCTTCCCCAGGACAGGGGCCAAGTCCCATTGGAACAGTTCCTCCTTCCCCAGGACAGGGGCCAGTCCCATTGGAATAGTTCCCTCCTTCCCCAGTACTGGGGCCATGTCCCATTGGAACAGGTCCCCCCCTTCCCCAGTACTGGGGCCATGTCCCATTGGAACAGTTCCCTCCTTCCCCAGTCCCGGGGCCATGTCCCATGAATTTAAACCTGTTTCTCCACACTAACCTTTGAGTTACATGTTTACCTCTTTAATCTTGTTGCCTCTGTGACAATTTTGTTGTGATCCTGATAGTCATACAGAAATTATTACCTTTTTGGTTCTGCTGTCCGATGTAGCCTCCAGCTGCTGATATTCCCTCAGCAGAACCTCTTTCCTCTTCCAATGTGGACCACGACATCTGGGTCTGTTCCCTCCCACTCCAAGTTCCTCTGCTGTCCAAATGAGAGATCCTGAACCTGGGCACCAGGCAGGCAGGCAGTACATCCTTCATGAATCTCAACCCTTGCCACAGAGAACAGTGTCTATTCCCATAACTATACTAGCCCCAATTACAACTACATTTCTCTTTTCTCTCCTACTCTTGAATAGCTCTCTGTACCATAGTATTTTGTCAGTTGCTCATCCTCTCTACAGCTCCGACTCTCATCCACACGTGGAGCAAGAATCTCCAACCTGTTAGACAAGCTCAAGGATTGAGGCTCCTTCAGCACTACCTCCCGGATCCCTCTACCTACCTCACTCAGTGTCAAACCCCCTGTCCCTGACTACTAACTGTATTTGAAGTCATTAATCTAAGGGGTATGACTACCTCCTGAAACACAGCATCCAGATAACTCTCCCCCTCCCTGAAGTGTCGTAATGTTTGAAGCTGAGATTCCAGATCATTGTCTCTGAGCCGGAGATCCTCAAGCAGCCAACATTTACTGCAGAATGTGGTCACTCTGAAACACAAGGGTCCACCAGCTCCCTACATCATGCAGATACAACACATTCCTGATAAAGGGCTAATGCCTGAAACATTGATTCTCCTGCTCCTCGGATGCTGCCTTACCTGCTGTGCTTTTTCAGGACCACACTCTCGACTCTGATCTCCAACATCTGTAGTTCTCACTTTCTCCTAAATATGGCACATTGCTCGGCCTGGTATCTTTGTTTTAATTACTTAGTTCTTAATTTGATTTTTAAAATTTAATGCCAGTCTTTTGGTTTGCAGCATGTAAATACTTCTCCTATTTACCTTTAATCTGAAAGTAACCTAGAATAGATCATCCAATCAACAGTTATCTCCAGCCTTGAATTTAGTTTCCCTGTGATGTCACTGTGAAGTGACAGTTTCCCTGTGATGTCACTGTGAAGTAACAGTTGCCTGTGATGTCACTGTGAAGTGACAGTTTCCCTGTGATGTCACTGTGAAGTAACAGTTGCCTGTGATGTCACTGTGAAGTGACAGTTTCCCTGTGATGTCACTGTGAAATGACAGTTTCCCTGTGATGTCACTGTGAAGTAACAGTTGCCTGTGATGTCACTGTGAAGTTACAGTTTCCCTGTGATGTCACTGTTTTGTGCTGAGTCTCTGATCCTGAGTTTCAATTTGTCCTCTTGAAAGACTTTACAAACTCTGAGTTGAAAAAAGCAAGCAAGAAATACCCCATCCTCTCTGCACCGAACTCCCACGATGCCTCCGAATGATATACCCACTCGGCTGTGTCTCACCCCTTCCTGACCATGAGGGGTTTACATGGGAACACAAATAGGCCATTCAGCTCATTGAGTCTGCTCTGCCATTCAGTGAAATCATGCCTGATGTAATAATCCTCAACTCAACTTTCTGCCTTTTCCCCATAACCCTCAGTTCCCTTCCTGAATAAAAATCTGTCTTTCTCAGCCTTGAATATATTTAATATATTCTCAACAGCCCTCTGTGATAGTGAATTCCACAGATTCACTCCCCTCTGAGGAAAGGCATTCCTCCTCATCCCTGTCTTCAATGGGTGAGCCCTTATTCTGAGATGATTGCCTCCGGTCCTAGTCTCTCCCTCACAAGGGGAACAACCTTCCCACATGCACCCTACCAAAGAATCATGTATGTTTCAATAAGGTCACCTCTCATTCCTATAAACTCCAATGAGCACAGATCTGACCTATTCAACCTCTCCTCATGCGTCAGTCCCTCCATCTCTGAAATCAGTTGAGTGATCTGTCTCTGGAGAGCCTTTCCAACTGCAGGCTATCTTTGTTTAGATAAGGGGCTCAAACTGTTCCCGTGAATTGGCAGGGCCTGGTGATCTGCTGAAATAAGGAATCACCCAGGAGTTATGTCTTTCAGTTAAACATAACCTTGGGGCCCAACTGTTCCCTGATGCATTTTCCATCACAACACCTTGAGCTCTCAGAGTCCACTTGCCAGTCAATCAGCTTCACTGTCTCATGCAGTATAAACTGTTGTACCCAATGAAACATGGTATTCTTGTTTCTGTCCTGATGAGTGCAGGATAATAAGCAGGTCTCTGTTTTCAACAATACCAGTTTCCCGTGTGACCAAGTGACTCCTTGCTTTTTACATTTTACTACAGCATTTAAAGTCCACCATATTTTTCAGGTAGCACATCCCAGTTGTAATTTGTAACAGCTTTATTAAATATCTCCCGCCCGTTTTCTGCTGTAAGGAAAACTCAGCAGGTCCTGACAGTAACTTCAGAGTCAGACCAGACTCCAAACATTCACTCTGTTTCTCTTCCCACAGAGGCTGCCACACCCACCAAGTTTCTCCAGCACTCTCTGTGTTTGTTTCTGATTTGCAGCATCTGCAATATTTTTCTTTAACTTCATTGATTTTTGGGGCTTTTTTGTTGGGGGCGAAAGCATTTATTTAGTTCTGTTCAAAACCCCAAACCTCCCACTAAGTTTCCACAGGAAATTAGGTTTAATTTAATTACTTTGTTACACTTCTGTTCTTTTTAACTAACTCCAAACCAAAAGGCACAGGTTGAAAGCACTGCTGAGTGCAAATCTGCTTATTGTCAAACAACAGTTTGCAAATTTAGCAGCTTCCCATGTCCTCAGCTGTCCCCAGGAGCCTCACAGCAGTGTCACCAAACAAAGACTAATTTTAAGCATGCAAGATTAGCAAAGGGGTTAAAAAATGAATCTCAGAGGTGGCAGAGGATCAGCCAAAAAAATTAAATCGATTCAGAAGATACCCCATAACACTTCACAGCCAATTATTGTTTTTGTACACAGAACAAACAGCAAGGAATAATGAGCAGATAATATGTTTTTAGTGATGTTGATTGAGGGATAAATATTGGCCAAGAGACAATTGAGAACTGCCTTGCTCGTGTTCTAAATGGTGTCCATGGAATATTTTAAGCCCACCTCAGAGGACAGACATGATCTCAAATCAACTCATTCAAAAAAACACCACATTTGCTAATGCTCTTCGGGGGGGGGTTAAACTAATTCAGCAGGGAGGATATGAACCTAAATTACAGTTCCAGTAAAGACTTTTGAGAATAATGAGGTCAGAAAGAAGGTTTCAATGTCGCAAGAGTGCACTGGCAAGCAAAATGTTGGTTTCAAGTGTGTCTACTTCAATGCCAGGAGCATCCGGAATAAGGTGGGTGAACTTGCAGCATGGGTTGGCACCTGGGATTTGGATGTTGTGGCCATTTTAGAGACATGGATACAGCAGGGACAGGAATGGCTGCTGTAGGTTCTGGGATTTAGATGTTTCAGTAAGAACTGGGAAGGTGGTAAAGGGGGCAGGTGTGACATTGTAAAGGACAGTTCCCTGTTGGGAGTTTTCTATAGGCCTCCAAATAGTTGCTGAGATGTAGAGGATAGGATAGCAAAGATGATTCTGGATAGGAGCGAGAGGAACAGGGGGCTTTAACTTTCCAAAGACTGACTGGGAATACTATAGTTTGAGTACTTTAGACGGATCAGTTTTTGTCTAACGTGTGCAGGAGGGTTTCCTGACACAGTATGTAGACAGGCCAACAAGGGGCGAGGCCACATTAGATTTGGTACTGGGTAATGAACCTGGCCAGATGTTAGATTTGGAGGTAGGCGAGCACTTTGGTGATAGTGACCACAATTCAGTTATGTATACTTTAGCCATAGAAGGGGATAGGTATATACCATAGGGCAAGAGTTATAGCTGGGGGAAAGGCAATTATGATGCAATCAGGCAAACGTTAGGATGAATGGGATGGGAAAGGAAACTTCAGGGGATTGGCACAATTGAAATGTGGAGCTTATTCAAGGAACAGATACTGAGGGTCCTTGATAAGTATGTACTTGTCAGGCAGGGAGGAGGTGGTTGAGCGAGGGAACCATGATTAACTAAAGAAGTTGAAGCTCTTGTCAAGAGGAAGAAGAAGATTATGTCGGGATGAGATGTGAAGGCTCAGTTATAGTGCTTAAGTGTTACAACTTAGCCAGGAAAGACCTAAAGGGAGAGCTAAGAAGAGCCAGGAGCAGACATGAGAAGTCATTCGCAGGTAGGATCAAGGAAAACCCTAAGGCTATCTATAGGTATATCAGGAATAAAAGAATGACGAGAGTAAGATTAGGGCCAATCAAGGACAATAGTGGGAATTGTGCATGGAGTCTGGGGAGGTAAGGAAAGTGCTCAATGAATATTTTTCTTTAGTATCGACACTGAAAAAAGACAATGTTGTCGAGGAGAATACTGAGATACAGGCTATTAGACTAGACAGGATTGAGGTTCACAAGGAGGAGGTGTCAGCAATTCGGGAAAATGTGAAAATAGATAAATCCCCTGGGCCAGATGGGATTTATCCCAGGATTCTCTAGGAAGCCAGGGAGGAGATTGCAGAGCCTTTGGCTTTGATCTTTATGTCGTCATCGTCTACAGGAATAGTGCCAGAAAACTGGAGGATAGAAAATGTTGTTTCCTTGTTCAAGAAGGGGAATAGAGACAACCCTGGTAATTATAGACCAGTGAGCCTTACTCTGGTTGTGGGTAAAATGTTGGAAAGGGTTATAAGAGATAGGATTTATCATCATCTAGAAAGGAGTAAGTTGATTAGGGATAGTCAATGTGGTTTTGTGAAGGGTAGAACATGCCTCACAAACCTTATTGTGTTATTTGAGAAGGTGACCAAACAGCTGGATGAGGGTAAAGTAGTTGATGCCGCGTATATGGATTTGAGTAAGGTATTTGATAAAGTTCCTCATGGTAGGCTATTGCACAAAGTATGCAGGCATGGGACTGAGGGTGATTTAGTGGTTTAGATCAGAAATTGGTGAACTGAAAGAAGATAGAGAGTGGTTGATGAGAAATATTCATCCTGAAGTTCAGGTACTAGTGGAGTACCGCTAGGACCTGTTTCGGGTCCACTGTTGTTTGTCATTTTTATAAATGACCTGGATGAGGGTATAAAAGGATGGGTTAGTAAATTTGCGGATGACACTAAGGTCGATAGAGTTGTGAATAGTGACAAAGGATGTTGTAGGCTACAGAGAGACATAGATAAGATGCAGAGCTGGGCTGAGAGTTCGCAAATGGATTTTAATGTGGAAAAGTGTGAGATGATTGATTTTGGAAGGAGCAACAGGAATAAATAGTATTGGGCTAATGGTAAGATTCTTGGTAGTGTAGACAGGCAGAGAGATCTTGGGGTCCATGTACATAGATCCCTGAAAGTTGACACCCAGGTTGATAGAGTTGTGAAGAAGGCATACGGTGTATTAGCTTTTATTAGTAGAGGGATTGAGTTTCGGAGCCACAAGGTAATGCTGCAGCTATACAAATCTCTTGTACGGCTGCACTTGGAGTAATGCGTACAGTTCTGGTCACCTCATTATAGAAGGATGTGGATGCTTTGGAAAGGGTTCAGAGGCGATTTACTAGGATGTTGCCTGGAATGGAGGGAAGGTCTTATGAGGAAAGGTTGAGGAATTTGAGGCTGTTTTCGTTAGAGAGAAGAAGGTTGAGAGGTGACTTAATTGAGACACATAAGATAATCAGAGGGTTAGATAGGGTGGAAAGGGAGAGCCTTTTTCCTCAGATGGCCATGGCTAGCATGAGGGTGAAAGATATAGGACAGATGTCAGAGGTAGTAAGGGCATGGAACGCCCTGCCTGCAATAGTAGTAGACTCGTCAACTTTAAATGGTCATTGGACAAACACATGGATGGAAATGGAATAGTGTTGGATAGATGGGCTTCAGATTGGTTTCACAGGTCAGCACAACATCTAAGGCTGAAGAGCTGTACTGCTCTGTAAAGTTCTATGAAAACTCAGTCGTCCTTCTGTACTGCCCTGGGACATCTGTCTGCGGTAATGTGCTGGATTGCTTGAGTGGAAACTGATCCATGATCTTCTCACTCTGAAGCAAGAGGGTCCCCAATAAGAGGGAGAGAAGGGGAGAGATTTGTGGGGCTAAGATGCAACAGGAAAAGGGCACTGGGAACATTTGGTTTGCTTCTCCGAGGAGCTAGCATTGGTCACGGAGTGTTGAAATGGTCTCCTTATGTTCTGAATCAATCAAAATGGGCTGAGGGTTGAGTGCCTTGAGCAGGTCGATGAGGAGGAAGGCAGAAAGTGTGCAGGGAAATGGCCGTGCGGTTTTCAGACCAGTTCCAGTTGGCTGACTGCTTGTTCCTGGTGATGCAAATCGAATATGACAGAGGAGGGGGAGGAAATTGCAACCATCAAGCTGCATTACTCCGTCACACAGAGAGAGAGGGAGAGGTGGAAACAGAGCTCCTCAACTCAGTGTCCCAATACAGGAAGCAAATGTCTCTCACAGGAAACAGTGTCAGCTTTTACTCTGCCTGGATGCTCAGCTTCTTCCCCCCGAGAAACTTTGCACATATTGCAGCAGCTTCATTCAATCACACTTCCCCGTCATTCCGATCAGATGCCTTGAGGTTAAAATTGACCGTCTCATTGCTGAGATTGTGGGAGTTGGCAATCGAAGTACAGGATAAGATAGTCTGAAAATCTTCCATATTGTTTTAACTGTCAAAGATCGCTCAACATTTATATAAATGATTTGATTCTGAACATAAGAGGTACAGTTAGTAAGTTTGCAGATGACACCAAAATTGGAGGGGTAGTGGACAGTGAAGAAGGTTACCTCAGATTACAACAGGATCATGATCAGATGGGCCAATGGGCTGAGAAGTGGCAGATGGAGTTTAATTGCATTTTGGGAAAGCAAATCAAGAGCAGGACTTATTCACTTAATGGTAAGTTCCTAGGGAGTGTTGCTAAACAAAGAGACCTTGGAGTGCAGTTTCATAGCTCCTTGAAAGTGGAGTTGCAGGTAGATAGGATAGTGAAGAAGACGTTTGGTATGCTTTCCTTTATTGGTCAGAGTATTAAGTACTGGAGTTGGGAGGTCATGTTGCAGCTGTACAGGACATTAGTTAGGCCACTGTTGGAATATTGCGTGCAATTCTAGTCTCCTTCCTATTGGAAGGATGTTGTGAAATTTGAAAGGGTTCAAAAAAGATTTACAATGATTTTGCCAGGATTGGAGGATCTGAGCTACAGGGAGAGGCTGAACAGGCTGGGGCTGTTTTCCCTGGAGCGTCGGATGCTGAGGGGTGACCTTATAGAGGTTTATAAAATCATGAGGGGCATGGATAGGGTAAGTAGACAAAGTCTCTTCCCTGGGGTAGGGGACTCCAGAACTAGAGGGTGTAGGTTTAGGGTGAGGGGAAAAATATAACAGGGACCTAAGGGGCAACATTTTCACGCAGAGGGTGGTACGTGTGTGGAATGAACTGCCAGAGGAAGTGGTGGAGGCTGGTACAATTCCAGCATTTAAAAGACATCTGGATTGGTATATGAATAGGAAGAGTTTGGAGGGATATGGGCCAAGTGCTGGCAAATGGGAGCAGATTAGGTTAGGGTATCTGGTCGGCATGGATAGGTTTGATTGAAGGGTCTGTTTCCGTGCTGTATATCTCTATGACTCCATGACTCTATGGCACTGTCCCCATCAAATATACTCAGCACATGGTTAGATAAAGAGTAAAATTCCCTCTACACTGTCCCCATCAAACACTCTCAGAACAGGAACAGCACAGGGTTAGATACAGCATATCTAATGCAACCATGTGACCACTCATGATTGCAGTAAAAACCCTTTCCTTTTTAGTTATTCACAGGATGTGGACATCACTGGCCAGGACAGCATTTATTGCCCATCCCTAATTGCCCAGAGAGCAGTTAAAAGCCACCCACTTTGCTGTAGACAATAGACAATAGGTGCAGGAGGAGGCCATTCTGCCTTTCGAGCCTGCATCACCATTCAATATAATCATGGCTGATCATCCTCAATCAGTATCCTGTTCCTGCCTTATCTCCATAATCCTTGATTCCACTATCCTTGAGAGCTCTATCCAACTCTTTCTTAAATGAATCCAGAGACTGGGCCTCCACTGCCCTCTGAGGCAGAGCATTCCACACAGCCACCACTCTCTGGGTGAAGAAGTTTCTCCTCATCTCTGTCCTAACTGGTTTACCCCTTATTTTTAAGCTGTGTCCTCTGGTTCGGCACTCACCCATCAGTGGAAACATGTTTCCTGCCTCCAGAGTGTCCAATTCTTTAATAATCTTATATGTCTCAATCAGATCCCCTCTCAGTCTTCTAAACTCAAGGGTATGGGCCCCAGCTATGCCTGTCTCTTTGTTGGCTATGTAGAACAGTTGATCTTCCGTAATTACACCAGCACCACTCCCCACCTCTTCCTCCGCTACATTGATGACTGCATTGGCGCCACCTCGTGCTCCCGCGAGGAGGTTGAGCAATTCATCAACTTCACCAACACATTCCACCCTGACCTTAAATTTACCTGGACTATCTCTGACACCTCGCTCTCCTTCCTGGACCTCTCCATCTCCATTAGTGACGACCGACTTGACACTGACATTTTTTACAAACCCACTGACTCCCATAGCTACCTGGATAACACCTCTTCCCACCCTATCTCTTGCAAAAATGCCATCCCGTATTCCCAATTTCTCCGCCTCCGCCGTATCTGCTCCCAGGAGGACCAGTTCCACCATAGGACACACCAGATGGCCTCCTTCTTTAGAGACCGCAATTTCCCTTCCCACGTGGTTAAAGATGCCCTCTAACGCATCTTGTCCACATCCCGCACCTCCGCCCTCAGACCCCACCCCTCCAACCGTAACAAGGACAGAATGCCCCTGGTGCTCACCTTCCACCCTACAAACCTTCGCATCAACCAAATCATCCACCGACATTTCCGCCACCTCCAAAAAGACCCCACCACCAGGGATATATTTCCCTCCCCACCCCTTTCCGCCTTCCGCAAAGACCGTTCCCTCCGTGACTACCTGGTCAGGTCCACACCCCCCTACGACCCACCTCCCATTCTGGCACTTTCCCCTGCCACCGCAGGAACTGTAAAACCTGTGCCCACACCTCCTCCCTCACCTCTATCCAAGTCCCTAAAGGAGCCTTCCACATCCATCAAAGTTTCACCTGCACATCCACCAATATCATTTATTGTATCCGTTGCTCCTGATGTGGTCTCCTCTACATTGGGGAGACTGGGCGCCTCCTAGCAGAGCGCTTTAGGGAACATCTCCGAGACACCCGCACCAATCAACCAAACCGCCCCGTGGCCCAACATTTCAACTCCCCCTCCCACTCTGCCAAGGACATGGAGGTCCTGGGCCTCCTTCCCCCCGCTCCCTCACCACCCGACGCCTGGAGGAAGAACGCCTCATCTTCCGCCTCGGAACACTTCAACCCCAGGGCATCAATGTGGACTTCAACAGCTTCCTCATTTCCCCTTCCCCCACCTCATCCTAGTTTCAAACTTCCAGCTCAGTTACTGTCTCCTTGACTTGTCCGACCTGCCTATCTTCTTTTCCACCTATCCACTCCACCCTCTCTTCCTTGACCTATGACCTTCATCCCCTCCCCCACTCACCCATTGTACTTTATGCTACTCTCTCCCCACCCCCACCCTCCTCTAGCTTATCTCTCCATGCTTCAGGCTCACTGCCTCTATTCCTGATGAAGGGCTTTTGCCCGAAACGTCATTGGATGCTGCCTGAACTGCTGTGCTCTTCCAGCACCACTAATCCAGTATAAACTCAAGGATATACAAGCCCAGTCGCTCCAGTCTTTCAGTGTAAGGTAGTCCCACCATTCCAGGAAATGACCTCGTGAACCTACGCTGCACTCCCTCAATAGCCAGAATGTCTTTCCTCAAATTTGGAGACCAGAACTGCACACAGTACTCCAGGTGTGGTCTCACCAGGGCCCTGTACAGCTGCAGAAGAACCTATTTGCTTCTATACTCAATCCCTCTTGTTATGAAGACCAGCATGTTATTAGCCTTCTTCACCACCTGCTGTACCTGCATGCTTATCTTCATTGACTGGTGTACAAGAACACCCAGATCTCTCTGTACTGCCCCTTTACCTAAATTGATTCCATTGAGGTAGTAATCTGCCTTCCTGTTCTTGCCACCAAAGTGGATAACTATACATTTATCCACATTAAACTGCATCTGACATGCATCTGACCACTCACCCAACTTGTCCAGGTCACTCTGTAATCGCCTAACGTCCTCATCACACTTCACCCTGCCACCCAGCTTAGTATCATCAGCAAATTTGCTAATCTTATTAATAATACCATCTTCCATATCATTAACATATATTGTAAAAAGCTGCGGTCCCAGTACTGATCCCTGCAGTACCCCACTGGTCACTGCCTGCCATTCTGAAATGGAGCCGTTTATCATTACTCTTTGTTTCCCATCAGCGAACCATCTTTCAATCCAAGTTAGTACTTTGCCCCCAATACCATGCGCCCTAATTTTACTCACTAACCTCCTATGTGGGACTTTATGAAAAGCTTTTTGAAAGTCCAGGTACACTACATCTACTGGATCCCCCTCGTCCATCTTCAGAGTTACATCCTCAAAAAATTCCAGAAGATTAGTCAAGCATGATTTCCCCTTCATAAATCCATGCTGACTCTGACCTATCCTGTTACTGCTATCCAGATGTGTCATAATTTCATCCTTTATAATAGACTCCAGCATCTTTCCCACCACTGAGGTCAGACCAACTGGTCTATAATTTCCTGCTTTCTCTCTTCCACCTTTCTTAAAAAGTGGTACAACATTAGCCACCCTCCAATCCGCAGGAACTGATCCCGAATCTATCGAACTCTGGAAAATAATCACCAACGCATCCACAATTTCTCGAACCACCTCCTTCAGTACCCTGGGATGTAGACCATCAGGCCCCAGGGACTTATCAACCTTCAGACCTAACAGTCTCTCCAACACCAATTCCTGGCAAATATAAATTCCCTTCAGTTCAGGTCCTTCAGCCACTGTTACCTCAGGGAGATTGCTTATGTCTTCCCCAGTGAACACAGATCTGAAGTAACAATTCAATTCTTCTGCCATTTCTTTGTTCCCCATAATATATTCCCCTATTTCTCTCTTCAAGGGCCCAATTTGAGTCTTAACCATTTTGTGGCCTTTCACATACCTAAAAAAACTTTTACTATCCTCCTTTATATTATTATCCAGTTACCTTCGTACCTCATTTTTTCTCTGCGTATTTCCTTCTTAATAATCCTCTGTTGTTCTTTAAAAGCTTCCCAGTCCTCCGTTTTCCCACTTATCTTTGCTATACTTTTTCTCTTTTAACTTTATATGTTTCTTAACTTCCCTCGTCAGCCACGGCCACCCATGCCTCCTCCTAGGATCTTTCTTCCTTTTTGGAATGAACTGATCCTGCAACTTCTGCATTATACACAGAAATATCCGCCATTGTTCCTCCACTGTCATCCCTGCTAAGGTATTGCACCATTGAACTTTGGCCAGCTCCTCCCCCATAGCTCCATAGTTCCCTTTATTCAACTGAAAAATTGTCACTTCCGAATGTACCCTCTCCCTTTCAAATTGCAGATTGAAGCTTAATGTATTATGGTCACTACTTCCCAATGGTTCCTTCACTTCGAGGTCACTGACCAATTCTGGTTCGTTGCACAATACCAGATCCAGAATTGTCTTCTCCCCTGGTAGGCTCCAGCACAAGCTGTTCTAAGAATCCATCTCTGAGGCACTCCCCAAAGTCTCTTTCTTGAGGTCCAATACCATCCTGATTCTCCCAGTCTACCTGCATGTTGAAATCCCCCATAACAAACGTAGTAACATCTTTGCGACAGGCCAATTTTAGCTCCTGATTTAACTTACATCCGACATCCAGACTACTGTTTGGGGGCCTGTAGATAACTCCCAAGAGGGTCTTTTTACCCTTAGTATTTCTCAGCTCTATCCACACTGACTCTACATCCCCTGATTCTAGGTTGCCCCATGCAAGGGACTGAATATCATCCCTTACCAACATGGCCACCCCACCCCCTCTGCCCATCAGTCTGTCCTTACGATAGCGCGTGTAGCCTTGAATATTCATTTCCCAGGCCCTGTCCACTTGAAGCCACGTCTCAGTTATCCCCACAATATGTATCTGCCAATTTCCAAAAGAGCCTCAAGTTCATCCATCTTATTTCTAATGCTTCGTGCATTCATATATAATATTTTTAATTTGTTACTGCCCACACCCTTCCCATCAACTCCTATTTCACTCAACCTTACAGTATGATTCCTTTCTGAGTTTTCTGCCTCATTGATACCGTTGTCTTTCTTGACTTCCCTTGTTCTAACTTTCCCTCCAATTTCCTTCTTAAACATCCAGTTTGTCCCCTGCCCCCCGCTACTTAGTTTAAACGTAGCTGTGTTGCAGTAGCCAACCTGCCTGCCAGAATGCTGTTCCCCAACCTATTAAGGTGCAAACTGTCTCTCTTGTATAATTTATGCTTACCCCAGTAAACATACCCCAGTGATCCAAGAATTTAAATCCTTGCTTCCTGCACCAGTTCCCCAGCCACATGTTCAAGTCCATTATCTCCCTGTTCCTGGCCTCTCCAACCTGAGGAACTGGAAGCAAACCGGAGATAACCACCCTGGACGTCCTGCTTTTCAGCCTTCTCCCTAGTTCTCCGAAGTCCCACTGTAGTATCTTCCTCTTCTTCTTCCCGGCATCATTTGTGCCGACATGTACCACTATCTCTGGCTCTTCACCTTCATCCTTGAGGATTTCCTGCACTCTGTCTGTGAGGTCTTTAACCCTGGCACCAGGAAGGCAACACACCATCCTTAAGTCCCGTCTGCTGCCACAAAAACCCTGGTCAGTTCCTCTCACTATGGAGTCCCCTATTACCACGGCTCTGTGCGATGTCCAACTCTTCCGGTCTGCCTCCACGCCAACTTTTGATTGACAGACCTGACCGCCTCGCAGACTGGCAGTGTCATCTGTCTCTACTGTTTCCAAAAGATTCAAATTGTTCCTGACAGATACTTCCCCCGGGGTCTCTTGCATCTGTCTCCTCTCTGCCTTCCTCATCGTCTGCTCTCTTCTGCTCTCTTCTGGTATGGTCGGTGTAATAACCTCGCTGTAGGTCTTGTCCAGAAAGATCTTGTTCTCTCGGATGAGCCTAAGGTCCTCGAGTCCTTTCATCAGTGCTGCGATATGCTCTGTCAGTAGTTGAATGTGCACACACTTTCCACACTTATACGAGCCAGACACACCAGAGTCGTTGACCTCCCACATCAAGCACGTAGCACACTGAACCAGCTTGGCAGTCATGTCTTCACCCTCTTCAACTGTGACTTAATCACTTCACTCAACCCCCTTGTCAAAGACTCCTGAGCTAAAGCCTCACTCTTAAATCCACAGGAACTTCCTTGGACCTCTTTTTGGGGCAAGTCTGTGGACTTTTAATTTAGGTTAGAGGAGGAGGGAGGGAGGGAGGCCCTGCTTTGTAGGACCTCCGGTCTAGAACACACTCACTCAAATAACAATCACTTACCTTCCCGACCAGCTTTGCGCTCCGACTTTACTTCCGCCCAGCTCCCGCCGCTCTCTGATGCGAAAACGTCTAGAGTCACATGTAGGCCAGACCGGGTAAGGGCAGTAGTGAACCAGATTCGTTTTTATGACAATCCCTTCATGGTTAGAATTAGATTTTCACTTTCAGATTTTTATTGAATTCAAACTCCATCATCTGCTGTGGTGGGATTCAAACCGAGGTGCCCAGAACATTAATAGTCTTGTAATAACGCCTCTAGATCATCACCTCCCAGATGGTTCACTAATGCCTATTAGGGTTGGAAATCTGCAGTCTTTACCCAGTCTGGTCTCCAGGCCTGCAGCAATTTACTCTTGACTGCCTTCTGAAGTGTTGAGAGTGTGTTGCTGGAAAAGCACAGCAGGTCAGGCAGCATCCGAGGAGCAAGAAAATTGACGTTTCGGACAAAAGCCCTTCATCAGGAATTCCTCATCCTCATTCCTGATGAAGGGCTTTTGCCTGAAACGTTGATTTTCCTGCTCCTCGAATACTGCCTGACCTGCTGTGCTTTTCCAGCACCACACTATCAACTCTGATTTCCAGCATCTGCAGACCTCACTGTCTCTGAAATGGCCTGGAGAGCTAATTAGTTTAAGGAAGACTTGGTGGGGAGGAGGGGGGCAGCAAATGTTGCCATGCCAATGACTCTTAATGAAAGGCAATGGGGGAGAAAGCAAGAACAGGGGACTGAGTTGAATGATCAGCCATGATCCAACTGAATGGCAGAGCCGGCTCGAAGGGCTGAATGGTCTACTGCTAATACTAATCTCTATGTTTTTCTGTCATGTCCATGATCCATACTAGAGTAAAGAGAAACAGATCTACAGGGAGTCAGCAGCAAGAAACAAACTCTATGGACTTTGAGTTCAATTTTTTTCACCACTGAGAACTAGAAGTTACAAATTTCCGAACGTGTCCTAAATTCCAATGTTTTTGCTTTTCTCCTCAGCTGCAGGCCCACTGTATTAAATCACTGTCCTTCACTAATGAACCAGATCCATTCAGTAGGGCCCAAAGTGGCTGCAGTGATCAATGATGTAAAAGTATGCTTTTGCCAAACCAAACAAGCAGGTTCCGATTGGCTGAGGGTAGTGAATAAATCTTAAAAACTGGAACACCAATCCTTTCGGCGTGTAATCTCTCCTGTATTCCACAGGGCTGTTCAATCCTCAGCCAACTCCCTGTCCGTACTTCAGTGCTCTAACGTCTACTCATTCTGCCAAAAGATCTGAACAATTAACTCTGCTTCTCTCTCTCTCTGCAGATGCTGCCACACCTGCTGAGTTTCTCCAGTATTTTTGTTTATATTGTAGTTTTTTTTTTAAGAAGTTGTGGTCACATCTGAAAAGCTGATTCCACTTAGAAATTGAATCAAAGACAGAAACCCACTTCACCAGTGATCGGAACCCATTGCTCCATTTAATTCTGCTTTTCTCCACTTCTGCTTCAGGCTTCCTCATTTTATTTTAATTACTGTTGTGCTCAGAATAAACAAGGAGGAAGTAAATGTCCTGACACAGCTTGTTTAGTGCAGACGGAATTCTTCAATTCACGCACAGCAAGCTCCCACAAACTGCAGTGTGTTCAAGAGCAGATCATCTGTCTTTGTAATGGTGACTGAGAGATAAATTAAGGGCTAGCATACTGCTGACAACTACCCCACTCTTCTTTGAGATAATTCCAGAAGATCTTTTGCACTCGAGAGGGCAGTACATTTCCATGATTCCACATTTTAAGGCAAAGGGTTTTTTTTCCTTTATTCCACTGATATTAGAATTCGAACAGTACAGCACAGGAACAGGCCCTTCGGCCCACGATGCTGTGCCAAACAAATAATGGCACAATGCCAGAAAGGCTGACCTAAAATCAAAGACAACTGTTGCAAGTGAATGTCTTCAGGAGCGGCCTTTTCTTTTGCTGCACTGAAATAACTCCACAGAAGGTGGTATCCCATCACCAAGTCACCCTTTCTTTACACGTGGAGAATCCTTGACACTGATTCAACTTCCTCAGGGCCAGTTCTCAAAGTGGACAGAACCTCTGACACTCCTGTTTATATCTGTCAGCCAGGGCTCCCTGATTTAATCAGATTAGCAGCCCCAATCATGTCCTTCCCTACAGGACATTAGTGAACCAGATGGATTTTTATGATAATCGACAATGAATTTATCGTCATCATTACACTGGTCTTCTGTTCCAAAATAAAGGTTCTGGAGAAGAGTCACTTTTGACTCGAATGTTCACTGTGTTTCTCTCTCCACAGATGGTACTAGTCCTGTTGAGTTTCTCCAGCATTCTGTACATTCAATGGTAGATTCAAACCCATATCCTAGGAACATTCGCCTGGGGTTCTGGATTATTAATCCAGCAACATTACCACAACACCCCGTCATTATGGAAAAGTATAGTGTGTAAAGTCAAACCACATGCTGATAATGTGTGCATTGTGGCTCTGGCTGGAGGACTGTGCTGATTTTTAAGATCCTCTATTCTATGAGCCATCCTATTTGTATAAATGTTTTAATTCAATCATGAACATGGCTAAATTGTATCCCTTTATTACCATTATCACTTGAGACTTTCAGCAGGTTTGTTTAAAGTAGCACAGATGACTAAATTTTATTCCAAGATTAAACAATGTGCCCTTAAACCCAAACACACACATTCACACAACAAATTAGACAACGCTGTAAATTCTTTTTTTAGAAAAAGCAAAGGGGAGATATCAAAAATTTAGGCCAAGAGTCTGAACTCCAAGGATTTATGGTTTTCTGAGTTTCCTGTTGATGAAATCAAAATGTTGACCACTGTGGAATGGTGGAAGATCTTCAGATTCCAGTTCAGATGGAAAGTCAGTTAGACTTGAGTCTTTGATTAGAAGTAAAAGTTTAGCTTTCAGGTTTTATGATCTTGTCAAATGTATTAATATTTCAAACTTTCTCAAGGACCCAGATATTTTCCTAAACTTTGTTAGACTAGGAATGTAGTAGGTTCTGGATCATCAGCCTTCAGTACTGTCACCAGACTGTTGTCAGGGAGCCAGAGCCTTTAGCAGTGTCCAGTGCTTAATGAATTTCTTGATATCAATTGGAGTGAATTGAATTGGCTGAAGACTGGTATCTGTGATGCTAGGGACCACTGGAGGAGGCTGAGATGGATCATCCACTCGGCACTTCTGACTGAAGATCGTTACAAATTCTTCATCTTTATCTTTTGCACTGATACAGAATCCCTATAATGTGGAAACAGGCTCTTCGGCCCAACAGGTCCACACCCACCCTCTAAAGCGTAACCCACTCCAGACCCATTCCCCTACACCCCCCTGAACACTATGGGAAATTTAGCATGGCCAATTTACCTAACCTACACATCTTTGGATTGAGGGAGGAAACTGGAGCAAACCCACACAGACACAGAGAGAATGTGCAAACTCCACCCAAGGCAGGGATCAAACCTGGGCCCCTGGCACTGTGAGGCAGCAGTGCTAACCACTGAGCCACTGTGCGTTCTCTCCCCCAAATGTGCTAGGCTCTTCCATCATTGAAGATGGGGATATTTGTGCAGTCTCACAAGACTGTTGTGAGTTGTTTAATTATTGATTAAGTATCCACCACCATTCACAACCTGATGTGATAGGGCTAAGGTCTCATTGTTGGCTGTGGGATCACACAGCTCTGTCTATCACTTGCTGCTTATTTTGTGTCTGTAAGTAATCCTAATTTGGTAGCTTCACCAGGTTGACACCTCACTGCATTGCACTGCTTCTGGCATTCCTTCCTGTACGCTTCATTGAATTATGGTTCATGTTAGGGAAGCCTATTCCCAGGACATGGAGTCAGCATCAAATTCCCAAGTGAAACATTTAAAGTGTTCTTGTCATGCTTCGGGTAGCATTGTGGCTCAGTGGTTAGCACTGCTACCTCACAGCGCCAGGGACCTAGGTTCGATTCCACCCTTGGGTGGCTGTCCAAGTAGATTTTGCACATTCTCCCCTGTCTGTGCAGGTTCCCTCCAAGTACTACCACAATCCAATGATGTGCAGGTCAGGTGAATTGGCCATGCTAAATTGTCCATAGTGTTCAGAGATGTGTAGGTTAGACGAATTAGTCAGGGGGAAATATAGGGTAAGGGAATGGGTTTGGATGGATTACTCTTCGGAGAGTCAGTATGGATTTGTTGGACCAAAGGGCCTGTTTCCATACTGTAGGGATTCTATTCTCACTTCCATTGTCTACCATGTGATGTAGCTGAGACTCAGGACCTGCACAGAGATTCTCTGGCATTCTGACTACATCAGCCAGGCCAGCTCAGTTGTGACTGTCTCAGTATGGTGTGGGCATCTGGCAGAGCAGTTCCGTCAAGTACCTCAGTGTCTGCCATCTTGTCCTGCCACTTGACTTTCAGTAGGCTCCAGGGATAACTCAGATGAAAGCAGCTAGCACTGATATGCAATCCAAGTCTCAGATTTGTGGAGAAGAGTGGGTGGACATGTCACTCTACCCAGTCCTCCCACAGGTGGGAACACAATAGATAATGACTCAACATTGTAATGTTCAGTAATTTCCCACCTCCCACCTCTGTGGGGCTGATAAGCTTCCATCCTTTGTGTCCACATAGCTTACTCTCCAACCTGCCTTTGGATCAAGAGCAAATACGGATGCATCACTCTCAGCCTTTTCAACATTGGGGTGACACAGTGGCTCAGTGGTTAGCACTGCTGCCCTACAGTGCCAGGGAGCCAGGTTTGATTCCAGCCTTGGGCAACTATCTACGTGGGGTTTGCTCATTCTGCCTGTGTCTGAGTGGGTTTCCTCCCACAGTCCAAAGATGTGCAGGTCAGGTAAATTGGCCATGCCAAATTGCCCATGGGTTTAGGTGCATTCATCAGAGGGAAATGGGTCTGGGTTGGTTACTCTTTGGAGAGTCAGTGTGGACATGGGAAACGCTGTAGGGAATCTAATCTAATCTAAGATACCTTAGGCACTGCAGTGTCCCACTGATTACAGCCTGACAGCTTACAAGTGCCCCATTTATCCTTATTCTCTGTTTCCTATCTTTCGACCAGTCCTCTACCCACACTATTATCCCAAAAACAACTCTTAGCAAGCCTTTTAATAGGGAGGCCACTGGTGTCTTGGTAATTCCTGAACCCTAGATTAATGTCCTGTGAATGTGAGTTCAAGTCCCACTATGGCAGATGGTGAAAACTGAACCTAATAGAAGTCTGGAATTAATAAGCTAGTCTCTTGATTGCTGATTAAAAACCTGATTGGTTCACTAAAGTCCTTTCAATTGTAGAATCTCTACAGGGCATAAAGACTCAGCACATTGAGTCTGCACCGACCCTCTGAAGAGCATCCCACATAAATCCAACCCCATACCCTATTCACGTAATCCTGTGTTTGCATGACTCATGCACCTGCACATCCCTGGACCCTGTGGGCAGTTTAGCCTGACCATTCCACTCTAACCTGCACATCCCTGGACCCTGTGGGCAGTTTAACCTGGCCAACCCACCCTAACCTGCACATCCCTGGACCCTGTGGGCAGTTTAGCCTGACCAATCCACCCTAACCTGCACATCCCTGGACCCTGGGTGCGATTTAGCCTGGCCAATCCACCCTAACATGCACATCCCTGGACCCTGTGGGCAGTTTAACCTGGCCAATCCACGCTAACCTGCACATCCCTGGACTCTGTGGGCAGTTTAACCGGGCCAATCCACGCTAACCTGCACATCCCTGGACCCTGTGGGCAGTTTAGCCTGGTCAATCCACCCTAACCTGCAAATCCCTGGAACCTGTGGGCAGTTTAACCTGGCCAATCCACGCTAACCTGCACATCCCTGGACCCTGTGGGCAGTTTAGCCTGACCATTCCACTCTAACCTGCACATCCCTGGACCCTGTGGGCAGTTTAACCTGGCCAATCCACACTAACCTGCACATCCCTGGACCCTGTGGGCAGTTTAGCCTGACCAATCCACCCTAACCTGCACATCCCTGGACCCTGTGGGCAGTTTAGCCTGACCAATCCACCCTAACCTGCAAATCCCTGGAACCTGTGGGCAGTTTAACCTGGCCAATCCACGCTAACCTGCACATCCCTGGACCCTGTGGGCAGTTTAGCCTGGCCAATCCACCCTAACCTGCACATCCCTGGACCCTGTGGGCAGTTTAGCCTGGCCAATCCACCCTAACCTGCACATCCCTGGACCCTGTGGGCAGTTTAGCCTGACCAATCCACCCTAACCTGCACATCCCTGGACCCTGTGGGCAGTTTAGCCTGACCAATCCACCCTAACCTGCACATCCCTGGACCCTGTGGGCAGTTTAGCCTGGCCAACCCACCCTAACCTGCACATCCCTGGACCCTGTGGGCAGTTTAACCTGGCCAATCCACACTAACCTGCACATCCCTGGACCCTGTGGGCAGTTTAGCCTGACCAATCCACCCTAACCTGCACATCCCTGGACCCTGTGGGCAGTTTAGCCTGGCCAACCCACCCTAACCTGCACATCCCTGGACCCTGTGGGCAGTTTAACCTGGCCAATCCACACTAACCTGCACATCCCTGGACCCTGTGGGCAGTTTAGCCTGACCAATCCACCCTAACCTGCACACCTTTATAGAAGGAAGCTGTTGCCCTGACCTGGTCTGATCTATGTTTGAAATCAAAGCAATGTAGTTGACCTTTGGACAATAAATGCTATCCTTGCCAGTGATACCTATATCTCACAAATGAATAAAATATGCTAATAAACTCCAGGTTATACAGCCCTTAGCTTTGTGTCATTTCATATTTTCAAGAAAATAGTTGAACTGGAGATGGTACAATGAAAGTCAATTCAATTGGGCCCTGAGATAAGTGGGATAAATGAAGAGGTGTCTGGAAGAGGAAGGGGTGCTGTCATTGGACACATATGGTTTTGAAGGACTTGACACGGTAAATGCTGAGAGGCTGATTCAGGGAATCTAACTCAGTGGGGCACAGCCTCAGAATACTGGGCTGTATGTTTAGGAATGTCATGGGCAGTTGTCAAAATATGGAATTCTCAGAGATGAAAAGATGTTTATCACACAGAAGAAGGCATCTTGGCCCATCACATACATGCAAGATTGATTACACTAATCCTTTCCCCCAGTTATGACCAGGCCAGTGAACACCTTCAATGTCACATGCATTTCTGCCTCAACTATTCTTTCAGACAGTGAGATCCAGAATCTCGTCACTCTCTCAGTGAAAATCTTTTCTTTTTCTTTCAATTCTCCTTTTAGCCTTGCACCCTTTACCTTCAATCTCTGCCTCCTGGTTATTGACCCCTATATTGATGGAAATAGTGTATTATTCATCTTATCTATGCCTGCTGTAATATTATTCAACTCCATTAAGTCACCTTTCAAATCTCACTGTGCCAAGTAAAACAAGTGCAGCCCATCCACTAAAGGCAATATAGACGCTGGAAATCAGACCAAAGTGTTAACTCTGCTTCTCTCTCCACTGATGTTGCCAGACCTGCTGAGTTTCTCCAGCAGTCTGTGTTGATCCAACCTTATGAATCTTTCCTCATAGTTCAGATCCTCCAGCCCAGGTAGCATCCTGGAGAATTTCCTCTGCCTCTCTCGACTGCATATGCTTTCTAGCCAAGTTATCTGCCCACTCCCGGCTACCTTCAAGGTTGTGTACGCCAAGGCACATCTCATCTTCAGTCCATTCCACTTCCTACCATTCCGAATGCAATCCTTTCTCTTGTTAGCCCTCTGCAAGTGACCCTTTTTCTGGGTAGAATTCCATTTGCCACTGGCTCTGCCCAGTTGACCACTCAGTTGTTTACAGCTACCCTCCTCACTATTTACCCCCAATGTTGCCTCGAATGGTTTCTACCAGAGTGAGAACCATCAGAATCCATAGGGAAGCAGGTCCCGGGGTTGGGAGCAATAAGTCGGCATGTTTAGTGTGTTGTATCGCGTTTTCCCAGCAACCATACAGCTTCGAGTGTGTGTCATCCATGAGCTTCTTGGTCACAGTAACATACAAGTAAACGGTAGGGCTGGTGAGGGCAGGCTGATGGCTTAGCAGTATCATCGCTAGGCTACAAATCCAGCAACCCAGGTAAGGTTCTGGGAGCCTCGTTTCAAATCCCACCACAGCAGATAGTGGGATTTGAATTCAATGTCTTTTTTATAAAAATCTGATAATTAAGAACCTAATGATGGCCATGAAACCATTGTCAATTATTGGAGAAAAACCCATCTGATTCACTAATGTCTTTTAGGGAAGGAAATTGCCATCCTTATCTGGTCTGGCCTACATGTGACTCCAGACCAGGTAAGGATGGCAATTTCCAATGTGGTTGCAGACCAGTGTGGTTGACTCTTAACTGTCCTCTGGGCAATTAGGGATGGGCAGTAAATGCTCACCCAGCAAGCGACATCCCATCCTGTGAATGACTTTTTAAAAAGCACTCTATTGAAAGAAAGGGATCATTCAAAGGGATTGTTTGGCATGTCTTTGTTATTTGAGGCTCAGGAAGCAGATCCAGAGTGAGTTAGCACAGACAGCTCACACTGAGGAGCTCCTGAGAGTTATTTATATTCAAAACGGAATTCTGATGAGCAATTGGAGACATCCTCAGAGACCTGTGGACAAAGGATGAACAACTGTTCATCAAATAGTGGTACTGACCCGAGATTGTAAGGAGATATTGTGAGTAGAACATGAAGGCACGGGTGGCACGGTGGCTACAGCGCCAGGGATCTGGGTTCCATTCCAGCCTTGGCGATTGTTTGTGTGGAGTTTGCACATTCTCCCCGTGTTCTGCATAGGTTTCCTCCCACAATCTAAAGGTGTGCAGGTTAGGTGGATTGGCCATACTAAGTTGCCCATAGTGTTCAGGGTTGTGTAGGTTAGGTACATTAGTCAGGGTTAAATGTAGAGCAATAGGGTAGGAGGAATGGGTCTGGGTGGGTTGCTTTTCGGAGGGTCAGTGTGGATTTGTTGAGCCAAATGGCCTGATTCCACACCGTAGGGATTCTATGGCAGGACATATAGAAATACAGACTCAGACATTGATAAACAGGTATTTTACATGAGCCAAGATATAAAGATGTAAAATTTTGTAAAATGTGTCATATATATCAGGTATCTGGAAACCTCACTGTGATACCCAGATCAGTTTTTGAAGAACTATTCAGTCGAGTGTCCCTAGATTGTGTCAGCCTATTAGACCAAAACAAAAGCATTGCATCGATTTCTCCTTACAATTATGGCTTTGGCAATCTGTATTTCCAAAGGTCCATTAGACCAGAACATGTAATAGTAGGCAGATCAGACTCTTCTTCAAACCTATTTGGTGTCCTGAAATCTCTTAGGTGTTTTTCTCTTGCTGACTTGCTGTCAGGGTTTTTGCTCTCCTACGGTGCCTTGATGTTTGATTTACTGCTTACTGATAATTTATTATTTTCTTATTCTGAAACAATATAATTAATTTCACATAATTGTCTGTTTTACAGTTTCTAATCGTCTTGCCAATAAGCCACTGCCTACAGCCGGTCCCACAGCACCCAATCTGCCCCCTCGCCCTCCAATCGGCAAACCACCTGAGATCATGTAAGTAAACTGGCACAAGAGGGCAGTAAGACTCCAGTTGGTACCTTGGTTTTCACTGGTTGACCAATGAACGTTCACCATTCTCTGGTGACTGTCAGACTACTGGTTAGATGCTGCAGATGGCTCTAACTCCATTCCTCTTGCACTGAGATGTGTGCTACAGAAATTAATTATGGAGAGAGATTGGAGAGACTGGGTTTGTCTGTATGGGTTTTCTCCCAGTGCTCCGGTTTCCTCCCACAGTCCAAAGATTGGACAGTAGAGGAGCCTGAAGGGATATGATTGAGATATATAAAATGAAGAGGGTCAAAGATAAGATAGATAGGAAGCAACTTTACTCCTGGGTGGAAGGATCAGTGACCAGGGGCATAGATTTAAGGTGAGCGATGGGATGTATAGACAGGGCATTCCACAGGGAATCTGGGACTAGCTGCCTGTCAGGGTGGTAGAGGTACAATCTATCATCACACTGAAGAAGTCGGGCAGCTCAATGGCCCAGTGGTTGGCACTGCTGCCTCACAGGGACCTGGGTTCAATTCCAGCTTGGGACAACTGTCTGTGTGGAGTTTGCATGTTCTCCCCATGTCTGCAAGGGTTTCCTCCTAGTGTTCCGTTTTCATCCCACAGGCCAAAGATGTGCAGGTTAGGGTGGATTAGCCATGGGAAATGCAGGTGACAGGGATGGAGTGGGTCTGGGTGGGATGCTCTTCAGAGGATTGGTTATGGACATAGTGATGTCTTGGTGATCATCTTCAAAGATAATTTTGTTGGCAGATAGGATCAGGGTAAACCCTAAGGCTTTCTATAGGTATTTAAGGAATAAAAGACTGACAAGAGTAAGATTAGGGCCAATCAAGGATAGTAGTGGGAAATTGTGTGTGGAGTCAGAGGAGAAAGGGGAAGCACTAAGTGAATATTTTTTGACAGTATTTGCTCTAGAAAATGACAATGTTGTCGAGGAGAATACTGGGATACAGGCTACTAGACTAAGTGGGATTGAGGTTCACAAGGAAGAGGTATTAGAAATCCTGCAGAGTGTGAAAATAGATAAGTCCCCTGGGTCGGATGGGATTTATCCTAGGATCCTCTGGGAAGCCAGGGAGGAGATTGCCGAGCCTTTGGCATTGATCTTTAAATCGTCATTGTCTACAGGAATAGTGCCAGAAGACTGGAGGATAGCAAATGTGGTTCCACTGTTCAAGAAGGGGAGAAGAGACAATCCTGATAATTATAGACCAGTGAGCCTTACTTCAGTTGTTGGTAAAGTGTTGAAAAAGGTTATAAGAGATAGGATTTATAATCATCGAGAAAAGAATAATTTGATTCGAGATAGTCAGCACGGTTTTGTGAAGGGTATGTCATGCCTCATAAACCTTATTGAGTTCTTTGAGAAGGTGACCAAACAGGTAGATGAGAGTAAACCGGTTGATGTGGTGTATATGGATTTCAGCAAGGTGTTCGATAAGGTTCCCCACAGTAGGCTATTGTACAAAATGCAGAGGAATGGATTGTGGGAGATATAGCAGTTTGGATCAGTAATTGGCTTGCTGAAAGAAGACAGAGGGCGGTGGTTGATGGGAAATATTCATCCTGGAGTCCAGTTACTAGTGGTGTACAGCAAAGGTCAGTGTTGGGTCCACTGCTGTTCGTCAATTTTATAAATGACCTGGATGAGGATGTTGAAGGGTGGTTTAGTAAATTTGCAGACGACACTAAGGTTGGTGGAGTTGTGGATAGTGATGAAGGATGTTGTAGGTTACAGAGAGACATAGATAAGCTGCAGAGCTGGGCTGAGAGGTGGTAAATGGAGTTTAATGCGGACAAGTGTGAGGTGATTCACTTTGGTCGGAGTAACCGGAATTCAAAGTACTGGGCTAATGGTAAGATTCTTGGTAGCGCAGATGAGCAGAGAGATCTCAGTGTCCATGTACACAGACCCTTGAAAGTTGCCACCCAGGTTGACAGGGTTGTTAAGAAGGCATACAGTGTTTTAGCTTTTATTAACAGAGGGATCGAGTTCCGGAACCATGAGGTTATGCAGCCGCACTTGGAGTATTGTGTACAGTTCTGGTCACCGCATTATAAGAAGGATGTGGAAGCTTTGGAAAAGGTGTAGAGGCGATTTACTAGGGTGTTGCTTGGTATGGAGGGAAGGTCTTACGAGGAAAGGCTGAGGGACTTGAGGCTATTTTCGTTAGAGGGAAGAAGGTTGAGAGAGACATATAAGATAATCAGAGGGTTAGTTAGGGTGGACAGGGAGAGCCTTTTTCCAAGTATGGTGATGGCGAGCACAAGGGGGCATAGCTTTAAATTGAGGGGTGATAGATATAGGACAGATGTCAGAGGTAGTTTCTTTACTCAGAGAGTAGTAAGGGTATGGAATGCTTTGTCTGTAACGGTAGTAGATTCGCCAACTTTAAGTACATTTAATTCGTCACTGGACAAGCATATGGATGTACATGAAATAGAGTAGATTAGATGGGCTTCAGATTGGTATGACTGGTCGGCACAACATCGAGGGCCGAGGGGCCTGTACTGAGCTGCAATGTTCTATGTTCTATGTTCTATAAGTTGTGGAATGTTAGCCACAGATTGGAAGGTGCAAATGAAACCCACAGTATTTAAGAAAGGAAGGAGGAAGTAAACAACAGACCAGAACTGACATCAGTGGTAGGAAAAATACTAGAATTGAGATATTTTCTAACCAACAAATTCATAGATATTATATGATACCCACAGAGCAAGTGAGACTTTAACCTAGGTCTCCGAGCTCAACGTAGGGACATACCACTGTGCCAGAAGAAACCCTCTACCATCGATCCTTAAGCATTTGATAACTGAACATCTGGTAAATAATGACCTATTTTGGCTGAGTCAACACGGAATAATGAGGGGAAAGTCATGTTTGATAAACTGGTTAGAGTTTTTTGAGGATATAACTTGCAAAGTAGATAAAGGGTAGCCAATGGATTTTTAGAATGCTTTCAACTAGATTCCCCCCAGATTAGCCAGAAAATCTGGTGCACATGAGATAGGATGTAATAAACTGGTGAAGATTGGAAACCTTTTAGTGGAATGAAAACAGGAATGAATAAAGAGGTCACTCATGGTTAGGGAGTTGTGACTGGTGCAGTATCACAAGAAACAGGACTTGGTCCCGAGCTGTTAACAGTTTGTTAAGTTATTTGAATGGGGAAGAAAATGTACAAAGAACAAACAACAAAGAAAATTTACAGCCCAGGAACAGGCCCTTCGGCCCTCCAAGCCTGAGCCGATCCAAATCCACTGTCTAAACCTATCGCCCAATTCCTAAGCATCTGTATCCCACTGCTCCCCACCTACTCAAGCATCTGTCCAGACGCAAGTTAAATGAATCTACCATGCCTGCCTCTACCACCTCTGCTGGCAACGCGTTCCAGGCACCTACCACCATCTGAATAAAGTACTTGCCATGTATATCTCCCTCAAACTTTCCACCTCTCACCTTGAATGTGTGACCTCTCATTATTGAATCCCTCACCCTGGGAAAAAGCTTATCTCTATCTACCCTGTCGATACCCTTCATGATTTTGTAGATCTCAATCAGGTCCCCCCTCAATCTCCTTTTTCATAATGAAACAATCCTAACCTACTCAACCTCTCTTCATAGCTAACACCTTCCATACCAGGCAACATCTTCGTAAACCTTCTCTGCACCCTCTCTAAAGTGTCCTCATCCTTTTGGTAATGTGGCAACCAGAACTGTACACAGTATTCTAAATGCGGCCGAACCAAAGTCTTGTACAATTTTAACATGACCTGCCAGCTCTTATACTCAATACCCCTGACACAAACTACATGGTAATGTATGTTATGATGGAGCTGCAAGGATAAGGACTGAGGATTAAGGGGAGCTGGACAACTTGAGGAGTGGGCAAGAACATAGCTGGTGGAATATTATGAGGATAACAGTGAGATTATCCGCTTTGCTAGAGGGATCAGACCAGCAGAGTATTCCTTGAATGTTGAGAGATTGGAAAAGATCACTGTCCAAAAGGATTTGGGCGTCTTTGTTCATAAGTCACTCATAGCTAACGAGTAGCTGCAGCATGCTATTAGGAAGGGAAAGGTATATAATTAGCCTCCATTGCAAAAGGAATTGAGTGCAGGAGTAAAACTGTCTGGCTTGAATATTATAGCAAGTTTGTGAGACTACGTTGTGTAAAGTTCTGACCCCCTTACCTATGGAAGACTCTGATTGCCATAGAGAAAGTGCAGCAGAGGTTCAGCCGACTGATTAGCAGGATTAGTTTCGCAGGACCTGGGTCTGCATTTCTGAGAATTTCGGAGGATGTGCAGCGACCTAATTGAAACTTACAAAACTCATACAGAGTTCAGTGTGGGAGAAGCAGAATTGCTGGAGTTGGCAATGAGCTCGAACTAGGGGACACAGTCTCAGAGTAAAGGGCAGAGTGCTTAATAAGACTGAGATTAAGAGGAATTTCTTTACTCAAAAAGCAGAGAATCTTGAGAATTCTCTGGCCCAGAATGCAATGGGCTCAGTTATTGAGACAGGAGATTGAGCAATTTCGTGACCTCTAGGGATACAGGGGTAATGCGGGAAAATGGCATTGAAATAGATGATTTTTAAAATTTCATTCATAGGAGGTGTGCATCGCTGGCTGGGTCCAGCATTTATTGCTTGTCTCTAGTTGCCTCTTGAGATGATGGGAGGGTCAGCTGCCTTCTTGAAGTGGTTTCACCAGTTTTCCTCATTTCCCCTCTTCCACTTTACCCCATTTCCAACCTTCCAGCTCAGCACTGTCCTCTTGAACTATCCCATCGGTCCATCTTCCTTCTATCCACTTCACCCTTCCCTGCGATCTATCACCTTTAGCCCCCATCTCCATCCACCTATTGCATTCTCAACTACCTTCCCCCAGCCCCTCCCCCTTCCCATTTATCTGTCCATCCCGAGGCTCCCAGTCTCCTGATGAAAGTCTCTGGCCTGAAACGTCAATTTTCCTGCTCTTCGGATGCTGCATGAGCTGCTGTGCTTTTCCAGCACCACACTCTTGGCTGCAGTCCATGTTCTGTAAGTTGACCCACAATTCCCTTAGGGAGAGAATTCCAGGATTTTGACACAGCGACAGTGAAGGAACAGAAATAAAATCTTTCCTCAAACTGCATTTTCCAAGTGCCACCACCCCCACACACATCACCTAGCAAGTTGACGACAGCAGGTATATAAGAATCTCACATTCTGCAAGTTCCCCTTCAAACCACACACTATCGTCACTTCAAAGCATGGGCAGGATTTTATAGATGGAGAGGTTTTCCAACCAACTACCCAAAGACTTGGCTGCATTCGAACACATCTTTCTGATCACAGCGGTTTAATGTTCTGAGGACAATTAGTTGGTTGAAAATAGGACTATTCCCCCTCACTTGAGTAAGCTGGTGTTTTCCCCCATTTTGCTCCCTGACAATCAGGAGCAGAATCCAAGCCTAGGGTAGTGGTTGACAGGGACAGAAGGGTTAAGGAAGGCTTGAAGATTTCCTCTTAAAATGACCTGCTAATCATCACCATCATGTGAGATATGGGAAGAGAATCTGCTAGGGCAAGAGATTGCAAGAAGTTTGAGTCAGCACTGTGACAATAGGAGGACACTAAGCTCAAAGTGGAGAATGATCAGGAGCAGGCGTTCTGAGATGAGAAGAATATTTGCTGGAGTGAGACATTCTTTGAGAGGAAATGTTCCTGTTCTGGTTATGTCTTTACGATCCCGAATAATGTTCAAGGGACCTGTCTTCAAATCCCACCAATGGCAACCATCTAAACATTGTCGATTATTGTCAACACCCATCTGGGCCACGAATGTCCTTTAGGGAAGGAAATTGGTCATCCTTACCTGGTCTGGCCTACACATGGCTCCAGACCCACATTAATGTGGCTGACTTTTAACTGGCCTCTCCTGTGGCCTAGCAAGTCATTCCACTCTTGCGTAATAAATGTTATCCCAGCAAGCAACATGTGAACAAATAATAACAAAAAGCTGCAAAATCTTGATTGATCTTCAGCTACAACTTAATCTCTTTACCCAGCGAATGTGAAACACAGGGAGCCATTGAGTCATTTCTGGGAAGCTAGGATTATGAACAAGGAGCAAGACTAGGCTATTCGGCCCATTGCCAACATTTGCCAAGACTATAGCTGTAACCTCAACTCCATGTTCCACTTACCCCGATAGGCTTCAACTCTCTTGTTGAAGAATCAATCTACCTCTGCCTTAAAAGTAGTCAGTGATCACTGTGGTCCCGCATTCTAGTCTTTCCAATGAGGGTAAACATCTTTCAGCATCCACCCTGGCAAGTTCCCTCAGGAACGTACATTTCAAATAAATGAGAGCGTAAGTAATGGAAGGAAAATATTGAGAGATTTACGTGGAGAGAGATGGACTAGTTAGGCCAAATGGTCAGCTTCTGGACATTAAAATCTGGTTCAATTCTTTAATGTCTGAAGGCGGAAATGACATTGCAGGGTCCCCCGAAAACATAAACAAAGCACTGAACTACGTCTGAAAGGGTGAGTGAGGTCAGGCGTGGCACAGGAAATGAAGAAAGGTCACCTGAGGTTATTCTGGTACACCACAGAAATTAATCAAATAGCCTGATTTGTATTGCCCTGTGGTCTTTAACTAATGGTGTGTGAATTCCAAAACAATGCAACTGAAGCAGCAATCGTTGGTCAATTCATGAAAACCAGCAAAATACAAGAAGGAAGTCACGATGTTAGGAAAATGGAGCGAGTGTAGCTCATGATCATTCAGGGATGTGACCAAGCCTTTGTATGAAATTTTCAAACGATTGTTTGTAGAACACCACTGAGATCAGGCTCATCAGTCTATAGTTTCCTGGCTTGTCCTTACCACCCTTCTTAAACAGTGGCACCACGTTTGCCAATCTCCAGTCTTCCGGCACCTCACCTGTGACTATCGATGATACAAATATCTCAGCAAGAGGCCCAGTAATCACTTCTCTAGCTTCCCACAGAGTTCTCGGGTACACCTGATCAGGTCCTGGGAATTTATCCACCTTTATCCGTTTCAAGACATCCAGCACTTCCTCCTCTGTAATCTGGACATTTTGCAAGATGTCACCATCTATTTCCCTACAGTCTATATCTTCCATATCCTTTTCCACAGTAAATACTGATCCACACAAAGGCCGCCTTGCTGATCTTTGAAGGGCCCTATACTCTCCCTAGTTACCCTTTTTCCTTAATATATTTGTAAAAGCCCTTTGGATTCTCCTTAATTCTATTTGCCAAAGCTATCTCATGTCCCCTTTTTGCCTTCCTGATTTCTCTCTTAAGTGTACTCCTACTTTCTTTATACTCTTCTAAGGATTCACTCGAGCTATCCTGTCTTTACCTGACATACGCTTCCTTCTTTTTCTTAACCAAACCCTCAATTTCTTTAGTCATCCAGCATTCCCTATACCTACCAGCATTCCCTTTCACCCTGACAGGAATATACTTTCCCTGGATTCTTGTTATCTCATTTCTGAAGGCTTCCCATTTTCCAGCCATCCCTTTACCTGCGAATATCTGCCTCCAATCAGTTTTCGAAAGTTGTTGCCTAATACCGTCAAAATTGGCCTTCCTCCAATTTAGAACTTCAACTTTCAGATTGGTCTATCCTTTTCCAACACTATTTTAAAACGAATAGAATTATAGTCACTGGCCCCAAAGTGCTACCCCACTGACACCTCAGCCACCTGCCCTGCCTTATTTCCTAAGGGCAGATGGAGTTTAATTCAGATAAATACAAGGTGCTGCATTTTGGGAAAGCAAATCTTAGCAGGACTTATACACTTAATGGTAAGATCCTAGGGAGTGTTGCTGAACAAAGAGACCTTGGAGTGCAGGTTCATAGCTCCTTGAAAGTGGAGTTGCAGGTAGATAGGATAGTGAAGAAGGTGTTTGGTATGCTTTCCTTTATTGATCAGAGTATTGAGTACAGGAGTTGGAAGGTCATGTTGCAGCTGAACAGGACATTGGTTAGGCTACTGTTGGAATAATGCGTGCAATTCTGGTCTCCTTCCTGTGGGAAAGATGTTGTGAAACTTGAAAGGGTTCAGAAAAGATTTACAAGGATGTTGCTACAGGGAGAGGCTGAACAGGCTGGGGCTGTTTTCCCCGGGGCGTCGGAGGCAGAAGGATGACCTTATAGAGGTTTACAAAATTATGAGGGGCATGGATAGGATAAATAGTCAAAGTCTTTTCCCTGGGGTGGGGGAGTCCAGAACTAGAGGGTATCAGTTTAGGGTGAGAGGGGGAAAAATATAAAAGAGACCTGAGGGGCAACTTTTTCAACAGAGGGTGGTACGTGTATGGAATGAGCTGTCAGAGGATGTGGTGGAGACTGGTACAATTACAACATTTAAGAGGCATTTGGATGGGTATATGAATAGGAAGGGTTTGGAGGGATATGGGCCAGGTGCTGGCAGGTGGTACTAGATTGGGTTGGGATATCTGGTCGGCGTGGACAGGTTGGACCGAAGGGTCTGTTTCCATGCTGTACATCTCTATGACTCTAATTTGGTAAACCAGCCTTTTCAGCATTTGGTGGTTTTGCCTTTTATGCGATGCTGGGTTTAGGGGCAGGTCTGGAGAGAGGAAGAACAAACCCTGTCCCACTGAGAGTCACGCAGTCACTGGAGAGCATTGGACAATGCTGCCAAACTCTAGATCAGGAGTGAAACAGTACCGTCCCTCCGTAGTTTCCTCAAACCTAGAGGGTGTATAACTCCAGCTTGCTCAGGGCTGGAGTTCTGTTCAGTGGCTCACACAGATCACAATGTTCCCTGTTCCAGTCCAGGATTACTCTGCATCGAGAGGTTCGCCTGTGGCCACTGTGAACACGAATGGCTTTGAAAATATTTAAATGCTTGACAACAACCATTTTTGGAATTTTCCAAGTGATCAGCAGGTCCTCTCATAATGCCGTCTGCTCAGAGGTGCTAGGGATGGACAGTATCAGAAAGTAGGAGCAGCAGGAGGCCATTTGGCCCTTTGGGTCTGCTCCACCATTCAATATGATCATGGCTAGTCCTCGTTCTCAATGTCATATCCGCACTTCCTCCTCACACCCTCTGATGCCTTAAATCTAAAATATTATCTGTCTCTTTCTTGAGTACATTCAACGATTTGGCCTCCATGGTTTTTCTGGGTAGAGAATTCCATAGGATCACTCCCCTCTGAGTGAAGACATGTTTCCTCATCTGGGTCCAAAATGGTCTACCCAGTATTGTGAGACTGTGGCTCCTGGTTCTAGACTTCCCAGTCAGGAAAAACATCCTTTTCTGCCTCTGGTCTGTCCAGCCCTGTTAGAACTTTATACATTTCAGCCAGATCCCCTCTCATCCTTCTAAAGTCTAAAGCAATGGCCCAGTGGTATTATTTCATTGCACATTAATCCAGAGGCACGGATAATGTTGTTGGGACCTGGGTTCAAAACCTAATTGGGCAGATGGTGGAGTTTGAATTCAACAATAATCTGGAAATAAGAGCCTAACCCTGACCACAAAACCATTATTGATTGTCAGGAAAAACCCATCTGGCTCTCTACTATCTCTCAGGGAAGGAAATCTGCCATTCTCACCTGGCCTGGCCTACATGTGACTCCAGGCCCACAGCAATGTGGTTGACTGGTAACTGCCAGCTGGACAATAAATACTGGTCCAGCTAATGACAGCCACATCCATGAATGAAGTTTTAAAAAGAACACAACTCCATCAAACCGATCTATAAAGTGCCAGGGCATAGCAGGCTATGGACCAATTACCGATAAATGGGATTAGTGTAGTTTTGGTGTTTGTTGGTTGGCATAGACATGGTGGACCAAAGGACTCTCCCTATGACTCTAATCTCTCCTCTTCAGACAGTCCTACCATCCCTGGTATCAGCCAGTGAAAGTCTGCAATCTTCCCTCTATGGCAAGTCCTTCCTTACTGAGGTAAAAAGATGTGATCTCACCAAGATCCTACAAGTAGGCTTCCCAATTTCTGAATTCAAGTCCTCTTGCAGTAAAAGCAAATAGATCATTGGCCTTCCTAATTGCTTCCTGCACCAGCCTGACTTTCATTGACTTTATTTTTAATTCACTGTTCAGATGTGAGCATTGCTGGCTGGGTCAGCATTTATTGCCCTTGAGAAGGTGGGGGGTGAGCTGTCTTCTTGAACCGCTGCAGTCCATGTGCTCTGGGTAGACCCACAATGCCCTTAGAGAGGGAATTCCAGGATTCTCACCCAACGACACTGAAGGAACAATGGTATATTTCCAAGTCAGGATGATGAGTGGCTTGGAGATCTTGCAGGGGATGATGTTCCCATGTATCTGCTGCCCTTGTCCTTCTAGATGGAAGTGTTCATGGGAAGGTGCTGTCTGAGGATCTTTGATGAATTTCTGTAGTGCATCTTATACACACTGCTGCTACTGTGCATTGATGCCAATTGCTTTGTCCTAAATGGTGTCAAGCTTCTTGAGTGCTGTTGGAGCTGCCCCCATCCAGGGTAAGTGGGGAGTATTCCATCACACTCCTGCCTTGTACCTTGTAGGTGGTGGACAGTCGTTGGTGAGTCAGGAGGTGAGTTACTCACTACAGCATTCCGAACCTCTGACCTGCTCTTGTAGCCATTGTATTTATATGGCAAGGTCAGTTCAGTTTCTCGTCAAGGGAAATCCCTAGGTTATTGATAGAGGGGGTTTTGGTGATGGTAACACTATTGAATGTCAAAGGGCTGTCATTTGATTGTCTCTTATTTGAGATAGTCATTGCATGGCATTTACCAACCCAAGCCTGGATATTGTTGCATTTGAACTTGGACTGCTTCAGTATCTGAGGAGTCACACACATGGTTCTGAAAATTGTGCTATCAATGGTGAACATCCCCAACATTCTGACCTTATGATGGAGGGGAAGGTCATTGATGAAGCAGCCGAAGATGATTGGGTCTAGGACACTCCCCTGAGGACCTCTTGCAAGAGCTGTCCTGGAGCTGAGATAACTGACCTCTAACAACCACAACCATCTTCTTCTGTGCCAGGGATGACTCTAACCAGCAGAGAGTTTGCCCCCGATACCCATTGATTCCAGTTTTGCCAGGGATCCTTGATGCCACATTCGGTCAAATACAGCCTTGATATCAAGGGCTGTCCCTCTCCCCTCCCCTCTGGAATCCAGCTCTTTTGTCCATGTTTGACCCAAGGCTGGAATGAGGTCAGGAGCTGTGTGAGACCCTGGAGGAACCCAAACTGGGCGTCACTGAGCAGGTTATTGCTGAGCAGGTGCTGCTTGATAGCACTGTTACTGACCCCTTCCATCACGTTACTGAGGATCGAGAGTAGACTGATGGGGCGGGAATGTGCCGGGTTGGATTTGTCCTGCTTTTTGTATATAGCACATACCTGGGCAATTTTCCACATTGTTGGGCAGATGCCAGTGATGTAACTGGACTGGAACAGCTTGGCTAGGGGAGCGGCAAGTTCTGGAGCACAAGTCTTCAGTATTATTGATGGAATGTTGTCAGGGCCCACAGCCTTTGCAATATCCAGTGTCTCCAATCATTTCTTGATATCACGTGGAGTGAATTGAATTGTCTGAGGACTGGTATGTATAATGCTGGGGACCAATGGAAGAGCCGAGATGGATAATCTACTTGGCATTTCTGACTGAAGATTGCTGTGAATGCTTCAGCCTTATCTTTTGCCCTGATGTGCTGGGCTCCTCCATCATTGAGGATGAAGATATGTATAGAGCCTCCTCCTCCAAAGAGTTGTTTAATTGTCTACCACCATTCACAACTGGATGTGGCTGCGGGATTACTTCACCCTAACTTCATTCTTGTTTATTCCGCTGGATTTTATGCAATTCAGTTTGCTGTTGTTGTTCCCAGTGCCAAGGCAAATGCTGGGCACAATGTCTGATTTCAATATTTCCTATTGATCTTTTTCTGATACAACAGAGTGGCTCACTGCATCATTCAGAGTTACAGCTACATCGCTGTAAGTTTAGAGTCACAGCTAGGCCAGACCAGGTATGGAGGTTAGATTTCCTTCCTTAGTGAACCAAATGGGTTTTTATGATAATTGACAGGGGCCCTATCGTTACCATTAAGCTAACTTTTAACTCCAGATTTATACAGAATTGAAATTCCACTGTTTGCAGTGTGGGATTCGAATCATGTCCCAAAGCATTAGCCTGGGCCTCTGGGTGACTAGCACACTAACAGTACCACTGTACCGCCTCCTCTTCTATGTAGAATCCAATTGCCATGTTTGGTGAAATGGTCACTGAAATGAGTGGACTACCTGATGAGGAAAGGCTCGGCAGACTGGGCCTGTGTCCTCTGGAGTTTGGAACAGTCAGCAGTGGCTGAATTGAAACGTTTGTGAAGCTGAGGGGAGTTGATCGGGTGGATGCTGAAAGCATGTTTTCTCTTGTGGGAGGATCTAGAACTACATCACAGTTTAAAAATAACGGAGCACCCATTTAAAACAGAGATGAGGAAACATTTTTTCTCTCAGAGGGCTGTGAGACTTTGGAATTCCCTTCCTCAAAAGGCAGTGGATGCAGAATCTTTCAATATTTTTAAGAGACAGGGAGATAGATTTATGATGACCCAGGGGATGAAAGATTATTGGGGGGCGGGGAGAGGTATGCAGGAATGTAAAGTTGAGGGTAAAATCAGATCTTATTGAATGGTGGGGCAGGCTGGAAGGGCTGAGAGGCCTACTCTTGTTTGTCTATTTACTTTACTGGGAAAAAGTGAGGACTGCAGGTGCTGGAGAGTCAGAGTCAAAAAGTGTGATGCTGGTAAAGCACAGCAGGTCAGGCAGCACTTTACTGGGTCAGTGTCCACCAGAAATAAGGTCCAATCTCATTTTGTGTCAGACTCTTCAGTGTGGAACATTTACAGACAATGATGTTGAGTTAAACTGCTCCCCAAGGTGAAACCAAACTGAGTTGAATGACTGCACCCATTCAGAGTCTCTAGATTTTAAAACAAGTGCTGTGTGAGTAGATTCTGATTGTGATAACGATACTGAAGAATGGAGGGAAAGGAGAAGTTCATTTATATTTACAGTGCATCCTGTTATTGTTCAATTCAATGCAGTAAAACAAATAATTCCTCTATCATTTTTTTACTTTTGGAGTTCTGGTTATGATTTATGGGGAAATCACTTCCCTGTGATATCATAATGTAATCCATAAATTACTACAATGTTAGCACGCTTTGAGAAGATTTGTAGCTCAGGTTGAAGTTCTGGATATAATTTTGTTCGTTGAGCTGGAAGGTTCATTTTTCAGACATTTTGTCACCATACTAGGTATCATCAGTAAGCTGTCAGTGAAGCACTGGTGTTATGATCTACTTTCTTATGCTTAGGTTTCTTTGGTTTGGTGATGTCACGTCCTGTTCTTTTTCTCAGAGGGTGATAAATGGGGTCCAAATCGATGTGTTTGTTGATAGAGTTCGGGTTGGAATGCCATGCTTCTAGGAATTCTTGTGTGTGTCTCCGCTTGGCTTGTCCTAGGATGGATGTGTTGCCCGATTACAATGTCTTCTAGGGAGCTTGCTGTGCACAAACTGGCTGCCATATTCTGAACACTTTACAAACATTCATTAGTTGGGAAGCATCTTGGGAGACCCTGAGATGGATTGTAAATCTGTCTTTTCTCATTCTATCAATCATGGGATTGGGTGTTGCTGGCCGATTTACTCACTGTTCCTTATTCTTTGGGTGGCACTTATGAGTCAACCTCAAAGAAGTGGATTTGGATTTGTATTTCGGACAGACTGGGTAAGGTCAGCAGTGTACCAGACGGGTTTTTAGAAGAAAAGACAATGATTACATGGTTACCATTGGCTTTGGGATTCAAATTTCACTAACTGCCATGGCGGGATTTGAACCCAGGGTCCCATAACATTAACCTAGGTTTGAGGATTATTAGCCCAGTGACATTACCACAGCTTGACTGCCTGCCCAGAGGTAAACCAGGCTCAGCCAGGCAGCGAGGGGAAGGGTTAATGCTCCATTTGTATTCCCCTTGCCAAACCTTTCTTCTTGTCAACAGCCCAACAACAGAACAGGAAGAGGACGAAAACTATGATGACGTCCAAAGTGTCGGACAGTTGCCACCGCCTCTTCCGCCAATGAAACCAGAAGGTAAGAATTTGTTCAAACCAAAACCAGCGAGGTAGTGTCAGGGTGAAAGGATAGAAGAAAAAACTCTGTATTCAAATCCAGCCTCAAATGATAATAGACAATAGACAATAGATGCAGGAGTAGGCCATTCAGCCCTTCGAGCCTGCACCGCCATTCAATATGATCATGGCTGATCATTCTCAATCAGTATCCTGTTCCAGCCTTATCTCCATACCCCTTGACTCCACTATCTTTAAGAGCTCTATCCAATTCTTTCTTAAATGAATCCAGAGACTGGGCCTCCACTGCCCTCTGGGGCAGAGCATTCCACACAGCCACCACTCTCTGGGTGAAGTAGTTTCTCCTCATCTCTGTCCTAAATGGTCTACCCCGTATTTTTAAGTTGTGTCCTCTGGTTCGGCACTCCCCCATCAGCGGAAATATGTTTCCTCCTGCCAGAGTGTCCAATCCTTTCATAATCCTATACGTTTCAATCAGATCCCCTCTCAGTCTTCTAAACCCAAGGGTATACAAGCCCAGTCGCTTCAGTCTTTCAGTGTAAGGCAATCCTGCCATTCCAGGAATTGACCTCGTGAACCTACGCTGCACTCCCTCAATAGCCAGAATGTCTTTCCTCAAATTTGGAGACCAGAACTGTACACAGTACTCCAGGTGTGGTCTCACCAGGGCCCTGTACAGCTGCAGAAGCACATCTTTGCTTCTATACTCAATTCCTCTTGTTATGAAGGCCAGCATGCTATTAGCCTTCTTCACGACCTGCTGTACCTGCATGTTTGCCTTCATTGACTGGTGGACAAGAACACCCAGATCTCTCTGTACAGCCCCTTTACCTAATTTGATACCATTGAGGTAGTAATCTGCCTTCCTGTTCTTGCCACCAAAGTGGATAACCAGACATTTATCCACATTAAACTGCATCTGCCATGCATCTGCTCACTCACCTAACTTGTCCAGGTCACCCTGTAATCTCCTAACATCCTCATCACATTTCACCCTACCACCTAGCTTTGTATCATCAGCAAATTTGCTAATGTTATTGCTGATACCATCTTCTATATCATTTATATATATTGTAAAAAGCTGCGGTCCCAGCACGGATCCCTGCGGTACCCCACTGGTCACTGCCTGTCATTCCGAAATGGAGCCGTTAATCACTACCCTTTGTTTCCTATTAGCCAACCAATTCTCTATCCAATCTAGTACTTTGCCCCCAATACCGTGCGCCCTAATTTTACTCACTAACCTCTTGTGTGGGACTTTATCAAAAGCTTTCTGAAAGTCCAGGTACACTACATCCACTGGATCTCCCTCGTCCATCTTCCGAGTTACATCCTCAAAAAATTCAAGAAGATTAGTCAAGCATGATTTCCCCTTCATAAATCCATGCTGACTCTGTCCTATCCTGTTACTATTATCCAGATGTGCCGTAATTTCATCCTTTATAATAGACTCCAGCATCTTTCCCACCACTGAGGTCAGACTAACTGGTCTATAATTTCCTGCTTTCTCCCGCCCACCCTTCTTAAAAAGTGGCACAACATTAGCCGCCCTCCAATCCTCAGGAACCGACCCCGATTCTATTGAACTCTGGAAAATAATCACCAGCGCATCCACGATTTCCCGAGCCACCTCCTTCAGTACCCTGGGATGCAGGCCATCAGGTCCCGGAGACTTATCAACCTTCAGACCTAACAGTCTCTCCAACACCAAATCCTGGCAAATATAAGTTCCCTTAAGCTCAGGTCCTTCAGCCACTGTTACCTCAGGGAGATTGCTTGTGTCTTCCCCAGTGAACACAGATCTGAAGTACCCATTTAATTCCTCTGCCATTTCTTTGTTCCCAGTAATATATTCCCCTGTTTCTGTCTTCAAGGGCCCAATTTTTGTCCTAACCATTTTTTTGCCTTGGACATACCTAAAAAAGCTTTTACTATCCTCCTTTATATTCTTGGCCAGATTACCTTCGTACCTCATTTTTTCTCTGCGTATTTCCTTCTTACTAATCCTCTGTTGTTCTTTAAAAGCTTCCCAGTCCTCAAAAGCTCTGAGTGCCAACATGTGGGGAATTCCCTTCCATTCCCAAAAGGTGGGCGTCATTTGCCCATCTCGGATTACTCTGACACTGTGGTAGTGAGCTGTATTCTTTGTCCTCTGGTAACAGCTTGGCACAACAGAGTTATTTACAATCTCTTATAACAGTGGGCATTTGACAGTCACATTGGCATATCTTAAGCTATGGATGGTTGTTTGTTTACTCTACAAATTGATTTATTTGGAGATGAGTTGAACACCATTTTCTTTCAATTAACTTCAATAATCCACACATGTAGCTTATTAGAAACATCCAGGGTTATGGTGGCACCATTAATTACATAATTGAGACGTGTGAAAACTGGGCTGCAAAGATAACTTAAGTATGAACTGAGCCAAAGAAGAGACAGTGCTAATGTTTCACTATTGTCTTCATCAATGTAAGCTGGTCAAATAAATATTCAGCCATGCCATGTTCAGGAGCAGCCACTCATTGCAGGTTGGTTACATGACCTCCTAGCAGCACGATAGAATTGACCTGTTCATCCAAATAAGACCATAAGACCATAAGACATAGGAGTGGAAGTAAGGCCATTCGGCCCATCGAGTCCACTCCGCCATTCAATCATGGCTGATGCGCATTTCAGCTCCACTTGCCAGCATTCTCCCCGTAGCCCTTAATTCCTCTAGACAACAAGAACCTATCAATCTCGGCCTTGAAGACATTTAGCGTCCTGGCTTCCACTGCACTCCGTGGCAATGAATTCCACAGGCCCACCACTCTCTGGCTGAAGAAATGTCTCCGCATTTCCGTTCTGAAATGACCCCCTCTAATTCTAAGGCTGTGTCCACGGGTCCTAGTCTCCTCGCCTAACAGAAACAATTTTCTAGCATCCACCTTTTCAAAGCCATGTATTATTTTGTACGTCTCTATTAGATCTCCCCTTAATCTTCTAAACTCCAACGAATACAATCCCAGTATCCTCAGCCGTTCCTCATATGCTAGACCTGTCATTCCAGGGATCATCCGTGTGAATCTCCGCTGGACACGTTCCAGTGCCAGTATGTCCTTCCTGAGGTGTGGGGACCAAAACTGGACACAGTACTCCAAATGGGGCCTAACCAGAGCTTTATAAAGTCTTAGTAGTACATCTCTGCTTTTATATTCCAACCCTCTTGAGATAAGAGACAACATTGCATTCGCTTTCTTAATCACAGACTCAACCTGCATGTTTACCTTTAGAGAATCCTCGACTAGCACTCCCAGATCCCTTTGTGCTTTGGCTTTATTAAGTTTCTCACCATTTAGAAAGTAGTCCATTCCTATATTCTTTTTGCCAAAGTGCAAGACCTCGCACTTGCTCACGTTAAATTCCATCAGCCATTTCCTGGACCACTCTCCCAACCTGTCTAGATCCTTCTGTAGCCTCCCCACTTCCTCAGTACTACCTGCCTGTCTACCTAACTTTGTATCATCGGCAAACTTCGCTAGAATGCCCCCGGTTCCCTCATCCAAATCATTAATATATAATGCGAACAGCTGTGGCCCCAGCACCGAACCCTGTGGGACACCGCTCGTCACCGGCTGCCATTCTGAAAAAGAACCTTTTATCCCAACTCTCTGCCTTCTGTTAGATAGCCAATCCTCAATCCATCCCAGCAGCTCACCTCGAACACCATGGGCCCTCACCTTGCTCAGCAGTCTCCCGTGTGGCACCTTATCAAAGGCCTTTTGAAAGTCCAGATAGACCACATCCACTGGGTTCCCCTGGTCTAACCTACTTGTTACCTCTTCAAAAAATTCCAACAGGTTTGTCAGGCATGACCTCCCTTTACTAAATAGTCACTGTCTGGGAGGGAGTTCACAGTGATGTGGGTCATTCTGTCTGCAGCCAGTTTCTGCAATTCTAAAAGTGATTGGTTTATGCTTTTCTCCATCTCCTGAGAGCTCACCATTGTGTCAAAGCCACTTCCCTAATTACCACGATCTGGTTTGTTGATATCCTGAAGTAAGATTGGCCCTGCTCACTGATTTTGTAGATTCATGCAATCCATGGCCACACTCCTCATGGGATTGCCCCAGGAAGAATTTGGCAAAACTCCTCAACTCAATGCCATCTCAATCAAAGTAGAAGGACGTGGAGAGGTAAATGTAAGAGTTAGTTACAGCTCCAGGTTGGTTTGGTGTCTGATGGCAGCCTCACAGTCAGGATAATAACTGTGTCACATTAGATTAGATTACTTACAGTATGGAAACAGGCCCTTCGGCCCAACAAGTCCACACCAACCCTCCGAAGCGCAACCCACCCAGACCCATTCCCCTACATTTACCCCTTCACCTAACACTACGGGCAACTTAGCATGGCCAATTCACCTGACCTGCACATCTTTGGATTGTGGGAGGAAACCGGAGCACCTAGAGGAAACCCATGGAGAAATGTGCAAACTCCACATACAGGCGGGAATTGAACCCGGGTCTCTGGCACTGTGAGGCAGCAGTGCAAACCACTGTGACACTGTGCCAACCCTCTGGGGGCATATGGCAATGGTTGGAGCAGGGGGTAGCGATGGGGTATGTGAATAGAGAGGTTCACTGGTAGCAGCTGGATGAAGCAGTGGGGAATGAAGGTTCTGTTCAATCACTGTTGAAGGAGGAACTCTATCTCCACCTCAACACTCCCTCACTCAACCCAGTCCCTGTTAGGCATGGGCACTCCCAGTCTGTCAGTTGGTACCCATTGGCACTGCCAGTCTGAGAGCTGACAGTATGATCAGAATTAATAAGACACCACGGAGGGGCTAGTAGGTGAAGGACTGAGGCTTGCTGTCAGAATTGAATAAAGGAAGTTTCTCTCTGCATCTGACTGGGTTGGGGCTGAATGGGAAATGGGTGGGGCCAACCCTTGTCCCATTTACCATAAATCTCACTGGTGAAGACAACAAATAAAATAAAAACTGCAGATGCTGAAATTTGAAACTTCATGTAGAAAATATTTTTACAGATGTACAGCCACACATTGTAAATCTCAACGTTCAAACCGACATCATGCCAACCAGACAATCAGGCAGCTAAACCAATGGATAAATTGCCAGAAGGCATGTGTGAAAGGTGAACCTGGAATTCCCAGTTTCATCAGCTTGTAGTATTTAATATTTAGTCACATTTCTCTCCTGTAACTCTTGTCATTTCAGATCGCAAGATTCAGGCATCTTCTGTCAATTCTGAGGAGGTAAGATTTCCGATTCTGGAACTACCCTCAACTCTCCAGCCATCATCACTCTCAACCCCTAACACTCCCCATGCTTCATCCATACAACGTCACCCTACAGCACATGGACTGCAGCAGTTCAAGAAGGCAGCTCACCCCCCACCTACTCAAGGAGCAACTAGGGACAGGCAATAAGTGTTGCCCTAAAGGGCAAAGGTGCAACATGTGAGCAAATACATTAATTACAGGAGGATTGTTTTTCTCTCAGCGGGGAGTGAATCTGTGGGATTCTTTCCCACAGACGGCTGTTGAGGCTGGGTCAGTCAGGATATTCAAGGCTGAGAGAGAGACAGATTGTTAATCAGGAAGGGGTTCGAGGGTTATTGGAAAAAGGCAGGGAAGTGGAGCTGAGGATAATCAGATCAGACACAATCTTGTTGAAGAGCAAAACAAGCTGAAAGGGTTGAATGGGCTATTTTTCCTCCTATATTTGATGGTCCTGTTAAAAAAATTTCATCCACTATATTGTAAAGAAACAACGAACCTTGAGCAACGGTATTTTGTGTTAAGGAAAATGTAAACAGAAGTTATTTACTGGGTAACATTCCTGTAGTTTCAAGCTCCTTTTCACTACAGACGATAAGTATCATTCTAACCGTAGCAGGAACTGCAATCCCTTTAAAACCTTTATTCTTGTGTAAATAAATCTCATGAAATTGACAGCAGAGAGAAGATAGAACTGTCAACCAAATGATTTCACCGAGTGATGGATGTCTGTCCTGTCAGCCCTGGTTCCATGCAGGAAAAGGAGAGCATGCCTATAGCTCCAGTGGAGGCCTGGGGTGATAAGTATGGGCTTGTGACACAAAAGCAGCCCTTCACAAACATAAAGGCACTCAGAGGAATTGGAAACCACAATAATGGGATCAAGAATCCTGGCATCTACACCCAGAATCACAGATTTAGCCCATTGTGCCTGAACTGGTTCTATCCCCTCCTATTTTTCTGCATACCATTTCTGTCACTCAATCACTCACACGTACTCACGTGTGTGTGTGTGGATTATGTGCGCATACATATGTGGAGTGAATGTTTGTGACTGTACGAATGTCTGTGTGTGTGTGTGTGTCAAGTGGGTCCGTCTGTCTGGGGAGAGAGGGAGAGAGAGTGAGTGTGCGTGAGCATGTGTGAGAGAGTGCGTGTGTGAGTGCATGTGTGAGAGTGTGTGTGTGCAAGTGCATGGGTGAGAGAGCGTGTGCATGTGTGAGAGTGTGTGTGTGCATGTGTGCGTGTGCGAGTGCATGTGCATGTGTTAGAGAGCGTGTGCATGCATGAGAGAACGTGTGCGTGTGTATGTGTGCGAGAGTGTGTGCATGTGAGAGTGTGCGTGTGCATGTGAGAGTGTGTGCTTGTGTGAGTGCATGTGTAAGAGAGAGCATGTGCGTGTGCATGTGTGAGAGAGTGTCTGAGTATGCGTGTGTGTGTCTGCATGTGTGAGCGAGCGTGTGCGTGTGCATGTGAGAGAGTGTGTGCGAGAGAGTGTCCGTGTGCATGTGTGAGTGTGTGTGCGTGTGCATGTATGAGAGTGTGTGCATGTGAGAGAGAGCATGTGCGTGTGTGAGAAAGCGTGTGCTGTGTGAGTGTGTGTGTGTTCGCAAGTGTATACACAAGTCTTCGTCTCTGTCAGGGCAGGCAAGTGTTGAGGCAAGTGAATACACACTAATCTCTGCATATTTTAAATTTCAGAAAGATGATTCAGATGGAGAAATGTATGAAGATCTGGACAATTACAGGTATAATTTAGTTTTTTGAACTGATTTGTGTTTTATTTGCTTTTGGAATGTAGGCACACATTTTATTGAACATGCCTTATAACCCTGAGAGCAGGTTTGAGTAATTCCCAAGGACTGGAGTTTAGACTCAGACTAGTTTGGGATGTCCAGCCCCTTAGCCTGAGAACAGGAGCAAAGCAGTTTGAGTCTTTACACCAATGTGGTGATTTAAAGCACTCACCTTCTGATGTTAACAAATTCTATTTAACGCGTTGCTGTGGTGATATCTGAGTTTCTGGCAGTTGGACTAGGGGATCAGTATTATAAAGATCAGGCACAGCAATGTGTTAAAATACTGCCCTCATTGACAAAAATCAGAGAGAGGTGCAGGGTGAAGGGAGATCAGAGGGAAAGGGAGAAGTAAAATAGAAGGAAAGAGGGAAGAATGAGGTCCAAAAACAGGGAAAGGCCAAGGGGAACATCAGGTAAGGGGAATATACCCAGGGGTATTTCCCCTTCCCTAAAGGATATGAGTGTAACACTCGGATTTATACAAAAAATCTACTTGCTTACCGATTACTTTCACTGAGACTAGTATTGCATATCTCATTGTTAGACCATTCTCTCCAAAGGTAAATCATAGAATGGTAGGTTTGCTTGGAATTCTATACAGCACAGGAACCGGCACAATCAGCTCCATCTGTGATAGTGTTACTGCCCTACTGCAGCCTCCTCCTATCTTTTCATCGCAAACCTCTATTCCCTTTCACCTCATCTGTTGTCTAGCTTCACCTTAATCAAATCTACACCATACAGTCCTACTGCTCCCTGAGGGAGAGAGTCCCACAGTCTTTGGGTGAAAGCGTTGCTTTGGAATTCACCACTGGATTTCTTTGATGGAACTGCTTGCTTAGGCCTAACACTGAAGGATATTATTATAAACACGCTTGTGTCTCATGATGGGGCAATATTTGATATTGCAGTGTTCAGAGCCCAAATCCAGCACACACCTAGCCTTAGGCTTTAAACTCTGTCATCCTGAAGAAAAGTGGTTATCCATTTCCCCTCACCTGGACAACATTGCAAAGTCTGTGCCTTTGAGTCAAGAATTATCAAAGGCATCAGTCATCAGGTCCCCGATCCTTGGCTTATGGTCCAATTCCTGTCCCTGATTTGTTCTTGGATTAATTCTCTTGAACCCATTGAGCTCAGAGGATATGCTACAAGATTCATTTCCGCATCCTTTCCATTCTCTGTACATACAGATCACTGAAGGAACTGAAGGAGCAAGAGAAGAAAAGAGAGAAAGAAGAGAAACGACGACAAGAGCAAGAGAGAAAGGAGCAGAAAGAGAAAGAGAAGAGAGAGCAGGAAATGAGGAAAAAGTTCAAGGTATGAGCCTCATTCCTTGTGAATACCATCTGATGAACTCATGTGTGTTAAAAGCGAACTGATACATAGCAAAGTTTTGGAAAAATTTCTAAAGGACAGGATTTATCAACACTTGGAAATACAGGGACTGATCAGAGATAGGTAGCAAGGATTTTTTATAGGGAGATCCTGACTGATTAATTTAATTGAGATTTTGTGAAAAAAAAATGACTACGTACATTGATGAGGATAGTGCAGTTGATGTGGTTTACATGGACTTCAGTAAAGCCTTTGACAAGGTCCCACATGGAAGGCTGATCCAAAAGGGAAGAGCCCATGGGATCCATGACAAGTTGTGAAACTGGATCCAATCAGGAGGCACAGTGTGATGGGGGAGGGTGCTTTCTTTATAAAGGGAAACCTGTGACCAGTGATGTACCCAGGGATTGGTGCTGCGTTGCTTATTGTTTGTTATTTACACTAATGACTAGTGTGTGAATACAGGAGGCAGAATTGATGTTTCTAGCTGACACGGAAATTGGTGGCATTGATAGTGAGGAAGGTGGTCTTGGGCTATCGTCTGATATTGATCAGCTGGTAAATTGGGCAGAGCAGCAGCAGGTAGAATTTAATCCTGAAAGGTGCAAGGTGAGGTCTAATGAGGATAAGAGATGCACAACGAATGGTAAGTCCCTCGGGAGTACAGAGGAACAAAGGGACCATGGTGTAAAAGCTCATCAATCCTGGAAGGTGTCAGCACAGGTGGACAGCGTGGGGAAGAAGGCATATGGGATGCTTGTCTTCATTGGCCAGGAAGTAGCATATAGGAGCAAGAAAGTCTTGTTACAACCTTAGTCCACAGATGGAATTCTATGTGCAGCTCTGGTGACCACACAATCAGAGGGCTGTGATGGCACTGGAGAGGGTAGAGAGGAGGTTCGCCAGGATGCTGCCTGGGATGGAAACTCTCAGATATAAGGAGAGGCTGGATAGGCTGGGTTTGTTTTCCCTGGAGCACAGGAGGCTGAGGACGGAGGATCTGATTGAGGTATACAAAATCATGAAAGACATAGACGGATTAGATCATGAGAATCTCCTCCCCATGGCAAATGTGTCTAAGAGCAGAGGGCATAAGTTTAAGATGACGAGTAAGTGGTTTAGAAGAGATCTCAAGAGAATCTCTTTCAGCTAGAGGGTGGTAGAAATATGGTATGTACTACCTGAGAGGGTGGTGGAGGCAGGTAACTCTCTCAACATTTAAGCAGCAGGATGAGCAGTTAAAATGCCAGGGCACAGTAGGCTATGGACTGAGTGCAGATCAATGAGATTAGTGTAGTTTGGTGTTTATTAGTCAGCATAGACATGGAGGGCTGAAGGCTTTGTCTCTATGCTGTATGACTCTGTGACTCAATGATCCATTGCCTAATTCAGGTTCTTCTCTGTACAGGCCATTCAATCAATACTAGAGCTATAGAACTGGGCTCCATCACCTCCATGGGCATGTTTTTGGTGGATTAGTGGTGCTGGAAGAGCACAGCAGTTCAGGCAGTTGGATGCTGCCTGAACTGCTGTGCTCTTCCAGCACCACTAATCCAGTATTTGGTTTTCAGCATCTGCAGTCATTGTTTTTACTATGTTTTTGGTGGAGATGAGGGCACCTAACATACAAGGGTACTCCCTGACCCAGTCACTGTGGTAGGGTGGGGACTGAAATTGGCAGCCCCCTCAACATTTTCAATAATTAATTAATGGGCAATTGAGTTTGTTACCAAGTCTGGCTAGATGCAGAGAGGCTAGTTCTTTAGGACCAGAGGCTATCATCTCAGAATAATTGAAGACAGAGAGGAGGAGGAATGTTTTCCCTCCGATGGGAGTCAATCTGTGGGAATCTTTCCCACAGGGGGCTGCCAAGGCTGGGTCATTCAGGATATTCAAGGCTGAGACAGACAGTTTTTTTAATCAGGAAGGGGATTGAGGGTTATAGGGGAAAAGGCAGGAAAGTGGGGTTGAGGATAATCAGATCAGCCACAATCCCAGTGAATTGGAAGGACAGACTCAGTGGGCTGAATGGCCTATTTCTTCTCCTCTGTCTTATGGTTTTATAGTCAATTGACCTGTATTTGACACTCTCCATGACATAAAACATTGACATGGACAGAAAGGTGGGTGTAAGGAAACATTTTTGTAAAGGCTGAGGGTACAGTATGCAGGGGATGCTCTTGCACTTGGACAGCATTTACCTTTTGATGTCACCTCCCCTTTGTTCCTCCCCACTGCCACCCCTCCTTCCTTGCTCCCCTCCATAGGCTGCCCACATCTCTCCCCACCCTAACATTGCTGATTTTCTGGGTATGGTCTTTGTGTGGGTCTAAGTGGCCATCCTGAAAGTGCCCATTACTGTGTTCTGGTTCAGCTGGGATTTCCAGAACTGCTGGATGATCCATTAGATCAGGAGCTCTCAAGAGCAGAAGGACAGAAGTCCCACTCTCACCTCATTCAGCCCGTCACAGTGCTATGTTACTGATGGTTGGGCTTTTGTGGATCATTCAGTTATGATGTGCAAAAGACACAGGATTGGTAGCCCATAGAATTCCTCAGCATTGTGAAGAAATACCAATGGCTTAGTGGCATTAACGTGACACTACTAATCCAGAGACCAGTCATTTTCTGGGGACTTGGGTTTAAAACTCACCACGGCAAATGGAGTTGAATGATAACCATGATTCTGTTGTTATAAAAACCCATCGGATTCACTAATGCCCTTGAGGGAAGGAAATCTGCCATCCATACCTGGTCTGGCCTACACGTGACTCCACACTCACAGCAATAACTGCAAAGAGGCCAGTGTCCCATCACCAAGTACCCTTTATTTCCTCCTGTACAGCACACTGACTATACCCAGCGAGCTTGGAGTCAGTCCCTGAACTGATGACATTCTAAATCCCCAGATAATATTATCTTTCCTGAACTGAGGAGATTCTAAACCTCCTGGTTATATTTCTTTTCACAGGAACTAAGGAGATTCTCGATCTCCTGGTTCCCCAGCACCCATGTCGTGTGCGTGTAGGAGATCTCCTGGTTAAATTTTTTTTAGAAACTGTACTGAATACAAACAAACAGTTAGCAATGAACAATAAGCAGCTGTTTAAAGTAAACAGCAATTTACAGGGAAAAGGCCAAATCCCAAAGCCTACCGTACAACCAGATCGCAGGGAAATGAGGACGAGCCTCAAATCCCACCTTATCTTAACAAAAAGGAAACAGTGAACACAATCACTTACAAACAGTCCAATAAACAGAACAATAAAACAGTGCATACATCACAGACACCCCTGGTAACCCAGCAAAGCACCCACCCCATCCACCCACCTCCTAGCCACAAGGTAGGCCACTCCGGTACCTTCCTGGGGTGGCAGCGCTGAGGACAGCCTGCCTGCCTTCCAGTTCTCGGTCTGCCCCCAGACACACTTTTCAGCCACCTCAAGGATAGTCCGTCCCGCTCTCACCCCGGGACAATGATGATCAGGACGGCCTACCCATCTTCTGGCTTCCCTAACCACCCTGTCGTGCCTTCTGGCCACTTCTAGGACAGCCCGGCCCGGTACCTGCCCGGGGTCACAGTGCTGAGGACAGCCTACCCGCCTACCAGCTCTCAGTCTGCTCCGATGCACTGTCCAGCGATACCCTGACACATCATCCAGCCCATGGACTGGCCTGACACACCTTACGGCCATCTCTGGGACAGCCCGTCCCCCTCCCTGGGATAACAGCCCACAGGGCAGCCCATATACCTTCCGGCCTTCGGCCTGCCCCTATGCACGGTCTGGTTCTCGGTCTGCCCTGTCACACCTTCCGGCCACCTCTAGGACAGCCCATCCCGCTCTTTCCTCGGGATGACAGCATTCAGAATGGATTAGTGGTGCTGGAAGAGCACAGCAGTTCAGGCAGCATTCAAGGAGCTGAATGCTGCCTGAACTGCTGTGCTCTTCCAGCACCACTAATCCAGAATCTGGTTTCCAGCATCTGCAGTCATTGTTTTTACCTCAGCTTTCAGAATTGCCTATCCGCCTTCCAGCTCTCAGAACGACTGGCACCGGGCTGGCCTACCCAACTTCTGGTTCACAGGACGGCCTACCCACCCTCCAGCTCACAGGGTGACAGCTTTTGGGATGATCAATTAGCCTTCCAGCTCACAGTAAAGCCTGCCAGACCCAGGGACACACAAGACAGCAAAAAAGCAGAATCTATTACCAAAAATAGAGTCAACAGCCAAAGGCAGAGTCCACTCCCGAAGGCAGCAAATGCACACACACAGGTGTTCAATCTCTACAGAAACGTGACCCATTCACAGAGGCCCAGGCCTACTCACAGAGGAACAGTTCATCGGGAAAGGTGCAGTTGACTTACAGGCTCAGTTCAAAACATCAAAAAGTGAAAATGTGCAAAAATGAAAGTGCAGACACTAAAAACCAGAGTTCAAGGGCTAAGCCCTGCCACAAAATCAGCACAGTCCTTTCTCAAAGTAAAAGAAGAAAGAGTAACAGACAGGCTGTGTAACTGACTGTGAACATCAGCCAGTTCAAACATCAGTCCCCCAAAAGGAATACCCATAACAAACTGGCTGTGTCGATTAGGTAACTCAAGAGTCGGATCCCCAAAAACAAAACCATCAGCAGTACACTGCCAAGTGGCCAGCCAGTTTAGAGTCAATCCCTGAACTGAGGACATTCTAAATCGCTTGGCTGTATTTTTTTCCTGAACTGAGGCAGTACTAAGTCTCCCGGTTGTATTATTTTGTAAATCCCCACACTACTATCAAACAGTGGTAGTGCTTATTTCTCCCCAACACCCATATCATGTACATGTAGGTGATCTCCTGGTTATATTAGTCATCAGGGCTTTCCCCAATCAGGTGACCTCATAGTCAATGAGATCCACCTGGTTCCAATCACTCCAACCACCCTCTTGGTTCTAAAGGTCCTGTTACTTATTCTGAGAGTGTGCCTCTCATTTTATGAAATTCTAGCAACAATAGTGACATTTACGTGAACATCTTGGAATTTGCATTTCTTTGTGCTCTGCCCAGAATCTCTTTTAAAACAATCATTTACAGGAAGCGCTATTCTACTTCCTTTATTGAATTGTATATTTAATGCTGTCAGAGCAGTAATGAGGACCTATTCAAGCAGTGGGATTAGTCAGCCAACTCAGCTCTACATGTACATCGTCACTTCATGTTAGAAATGTGTTTGTGTATTTTTTATAAATACTTCAATAAAACAAGGGTTGATTTTGCATGGCCAGTGAATAATTGTGCCCAGGGGATGAGTTTCACAGATAAATTAAAGTCCTGGATATCTGAGCTGCATATCCCACCATCTCTGTCAGAGTCACTCTTCGTAGTTTGAAACATAGAAACTGAAACCTGTAAAACGACCGAGGTCAGTCTCCTTCTCCTATATTCCATGCCAATGTTGCAACAGCGAAGGAGTTGTTGCCTAATCCTTAGCAACCAATCCTAAACAGTTAGCTACAACATGAAGTAAGAAAAACACCTTGTGTTAGGAGCTCATAGCCAAATTCCTCTGTACTTTCAAAGCTATCTTCACCACTCATTATGACTCATGGACAATATCCCAGAATGATTTGCTGAAAGAAGTGTGTTTGCATGAAGCAATACTATACCTGGGCAGACTGTTTCATGGATTGGCCATTTGCTAACTGAAAACAGCAATCACTACATTCCTAAATCAGCCCTTTCACATTACGTGCCTCATCTCCTGACTCCCCAAATCCTGTCCACAAGGCACGAGTCAGGAGTGTGATGGAATACTCCCTACTTGCCCTGGATGGGTGCTGCTCCAAAACACTCAGTGCACTTGACACCATCCAGGACAAAGCAGTCCACTTGATTGGCACCACACCCACAAATCCCACCGACGCTCAGTAGCAGCAGTGTGTACTACCTCCTAGATGCACTGCAGAAATTCATCAAAGATCCTCAGTCAGCACCTTCCAAACCCATGACCACTTCCATCTCAAAGGACAAGGGTAGCAGGTACATGGGAATACCACTCCCTGCAAGTTCCCCTCCAAACCACTCACCACTCTGACTTGGAAATATACTATCATTCCTTCACAGTCGTTGTGTCAAAATTGTGGAATTCCCTCCCTTTTGGCATTGTGGGTCAACCCACAGCAAGTGGACTACAGCGATTCAAGAAGGCAACTCACCCTCACCTTCTCAAGGGGCAACTAGGGATGGGCTTCCAATGCTGACCAGTCAGAGACTCCCAAGTCCCATAAATGAATCAAAGAAACCCTCAGCCTCTGACGCTCCAGGGGGAGAAAAAGTCACAACCTATCCACCTCACCTTATAATTCAAACCTTCCTGTCTTGGTAGCATCCTTATACAGCTTTTTTGCACCTTTTCCAGTTTAATAACATCCTTCCTATAGCAGGGCATTCAGAATTGCACGCAGTACTCTAAATGTGGCATTCAGCCGTAACATGACATCCCAACTCCTGTACTCAATGCTTTGACCAATGAGGAAATGCATGCTAAATGACTTCTTTACCACCAGTTCACCTGTGACATCACTTTCAAGGAATTGCATACCTTAATCCCAATGCTCTCAAAAGCACCATCATTAAGTGTGTAACTCCTGCCCTGGTTTGTCTTACCAAAATGCAACACCTCACATTTATCTGAATTAAACTTCATTTGCCATTCCAGGCCCACTGGTCCAGTTGGTCAAGATCCCATTGTACTCTTAGATAACCTTCTTCACTCAGCGCTACATCACCAATTTTGGTGTCATCCACAAACTTCCACCCATGCCTCCTATTTTCTCAGCCGAATCATTTATATAAATAATGAACAACAGTGGACCAATCCTTGCAGCACACTGCTGGTCACATGCCTTCAGTCTGAGCAACAACCCTCTACCACCAGCCTCTGTCTCTTACTGTTTGGTATCCAACTGGCTAGCTCACCCTGGATCCCATGTGATCTAATCTTCCAAAACATTGTACAATGCAGAACCTTCACAAAGGCTCATGTAAAGTTCACATAAACATCATCTACCACTCTGCCTTCATCTATTTTCTTGGTCATCTCTTCAAAAAATACAATCAAGTTTGTGAGACACTATTTCCAATGCACAAAGCCGTGTTGACTATCCCTAACCAGTCCTTGTCTTTCCAAATGTGTGTAGATCCTGCCTCTCAGAATCGCTTCCAACAACTTATCATCTTCTGATGTCTGGTTTGCTAGTCTGTGCAACTTCTTAAAGCTGCAACTTTTTATTGAATTTAGTTATCACCCTCTGCCATGATGGAATTCAAACTCATGCCCCCTAGAGCATTAGCTTGTACCTCTGGATGTAGAGCCCATTGACAATACCACTAGGCATTGCCTCCCAAAATCTGGGGCTACTTCCTTAACAGAACTGTGGATGTCCCTATATCCCACAGGCTACAGCAGTTCAACAGGCAGTTCATCACATCTTCTCAAGGGACAGTTAGGGACAGGCAATAGATGCAGGCCAGCCAGCGATGCCCGAATTGCATGAATGGATTAAAAACATCCAATAGTAAAAAGTGAATATTGCTGTGAAGTTTATTTCATTAATCATCATTGGGTCTCTGCAGAGAGGCCGTGTACTCTGTTACTCTGTTGTAGCTGGTGGCCGTGGGAAGGTTAGTTTGGATTGGACAACTTGCATCATTGTGCGTGATGTCCCTGAAAAGTCCATCTCAGTCATTTCCTTCAGCCACTCCTCTTCCACTGGCCTCATCTTGCGTGGTGAGAATCTGTTGCTGTGGCTAGGTACCTAAAGGGACTCTTTTCTCCTATTTAGCTCTCGGGACCAATTGAGATCATTCAGACCGTGAAGGTCACAATGGACTACAGAGGTGGAAAGAACGAGCTATCATGTAAACAGGGCGACTGTCTGGACATTATTCGCATCACTGACAATCCTGAAGGCAAATGGCTAGCCAGGACATTGGATGGCTCCTGTAAGTACAGTGATACTGAAGCAACTTTCACTTAGATAACAAACCTCAGAGAAGTGAACTGAGTTGCAGGCAAGTGTGATCAAAGTGATAAGCTTCAAGAGGGACCAGAAGGAGGGAAGTGAGGTTAGAGGGATGGACAAATGTGGGCAGAGAAACCTAGCATTGTACTTCACCAACAGTGCCACCAACAGTAGAGCAATTAAAAAGGATGGATACTCAAAAAGCTGGAATTCAAGGCACAGAGATAACGTGGTGCAAGAGACCACATCGAGAGTTAGGGAGGCTCAAGCTCCATAAGGGGATTCAAAGTCAAGGACAAGCATTTTAAAATCAACATGTAGCTTGAGCTGGGGTCAGTGTAAGTCAATGAGTCGAACAGAGGGTGATGAGTGAACTGGATTTGGTGGGGGTCAAGACATGGACAACTGAGTTTTTTGGACAAGCTTAATCTTTCTGAGGGTGTGAGATGGGAGGCTAACCAGAAAGACAGTGCACCGTCAGTGCCCCCTGCTGTTAGTTATGGGTCCTACAGATATTTTTCAATTAACGAGAAAGTACATGCACTCTGTATCTATCATACTGTCTTGTGCTGTTTATGGATCTCAGCATGTCTGAAACCAAAGCAATTAATTTTAGAGATTGATTCACTAATTTAATGTTGAAGATCTTTTCCAGATATTAAAGATCTGAAGGGCTGTGTGGGAAAGTAACGTTGAGGTAGGGGAATAGCCATGATCCAGTTGAATGCTGGAGCAGGTTTGAGGGGCTGAATGGCCTACAAATGCTCTTATTTCTATGTTCCTACACAATACAGCAACCGATGTGCAGACAAGAAACTCCTAGGAACAACAATATGATAATGTCCAGATCAGTCATATTTGTGATTCCCCTCCTGACTGTTCACCCCACCCTTACTCCCCACAGCGTTTACCTTTCTCCGGGGATCCCATGATGAATGTTGATGAATTTAGTAATAGAGGGGGCTTGGCCTCTGTTTGAGTGTCAGGGCTTCAGGATGGTATTCTGTCCCAGGATGGGGTAAGTGTGGTAATGAAGCTGGGAGACCCAGCCACAAGGGCTCTGCTGCCAACGACATTTCCTCCAGGTTCCTGGGGATTATGTTAACAAGGTGCTACCTACTTTAGTGGTGTGCATTAGGCCTTCTCACTGCCCTCAGGTCCATTCAGCTTCTTCAAGTAAGGAGATGCCAGTCTAATCGATCCATGGTCTCCTGGTAATGACAACTTCTACAGTTGGAAATCATGAAAATCTGCTTTTCAAGGAAAGACCAGCAGGAGCGTGCACTGCACATCTGATCATTCGGCATCTGTGCCATTTGCTCTTGCTTCTAGGTCCGATTGACATAGATTTGATTCCCATTTGAGTGCATGGATCTAAGCTGATATTCCAGTCAGTCCTGAGGTTGTTTTAGATGTCCAGCAACTAGGATGCTAGGTTTAGAGCACTCTCACCCCTTGAGCTGGAACTACAAGCACAATTTGTATTTATACACTGCCATTAAATAATAAAGTGTCACAGTATGACTCTTCTTTTGACTAGGAGAGTTACACCAGACTCAAAGCATTAACTCCACCTCTCTCCACACTTCCTGCCAGACCTGCTGAGTCTGACTAGCATTCTCTGTATTTATTTCAGATCTCCAGCATGTCCAGGGTATTGTTTTTCTTTTAAAGGGATGATAAGATGGGTGGTCAAAATGTTTTAAGGACCAACATAAAGCAATGAAACCTTTGATTTCTTTTTTTTAAATTTGAAAGGGATCAAAAGATGTGAGGACAAAGCATAAACAGGGTACTGTGTTGGATGACCAGCTGTGATCGTGTTGAATGGTAGAGAAGGCTCAAAAGGCTAAATAGCCTTTCGTCTTCTGAGTATCTATATTTCTATGACCTTGCAGTGAGTTGAAAACATGCATAAGAATTTTAAAATCAAGGTATTTTAATCTGGGAGTCAGTGTAAATGATTGAGCACAGATATGATGGATGAGCATGACTTGGTGCATGATCAGATCTGAGTTATTGATGACCTGAAGTTTATGAAGAAGGGTAGAATGTGGGAGATCAGACAGGAGTGCATTGGACTAGTCAAGTCTAGTGGCTTCGAAGGCAGGTATGATAGGTTCAACGTCAGATGATCTGAGATAGTATGTGCAATGTTTTTATGGATAGAGGTATCGATGATTTTAGTGATATGCAAAGATAGAGGGAGTGAAGGTTTGAGGAGGAGAGTGATGACAACAGATTTGAGGAGAGTGTAACAGTAAGATCAGTGAGAAAACCATTAATAATATTAGTTAACAAGAGAGCCAGGTTGAATCCTGCTCAAGAGACTTAAGTGCATATTCCAGAGTAACACCTGTCCCAATATCAAGGAAGTGCCTCATAGTCAGACAAGTCATCTTTCAGATGAGAAATTAAGTCAAACCCAAATATCAAAACATTGATTGCTCCCTCAGATAAATTCTGAGACAATATTTTGAAAATGGACAAAATGACCAATGCAGATTATCTGGATATTATCACATTGCTGTTTAGGAGAGGATGCTATGTATATGATGACTGACAGTTGATTGACAAATGTAGTTTAAATTTATACCAGATAGGTTAACATTTATCAAGGAAAGTTGAAATTGGCACAGCGTGTGCACATGTTCTTTTAGTCTGCAACAAACAGGGGCCTGTGTTTTGCATTTATGTCACGTCTAGTATATACAAGTGAGCCACACTGTGTACCCTGGTCTATTTCAACTTTACAGACTGGGCAATGACCATTCTCTGGTTCATTCCTCTGGACAATGTCTTGACCAATCAGAGTCAACAAGCTGGCTTAAATTTAAACAAAGCTTAATTTACAATTAATTGATATTCATCAAACTAGTGTGTTCTCTGTTGCAATATATAATTGGACTATCATGTAGGAATATCCCTGCACTATTTAGTGCCTTCTTTGTGGCATCTGGAACTCATCATCATTGAAGAATGAAATCTCTGCTACACTATTCTGATTAATTGGTGCTGCAACACACTGGATCTTTACAGCCCTACAATTCCTGTGAAACATTTACCTTTTTGTTTCCTTTTTTTCAGACGGGTACATTAAGGTAACATGTGTGGATATCAACTATGATGAAATAAGGAAGAAAACGGCGACCAGGCCCACCATGAAGCAACCAGTCGAAGACCAGGAACTCTATGATGATGTTGCACCAAATGATGACATGTAAGGAACAAAAATCCCTCCAAGCAGGGGTTAGATTTTCCGTGTTTGTGCATTCAAGTTTGCAGAAAAATAGAAACACCCATTCTGAAGAAGGGTCACTGGACTCGAAACATTAACTCTGCTTTCTCTCTACAGGTCCTGCCAGTCCTGCAGAGTTTCTCCAGCAATTTCTATTTTTTGTTGTGGCTTGATAGTACCTTGTATAGTTTGAGAAAGACCTCCCTATTTTTATACTTCATTCCCTTTGAAATAAAGACCGAAGCCTGTGGTAACCCACTAGTTACTTCTTGCCATCCATCCAGAAAGAAAACATTTATCTCAGCTCTCTGTCTTCTGTCCATTAGCCAGTCACCTATCCAAGCTGATAAATTACCCCTAATCCTACACAATCCAACCTTGTGAATTAACCTTTTGTGGGTCACCTTATCAAATGCCTCCCAAGATCCAGATAAATTTATATCTACAGGGTCCCCATTATCCACTTTACTTGTTTCATCTTTGAAGAACTCTAGCAAATGAGTCAAACATGATTTGCCATTCATAAAACCACACTGACTCTGATGAATAGTGTTTTGACTTTCCAAATATCCTGATATTGCTTCCTTGATAATTGATTCTAAAATGTTCCCAACAACAGATGTTATATTGCCTCCATCCCATTTTGAATGAGGTCATTATATTAGCAATTTTCCAGCTCACTGGAAGTCTTGCCATGTCCAGGGAATTTTGTAGTATGGTAACCAATGGATCCACTATCTCCACTGCCAGTTCCTTTAATACCCCAGGATGTACACCTTCAGGGCAAGGGACTTGTCTACCCTCAATCCTAATAGTTTGCTGAATACCTTTTCCTGTCAATGTTGATATTTCTAAGTTCTACCCTTTCTATTGCTCTCCATCATGAAAACTGAGACAAAGAACTGATTCAGCATCTCTGCCATCTCAGTGTTCCCCACTAATAACTCTCTGCTTTTATCTTCCATTAGCAACTCTTTTTCCTTTTACATACATATAGAAGCTTTTGCTATCCTTTTTGATATTTTGTGTCAGTTTAATTTTGTAATTTACCTTTGGTTTTTAAAATTAATTTATTAGTATCCCTTTGTTTATGTTTGAAAGTTTCCCAATTTTCCAGCCTGCCATTGGCCCTTGCAATATGGTATACTTTAGTTTTTGACCTTATATTGTCCTTGACCTCCTTGATTAGCCATGGATCATTTTTACCCCCCTTATCATCTTTCTTCCTTACTGGGGCATATTTTAATTGTGAGGAATTGAGTAGCTCCTTAAACATCTGCTCATCCACTGTCTTACCATTTAGCCTTCCTGCCCAATCTACTCAGGCTAATCTGTCCTCATGGAGAAAGTGAGGACTGCAGATGCTGGAGATCAAAGCTGAAAAATGTGTTGCTGGAAAAATGCAGCAGGTCAGGCAGCATCAAAGGAGCAGAAGAATTCACATTTCAGGCATAAAAGGTAGGGAGGAGGGACTTGGGGAGGGGCGTTGGGAATGCGATAGGTGGATGGAGGTTAAAGTGAGGGTGATAGGCTGGAGAGGGGGTGTGGGCGGAGAGGTTGGGAAGAAGATTGCAGGTCAATCTTCCCAACCTCTCCGCCCCCAACCCCTCTATGGCCTATCATCTTCACCTTAACCTCCTTTCACCTATCGCATTCCCAATGCCCTTCCCCCAAGTCCCTCCTCCCTACCTTTTATCTTAGCCTGCTTGGCACACCCTCCTCATTCCTGAAGAAGAGCTTATTCCCGAAACGTGAATTATCCTGCTCCTTTGATGCTGCCTGACTTGCTGCGCTTTTCCAGCAACACATTTTTCAGCTCTAATCTGTCCTCATGCCTATATAATTTCCTTTGTTTAATTCAAGAACACTACTATGGGACTCCACTTTCTCACCCCCAAACTGAATTTTGAATTCAATCATACTATGGTCATTATTCCCTCAAGGATCCTTAACTATGATGTCATCAATTAATCTCTCCTCATTATACAATACCAAATCCAGAGGACCCTGCTCTCTGGTTGGTTCCACAATGTACTGCTCCAAGGAACAATCTCTAAAACATTCAATGAACTCTGCCTCCAGGCTACCCTTACCAATTTGATTCTTCCAATCTATGTGCATGTTAAAATCACCCATGATTATTGTCGTACCTTTCTCGCAAGCCTGTAATATTTCCTGGTTTATACTGTGCCCCACTGCAGAACTATTGTTTGGGGACCTATAGATTACTCCTACCAAGTATATCTTCCCTTTGCTAGTTCACATTTCTACCCCAGACTGAATCCACATCTTGATCTCCCGTGCTTATGTCATTTCTTATTACTGCATTCTTCCTTCACCAGTAAAGCCACACCACCTCCTTTTCCTTTCAGTCTATCTTTCCAAATGCTGAGTACCCCTAGATATTCAATTCCCAGACCTGGTCTCCTTGTAACCATGTCTCAGTAATCACTACCAAATTGTAACCTTTTGTTTCTATTTGCACCATTATCTCATTAATTTTTTTTCAAATGTTTCATGCATTTAGATACAAAGCTCGTAAATTTGTTCCAGTAGTAAACTGCCCTACTCTTTTATAGTCCCTTGGTACATAAAGACATTCTGTTCTGTCCCTCTCCTTTATTGTCTGGTAACCATCCACCACATCGCTAACCTGCTCTGCTACCTTATCCTTTAATCTGGGTTTTCTGGTGATTCACTAGCACTCTGGTCCCAGCACAGTTCCATCAGAACAGGTCTCTTCTTACCCAGTACTGATGCCAATGTCCCATGAATTCAAAACCATTTCTCCCACACAAAACTATAAGCCATGCATTTATCTGCTTAATCTTATTGACCCTGTGCCAATTAGCTCGTGGCTCAGTTAATAACCCAGAGATTATTATCTTTTTGATTCTGCTTTTTAATTTAGCTCCTGGCTGTTCATATCCCCTCAGCAGAACCTCGGCCTGGTTTTATCAATGTCATTGGTACCTATGTGGACTATGACCACTGGGTCTTTTTCCCTCCCACTCCGGGTTCCTCTGCAGCCCAGATGAGAGATCCTGAACCCGAGCACCAGGCAAGCAACACCTTTAGGACTCTCGATGCTGGTCACAGAGAAAAGTGTCTATGCTTCTAACTGTACTATCCCCAATTACAACACCATTTCTTTTCTGGTCCCCCAAGTTGAATGGCTCCCTGTACACAGTGCTGCTGTCAGTTGGCTCATCCTCCCTGCAGTCCCCATTCCCGACCACTCAAGAAGGAAAACTCTTGAACCTGTTGGACAAGGACAGAGGCTGAGGCTCCTGCAACTCCAATTCCTGGATCCTTCTACCTGCTTCACTCACAGCCACACCCTCCAGTCCCTGACCATTGGCTGAATTCCAGTTCGTTAGTCTAAGAGATATGATTACTGGATTAGTGGTGCTGGAAGAGCACAGCAGTTCAGGCAGCATCCAACGAGCAGCGAAATCGACGTTTCGGGCAAAAGCCCTTCATTCCTGATGAAGGGCTTTTGCCCGAAACGTCGATTTCGCTGCTCGTTGGATGCTGCCTGAACTGCTGTGCTCTTCCAGCACCACTAATCCAGTATTTGGTTTTCAGCATCTGCAGTCATTGTTTTTACCTAAGAGATATGATTGTCTACTGAAACACAGCGTCTAAATAACTCTCCCCGTCCCTGATATGTCGCTGCAACCGAAGCTCAGACTCAAGCTCATCGACTCTGAGCCAGAGTTCCTCGAGCAACCAACATTTAACACAGACATGGACTCTGGGAACCACAATGGGGTCCACCAATTCCAATATCGTGCAGCATATCACACATCACCTGAAGCGCCATTCTTATTTTATTTAATAGTATTGAATTTGTTTTAGAAGTTATTTAACTGTTTTTATATACTGCTTATTATCCCAATCTGAATGCAACTTCTAACCAATAATTTAGCAAAGGTTCAATTGAACACCGACTCAATTTTAACACAGATTCAAATTTAGCAGATTCCCTATAAGTCGATCAAATCACAGCCTTCCTGTGATGTCACTTTTCAGTTCACCTTCAGTCGAAACACTCAGAATCCGAAACTCTTACCTTCCCAGGCTGCCCTCCAGCTCACTCCTGCCCATCTCTGCTCCTACCAAAGGACAGAACATAGAACATAGAACATAGAACATAGAACAATACAGCACAGAACAGGCCCTTCGGCCCACGATGTTGTGCCGAACTTCTATCCTAGATTAAGCACCCATCCATGTACCTATCCAAATGCCGCTTAAAGGTCGCCAATGAATCTGACTCTACCACTCCCTCGGGCAGCGCATTCCATGCCCCCACCACTCTCTGGGTAAAGAACCCACCCCTGACATCTCCCCTATACCTTCCACCCTTCACCTTAAATTTATGTCCCCTTGTAACACTCTGTTGTACCCGGGGAAAAAGTTTCTGACTGTCTACTCTATCTATTCCTCTGATCATCTTATAAACCTCGATCAAGTCACCCCTCATCCTTCGCCGTTCCAACGAGAAAAGGCCGAGAACTCTCAACCTATCCTCGTACGACCTACTCTCCATTCCAGGCAACATCCTGGTAAATCTTCTCTGCACCCTCTCCAAAGCTTCCACATCTTTCCTAAAGTGAAGCGACCAGAACTGCACACAGTACTCCAAATGTGGCCTAACCAAAGTCCTGTACAGCTGCAACATCACCTCACGACTCTTGAATTCAATCCCTCTGCTAATGAACGATAATACTCCATAGGCCTTCTTACAAACTCTATCCACCTGAGTGGCAACCTTCAAAGATCTATGTACATAGACCCCAAGATCCCTCTGTTCCTCCACCTGACTAAGAACCCTACCATTAACCCTGTATTCCGCATTCTTATTTGTTCTTCCAAAATGGACAACCTCACACTTGGCAGGGTTGAACTCCATCTGCCACTCCTCAGCCCAGCTCTGCATCCTATCTAAGTCCCTCTGCAGCCGACAACAGCCCTCCTCACTGTCCACAACTCCACCTATCTTTGTATCATCTGCAAATTTACTGACCCACCCTTCGACTCCCTCCTCTAAGTCATTAATAAAAATTACAAACAGCAGAGGACCCAGAACTGATCCCTGCGGAACTCCACTTGTAACTGGACTCCATGCTGAATATTTACCATCTACCACCACTCTCTGACTTCTACCGGTTAGCCAGTTTTCTATCCAATTGGCCAAATTTCCCTCTATCCCATGCCTCCTGACTTTCCGCATAACCCTACCATGGGGAACCTTATCAAATGCCTTACTAAAATCCATGTACACTACATCCACTGCTCTACCCTCATCCACATGCTTGGTCACCTCCTCGAAGAATTCAATAAGACTTGTAAGGCAAGACCTACCCTTCACAAATCCGTGCTGGCTGTCCCTAATCAAGCAGTGTCTTTCCAGATACTCGTAAATCCTATCCCTCAGTACCCTTTCCATTACTTTGCCTGCCACAGAAGTAAGACTAACTGGCCTGTAATTCCCGGGGTTATCCCTATTCCCTTTTTTGAACAGGGGCACAACATTCACTACTCTCCAGTCCCCTGGTACCACCCCAGTTGCCAGTGAAGACGAGAAGATCATTGCCAACGGTACTGCAATTTCCTCTCTTGCTTCCCACATAATCCTAGGATATATCCCGTCAGGCCCGGGGGACTTGTCTATCCTCAAGTTGTTCAAAATGTCCAACACATCTTCCTTCCTAACAGGTATCTCTTCTAGCTTATCAGTCCGTTTCACACTCTCCTCTTCAACAATACGGTCCCTCTCGTTCGTAAATACTGAAGAGAAGTACTTGTTCAAGACCTCTCCTATCTCTTCCGACTCAATACACTGTCTCCCACCACTGTCCTTGATCAGACCTACCCTCGTTCTCGTCATTCTCAGGTTTCTCACATATGCATAGAATGCCTTGGGGTTATCCTTGATCCTATCCGCCAGGGATTTTTCATGCCCTCTCTTAGCTCTCCTAATCCCTTTCTTCAGGTCCCTTCTGGCTATCCTGTATCCCTCCACTGCTCTGTCTGAACCTTGTTTCCTCAACCTTATGTAAGCCTCCTTCTTCCTCTTTACTAGACATTCAACCTCCCTCGTCAACCAAGGCTCCCTCACACGACCATTTCTTCCCTGCCTGATCGGTACATACATATCAAGGACACGTCGTATCTGCTCCTTGAAAAAGTCCCACATTTCCACCACATCCTTCCCTAACAGCCTATGCTCCCAACGTATGCTCCTCAAATCCTGTCTTACAGCATCGTAATTTCCCTTCCCCCAATTGTAAAATCTACCTTGTTGTGCGCACCTATCTCTCTCCATAATCAAGGTGAAAGTCACAGAATTGTGGTCGCCATCACCAAAATGTTCACCCACCAACAAGCCCACCACTTGTCCCGGTTCGTTACCGAGTACCAAATCCAATATGGCCTCCCCTCTGGTTGGACAATCTACATACTGCGTTAGAAAAGCTTCCTGGACACACTGCACAAACACCGCCCCATCCAATCTACTTGATCTAAAGAGCTTCCAATCAATATTTGGGAAGTTGAAGTCGCCCATGACTACGACCCTGTGGCTTCTGCACCTTTCCAAAATCTGTTTCCCAATCTGTTTCTCCACATCTCAGAACCTCACAATTCCCTGCATTATATTCCATCTACCAACTCTTTGCCTACTCACATAACCTGTCTTGGTTCCTCTGCAGACTCTGTGTATCCTGTGGGCGCTCATGTTTTTGTGCATCTTGCCCCAGCTGCCTTGGAGCTGAATCAGCTGGGTGTTGTGGCTGGACATACAGCAGGAAGGTGCTACAATCTTTCATTCAAACGTAGGAGATAGAGAGTGGTAGAGTCATAGAGCAGTACAGCATGGAAACAGACCCTTCAGTCCAACTCGTCCATGCCAACCAGATATCCTAAATTAATCTAGTCCCATCTGCCAGCGTTTGGTCCATATACCATCTAAACTCTTTCTATTCATATACCCATCCAGATGCCTTTTAAATGCTGTAATTGTACCAGCCTCCATTACTTCCTCTGTGTGAAAAGGTTGCTCCTTAGGTCTCTTTTATATCTTTCCCCTTTTACCCTAAACCTATGCCCTCCAGTTCTGGACACACCCACCCCAAGGAAGAGACTTTTGCCTATTTATCCTATCCATGCCCCTCATGATTTTATAAACCTCTATAACGTCACCCCTCAGCCTCCGATGCTCCAGGGAAAACAGCCCCAGCCTGTTCAGCCTCTCCCTATAGCTCAAACCATCCAACCCTGGCAACATCCTCGTAAATCTTTTATGAATCTAGGAGCAGGAGTAGACCCCTCAAGTCTGCTCTGCCATTTGTATGATATGGGTTTCACTTTCAAAGCTAATGTTTGTTGCCCATCCTTAATTGACCCTTGAATTGAATTTAAATTCCACCTGTTGTTGTGGGATTTGAAATAAGTTGTGGGATTTGAAATAAGAAAAAGAAAGTGAGGAGAAACTCAACAGGTCTGGCAGCATCTGCAAAGACAGAAACAGTGTTAACATTTTGGGTCCATGACCTGAACAGGGTTGGAAAATGGTGGACGGAAAATTGCTGGAAAAGGGGAGGAGGAGCAAATTGGACAGATTGTGAGGTCATCCAGAGCAAGACAAAGGGCGTGATATGGAGAGAAGGAGATGTGAAATAGGAGTAAATGTTAACTATATAAAAGCGAAAATGCGTCCACTCTGTGGAAAGTCAACAAGACACAGCTGGTGGGTTGGTGGGGAATGGGGGGGAAGGGCTTTGTATTCAAGATGGGGGATGGAGGTCATGTTCTGAAGTTATTTGATTCAATATTGAGTCTGACAGACTGTAAAGTGTCTGAGGGAAAAATGAGACGCTGTCCCTCAAGGAGATGTTGCACTTCATTGGAATATTGCAGCAAGCCCAGGGCAGGAAGGTTCACGTGAGAGTAAGGTGGTTGGTTGGAATGATGGGTAACTGGAAGGGTGGGCTCAGACAGAGTGGAAGGGTGTCCACAGAGAAAGAGTTGTGGGTGGGGCCAGAGTAGGACTGGAACAAGGAATGTTCATGTACCCCACAAAGAGACGGACATAATCTGCATACCATGCAGGTACCCACGGCCATCCCTTGGATCTGAAGAAAATGGGAGGAGTTAAAGGCAAAGTTGTTCAAAGTGAGGACAAGTTCAGTCAGGCAGAGGAGGGTGGTAGTGAATGGGAACGGTTCAGGAGTCTTAACAAGGAAGAAACAGAGAGCCCATAGACCATCCTGACGAGGAATGAAAGGGATATTTATGACTCTGAATCATTAGCCTGCTCTGAATTGCTAGTCCAGTGGCATTGTCACTGTACCAATATCACCCTTGGCTGGCATGCCAGTTACTATTCCCAAAAATGACTATGGGCACAGAAAGACTCCCCAAACCTTGCCTCTGCCAATATGTTGAGACTAAAGACTATTAGGAGAGGCATTAAGCCAGCACACAAATCATCAGTGTTAAAGAGAAGGCTTTAATACAATCTTCAGCCAGAAGTGCAGAGTGGGTGATCCTTCTTGACATCCTCCAGTGGTCCCCAACATTACAGATATCAGAATCCAACCAAATTGGCTTACTCCATGCCACACTAAGAAATGTTCAGAGGCACTGGATACTGCAAAGCCTACAACACTGTCTGACAGCATTCCAACAGTGTAACTGAAGACTTGTACTCCAGAACTCACTGCTCCCCATGCCAAGCTGTTCCAGTACAGTTGCAACACTGGCATCTACCCGACAATGTGGAAAATTGTCCAGTTATGTCCTGTATACAAAAAAGGACAAATCCAACCTTGACAATCCCCGCCCCATCAGTCTACTCTCGATCCTCAGTAACGTGATGGAAGGGGTCAGTAACAGAGCTATCAAGCATCACCTACTCAGCAATAACCTGCTCAGTGATGCCCAGTTTGGGTTCCCCCAGGGTCACTCAGCTCCTGACCTCAATACAGCCTTGGCTCAAACATGAACAAAAGAGCTGAATTCCAGACGGGAGGGGAGAGGGACAGCCCTTGATATCAAGGCCGCATTTGACCAAGTGCAGCATCAAGGAGCCTGAACAAAACAGGAATCAATGGGCATTGGGGGCAAATTCTCCAATGGTTGGAGTCATACTTAGAAAGATGGATGAGGTTGTTGGTCACTCATCTCAGCTCCAGGATATCTCTGCAGAGTTCCTCAGGGTAGTGTCCTAGATCCAACCATCTTCAGCTGCTTCATTAGTGACCTTCCTTCCATCATAAGATCAGAAGTGAGGATGTTCACCGATGATTGCACAATGTTTATCATCATTCGTGACTCCTCAGATACTGCAGCACTTCAAAGGAGATTTGCTAGAATGATACCAGAGATGAGGGATTTTGGACACAAGAAAAGATTAGAGCGATTTGGAGCAGAGAAGATTTAGAACTGACCATATTGAGGTGTTCAAATAATTTGGCTGGGTAAAGAAGGATATTCTGTTTCCACTGGTTGGTATTCTGCAACTAGTAGTCACAATTTCACAATTTTCAGCAAGAGAACTGGAAATAGGATGAGGACAAATGTCTTTATTCAGAGAATTGCTAGGATTAAGTTGTTAAGTTGTTATGATTTCAACAAAGAGCTGAATATTACAATAGAAAGTGAAAATTTAGGGGGCTACAGAGTTAGGGCTGGAGAATGGGTCAAGCTGGGTAGGTCTTTCAGGAGTTGTACAAACACAAAGGGTAGAATGACCTCCTTCTCTACTGTAAAATTCGATTATTCTTTGTCCAAATCCAGCATGACCTGCAGAACATTCAGGATTGAACTGACAAGTGGCAAGAAACATTCATACCACAGAAACACCACACAGTGACCATCTCCAACCTGAGCAAATCTAATCATCTCCCCCTGATATTCAACAGCATTACCACTGCTCAATCTCATATTTCAACATCATGGTGGTTACCATTGACCAGAACCTAAACTGGATTAGTGGTGCTGGAAGAGCACAGCAGTTCAGGCAGCATCCAACGAGCAGCGAAATCGACGTTTCGGGCAAAAGCCCTTCATCAGGTATTCCTGATGAAGGGCTTTTGCCCGAAACGTCGATTTCGCTGCTCGTTGGATGCTGCCTGAACTGCTGTGCTCTTCCAGCACCACTAACCCAGTATTTGGTTTTCAGCATCTGCAGTCATTGTTTTTACCCAGAACCTAAACTGGTCTGGCCATATTATATAGTGGATTAGTGGTGCTGGAAGAGCACAGCAGTTCAGGCAGCATCCAATGAGCAGCGAAATCAACGTTTCGGGCAAAAGCCCTTCCCGAAACGTCGATTTCGCTGCTCGTTGGATGCTGTCTGAACTGCTGTGCTCTTCCAGCACCACTAATCCAGTATTTGGTTTTCAGCATCTGCAGACATTGTTTTTACCTTATAAATATAGTGACTATGAAGGCAAACAGTAGGTGGGGCTTCTGTGGTGAGTAACTCATTGGCTGACTCCCCGAAGCCTGTCCACCATCTACAAGGCATAAGTCAGGAGTGTGATAGAAGACACCCCACTTGCGTGGAGGGGGACAGCTCCAATAACACTCAAGAAGCTCAGCACCATCCAGGACAAAGCAACCCACTTGACCAACACCACATCCACTGCCTGTAACTGACACATAGTGGCAGCAGTGTGCACTATCTACAAGATGCAGTGCACAACTAAGGCTCCTTCAAACCCCAATTTTAGCTCCTCAAGAGTAATTAGGGATGGATAATAAATATTAGCCTAGCCAGCTGACATCCCATGAATGAACTGAGAAAGTATCAAATTCAACAGGGAACTTAAGACAAATATCTTTTCACAGAGCGTGATTATGATGTTGATTCTGTGATCCTGTAAGTGCGATGTGGTGATGTTGCAGCAATGTCATTGGGGACCGTGGTGATGTTGCAGCAATGTCATTGGGGACCAAAAAAGTCACCCAGTGATTTTAGGTTAATACCTGAGGATTTGGGTTCACATACAATAATGACAAATCATGAAATTAGCAATCAATAAAACTCTGAAATTAAATGCTAGTGTTGTAGTCACCATGTAATCGTGTCCTCAAACAAAGGATATCTGTCATTCTTACCCAGTCTGTCCTACATGTGACTCCAGACCCTCAAAAATGTGGTTAATTCCCACTGGACTACAGACAATTTTGGATTTGGTGATGTGGAATGAAGCCGACTTGATCAGGGAGTTTAAGGTGAAGGAAGCCCGAGGGGGCAGTGACCAGAATATGATCGAATTCACCCTGTAGTTTGGGAGGGAGAAGCTGGAATCAGATGTGATGGTGTTAGGATTGAGTAACGGTCACTACAAAGATATGAGGGAGGAGCTGGCTGGAGTTGATTGGAAGCGGAGTCTGGCAGGGAAGATGGTGGAACAGCAACGGCTGGGGTTTCTGGGAGTAGTTTGGGAGGCTCAGTAGAAATTCATCCCAAGGAAGAAGAAACATACTAAGGGGAGGATGAGGCACCCAGGGCTGACAAGGGAAGTCAGGGACAGCATAAAAACAAAAGAGAAAAACATATGATGTGGTGAAGATTCGTGGGAAGCTGGAGGATTGGAAAGCCTTTGAAAGCCAGCAGAGGACAGCTTAAAAACAATGAGGAAGGAGAAGATGAGATATAGGAGTGAGCTAGCTAGTAATATCAAAGAAGATTGCAAGAGGTTTTATTTTAGATATTTAAAAGGAAAGAGAGAAGCAAGAATGGATGTTGGACCAGTGAAAAATGAGGCTGGAGTGGTATATAATGGGGAACAAAGAAATGGCAGAGGAGCTGAAGAGGTACTTAGTGTCAGTTTTCCCTGTGGAAGACACCAGCAGCACACCAGAACTTAAAGAGTGTCAGGGCAGAGGGGAGTGTAGTGGCCATCACTCAGGAGAAGGTGCTGGGGAAGCTGAAAGGTCTGAAGGTGGATAAATCACCCCGACCAGATGGACTACACCCCAGAGGGTGGCACGGTGGCTCAGTGATTAGCACTGCTGCCTCACAGCACCAGGGTCCCAGGTTCAATTCCAGCCTCGGGTGACTGTCTGTGTGGAGTTTGCACGTTCTCCCCGTGTATGTGTGGGTTTCCTCCAGGTGCTCTGGTTTCCTCCCACAATCCAAAGATGTGCAGGTCAGGTGAATTGGCAATGCTAACCATAGTGTTAGGTGCATTAGTCAGAGGGAAATGGGTCTGGGTGGTTTACTCTTCGGAGGGTCGGTGTGGACTGGTTGGGCCAAAGGGCCTGTTTCCACACTGTATGGAATCTGATCTACACTCCAGAGTTCTGAAGGAAATAACTGAAAGGATTGTGGAGGCATTGGGGGGTAATCTTTCAGGAATCACTGGAGTCAGGGAGGGTTCCAGAGGACTGGAAGGTGGTTAATGTAACAGCCCTGTTTAATAAGGGAGGGAAGCTGAAGACAGGAAACTATAGTCCAATTAGTCTGACCTTAGGTATTGGTAAGAGTTTTGAGGCCATTATATAGGATGAGATTGCAGTGTACTTGGAACTGCATGGTAAAATAGAGCTGAGTCAGCACAGTTTCATCATGACTGACAAATCTATCAGAAATCTTTAAGGTGGTAACAAGTAAGTTAGACAAAGGCGAACTAGTGGACTTGATGTTTTTGGATTTCCAGGATGCCTTTGACAAGATGCTACACAGGAGGCTACTAAATAAAATAAGAGCCCATTGGTGATGGGGGCAAAGTACTGGCATGGATAGAGGACTGGCTGACTGGCAGAAGGAACAGAATTGGAATAAAGGGGTGTTTTTCAGAATGGCAGCCAGTGACTAGTGGAGTTCTGTAGGGGTCAGTGTTGAGATCACAACTATTTACGTTATGCATTAATGATCTGGACAAAGGAACTGAGGGCATTGTTGCTAAGTTTGCAGATGACACAAAGATAGGTGGAGGGACAGATAGTGTTGAGGGAGCAGACAGGCTGGGAAAGTGGGCAAAGAAATGGCAGATGGAATACAATATGGGAGAGTGTGAGGTGATGCACTTTGGGTGGAAGAATAAAGGTGTAGACTATTCTCTAAATGGGGAAGGTTTCAGAAATCTGAAGCACAAAGGGACTTACTTGGAAGCCCTATATCAGGATTCTCTTTGGGTTAACATGCAGATTCAGTTAGCAGTTAGGAAAGCATCCATTTAGCATGTTAGCATCCATTTCAAGAGGGTTAGAATACAAGAGCAGAGATGTACTGCTGAGGCTGTATCAGTCTCATGGTCAGATCATGTTTAGAATATTGCGAGCAGTTTTGGGCCCCATTTATAAGGGGGGATGTGCTAGAATTGGAGGGGGGCTGGGGTTAAGGGCTTGTCATGTGAGGAGCATTTGAACACTCTGGATAGATTTTGAAGGATAAAGAGGGATATGATTGAAACTTAAAGAATGCTGAGAGGCCTAGCTAGAGCAGACGTAGAGAACAGTGGGAGAGACTAAGACCCAAGGACACAGTCTCAGAATGAAAGGCCGACTCTTTAGAACTGAGATGAGCCAGAGGTTGATTATACAATACTATTTAACTCTGTGGAACCTATTGCCACAGAGGGCTGTGGAGGCCAAGTCATTGAGAGCATTTAAGACCAAGATGGAGGGATTCTTGATTAGGAAGGAGATCAAAGGTTACAGGGAGAAGGCAGGACAATGAGGTTAAGAACCATATCAGACTCAATGGGCCATATGGCCTAACTCTGCTCCTTTATGGTCTTATTACTCTCAAAATGGCCTTTGTAAGCCATTTAGTTCAAGAGGAAATTACGAATGGTCAATTGAAACTGGCCTAACCAGCAATGTGCACATCCCATGAACAGAAAGCATTTTGTTTTAAATCCTTGTAGTGGTCAAAATAAACAGATTAAACTATTTAAGGCCAAGGTCATACTCGCTCCCCTTCTCCTATGATTGCTTCTCAAGTGGTGCCCCTCAGATTTCTATAACTGATTACTTTTCTCTCTAACTGACTGAGATGCCTATGATCCCTTGTACATCGTGGTTAGTTACCTATCGTTACCTAGGTAGCCTGCATTGGTTCAAGAAAGCACCTCACTGGCACCTTCTCAAGACCAATGAGGGGCAACCAATAAACGCTGGCCCAGTCAGTGACAGAAAGATTAACTGAAAGGGAGGCAAGGTAGGAGAAGACCCAGGTGGAAACTAAACAGCAGCAGGAACCAGTTGTTAATGACCAGATTGTGTGCCAAAGCCTCTGTGTAATTTTAAATAAGATGGCAGCAGTCTGTATGGGACAGAGAGCATGCACTGCACTCTGACGAAACAAGGGTCTACTCGGTTTTGTCACTTCCTGGCTTCAGACGCTCTTAAATCAGAATGAATTGGTTCTGAATGTGTGGTGCTGGAAGAGCACAGCAGTTCAGGCAGCATCCGAGGAGCAGTAAAATCGACGTTTCGGGCAAAAGCCCTTCTGCAGTCATTGTTTTTACCTGGTTCTGTATGTATCCAAGCCTGAACCAGGACCAGTCAGCTGGATTGTCTGCAGTGTTCCAAAACGTGCATTGGCCTAAAGGTGATAAGGGCAGCACGCACCTCGATAGTACTGTATAATCAACCTGTTCAGAGAAGTTATTATATATGTCTGGGTCACTTAGGATTTGGACCCAGGTGTCCTGACGCAGAGGCAGGACACTACCACTGTACCACAAGAGCCTCTTAAATGCAGCCTTTTTAAAAAAAATTCAGACTTCTATCAAGTTCACACTAATCCAACCTGCCTGAAGGTTCAACCATACTTCATCAGCACAAAAAGGAATGTGTAAGATGCCATTTTCATCTAAAGTCTTTGTTTCAAGCTACTTGCTGAGTGTGATCCTCTTTTCCATTGTTTTCTAGAGGGAATGGGAGTGGCAGTACTGGCGGCAGTGGTGAGTATCCAATAAACAGTCACTCACTATTCTTCTCTTGTATTGTATACTTAGATGTGCCAATATCTTTCACATCTCTTTGAGCTCTTCTCACATTTTGTAAAGCCAAAATTCTTTAACCCTAAACTCTGTCTCCTACCTCCTAACCCATTTCTAAAATATTGAATAATTATTGCCTACCATAATTATAGAGTCATAGAGATATACAGCATGGAAACAGACCCTTCGGTCCAACCCGTCCATGCCGACCAGATATCCCAACCCAAACTAGTCCCACCTGCCAGCACCTGGCCCATATCCCTCCAAACCCTTTCTATTCATATACCCGAATAACCATTGTGTGCTAATGGAGGAATTTCCTAATCAGTAATCTTTGTTTTGCAAAAATACAATCAATCCACTCCCAAGACTTGCAAAGTGCACCTTTGCAGCAAAGGAGAGATAACTAGGTGAATCTTCAATCACAGTTATTTCATTGTCGATTTACAGCTACAGGTCACCTCTTGCATTGTGTAGAGTGAAGGGACTGGCTCAGAATGTGGGAATCATTAAAAGTGGGAAAGGACAATGAACCCAAAGTTGCCCACCCCTGTTTAATAGGACAATGTTGACTTGTTTCCCCTGGCTGGAGTGTCTGGTTCATGGAGCCATTGCCTCAGAATAAGACAGTGGAATGAGTTGAGGAGTAATTTCTCTTTAAAGGGTTGCAAAATGTAAGAATTATCCATCGCCGAAGGTTACTGATGCTCAGTTGTTGAGTATTTTCAAGATTCAGATCCATAAATCCATGAACATTAAACAAAATCCAAGAAATTGGGGATAGGGTGAGAGATTCGAGTTGATATTGAGCGTTAAACATTTTATCAAATAGTGGGGCAGGCCTGAGGGCTGATTGGCTCATCCCTGCTACTTGTTCTTGAATTTTTAACTCTGTGCCTCACTGTTTCCCTCATTGTTTTGCTTTCTAGAACCCCTTTGACCTGTCTCCTGAACAAACATACACTCCCCATTTCAGGGTTCACTGACTTCCCAGCTCATTTATCCTTTGGATGAATAGGTTCCTTTGGAACATTTTCCCTCGTGCCTGTCCCATTTACAGCATGCGATCTGTGGGATTTGCTTTTTCCTGATGAATTCTTTTAATACTCTGCAGTATATCAAACTTCTTCCCAAAATATTTTTCAAACTATGAACCTGACAGTTTTGTATCTTCCTGTCCATCTCAGGGCTCTTTCCTCCTCCTCCTCCTTGCACTGATGATATCTATGATGATGTTGATGGTATACCTGAAGACATTAAACCTCGGTAAGAACCATATGATTCTTTGTAGACCTTAAGTGTAGTTAACCTAAAGGTGCTCTGAGCTTGGGTCGGGCACACAGACAGCAGCTTAGCTTGTGAATGGATTCACCACTTGCCCAGTGAAAGGAGCAAAAGGAGCAGGCACTTGGAGTGAGAAGACAGGCAGATGCATCATTCACATTGTCTGTAGGTTGAAGCTGCAGAGAGGTAGACTGCGGAGTTTCTATGGGGAGATGGTTGGATTGGCTGGGCCGTTGATTTCTGATGGGTTACTCTGTCACTTTAAACTTCCCGCTGGTGTCTGCAGGCTGGTGTCTGAAAGCTGGTGTGCAGGCTGGTGTCTGCAGGCTGGTGTCTGCAGGCTGGGTTGCAGGCTGGTGTCTGCAGGCTGGTGTGTAGGATGGTGTCTGCAGGTTGATGTGCAGGCTGGTGTCTGCAGGCTGGTGTCTGCAGGCTGGTGTGCAGGCTGGTGTCTGCAGGCTGGTGTCTGCAGGCTAGTGTGCAGGCTGGACTCTGCTGGCTGGTGTCTGCAGGCTGGTGTCTGCAGACTGGGGTGCAGGCTGGTGTGTGCAGCTGGTGTCTGCAGGCTGGTGTCTGCAGGCTGGGGTGCAGGCTGGTGTGTGCAGGCTGGTGTCTCGTGGCTGGTATCTACAGGCTCATGTCTGCAGGCTGGTGTCTGCAGGCTGGTGTGCAGGCTGGGGTGCAGGCTGGGGTGCAGGCTGGTGTCTGCAGGCTGGTGTCTGCAGGCTGGTGTGCAGGCTGGTATACAGGCTGGGGTGCAGGCTGGTGTCTGCAGGCTGTTGTCACCTGGCTGGTGTCTGCAGGCCGGTGTCTGCAGGCCAGTGTGCAGGCTGGTGTCTGCAGGCTGTTGTCTCCTGGCTGGTGTCTGCAGGCTGGTGTCTGCAGGCTGGTGTCTGCAGGCTGGTGTGCAGGCTGGTGTCTGCAGGCTGGTGACTGCAGGCTGGTGTCTGCAAGCTGGTGTCTGCAGGCTGGTGTGCAGGCTGGTGTCTGCAGGCTGGTGTCTGCAGGCCGGTGTCTGCCGGCTGGTGTGCAGGCTGCTGTCTGCAGGCTGTTGTCTCCTAGCTGGTGTCTGCAGGCCGGTGTCTCCTGGCTGGTGTCTGCAGGCTGGTGTCTGCAGGCTGGTGTCTGCAGGCTGGTGTCAGCAGGCTGGTGTGCAGGCTGCTGTCTGCAGGCTGTTGTCTCCTGGCTGGTGTCTGCAGGCTGTTGTCTCCTGGCTGGTGTCAGCAGGCTGGTGTGCAGGATGGTGTCTGCAGGCTGGTGTCTGCAGGCTGGTGTGCAGGCTAGTGTGCAGGTTGGTGTCTGCAGGCTGATGTGCAGGCTGGTATCTGCAGGCTGGTGTCTGCAGGCTGGTGTCTGCAGGCCGGTGTCTGCAGGCTGGTGTGCAGGCTGGCGTCTGCAGGCTGGTGTGCAGGCTGGTGTCTGCAGGCTGGTGTCTGTAGGCCGGTGTCTGCAGGCTGGTGTGCTGGCTGGTGTCTGCAGGCTGATGTCTGCAGGCTGGTGTCTGCAGGCTGATGTCTGCAGGCTTGCGTCTGCAGGCTGGTGTCTGCAGGCTGGTGTCTGCAGGCTGTTGTCTGCAAGCTGGTGTGTAGGCTGGTGTCTGCAGGCTGGTGTCTGCAGGCTGGTGTGCAGGCTGGTGTCTGCAGGCTGGTGTGCAGGCTGGTGTCTGCAGGCTGGTGTCTGCAGGCTGGTGTGCAGGCTGGTGTCTGCAGGCTGGTGTCTGCAGGCTGGTGTTTGCAGGCTGGTGTCTGCAGGCTGGTGTGCTGGCTGGTGTCTGCAGGCTGGTGTCTGCAGGCTGGTGTGCAGGCTGGTGTCTGCAGGCTGGTGTGCAGGCTGGTGTTTGCAGGCTGGTGTGCAGGCTGATGTCTGTAGGCTGGTGTCTGCAGGCTGGTGTTTGCAGGCTGGTGTCTGCAGGCTGGTGTGCTGGCTGGTGTCTGCAGGCTGGTGTCTGCAGGCTGGTGTGCAGGCTGGTGTCTGCAGGCTGGTGTGCAGGCTGGTGTTTGCAGGCTGGTGTGCAGGCTGGTGTCTGCAGGCTGGTGTCTGCAGGCTGGTGTGCAGGCTGTTGTGCAGGCTGGTGTCTGCAGGCTGGTGTGCAGACTGGTGTCTGAAGGCTGGTGTCTGCAGGCTGGTGTCTGCAGGCTGGTGTGCAGGCTGGTGTCTGCAGGCTGGTGTCTGCAGGCTGGGGTGCAGGCTGCTGTCTGCAGGCTGTTGTCTCCTGGCTGGTGTTTGCAGGCTGGTGTCTGCAGGCTGGGGTGCAGGCTGCTGTCTGCAGGCTGTTGTCTGCAGGCTGTTGTGTCCTGGCTGGTGTCTGCAGGCTGGTGTGCAGGCTGGTGTCTGCAGGCTGGTGTGCAGGCTGGTGTCTGCAGGCTGGTGTCTAAAGGCTGGTGTCTGCAGGCTGGTGTCTGCAGGCTGGTGTGCAGGCTGGTGTCTGCAGGCTGGTGTCTGCAGGCTGGTGTGCAGGCTGGTGTCAGCAGACTGGTGTCTGCAGACTGGTGTGCAGGATGGCATCTGCAGGCTGGTGTGCAGGCTGGTGTCTGCAGGCTGGTGTGCTGGCTGGTGTCTGCAGGCTGGTGTCTGCAGGCTGGGGTGCAGGCTGCTGTCTGTAGGCTGTTGTCTCCTGGCTGGTGTTTGCAGGCTGGTGTCTGCAGGCTGGTGTCTGCAGGCTGGTGTGCAGGCTGGTGTCTGCAGGCTGGTGTCTGCAGGCTGCTGTCTGCAGGCTGTTGTCTCCTGGCTGGTGTTTGCAGGCTGTTGTCTGCAAGCTGGTGACTGCAGGCTGGTGTCTCCTGGCTGGTGTTTGCAGGCTGGTGTCTGCAGGCTGGTGTGCAGGCTGGTGTGCAGGCTGGTGTCTGCAGGCTGGTGTCTGCAGGCTGGTGTGCAGGCTGGCGTCTGCAGGATGGTGTGCTGGCTGGTGTCTGCAGGCTGGTGTCTGCAGACTGGGGTGCAGGCTGCTGTCTGCAGGCTGTTGTCTGCAGGCTGGTGTGCAGGCTGGTGACTGCAGGCTGTTGTCTCCTGGCTGGTGTTTGCAGGCTGGTGTCTGCAGGCTGGTGTGCAGGCTGGTGTCTGAAGGCTGGTGTCTGCAGGCTGGTGTCTGCAGGCTGGTGTGCTGGCAGGTGTCTGCAGGCTGGCGTCTGCAGGCTGGTGTGCATGCTGGTGTCTGCAGGCTGTTGTCTCCTGGCTGGTGTCTGCAGGCCGTGTCTGCAGGCCGGTGTGCAGGCTGGTGTCTGCGGGCTGGTGTCTGCAGGCTGGTATCTGCAGGCTGTTGTCTCCTGGCTGGTGTCTGCAGGCTGGTGTCTGCAGGCTGGTGTCAGCAGGCTGGTGTGCAGGCTGGTGTCTGCAGGCTGGTGTCTGCAGTCTGGTGTCAGCAGGCTGGTGTGCTGGCTGTTGTCTGCAGGCCGGTGTCTGCAGGCTGGTGTGCAGGCTGGTGTCTGCAGGCTGTTGTCTCCTGACTGGTGTCTGCAGGCTGGTGTCTGCAGGCTGGTGTGCAGGCTTTTGTCTGCAGGCTGGTGTCTGCAGGCTGGTGTGCAGGCTGGTGTCTGCAGGCTGGTGTCTGCAGGCTGGTGTGCAGGCTGTTGTCTGCAGGCTGGTGTCTGCAGGCTGGTGTGCAGGCTGGTGTCTGCAGGCAGGTGTCTGCATGCTGGTGTCTGCAGGCTGGTGTCTGCAGGCTGGTGTGCAGGCTGGTGTCTGCAGGCTGGTGTCTGCAGGCTGGTGTCTGCAGGCTGGTGCCTGCAGGCAGGTGTCTGCAGGCTGGTGTCTGCAGGCTGGTGTGCAGGCTGGTGTGCAGGCTGGTGTCTGCAGGCTGTTGTCTCCTGGCTGGTGTCTCTCGGCTGGTGTCTGCAGGCTGATGTGCAGGCTGGTGTCTGCAGGCTGGTGTCTGCAGGCTGGTGTGATGACTGGTGTCTTCAGGCTGGTGTGCAGGCTGGTGTCTGCAGGCTGGTGTGCTGGCTAGTGTCTGCAGGCTGGTGTCTGCAGGCTGGTGTGCAGGCTGCTGTCTGCAGGCTGTTGTCTCCTGGCTGGTGTCTGCAGGCCGGTGTCTGCAGGCTGTTGTCTCCTGGCTGGTGTCTGCAGGCTGGTGTCTCTCGGCTGGTGTCTGCAGGCTGATGGGCTGACTGCTGGGACCCATTGAAGAAGGCTGGCAAGAGTGAAATTCTTTCAGTGCACATGGTCCTTGTCCTGCTGTCACAGTGAGTCTGTGGCTTTCAAACAAAGTGCTTTTGGCAGCACTGTAACATACTGCAGCTCATTGTTAATCCAAATTCTCACATCATAAACTCACCATGTATTCACAAACCCATAGCTGAGATATGAGCAAATGAATATGCCATGCATGAACAACAAATTTGACAGGTGGAAATAATGGCAGGACAAATTGGTACAGCAGTTCTGATTGAAATTTCTATCTTCTTACTCTTATGTCTCATACTCAATTCTGCATGAGCACAAATATTATTGTGTGCATTACTACAATGGAAGTATTTGTATTTAGAATTAAACATGCAAATAAAATTATAACAGCTTGATTCAAGTCAGAATGTTGGATTTTATTTTACATACAAACAGCCAAAGATGCAATCCACTGGTGGTAGTCAAGAGTAAGTGGTTTTGGATGACCTACTGTTACAGAGGCTAGGACTTGTTAATGAGTAAATAATGCCCTGAATGCTTTGAAGCCCTGCATCACAGGATGCCTCCAAGACTGGCTCCTGGTCCTGGGGACTCCTGAAGAAGAAGAAGCTGGAGAAAGACGAAAAAGACAAAAAGGCAAGAGAAAAGGAGAGCAGTGAAGCTCGGGATGAAAACGGTGAACGGCAACTCCCGTAAGACACCAAACAGCAAGAGCACCACCGTACTAATAACCACACTCAGTACTAATGTGTTTGACAGTTTGTGCTAACTGCATGGAGGAATGTAATTCTATCACTGACCCATTTAGTGTGAGCACCAATATCCAGACTGACCCTCACCCAATCAAAAGCTCTATGTATTTAATCAGGATAAATTCTAGTTTCTGACCCATCTTTTTCTTGCTCATTACTTCACATTCACCGAGCCTTAATGAATTAATCTGGCTTCACACCTATTGATGAGGATTCACTTATTACTAATACACTGGCTAATGTTACTGTTCAGGCAGCATTGAGAAGCAGGTATAAATTACACGCTGCTGTGAGCAATGTCATTGTTACTAATAAAGCTTTTTGTTTTCTATGTAAAATTGATCATTGCACTTCCCAAATGTTTGTTCAATTGACAAGAAAATTAATTACTGAGCATCTATAGAGAATGTTTTGCAGCCAGAAATAATGTATTTTGTGTTTTCTCTGTCGATTTACCCTCCAGCCTGTACTTCTTACAAGAAAGGGTATTTAAGAATGGGAGACGGTCTGGAACCTCACATTGGAACAGGAGACCACCCAGATACTCAAACCTGTTCCTCCTGTCAATTAGACCACATCTAATCTGTTGCTTAATTCCATTCACCCTCTTTCACTTGGTAACTAAATTACTTCACAAACAGGTTTTCTTTGTTATTGCCCTACACACAGGGCCACGTAGGTAAACATTTAGGAGCAGATTGCAGAAAATATTTTGGAAAACAAGCTAGCAAGCTGGATTGGAGATGTGCTTCCTTCCCCAGTCCCATTATCAGACAGGATGTCAGTTTTCAGCCCTCTATTCAGGACCACTTCTACTGAGATGCCATTTCATAGCTAAAATTGTCAATTTGAACTGAGAAACATGGTGGCCTTCCCAATCTGGAGATGGCTTTCTTATATACCACATGTTAACTGGCTTCTAAATGTCTCCTCAGTAAAAAATGCAAAGATTACCCATCAGTCTATCTGCTGCTTACTCTATATTGAATCAACAAGGATGGTCACATGACTTCTGGGAACTGTTTTGCAGGATTCCATGCCACTTTTACAAGGAAATTAGCCTACTTTACAAAATACAATACTCTAATGTCACAAATCATGACACTTGTAGTTAATGGCCAAACTTTGGAAGGTCAGAACTTCCTGAACAATTCTCAACTTATCACCTGCATTTGAAATGCCACAGGGATCAGTACTGGGGCCACATTTAATTGCATTGTATATTAATGACTTGGATGAGGAAAGTGAATGTTCTGTAGCCAAGTTTGTGGATGACACAAAAATAGCTGGGAAGGCACGTGGTGAGAATGACACAAAGAGTTTGCAGAGGGATAGAGGCAGGTTAAGCAAGTGGAAAAAAAAACTTGGCAGATGGAATATAATGTGGGAAAATGTGAGGTAATGCACTTTGATGAGGAAGATTTTCTTCCCTCAGAGAGTAGTGAATCTGTGGAATTCTTAACCACAGAGGTTGTCGAGGCTGGGTTGTTAAGTGTATTCAAGGCTGAGATAGACAGACATTTCATCAGTAAGGGGTTCAAGGGTTATGGAAAAAAGGCAGGAACATTATCATATCAGCCATGGTCTCAGTGAATGGTGGCATCCACTCAAAGGGCTGAATGGCCTACACTTGGTCCTATACCTTATGATCATTTATAGCTACAGTATTTACATAATAGACAGGCAGGAGGCTGAAGAACACAGCAAGCCAGGCAGCATTAGGAGGTGGAGAAGTCCACATTTCAGGTCAAGCCCCTTCATCAGGAATATTTACATGACTTGGCTAGTTCAGTTTCTGGTCAGTGGATGTTGTCAGTTGAAGGGGCAGTGGGTACAGTTCAGTGATTGTAATATCACTGAACGTCAAGGGACATTTGGTTCAATTCTTCGTTGTTGGTGAAGGTCATTGCCTGCCATCTGATTAATGACATAGACCTGGATGTCCAGACCACAGGTTCAGAAACCAAAACAGAAACTGCTGGAGAAACTCAGCTGACTCTTCTTTAGAATAGGGCCAAAACATCTGCTCTGAAGAAGGGTCACTGGACTCAAAACGTTAACCTTTTCTCCACAAATGCTGCCAGGCCTGCTGTGCTTCGATTCTTTAGCATCTGCAGTTCTTTGTCTTATTTTATCAGCTTCAGAAAACATAGTGGTTTGGAGAATTGTAAGGAAAGCAGAGATTGGTTGATGGAATGGGTGGGCATGTGACACACACAGGGCAAAATAAGAGAAAGAATACTATTCTAGAGTGGGTGCAAAAATAGAAGGGTTTAATGGAATATGTGTGCAAGTCATTGAAGGGACAGGAAAGGTTGAGTAAGTGGGTAATAAAACATAATTGTATAAGGAGATAGGATACTGCGCTTTAGAAACAGGGACATAAAGTACATCATTTCATTAAATATTTTTTCAGTCTTAATTGGAGCATCATGTCCAATTCTAGGCACTGAATGTCGGAAGGATGTGAAGGATGGAAATAGATTTATGAGAATAGTTGAGGGTCTACCATTCTGAGGGTAGATTGTAGAATCTTGAGGTTTTTCTCTTGGGAAAGGAGACGTTTGAGAGAAAATTCCACAGACGTATTCAAAATCATGAGGGGCCTGGCAAGGTTAGAGATAAACTGCTTTAAGATTGAGACACAGAGGCCGTCCATTTATAATGAATAGCAATGGTAAAAAAACAGAAAGCATGGAGACAGGTACTATTTAATGCAACAAGTCATTGCAATCTGGAATGAACTGCCCGAGAATGCGAGGAAGGTAAAATAACTCGAAGAGGCCATTATCCCATCACCAAGTCACATGGTGAATCCTTGACTCTGGTACAGCCTCGTAAAAGTCAACTCCTAAAATTGTCAGAGTGTCTGATGCTCCTGTTTATTTTATTTTCTTCTTTTTTTCTTTTTTTGTTGTTTTTTTTTCTTTTTTTTAACCCCCCCACACTACCGCCTAACTGTGGTAGTGCTTATGATGCTCCTGTTTATATCTGCCAGCCAAGGCTCCCTGATTGGACCAGAATAACAGCCCCAATCAACGAATTTGTATTCTATGAGGTCCACCTGGCTGACCTGGTTACAATCATTACAGGAGGCATGTTCAGTTATGGCCTTCATAAGAGTATTGGATAATTATCTGAACAGAAAGTGTTTGCTGAACTACAGGGAAGATGTGAGGAAGTGGGGTCAGCTGAATTGTTTTGAAGAGAACCTGTACAGACACAATGGGCTGAGTGGCCATCTTCTATGCCACCATGATTCTATGGAAGGAGAGAGGCAGGGATTCACAGATATCAGTATATCTTCATCATTCCATGAACCTGCATTAATTCCCATTAATTTTCAAGTTTTAGTCCTGAGTGGTACCCTTCTGTCACAAGGGGTGCGAGTGTTACTCAGTAAACTGCAGCCTACAGAAAAGAAAGACAGAATATTGCTAGCTGCTGCATGAACAGATGGGACTGAACCTTACAAATCATTGCATAGGAAGCCATTTCAGACATTTCTGTGATGTAGGTAAAAACAATGACTGCAGATGCATGTGTGAAGGGAAATTGCGGTCTCTAATTGCGAAGGTTGGTAGGGTGGATGGTGAGCACCAGGGGCGTTCTGGGTAGGGTGGAAGGTGAGCAATTTCCCTTCCCATGTGGTTAAAGATGCCCTCCAACGCATCTCATCCACATCCTGCACCTCCGCCCTCAGACCCCACCCCTCCAACCGTAACAAGGACAGAACGCCCCTGGTGCTCACCTTCCACCCTATCAACTTTCGCATAAACCAAATAATCCGCCGACATTTCCGCCACCTCCAAAAAGACCCCACCACCAGGAATATATTTCCCTCCCCACCCCTTTCCACCTTCCGCAAAGACCGTTCCCTCCGTGACTACCTGGTCAGGTCCACGCCCACCCTACAACCCACCCTCCCATCCTGGCACCTTCCCCTGCCACCGCAGGAACTGCAAAACCTGAGCCCACACCTCCTCCCTCACCTCAATCCAAGGCCCTAAAGGAAGCTTTCCACATCCATCAAAGTTTTACCTGCACATCCACTAATATCATTTATTGTATCCGTTGCTCCCGATGTGGTCTCCTCTACATTGGGGAGACTGGACCCTCCTAGCACAGTGCTTTAGGGAACATCTCCGGGACACCCGCACCAATCAACCACATCGCCCTGTGGCCCAACATTTCAACTCCCCCTCCCATTCTGCCGAGGACATGGAGGTCCTGGGCCTCCTTCACCGCCGTTCCCTCACCACCAGACGCCTGGAGGAAGAACGCCTCATCTTCCGCCTCGGAACACTTCAACCCCAGGGCATCAATGTGGACTTCAACAGTTTCCTCATTTCCCCTTCCCCCTCCTCACGCTAGTTCCAAACTTCCAGCTCAGCACTGTCCCCATGACTTGTCCTACCTGCCTATCTTCTTTTCCACCTATCCACTCCACCCTCCTCCCTGACCTATCACCTTCATTCCCTCCCCCATTCACCTGCTGTACTCTATGCTACTTTCTCCCCACCCCCACCCTCCTCTAGCTTATCTCTCCACGCTTCAGGCTCCCTGCCTTTATTCCTGATGAAGGGCTTTTGCCCAAAATGTCGATTTTACTGCTCCTTGGATGCTGCCTTAACTGCTGTGCTCTTCCAGCACCACTCTAATCCAGATTTCTGTGATGTGACAAGGTTCTTCTTTACATGTTGAAAGATTGCCATCTGCTGGACAAACTTACAGGAGTGTTCCATTTTTAAACAAAAGTTTTAGCTTTGACTTAAGCAGTTTCATTATGAGTATTGCTATTTTCAGTACAGGGAAAGTTGAATACTTGCACAATGTTGAATGAATTAAGGCTAGTCAGACCATATTGCATTCTCACAATAGAGAAATCCTAGTTTTAAGTTAGAACACTGGAGAAACTCAGCAGGTCTGACAGCGTTTGTGGAGAGAAACAGAGTTACCATTTTAAGTCTGATAAGACTTTTCTTTAGAACTGAAAAATGTTGGAAAATAGAAGAGAACTCTTCTGAAGAGCAGTCATATCAGACTTGAAATGTTAACTCTCTCTCTCCAGCTGCCGCACCTGCTGAGTTTCTCCAACACTTTCTGCTTTTGTTTCAGAATTCCGACATCTGAAGTATTTTGCTTTTATTTGAAAAATATTGGATACTTCAATGTCTGAAAAGAAAAGCCAGGGTGGCACCGTAAGCCAGCCTTTTCAGCTCAGACAACTTTAGCAAGATTCAGATTTCCAATGCAGCCTGGTTGTTAAATTTACCTGGGTTTCCTTGTACAAAGTCTAACCTCAATGCAGCCAGAATTGCTCAATGCACTACAGATTCACTTGGCAATACAAACACTGAGCAGGTTTCTGATATGTTTCTCGTGTCTGCTACTTTAACCTTCTCCCCACCCCCCCATACATCAATCTTGTTAGTCTAACTTCTTGAATGCATTTTCTTTGCCTTTCTCCTCCCTCCCCTGTGAATTCTGTTCGACCTGAGTTATTGGGAAATAGTTACTCTTTACGGTGTAAACTGATGTGCTTTTATTTTTTTCCCCCAGATCTATTCCTCCACCAGCAGAACTTCCAACAGGTAAGGGAGCTTCCAATATGAATCCATGCTTTCTGCTTTCTTTTGGTAGGAAGTCAGGAGTCTCAATTTACATTTTATATTTTTTAGAGACCCAGTTTCGTTCATCAGATTCAACTGTGCCTGAGTAACAGCGATAGTCAGGGCTCAAACCCAGCATAGAGTAAAAGAATCTGTTTGCTGTTCACCTAAATGTAATGAGCCTTAGTACACAAAGGACCATAGGCATTTCTCTCCATGTGTGTGTGTGAGAGAGAGAGAGAGAGAGAGAGAGAACTGGATATGTACATCTTGAGGGTAACCACTCCACAAGTGTGAGATAAGGTGAGGAGGCAGGCCTCCATGAGTTATCACTGCCAAGATAGGAATTGAACCTCCACTCATTAGCTTTATCCTGCTCCACACTCCAAAGGCTATTCAGCTTCTTAAGCCTGCTCCACCATTCAATGAGATCATTTAGTCACAGAGTCATACAGCATGGAAACAGATCCATCGGTCCAAACAGTCCAAGATGAACATAATCCCAAGCTAAACTAGTCCTACCTGCCTGTTCCTGGCCGATATCCCTTCAAACCTTTCCTTTTCATGTATATATCGAATTGTATCTTAAATATTGTAACTGTGCCCACAACCAACGCTTCCTCATTCCACATGCAAACCACGCCCTGTGTAAAAAAGTTTGCCCCTCAACTAAATCTCTGTCCTCTCACCTTAAACATATGCCCCCTAGTCTTGAAATCCCCCATCCTAGGGAAAAGACAACTACTATTAACCCTATCTATATCCCCCAGGATTTCATAAACTTCTGTAAGGTCACCTCTCAACATCCTCTGCTGCAATATCCTGGTAAATCTCTTCTGAACCCTCTTTAGCTTAATAATATCCTTCCTATAAATGAGCAACCAAAACTAGATACAGTATTCCAGAAATAGCCTCACCAATAACCTAGCTGAAAAATGTGTTGCTGGAAAAGCGCAGCAGATCAGGCAGCATCCAAGGAGCAGGAGAATCGACGTTTTGGGCATAAGCCCTTCTTCAGGAACCATTCGCATTTATCCAGATTGCACTCCACCTGCCATTTTTCAGCACATTGATCCATTTTATCAAGATCCCTTTGTGATCTTAGGAAACATTCTTCACTGTCTATTATGCCACTAATTTTGGTATCATCCACAAACTTATTAGCCATGCCTTCTATCTAAATCAGTTATATAAACAATAAACAAAAGAGGACCCAGCTCTGATCCCTATGGAACACTGCTGCTCACAAGCTCCAGTCTGTAAAGTAACCCTCCACCACCACCCTTTGTCTCCTGCTGTTAAGCCAAATATGTACCTGATTGGCAAGCTCACCCTGAATCCTATGTGACCCAACTTTACTAATTAGTCTACCACACAGAGCTTTGTCGAAGGGTTTACTAAAGTCCAAGTAAACAATGTCTACTGGTCTGCCATCACCAATCTTTTTGGTAACTACCTCATAAAAAAAACAATCAATTTTGTGAGACATGATTTTCCTTGCACAAAACTATGCTGACTATCCCTAATCAATTTTTGCCTCTCTAACTGTCTATAAATCCTACCTTTTAGAATCAATTCCAACAACTTATCCACAACCGAGGTCAGACTCACAGATCCATAATTCCTCAGTTTCTCCTAACAACTGTTCTTAAACAAAGATACAACATTAGCCACTCTCCAGTCATCAGGCACCTCACCTGTAGTTATAAATGATGCAAACATTTCTGCAACGGGTCTCACAATTTCCTCCCTTACTTCCCACAGCATTCTGGGATATATTACATCAGGTCCCAGAGATTTATCCACCTTTATATTCCCTAAGACCTCCAGAGCATCCTCTTTTGTAATGTGAACTATTTTAAAACATCAATATTTATTTCCCTAAGTTCTCTAGCCTCCACTTTGTTCTCTACAGTAAAAGCTATTGCAAAATATTCATTTAGTATCCCTTCCACCTTCTGGGGTTCAACATAAAGATCTTTAAGGTGTCCTAAGCTCTTGTGGCTAACCTGTTTGTATTTTGAATTCTACTTTTCTATCTACTACCCCAACCCCCCAAAAGCCTTGATCCCCCTACCCAACAAGAATCTATCCACTTTGGCCTTAAAATATTCCCATATCCCACCTCCACTACCTTCTAGTCAAAGAATTAATCGCACAACCCACTGAGAAAAACAAAATTCCTCTCATCCCTCATTGTAAACAAAATTCCTCTCATCCCTACTTCTTGGATGAACCATCCTGCCCATTTTGTCAAGACTGTGCAGGGTCTAATGCACTTCAATCAAGTCACTGCTCAGTCTTCCAAACTCGAGAGGAAACAAACCCTGTCTGACAACAACCTTTCTCAGAAGTCAACTATTCCAGGCATCAGTTTGGTTAACCTCCTATGAACAGATTCACATCCTTCCTTAAAGTAGACTAAAACCACATCCAGGATTTGAGATGTACTCTCACGAATGTTCCGTATAACTGAGGCAATGTCATTCCTAAAATTTATGTTCAATTCCTTTCATAATAAAGCTCAGCATCTCACACTCTTTCTTGATTATGTGCTGTACCTGCATAATAATCCTTGTAACTCAGGCACCAGAACAGGTAAATCTCTCTGCAGTAGTTCTCCATTTCAATAATACCCTTCTTTATTCTTTCTGCCAGTGAACGACCTCACATTTTTGATATTGTACTCCAACTGTCAGATTTCTTTGCCCACTCAATCAATCTTATGTATATCTCCACTTTCAACTTCCTTCTGTCTTCTTCACAACATACTTTTCTACCTACCTTGGTGTTGTCTGTTTAATTTAACCACCATGCCTTCACTACCCTTGTCTAGAGTCATAGAGTCATAGAGAGGTACAGCATGGAAACAGTCCCTTCAGTCCAAATCATCCATGCCGTCCAGATATCCTAACCTGATCTAGTCCCAGTTGCCAGCATTTGGCCCTTATCCCTCTTAACCCTTCCTATTCATATACCCATCCAGATCCCTTTTAAATGTTGCAATTGTACTAGCTTCCACCACTTCCTCTGACAGCTCATTGCATACATACATCACCCTCTGTGAAAACGTTGCTCCTTAGGTCCCTTTTATATCTTTCCCCTCTCACCCTAAACCTATCCCCTCTAGTTCTGGACTCCCTCACACCAGGGAAAAGACTTTGTCTATTTATCCTATCCACCCCCCTCATGATTTTATAAACTTCTATAAAGTCACCCCTCAACCTCTGATGCTCCAGGGAAAACAGCCCCAGCCTCTTCAGCCTCTCTCTATAGCTTAAATCCTCCAACCCTGGCAATATCCTTTGTAAATCTTTTCTGAACCCCTTCAAGTTTTTGCAACATCCTTCCAATAGGAAGGAGACCAGAATTGCACGCAATATTCCAAAACGTGGCCTAACCAATGTCCTGTGCAACCACAACATGACCTCCCAACTCCTGTACTCAATACTGTGAACAAAAAAAGAAAGCATACCAAACACCTTCTTCACTATCCTATCTACCTGTGACTCTACTTTCAAGGAGCTATGAACCTGCACTCCAAGGTCTCTTTCCTCAGCAACACTCCTTCGGACCTTACCATTAAGTGTATCAGTCCTGTTCTGACTTGCTTTCCCAAAATGCAAAACCTCACATTTATCTAAATTAAACTCCATCTGCAACTCCTCAGCCCTTTGGCCCATCTGATCAAGATCCCGTTGTACTCTGAGGCAACCGTCTTTGCTGTCCAAAACACCTCTAATTTTGGTGTCATCTGCAAACTTACTAACTTTCCCTCCTATGTTCACATCCAAATCAATTATATAAATGACTGAAAGCTAATTGGTGTAAATTGTGAAAGTCAAAAAGTGTGGTGCTGGAAAAGCACAGCTGTTCAGGCAGCATCTGAGGAGCAGGAGAGTTGATATTTCGGGCATAAGCCCTTCATCAGGAATGTGAGGGTGAGGAGAGGAAGTGGGCTGAGAGATTAATAGGAATGTGTGTGGGACTGGGGGGGGGGCGGTGCGGGGGAAGGTAGTTGGGAAAGCAATAGGTAGATGTGGCGCTGGAAATTGTAAAAGATTGAGTCTCAGCACAGACCCCTGCAAAAATTCAATCATCACGTTCTGCCAATCAGACACAGATCTGTTTATGTAAACTTTCTGATTTCTGCCAACCAGCCACTTTACCGTCCTTGTTCACATCTCCCCCTCCCCACCCCCACCCCCCACCTGAGCTTTTATTTTCCACAATAAGCTTTGAGATGGCACCTTATCAAATCTCTTTGGGAAATCCTGGATTTCTATAGTTTAAAACAATGGAACCCCAGGTACAGCATGAGGTTAGATTGAGTAAAACTTCCTCTGCACTGTCGTCATCGAACACTCCCAGCACAGGAACAGTATCTTGCATCCAGAAGTTTGGGCACAAGCTGTTTGGCTCAGCTGTTATCCATCACATTGAGTGAGCACTGAGAAGAGGAACTGACGACGTTGACCAATCTTTCCCTGCACATTTCACTGACTCTATCACTCTGAATGCGACAAATACTCACTTCATTCCTGCTTACTGAATCATGAATGAAAAGTCCCAGCTAAACCCGCCTGGAAGGGAACAGTGATTTATGCAAAATAAACCAATTGTGTCATGCTTTATGCCACTTGACTACCGTTCTGTGGCTGCCTGCGGCACTTTTACAACATGTGGCTGGGGATTGTGGTTTTTCTGCAGTAAAGCACTCACAGACTCTTGCTTCCTTTCACAGAGGGGGAGGATGTTTATGATGATGTTGGCGCTGATGATTTCCCTCCTCCGCCTCCTGAATCAAGGTAAAATCTACCCTAACATGTAAAGTATTTATTAGTTCCAAGCAACTCTTGCTTCATAAAAGCAAGATCCATAGCAAGAATATGGCCATTCAATCTGTTCTGCATTTTGCTGTGTTCAATGCTGCACCCCTACTTTCTGTCAGTAACCCTGTATGATCCTCATCTGCTGCCTGGTGCATTCACTTTAAACATGATTCATGGAATAGTGGGGAGAACAGTGGTTAGGGCAATGCCACTGAACTAGTAAACCAGAGATCATGGACTGCAGAGGATTGAGAAAGGAACGCCACACCATTTTCCACAGGGCAATAAGGGACATGCAATAAATGCTGGCCCAGCTAAGTAACACCAACATCCCAGAAACAAATTTTTAAAAACACCCAAGCAAATGTCAAATCCCATTATGGCATAGACATAGGACCATAGAAACAAAGAAAGCAGGAGTAGGCCATTCAGCCCTTCGAACCTGCACTACCATTCAATAGGATCATGGCTGATCATACAATCTCAGTATCCTATTCCCACCCTCTCTCCATACCACTTGATCCTTTTAGCCGCAAGGGCATGTCCAACTCCCTCTTGAATATATCTAAGGAACTGGCTCCAATAGCTTCCTGTTTGAGAGAATTCCATAGGTTCACAATTCTCTGAGTGAAGACATTCTTCCTCATCTCAGTCCTGAATGCCTTACCCATTATTCTTAGACTGTGACCCCTGGACTTCCCCAACATCGGGAACATTGTTCCTGCATCTAGCCTGTTCAACATGATCATGGCTGATCATCCAACCAAGTTGCTGCTTTTACCCCATACCCTTTGATCCCTATAGCCCTAAAAACTACATGTAACTTCTTCTTGAAATATTTTGGCCAACATGACTCTCTTCAGAACTCTTCAGAGCTTGTGACAATTGGTAGAGTTTGAAATCAACTAATTAATACCGAGAATCATAGAGACGTATAGCACAGAGACAGGCCCTTTGGTCCAAACTGGTCCATGTCATCCAAAATGTCCATCTACACTAACACAATTTCCCTGTGCTTGCCCATATCCTTATAATCCTTTTCTATTCACTTATTTATCCAAATACCTTTTAAATGTTATTGATGTACCCACCTCAACCACTTACATTGGCAGCTCCTTCTATATGCATACCACCCTCTGTGTAAAAATGTTGCCCCTCGGGTTCCATAGAAAATAGAAAAATACAGCGGAGTACAGGCCCTTTGGCCCTCGATGTTGCGCCGATCCAAGCCCACCTAACCTTTTATTCTTTCCCCTCTAACCTTAAACTGATGCCTTCTAGTCCTCGATTCCCCAACCTTGGGAAAAAGACTGAGTTCATTCATCTTATCCATGCCTCTCATGATCTCACACACTCAGAATCATAGAATCCCTACAGTGTGGAAACAAGCCCTTTGGCCCAAAATGTCCACAATAATTCTCCAAAGAGTAATCCACCCAGACCCATTCCCCTACTCTATTATCCTATATGTACCCCTGACTAATGCACCTAACCTACACATTCCTGAACACTATGAGCAATTTAGCATGGCCAATTCACCTGACCTGCACATCTTTGGATTGTAGGAAGAAGCCAGAGCACCCAGAGGAAACCCACACAGACACGGGCACAATGTGTAAACTCCATACAGACAGTCACCCAAGGCTGGAATCAAACCTGGGTCCCTGGTGCTGTCAGGCAGCAGTGCAAACTACCATGCCACCATGCAGCCCCTAATTCTAGAAGATTGCTCTCAGTCACCTACGCTCTAAAGAAAAAGGTCCTACCTTATCCAACCTCTCCCCATAATTCAGTCTGTTGAGTCCTGGCAACATCCTTGCAAATTCCTTCTGCACTCTTTCCAGTTTAATAACATCCTTTCTGTAATAAGGTGACAAAAACTGAACACAATACTCCAAGTGTGGCCTCACCAACATCCTGTACAACTGCAAGATAACTTCCCAACATCTATACTTAGTGCCCTGACCGATGAAGGCCAGTGTGCCAAAAACTGTCTTAACTGCCCTGTCTACCTGGGACTCCACTTTCAGAGAACCATGCACCTGAACTCCAAGGTTCACTGCACTCCTTAAGGCCCGACCATTCACCATGAAATACCTACCTTGATTTGACATTCCAAAATACAGGACCTCACATTTATCTATATTAAACTCCATTTGCCATTTCTCAACCCACTTCCCCAGCTGATCAAGTTCCTTCTTCAATTTCTGATAACCTTCCACACTGTCCATTTACCACCTATTTTAGTTTACATAGAACATAGAACAATACAGCACAGAACAGGCCCTTCGGCCCACGATGTTGTGCCGAACTTCTAACCTAGATTAAGCACCCATCCATGTACCTATCCAAATGCCGCTTAAAGGTCGCCAATGATTCTGACTCTACCACTCCCACGGGCAGCGTATTCCATGCCCCCACCACTCTCTGGGTAAAGAACCCACCCCTGACATCTCCCCTATACCTTCCACCCTTCACCTTAAATTTATGTCCCCTTGTAACACTCTGTTGTACCCGGGGAAAAAGTTTCTGACTGTCTACTCTATCTATTCCTCTGATCATCTTATAAACCTCTATCAAGTCACCCCTCATCCTTCGCCGTTCCAACGAGAAAAGGCCGAGAACTCTCAACCTATCCTCGTACGACCTACTCTCCATTCCAGGCAACATCCTGGTAAATCTTCTCTGCACCCTCTCCAAAGCTTCCACATCTTTCCTAAAGTGAGGCGACCAGAACTGCACACAGTACTCCAACTGTGGCCTAACCAAAGTCCTGTACAGCTGCAATATCACTTCACGACTCTTGAATTCAATCCCTCTGCTAATGAACGATAATACTCCATAGGCCTTCTTACAAACTCTATCCACCTGAGTGGCAACCTTCAAAGATCTATGTACATAGACCCCAAGATCCCTCTGTTCCTCCACCTGACTAAGAACCCTACCATTAACCCTGTATTCCGCATTCTTATTTGTTCTTCCAAAATAGACAACCTCACACTTGGCAGGGTTGAACTCCATCTGCCACTCCTCAGCCCAGCTCTGCATCATATCTAAGTCCCTCTGCAGCCGACAACAGCCCTCCTCACTGTCCACAACTCCACCTATCTTCGTATCATCTGCAAATTTACTGACCCACCCTTCGACTCCCTCATCTAAGTCATTAATTTACAGTTTCTTCTGTAAACTTACTAATCATGCCTTTTAGATTCTCATTCAACTCATTATAGACAACAAACAGCAATGGGCCCAGCACCGATTCCTGAGGCACCCCACTAGTCACAGGCCTCCAGTCCAACAAGCATCCTTCCACTATTACCCTCTGCTTGCTACCATCAAACCAATTGTGTACCCAATTTGCTAGCTCCCACTGGATTCCATGTGATCTAACCTTCCACAAGGTTACCATGTGGAACCTTATCAAAGGCCTTACTGAAATCTATATAGACTATGTCCACTGCCCTTCCTTCGTCAACCTTCCTGGTCACTTCATCAAAAAACTCTAACAAATTTGTGAAGCATGTTTTCCCATGCACAAAGCCATGCTGACTGCTTGTAGTCAAACCCTGTCTTTCCAAATGCATGCACAGAGGAACCTCCATTATCTGAAAGAGCTGGGCAGACACTATTTCGTTCAGATAATTGATTATTCGGTTAATTGATTTTCTCTGGATCTCAGAGTTTTCTGTGAAGTCTGCTTCCTGTTCAAGAAACTAGGCAAAAGCACACTGCGGGCAAGACCCTGCCCCCCCCCCGCACCCGACCCCAACCTCATCCAACCCCACCCCCCCATCCACACTGCTGTCTGCCCCAACTCCATTCACTCCCACCCTGTCCCCTGCCCACCCCCAATCCCATCCAATACTGATCCCTGTCCGCCCCGCCTGCTCCCCAATCCCGTCCAATACGACCCTCCCAACCTGCCCCAACACCACAGCCCAAACCCCGCGCCCACAACTCCACACTCCTGTCCATCCCCACCCACTATCCGACCTTCCCGTTCACACGCCGCTCCCCCCCTCCCCACCACCACATTCTGCACCACCCCTCGGGCAGCCAGACTATACACCAACAGTAATACTGCTGCTGCCTTTGTGGGGTAACACACACACACAAACTTTTTCACAGGTTCCACCTCTGCCCTGTATAGGATTATCTGGGGAAGAGGGGGTTTAGGGTATGCCCAGTGTAGAATTCCAGGGAAAGTGTGAGGGGAGAGAGAGAGGCAGGAGGTCAGTCATTTGGAGATGGTGCCTGGACTCTCCAGGACTGTTCTCGGCAGCATTTCAGTGAGCTGAGTTCATTTTTAATCATTGTACCTGTAAACAAAAGACGCGATCAGGGTTGACACAGCTCTTTGGCGTATTGTTTCTATAGGGACCTTGAGACCTCCTTTGGATAACCTGATATTCAGATAATTGATATTCGGATAATCGAGGTTCCTCTGTATAACCTATCCCTCAGAATCCCCTCAAGTAATTTACCGAACACAGATTTTAAGCTTACTGCTCTATAGTTCCCAGGTTTTTCTTTGCAGCCCTTCTTGAATAATGGCACAACATTCACTACCCTCCAGTCTTCTGGGACTTCACTGTGGCTAGCGATGATGCAAAGATATCAGCCAGGGTCCCTGCAATTTCTTTTCTAACCTCTAGTTGTGTTCTTGGATATATCTGGTCAGGACCAGGAGATTTATCCACCTTCATATATTCTAATATGTTCAATACTTCCCTCTACTGTGTTATAGATTGTCCCCAGGACATGGCCACTAACTTCCCAAAGTTCCCAAATCTTCATATGTCTTTCTCCATGGTAAACACAGAGGAGAAATATTCATTGAGGACCTTGCCCATCTTCTGCAATTCTACACATACATGTTCACTTTGGTCCTTGAGGGACCCTATTCTCTCTCCAGTTTTTTTTCCTTTAATATACTTAAAGAATCTCTTTGGATTCATCCTAATCTCTCAGTCAAAACTATTTTATACCCTTTTTCGCCCTCCTGATTTCCTTCTTCAGTAAAGTCCTGTATCCCCTATATATCTCCAGGGATTCCCTTGATCCCAGCTGCCTCTACCTAAGCTATGCCTCCTCCTTTCTTCTGGTCAAAGCCTCAATATTTCTTGACATCCAGAGTCCCCTCTTCCCGTCAATCTTGCCCTTCACCCTCACAGGGATATATAGACCTTAAACTTTAGCTATCTCACTATATGGGGACAACATGGTAGGCTCAGTGGTTAGCACTGCTGCCTCACAGCATCAGGGACCCTTCCTGAGCAGGACCCTGCTTGAGGAAATTTTCTTGAATGCTCTCAACAAGTTCTACTCCATCTAATCCTTTAATGCTCTGGCAGTCCCAGTCTATGTTAGGAAAGTTGAACTCCCCTGCTATGATAATCTTATTGCTCGACCACCTGATGAAGGACTAGTGCTTCCAAATAAACCTGTTGGACTATATCGTGGTGTTGTGTGATTTTTAATTTTGTACACCCCAATCCAACACCGGCATCTCCAAATCATGGTATTGTGTGATTTTTAACATTGCATGGATGGGAAGGAAAAGACTGGGGCGGCCAGAGGAGGTGAAGTGGAAATTTTACAGAGATGTTTAAATTCATGAATGGTTTAGGCAGAGTTCCAATAATTGAGGAAGGGGTGAGAATCAGAAAGCACAGTTTAAAGGTGACTGGAAAAAGTACCTGGAAATGACAAGGGCAAAGCAGAATGCAACAGAATATTTGGAATTTGCAATGGAATGTCTAATATGCTGGACAAAACAGATTCAAAAGGGAATTGGTTAAATACTTGACAATCAAACATTGTAGAAATATAAATAAAAACCGAAAGAACTGTGGATGCTGTATAAATCAGAAACTAAATTTGCTAGAAAAGCTCAGCAGGTCTGGCAGCATGTGTGAAGAGAAAGCAGAGTTAATGTTTCAAGTCTGGAAGGGTCACCAGACCTGAAATGTTAACTGATTTCTCTTCACAGATTTTGCCAGACCTGCTGAGCTTTTTCAGCAATTTCTGTGATTGTGGAAATATAGACAAATTGCAGGAGAGTGGGACTAACTGGATTGCTTTTCCAACATGTTCACTCAGACTTGATGGGTGGAGCAACAATGGTTCCCATTGTTTGTCTGCCAGCTCAAAAAGGAGACAGAAAAAAAACATATCGATTTATGAGAGGAGGTAAACGTATTATAGGTTTCCATTGTAACTGGGCACAACAAGTAACTAAATATTATGGTCTTAACTGTGTAGTTGGTAAACTTATCTTTTATGAATTTGAAAAACATGCCTAATCCTATTTCTAAGTCTCCCAGTGGGTGTAACTACTTCCTGGTTCTCATTATTGAAACCCAGCCTCTGGTCAGGGTTCAGAACAATGCATGAAACATTGGGAGTTGGAAGTGGAGTGTTTCTGCTTTGAACAATGGTTGCACCATTTCACAAAAGCCTGGTGACAGTACTGCAAAACATATAAAAGTCAGTGTAGTCATCATCTGTTGTTCCAGCAGCTAAGGGAAAGGAATGAGGTAACCAACCTTTTGTTTATGCTGTTGGTTCCTGCTAATCACATAATGCCGTGCCAAGAAACGTCTTGGATCCAGGCACCAATAAATTGCACTTATCAGTAAGTCAATTTACAACTATTTGCAGCATGGCCCACTTTGTTGTCCATTCAAACAACAAGGACCATTACACTTGAATTGAGATTTTACTTGGGAGCACACTTTTATTACTTGCCACAGTTCATTGTCCGCCTAAGCTTGCTGGATAGATTGTTGAAGTTGGGACTTCCCAGCAGTGTAATAGCTGGCTGGCAGTAAAAGTGAAGTATATGAGAGAGTGCTTTTTGGTGGAAATGTCTCTGCAGGATGGCCTTGCTACATCACTTTCCCACCCCATCCTCCCCACTAGCAGTTTACCATGTCTCCCTACATCAAGGCCACTGCATCCTAACTGGTCTCTTATTCAGTGCCTTTAACAAAATTTCAAACTGAAATGTGTCAAAGGCAAAGTCTTCTGTGCACTACCTGGTGGGGAAAATAGCCTTCACTCTGGCCAGCAAGATATTCTTGAGTAATGTCTTCCTCTATTCCCATCATCAGTATGGTCTGAAAATTCTGCCCATGGTTGTGTTCAGTCTTTGGGTTTCATAAATGGAATAAATGGGAATACATTTGGTCTGCTGGAATTATATGGAGTGGGAATGAATGAAAATGGTCTGGGCATTGGTGAATGGGAATGAGTGTGAAAAGGTTTGGCCCACTGAGATTTTACAGAGTGGAACTACATGGCAATTTCGGTCAGCAGGTCTCTTTACCTTGATGGCAATGCATTCACAGATTCATGGAGCGTTGTATTGCAAAAGTATCACAGCATCAAGTGGCCTAACCAACAGTACTGAAATGGATTGTTATTGCCAGACCAATAAGGCCCAATAACAAAAGATGCTGGATATCATAGCAGGTCAGACAGCAGCCATGGAGATAGAGCAAGCTAATGTTTCAAGTCTAGATGACTCTTCATCAGAACTGAAGTGAAGTGTGGAGGAAGGTAGCATTTATGCTGTAGTTGGTGGGGTGGCAGGGTGAGGGGGAGGTGTTGAGGCAGTGATGGGTATAGAGTGCTGGTGGGGAAAAGATGTTTGATCATTCAGATTAAGTGATGGGAATATGGGAATGACAGGACAATGGCATGACTAACTGCCAGATTGGAAAGAAAAGGCAGTTCCACTGGGGTGGGGGAAGGGAGAGACGACGTGGTGAAATAGAACGTAACAAGTAAAGATAAAAGAAAAACAACAAATGGAAGTTGGGTCAAATTTTGAAGGCGCTGAACTCAATTTTAAGTCTAGAAGGCTGAAAAGTGCACAGTGTGAAGATGAGATGTTGTTCGTCCAGTTTGTGCTGGGATTCACTGGATCACTACAGCACACCAAAGGCAGGTAAGTGGTCATGTGAGCAGGTTGCTGTTCTGCTGTAATCGCCAGCATTTGTTGTTTTCAGTACAGATTCCAGCATCTGCTGTAATTTGCTCCTACATACGGCCTGATAACTCTTTCCAAGCTACATTTCTATACGGTTGAAAGTGAGCAAAAATGCAATGGAGTGCAGCAAATTCAGGCTTGGATTTCCCTGCTTTATCTCAATTGCTGCAGTGAGTCAAGCTGGTGAACCACAGTGGGATTTAGGAATGAAAAGGCCAAAGGAGCAATACTTTCAGAAGTGCTCTGGTTAATCTGCTCTTCAAAATTGAACAAGGTGTAGGATGGTATTCCTGATGAAGGGCTTTTGCCCGAAACGTTGATTTCGCTGCTCGTTGGATGCTGCCTGAACTGCTGTGCTCTTCCAGCACCACTAATCCAGTAGGATGGTATTAGTGAACTGCTCATAAAAGCTAATGTAAAGAAAGTAGCCTGTTGGGATGAGGCAACAAAGGAAGCTGAAGTCACAGCTTTTGGGTAAATGATCAAATGCTCTAAATCCATCTTCTCTTTGTGTTTAGTTTGCCAAAGTCCTCAAAGCTACTAATAACTGCAAAAGGAAAAAAGGATGAAAAGGATCCCAAAAGAAACAAAAAGATGGAGAAAGAGGAAAAGGACTTCAGGAAAAAATTTAAGGTAAGTTTTGGACTTCCTGAATTACTTTGAATTTTTTAAAATTAAGAGGCTCCTAACTGTTGGGCTGGGGCTAACTGAATACTACCCACTGGGTCCCCAGACTTGCCTGACCTACCGTCACACCCTCCTGCAGGTCCTCATTGCTTGTTTGAGTGTGGATATGCGTGAAGAGTACCCTGGAAAGAAATTCTCCCACCACTGATCATGCAACAGTAGTGGCCTGGCAGCTGAATCTGCTTTTGTATTCAGACATTTGATTAAAACGTTGCCAAGTGAGCATCTCCATAGTGAAGCATCCTCTCAGTTACATAATTTCTGTTGTAGTTTGTTCTACTCAGATTGAAAGGCCTCTGATTGGTGCTCTAGTTTCAAAAGGGCATCTGTAACGCCCAGGGAACCTGTCTCCAATGGAGAGCATCTGAATGAAATTCCCTAAAGAATTACTCTTTCCCCAAGGGGCTGCACTGGCTCTTGTTCCTATATCCTCCCACCCTCCAACCATGGGTGAAAGATCAAGATTTACAATACACAGCAAATACTGGAGAAACTCAGCAGGTCTGACAACATCCACGGACAGAGAAACAGAGTTAACATTGCAAGTCAAGTTTGATTCTCCTTCAGAACTGAGTACCTTTGTTCAGCACTTATGCCACTGTGGCCAATTTGTAAGCAGTTATTCAAGAACTTTTTATAAGACCCTCAGTTCACATTTGTTTTGTCTCTTTCAAAGGATAGTCACTTGCACATTGAACATGCCTCTGTTTGTCAGTGAAATAGAAACTTCAGTTCTAAACTCTAGCATTGCTACGAGACGATAACTGACAAGACACTGACTGTCTACAATTAGGAAGCAAGTTAGCATTTTGCTATTCCTATGGACGAAGTCTCCCACTGATATCATTGATTAAGGATCACATCTTCTGAAGGTCGCAAGTGCTGCAGTGGACCTTCATATGACTGTACTGATTGATTCTCGATCCGCAGATCTTTGGACACAGGGGTAGGTGTACCATAAGGCAGTGGGATTTGGAGAGTAGGACTTGTTTCCATTTATTTCCTTCTCCATCGCCACTTTGGCTCACTAAAATTGGACTCTAAGCAGCTTCATTAACAAGTTGTCATCACTTTGAATGGTTAGTAGCAAATTCCTCCTAACTATTAATGTCAATGCTGCTATGCTTCAGGGAGTGCTCCGGAGTGACTTTGCAACATGTCCATCTCTTCCCTTGAAATGCTAGATTATTGGTCCCTCAGAAAATCAAGAACATGAGGAGTGAACAGGCCAAAGGTGTTTTCATGTCTCATCAATAATCACATAACTGGTTGACCGGTGGCATAAGCGCATAACTGACGTATATGAAATCAGTTATTTACTCACTTGGTGATTTTTTGTTTTAGCTTTTAAAGCATTTTGTCTACATTTTTTTTCCACCTCAGTATGATGGAGAAATACGAGTTCTAGGAACTGTTGAGGTTGTTCAGAACTTAACAGCAAAGAAATGGGCCAATCGGGAGCTGCCAGTGAAAGCAGGCGAAATGTTGGACATTATACAGCACACCGACAACACAAAACTGCTTTGTCGGAACGAAGAAGGGAAGTGTAAGTTTTCATTAAAGAAACTGAACCTTATACATTTACTGAGGACTTGAGGAATAAAAGATATATCCTAATTTCCTCCCTCACTCCCCTGGAGTAAGGTACAGTGAGTTCCCAGTGACTGGTGTCTAGATTAGAGTGGTGCTGGAAAAGCGCAGCAGGTCAGGCAGCATCCAAGGAGCAGGAGAATCGATGTTTCGGGCATAAGTCCTTCTTCAGGAATCACTGAGATTCCTCATTCCTGATGAAGGACCTTTGTCGATTCTCCTGCTCCTTGGATGCTGCCTGACCTGCTGCGCTTTTCCAGCAACACATTTTTCAGCTCTGATCTCCAGCATCTGCAGTCCTCACTTTCTCCCAGTGATTGGTGTCTAGATTAGAGTGGTGCTGGAAAAACACAGCAGGTCAGGCAGCATCCGAGGAGCAGGAAAATCGATGTTTTGGGCAAAGGCCCTTCATCAGGAATCAGGAATCCCAGTGATTGGTGTTAGAACCTCTCCTGTTTCTGATCTATATTAATGACCTGGACTTTGGCATTAAAAGCACAGCTTCAAAGTTATTTGGAATTGTGAACTACGAGAAAACAGAATAAATCTTCAAAAAAGACGTTAGCAGGTTGCTGGAAAGGACAGGCAAGTGAGAGATAAAATTTAATGCAGAGAAGTGTGACATGATTCACTTTGGTCACAAGAATGTGAAGAGATAGCATAAAGCAAAGTATCAGGAGCAGAGGGACCAGGCTGTGTATGTGTGTAAAGATCCAAAGGCAGCTAGGCAGGTTGAGAGAGCTGTTCATAAAGCATATGACATCCTAGCTTTTATCAGTAGGATCACTGAATGTAAAAGCAAGGAAATGATGTTAAATCTCTTTTCTCTGGTGATTAGGAAAAATGAGAAAACATTAAGGAAGAAATAAAAAGGATTCATGAAAATAGGTCCAGGCTTGAGGACCTGGGCCAGGCTTGGGCCACGGGGCGGTGTGGTTGATTGGTGCGGGTGTCTCGGAGATGTTCCCGAAAGCGGTCTGCTAGGAGGCGCCCAGTCTCCCCAATGTAGAGGAGACTGCATCGGGAGCAACAGATACAATAAATGATATTACTGGATGTACCGTCCCGTGGCCCAACATTTCAACTCCCCCTCCCACTCTGCCGAGGACATGGAGATCCTGGGCCTCCTTCATTGCCGCTCCCTCACCACCAGAAGCCTGGAGGAAGAACGCCTCATCTTCCACCTCGGAACACTTCAACCCTAGGGCATCAATGTGGACTTCAACAGTTTCCTCATTTCCCCTTCCCCCACCTCACCCTGGTTCTAAACTTCCAGCTCAGCACTGTCCCCATGACTTGTCTGGACTTGTCCTACCTGCCTATCTCCTTTTCCACCTATCCACTCCACCCTCTCCTCCCTGACCTATCACCTTCATCCCCTCCCCCACTCACCCATTGTACTCTATGCTACTTTCTCCCCACCCTTACCCTCCTCTAGCTTATCTCTCCACGCTTCAGGCTCTCTGCCTTTATTCCTGATGAAGGGCTTTTGCCCGAAACGTCGATTTCGCTGCTCTTTGGATGCTGCCTGAACTGCTGTGCTCTTCCAGCACCACTAATCCAGAATCAACTTGTATCTACCACTCAGGAGCTTTACCAAATAGGATTGAGAGCAGAGGTTGAAACGGTGGACAGCGTCACATTCCTTGGAATGACAATATCTAGACTTGTCCTAGACTTCCCATGTAGATGCGATGGTCAAGAAGACACAACAGCGCCTCTTCTATAAGCAATATTGAGACGGGGACCCCTATCGATCTCAGGGATCATCTTAAAGAATAGAGATATAGGTGTGGTGGATACAGGGAGGTGGCTGACAGGTGATTAAAGCTATGAGATGATTAAGGTCTTGTGAAGATGGCTGTAAATCGTTTGGACAATTTATATTGAAAGACAGGGTTTAAGGCATGGAGGAGCATGGTGAACTCATATAAGATAAGAGAAGGGGAGAAAGATAGGCAGTTCAAGAAAGAAATTCCAGAGCTGAGAACTTAAACAGCTGAACGCCAATAAAGGGCAAAGGAAATCGGGATGAGCAACTTTTGATTTGATTTGATTTATTCTAGTCACGTGTATCTAATTAAAGAGAAATGCTTTATTTGTGAGCAGTACAGGCGGCACGGTGGCACAGTGGTTAGCACTGCTGCCTCACAGCGCCGGAGACCCGGGTTCAATTCCCGCCTCAGGCGACTGACTGTGTGGAGTTTGCACGTTCTCCCCGTGTCTGCGTGGGTTTCCTCCGGGTGCTCCGGTTTCCTCCCACAGTCCAAAGATGTGCAGGTCAGGTGAATTGGCCATGCTAAATTGCCCGTAGTGTTAGGTAAGGGGTCGATGTCGATGTAGATGTAGATGTAGAGGTATGGGTGGGTACGCTTCGGCGGGGCGGTGTGGACTTGTTGGGCCGAAGGGCCTGTTTCCACACTGTAAGTAATCTAATCTAAGTAATCTAATCTAATCTAATAATAAGCAAAAACATACAGATCAAAGGATGTTGAGACAGAGTGAGGCATATAGCACACAGCAGGTGCATGAAATAAGATCAAAATTAACAAGATCAACGTTATTTGAAGTTAGAGAGTATTACTGAAAATGTGGGAGAGTGGCACTACATCTTTGTCATTATTAAAACCAAGAGTGTAAATAATGTTATTAATGAATTTAACTTGTTTGATAGATGATTGATGCTGCTAATAATACCTTTCAGTGAACATAAGAATTAGGAGCAGAAGGCAATTCAGCTCCTCAATCCTGTTCTATCATTTAAAACGATCATGGCTGATCTCATCTTGGCTTCAACTTCACTTTCCTTGGATTCCTGAAGAAGGGCTTATGCCCGAAATGTCGATTCTCCTGCTCCTCGGATGCTGCCTGGCCTGCTGTGTTTTTCCAGCACCACATTTTTTAACTCTGGTCTCAGCATCTGCAGTCCTCACTTTCTCCAACTCCACTTTCCTGCCCATTCTCCATTATCTTTCAACCCATTGCTCATTAAATCTGTATATCACCTTCTTCAAATTACTCAATGTCCCAGCATCCACCACACTCTGGGACAATTAATTCCATGGCCCTTCGAGAGAAGTAATTTCTCCTGATGTCTATTTTAAATCAGCTTCCCCTTATCTAAAACTTATCAGCTTCCCCTTATCTATGACCTCTCGTTAGATTTCCCCACATGAGGAATCAATCTCTCTATGTCTACTTTGTCAATCCTCTTTTCTTTACATTAATATCCTTCTCCTAAAAGATCAAACGAGAAAAGAAAATTGGACATTGATGACATGAGGAAATCTACTTTCAACAGTTTTCTTTAACCTTTAAGTCTAAAACCAATTCAACTAATCTAAGAATAGTAGGGAAGAACCTTTGTCCTCCCAAAGCCAGACATCCCATTCTCCATTCTATAGGGGTGCAACTTGAATAGCAAGCTGGATTGCTGCATTAGGGATAGACCCATTTGTCTGCAGCTGATCTGCTCTGGCAAGCCAGTGAGGAAGACTTCTGGAGTAAGTCCTCCCAGCTCAATGAGTATTTACACATTTATTTTGGTACCCCTTGACTCTTTTTATCCCCCTGTTGGGTTACTCTGACTGAAAAGCCACAACCTCTTTCCTGCCCAGGCCATAATTCAAGCAGCTGATAAGGTGTCATATCCCAAACAAGCACCAGATCTCAAACACATACTGACAGGACCCCATCTGTTTCCTGTGGACATCCTTCATATCCATTGCAGATGAGCAGGTTAAGTCAGATGAGAGCAGGAAGTCAGCCTCCAGTGATTAGAACTATTCCCTCTCCTAGACAGGCAGAGTTGAAATCCACCCTACTGTGTCTGGTTTTGATTTCAAAAGATCTTGTTTTCTAACACTTTCTATTGCGTTGCAGTGACATCATTTATGAGTCCTGTTTGTTTTATGTGAATACTAACTATACTCTTCTTTCCTCCCAAACAAAACAGTTGGATATGTTCAAAAAATCAACTTAGATTTAGGGTGAGTATTTGTTGCTCTATGCTAATACTGTGACTCCTTCTGCAAGGCTCCTGGCAGTTGGCTGTCTCTTCAAACTTTCTGTTAGCCTTTGATGATTTATTAAAGGTGTTTTCCCATGGGATTTTTCTGTTTAATCTTTTGAACAAATGGAAATTGAAAGTTTATTCCCCACAGCTAAAATAAGAGCTGACCTTGACAGCTCATCTGAAGTTCTCAAAATATAAGAGCAAGAATAATTGCAAAACTTAAGGAGGAAAATACAATGCAGATAAATATTAATGGTTTAATAGTGAATGAAAAAATAGACTTAACACAAAAAAGAAAATAAAGCAGTTTGGGGTCTTGCCGTTGAACATTGTACATTTCCTGCTGATATGTAAATAGCAAACTTGCCACGTTACCTGACTCAGAAGAAGTCGTGGGATTTGCCCTGTTATTGGTTGGTAATAATGCCAAGGGCTGGCGCTGGCTCATCATCTTGGCATTTGTTGCGATGAATGCAGGTCATTCTGTTATAATGCGCATTTCATCAACGCAAATTTGTTGTAATGCAATTGACGAATTGTGGACGCTGGTTAAAATGTGTGTTGGCTGTAATACAATTACAGTACTTAGTGCCAACACTAAGTACTGTTTCTAAAACACACTTTTTCTATAACGTGGGGTTGCACAAGAACGCAACCATTGCGCTATAGAAAAACTGACTTTTTTTTTAAGTCTCCTGATTACATCTCTAATGGTACATTCACATTCATTACCTGCTCTCGCTAACAGTTTCTGCCATTCAATCAATTAGTCTGCCTTCCTGGAATTAAATCATTGTATTCTTTTTCTGTTCTGTTATTTATTCATTTACAATGTGGCTGTTGTTAGCTAGCTTTCTCTGACACTGTGTCTACTGTTCCCTAGCTATCACATAATAGGAAGTAAAGCACTGATGTCCCCTGTAGTTTTATAGACCATTTAAATTATATATCACAAACAGGCTTGTTTGTGAGAGGGGAACCTGGAGGGTAACTTGCTGCTGGTGATGTTCCCATGTATCTGCTGTCCTAGATAGAAGTGGTCATGAATTTGGAAGGTTCTGCCTGAGGACCTTTGGTGAATCTTTGCAATGCATCTTGTAGATGGTACACACTAATGCTACTGAGCTTCAGTGGTGGAAGAAATGGATGCTTGTGGATGTGGTGCCAATCAAGTGGCTGCTTTGTCCTGAATGGTGCCAAGCTTCTTGAGTGTAGTTGGGGCTGCACCCATCCAGGCAAGTGGGGTGTATTCCATCACACTCCTGACTTGTGCCTTGTCGATGGTGAGTCTTTGGGGAGTCAGGAGGTGAGTTATTTTCCACATAATGCCTAGCCTCTGACTTTCTCTAGCTGCCACTGTATTTATACGGCCAGGCCAGTTGAATTTCTGGTCAATGGTAACCATCAGGATGTTGATATTGGGCATTCTGTGATGGTAGTACCATTGAAAATCAAAGGGCGGTGGTTAGATTGTCTCACATTGGAGATGGTCTTGCCTGGCATTTGTGTGACATGGTTATTACTTTTCACTTGTCGGCCCAAGCCTGGATATTGCATTAATTATTAATCTATTAATCTCCCCCCCAAGCAAACTCCATTATGGCAATTTAAATGGTTTCCATATGCAACTCCTCGCTTTGAGCATGAGGTGCCTTCACAAAAGAAAAGATAATGTCAGAGTAGCAAAGGAGGAACTTGAGATATTCAAAAGTACAAAATAGTTAGGTGCTAAATATGTTAGCATCATTAAGAGTTAAGACTTCACCCAGTCTACGTAATAAAAGCAAAATACTGTGGATGCTGGAAGTCTGAAACACACACAAAGAATGCTGGGGAAACTTAGCAGGTCTGCTAGCACCTGTGAAGAGAGAAACAGAGTTAATATTTTGCATCTGATATGATTTTTCTTTAGAACTCTAGATGGGGTACATCTTAGTTGTTGAAGGAGTAGAAGCAGCAGAAGAAGGAGCTGACAATAACGTTTGCGATATGGGATTGATGGCAGTTTACCAAAGGACTGCAAGTAATATGGCCCTATTCAAATCAGTGATGGGAAAACTATTATACATTCTTGAAAGACAAAATTAATACTCACTTAAAGACGCATGGGTTAATAAAGAACAGGCAGCAGGAATTTGTTAAAGGTCAAAATCTGATTAAGCCCACTGAGTTGTTTGAAGTAACAGCAATAGATTAGATTACTTACAGTGTGGAAACAGGCCCTTCGGCCCAACAAATCCACACCGACCTGCCTAAGCGCAACCCAACCAGACCCATTCCCCTACATTTACCCCTTCACCTAACACTACGGGCAATTTAACATGGCCAATTCACCCAACCTACACATTTTTGGACTGTGGGAGGAAACCAGAGCACCCAGAGGAAACTCACGCAGACACAGGGAGAATGTGCAACCTCCACACAGGCAGTTGCCTGAGGCAGGAATTGAACTCAGGTCTCTGGCACTGTGAGGCAACAGTGCTAATCACTGAGCCACTGTGCTACCCACAAATGTTGACAAAAATCAAGGACTTTCAAAACATATTTATAAAATATCACATACACTTAATTTGAAAACAGAACTACCTGCTGGTAAATGAATGTTGGTAACTTGAGTATGTTATTCATTAAGGATTACTGAGTATTGGGCAGTGGTACTGCTGATCAGTAGGTACTCTGACTGGAGAGAGTAATGCCACCTTTACCATCTCGTAGAACAAGCCCAGCAGATACATGGGAGCACCACTTGCAGGTTCACACACACTATCCTAATCTAGAACTACATCATCATTCCTTCACTGTTATTTGGGCCAAAATACTGGAACTCCCTCTCTAACAGCAATATAGGAGTCCCTACACTACAAGATTGCAAAAGTTCAACCCAGCAGCTCATCATTACTTTCTCCAAGGCAATAAATGTTGGCTGTGCCAACAACATCCACATTCTGTGAAAATATTTTTTTTAAATAACGCATTGGTGTGATTGAGACTGGAGTCAAATGTAGGACAGAGCAAGTAAAGATTACAGATTTCCTTCCTGAGAGAATATTAACTAGCCACTTCAGTTTCTATGACAATCAAATAGTTTTATTCCTATTGTAAATGATTTTTAAACTGTATTCAAATTCTCAAACCATTATGTTGACATTTGAACACTCATTCTCTGGATTACTAATCCAGATGTCTTGACAACCAATACAGTAACATAACCATTATGTAGCCATACCCTTAAATAGTTGAAATGACACAATTGGCCCATTCATATATAGCCACCACTTACAAAACCTTAGCTTGTCAGTCAAACCTACATAGTCATGGTTTGAAATAAAAACTAGCCAAAAATAACCCAGTCTCCAGTTAAACAGCTACTGCTGCTTTACAACAAAGTAGTCAATGAATCATCTGAATGTATAAAACTGATGGACAGGAGAAACCAGCTGGCCTATTGAGTCTGACCCATAAAAGCATGTTACAACTAAGCATCATGACCTTCAAAGCTGTTTGCTCATCAGAAGTCATATAATCCACTGGGAAAGGCAGATAAGAGTACCCTAGGTTAATTCAGGATGAAAGAAATTCTGCAAAGTATCTTTTGGATCCATAAAGACAATTTTAAAAAGTGTTCCAAGAGACTACATAAGACATAACATCCTGCACTGCATCTACTTTTGACAGCAACAGTCAGTCACAGCCAGGAATTCAGCCAGATGAACCTTTGAGCAATACTCACAACAGTTCAGGCCAAATTCAGTTCCCTAATCCAAAACTGTTTCCTCTAATTTTCAAACATGTAAAGAAGCAGTGAGAAAAAAACAAATTGGTCACTTTGCAAATAATTGTAGGGATGGAATGGCCAAACTATCAGCATTTTCATGACAGGAACTTCATAAACAGAAACAGAAATTGCTGGAAAAACTCAGCAGGTCTGGCTGCATCTGTGGAAAGGAAGCAAAGTTAACATTTCAGGTCCAGTGACACTTCTTCCAAATATTGAGGCAAAGAAATAATGGATACATCTTACTGATTTTAGCATTTCAATAGAAAAATTAATTTCAAATACACCTTTCTTTTTGTTTTTAGAAACAAAGAAGGGGATGGTGAAATCTATGATGATATTGACACAGGTATGTGGACAAAGAGGGTTTCCGTTGAAAAGGATCTGAGACTGGCTGGTATTGTGCACCGTTCCAAATGCATCAATGAGTTTCAAATGCTGATTTGGTACAACATTCAGTGATGTCACAAGAGTATGCCAATGGAACAAAATTCAAGCTACATCTGTAATTTCCCAAAATCCAGTCTATTGCGTTGAGGAAGGGACAATGGAGGGCTGGCAGCTCAGCCATTATAAAGAAGTTAAAAATCATACAACACCAGGTTATAATCCAACAAGTTTATTTGGAAGCACTAGTATTTCCAAATAGACCTGGTGTTGTGTGATTTTTAACTTGGTCCTTCCTAGTCCAACACCGGCACCTCCAAGTCATTATAATAAAGAACATAGGGCAAGTCTCTTGAGCACAGCATGAAACAACCCCTGAAAGCTGGTATTAAGAGTAGGCTGCCTGCTCTCTTGACACAGAATACAAAGTGGTTTGAAGGAGAACATAATATGAACAAGCATTGTGTTTATGCTGAAAAATCAAATAGTTCCAAATTCTCTGTAATGAAATATGGGTTAGCCATGGGAAAAAGAAGTTTACAGAGCTAGGGTGGGGGTGGATGGGTCTGGGTGGGATGTTCTTCGAAGGGTCAGTGTGGACTCGATGGATCAAATGGCCTGCTTCTACACTGCAGAGATTCTAGGATTCTATGATTCTTAACCTTCTAAATTCTAGAGAAAACAAGCCTAATTTGTATAATCTTTCTTTATTACTTAACTCCAGAAGTCCAGGTATCATTCTTGTAACGACCATAACACCATAAGGTATGGGAGCAGAATTAGACCATTCAGCCCATCAAGTCTGCTTCACTATGCGATCATGGTTCTTCCACCAAGGCTGATACAAAAGCTTAAACATATACCAACAGATTCAAGAACAACTTCTTCCCTGTAGTTATTAGACTTCTGAATGGACTTCTCTAATTTCAAATCTAATGTTGATCTGGCATTTTATGCACCTTCTTTGTAGCCATAAATTTGAATTCCTCGCTCTGATCAATCACCCTATTATCTTTGTATGGCATGATCTGCCTGTACTGCACACAAAACACAACTTTGCACTGTACGTAGGTACATGTGACAGTAATAAATCAAATCAAATGAATATTGAAAAAACAGCATACAGGTTAAGTGTGTCACTGAGAGTAAAAGTGGTCTGTAAAGGGATGGATTTCACAGTTCCAGAGATAATAGTGGGGAAAATGTAGAAGAGAGACACAATTAATACAGACAGAAAATCATGATTAACAAAGGGGTGGCAGTTTAGGGAGAGTATTGGAGAGGACTGAAACAACATGGATAATAATAATGACTAAACATAAGAAATAACAGCAGGAGTGGATAATTCAGTCACTCGTGTCTGCTCTGCCATTAAATAAGATCATCTTAATTCCATTTTTCTGCCTTATTCCCATTCCTTGGTCTTGACCTTATTCAAAGATAAAGATCCTGAGGGGTCTTTACAGGGTGTATGCTGAAAGGATGTTTCCCCTTGTGGCACAGACTAAGTTAAAAAATAAATGGTCTCCAATTTAAGATGATGACAAATTTGTTCCTCTCAGAGGGTCCTGAGTCTTTGTAACTCCCTCCCTTTGAGGGCAATGGTTACTTTTATTACAGATGTAGACAGATTCTTGACAAACAAACGAGGAAACATTAATTGAGTGGTAGGTATGAATGCAGAGTTAAGGCCACAGTCAGCTCAGTCATGGTCTTCTTGAATCTCAGAACAGGCTGGAAGGGCTGAATGGCCTATTTCTGCTCCTAATTTGTAAGTAGTACGTTCATATTCATGTAACTCCAAGTGAAGGAATTCCTCAGACCGATCTTAAAACACTGAATGTTTGTCATTCAAGCAGGTAACCTCAAAACCTTTAAAAGCATTTGGATGAGCACTTAAATGTTATAACATTCATGACTGTGGGTCTAATGTCAGAAAGTGGCACGAATGTAGATTTAGTGTAGCTTTGGTGGTAGAGATTTGATGGACCTGAAAGGCGTATACTGTATGATTCTGTGATTCCTTCTCAGAATCTTATAAATTTCAGTGATCTTCTCTCATTAGTCCAAACTCCAGCAAGTCTTTTCAACTTCACATCATAGTACATTTTTCATCCCAGAATTTGATTTAATAAGTCTTCACTACAATGAATTCAAGGCAAGTATATCTTCCCTTAAAATCATAGGACAGAATTCCTACAGTGCAGAAAGAGGCCATTTGGCCCATTGAGTCAGCACCAACTCTCCAAAGGGCATCCCACCCAGACCTAGCTCCCCCTATCCTATCCCCATAACCCTCCTTCACCATGGTCAATTCACCCAACCCGCACCTCCTTGGACACTTCAGGGCAATTTAGCATGGCCAATCCACCTAACCTGCACATTTTTGGACTGTGGGAGGAATCTGGAGCAGCCAGCAGAAAGTGGAAAATCTAAAGCTGGCCCCTAGTGCTGTGAGTCCAGCAGTGCTAATCACTGAGCTACTGTGCTGTCCTTGAATAAGGAGACTATGCACAATACTCCAGGTGTGGTCTTACCTGTATATTTATATCACATCTTCCTTAATCTCTTGCATAAAGGTGCAAATAAATGAACTGGGAAAGGAGGAGTGAAACCACTAAGAGATAGGGATTAGATTAGATTAGATTAGATTACTTACAGTGTGGAAACAGGCCCTTCGGCCCAACAAGTCCACACCGCCCCGCCAAAGCGTAACCCACCCATACCCCTACATCTATATCTACCCCTTACCTAACACTACGGGCAATTTAACATGGCCAATTCACCTGACCTGCACATCTTTGGAGTGTGGGAGGAAACCGGAGCACCCGGAGGAAACCCACGCAGACACGGGGAGAACGTGCAAACTCCACACAGTCAGTCGCCTGAGGCGGGAATTGAACCCAGGTCTCTGGCGCTGTGAGGCAACAGTGCTAACCACTGTGCCACCGTGCCGCCCAAAACTTGACTCATCTTAGGATCAACCAGGACAACAATGCAGCATAAAGCTTTCCTTCAACCTGAGATAGTGTCTGAGAAGGGAACCAGAATCAATGACTCAGGAACCAGGAAGAACCTGCATTCAGCTTTTCTAATGTTTAGCTTCACTTATTTGTAACTCATCCAAAACTGTTTGTTAGAAAACACAGGCAGCTTCAAGTTATGTCCCTAGTTTCCAACTCACCAAATAATGGAAATAATTTTTCGCTGATTACCATATTTAAACCCTTGAAAGCTTTTATCAATTTTACTCCTTTTAAAATTTCCCTAAACTTTCTTTGTTCTACTGAAAAGTAAATTAAATTCACTGGCCTTGTCTCAACAAGCTCTCAACCAAGGTCATCTCTCTCTAGTTTATGTATTTGCAGCACTTTGTTTTGTGTCAGATTTACTGGATCAGTAGTTCTCATTCATTTACTGGTGTCATTTTTGTTATTCAGAATGCATCTACGATAATGACTGACCACAACTTAAAGGAACTGAAAGGAGCTCCCAAAATTCAGCTCCCCCTCACTTCCTTCCACTTGTGCTGTTTAACAATCCACAATTTGCACCCTGCTAAGAAAAAGAAACCTGCAGATTCTTCAGCTATCAACATGTTGCTTCTCAAAGACCATCTGAAAGCTGATTCCTCTGTCTCCACAGGGATGAGTCCAGAAAACAAATGATGATGAAGTTGCATTATGAGACATGCTTTACATTTGAAAAGATTATATTTCCTTAAGCATTCTGAACCGTGGATTTCCTTTGGAATAATACATTAAAAAATATTTATATGAATGTGACTATTTGGACTAATATGATAATAATGGATATCTTTGGACATATTTTTGTTACTTTTTATCCTGAGAATAATGTTTTGTACACATGCTTTGATAGGTTACTGCTGTTTAACTATTCCTCAATTTCAATGAGTAAAATGTACTTAGTGAGTTTTGAGAAGATTTATAGCTCAGGTTGAGGTTCTGGATGTAGGTTAGCTCGCTGAGCTGGGAGGTTCATTTCCAGATGTCATTTATTGTGGTGATGACATCACCAACCCAAAGAAACCCAAACAAATAAATAGAAAGCAGGAATCAACAGCAGTGCTTCACCCGGAGGCCCACTGAAAATGTTACCTAGTAGGGTGACGAAATGTCTGGAAATGAGCCTTCCAGCTCAGCGAGCAAACCTACATCCAGAGTAAAATGTACAACCATGCAAGAAATGTATCCTACTTTTGTAGGCATGGAGTTGAATATACTTTCATTCCTTATTGAATTTTTTCTCAGTTTGTAAACAGTCACTTGGTGTTGGACAGCAATTAACCTGTTTTCTGTGTGATTAAAGAATGTTTGTCTACCTTGTAATTCTTTGCAAGTATTGCCCCATTTCACAGCTGCTACACGTATGCAAGCACTGTCACACACTGCTTTGACAATTATTTTTAAAGAGAGGTTTTCTTTGATGGTATTTCTCGCTCATGTGATGAGGTTCAAGTTCACATCTACTGGAGGTACTGCTGGTTAAAGTAGAATTCGGGTTCAGATAAAGATTATTCAGATGTTGAAGATTTGTCCATAAAATGGTGTTGAATGAACAAATGTAAATGGCGAAATGGGTAGGAGTAATTGAAGTGTTTTTCGTTGACAGTCAAAATTTTGTAGGAATGTCAATAAACCAAGTGCAAACTATATAAAGAGGGTATGGAAGGAGAGAGGAGTGAAAAATACAAAGATGTGCAACTGAGCACAGAATTAAAATCTAAATTCCAGTTTCAGGTACCTCCATTGACTCACAACCGCATTTCAAATTATTGTTGGAGTTAATGAAATAATCCGCTGACAAGGCTTATTGTTATTGTTAGAACTTGAACTCCATAGTACAAGAAAATGGCCCAAGGCTTTTCATAGGAGTGTTACAAAAACAAAAACTGACATTGAAATAGATGTGGAGAGTTGGGCAGGTGTTCAAAAGCTTGTACAAGAGGCGGCTTTTAAGAAGCATCATAAGGAAAGAAAAGAAGTGGCATTGGGGAAGGTGGGCACATTATATCTGAACAGAAACAGCTCAAATATGTGAATGAAGTTGGGATAGATTTAAACTAGATTGTTGGGAGATGCAATTCTGACAAGTAGTTCTGAAGGGAATGAACTTGAAGTGGAATTAGGAGTTAAAATGCTAGTGAGTCTGTAAAGCAATGAAATAGATGAGCTGAAAACACAGAGAGAATTTACATTAATAAATATAGTGTAACATTAGTATTAATATTAAACTAATTAATAAATTTGCAGGTCTGATTGAGATGTATGTCTGGCTGTTGAGGGATGCATGGAAGGCTTTGAGAGTCACATATAAATCAGGGATAGTTAGCATGGATTTGTTAAGGGAAAACAGTGGTTGACAAATTCCATCGATTTTTTGAGGTGGTAACATTGAAGATGGCAATGCATTTGATGCGGTCTTTGTGGACTTTAACAAGCTTTTTTTAAAGCCAAAAGACCAATCAAGAAAGTGGAGCTCTTGGGTTCTAAGCTAAAGCAGCACACTGCATTTAATCTAGCTGAGAGGTAAGAAGCAGAGGATGATGGTAGAGGGATGTTCCTGTGAATGGAAGTCTGTTTCCAGTGGAGTTGTATAAGGCTCAGTGGTCAGGCCTTTGTTATTTGTGGTGATCTTAATGATTTAAACATAAAACATATGGGGTATAAGAATTCGTGGAAGACACAAAAATCGGTAGAGTGGCAAATACTGAGAGAGATAACTCACCAACACCTCCTCTAAGGCAACTGGAATGGATAGTAAATGCTGACTCAGTTAGTGATGTCCACATCCCACGAGTGAATAAAGAATAAAGAATTGTAAGGAAGTGTTAGCGAACTTCAATAGATTGGTCAAGTAGGCAGAGCAGTGGAAAATGGAATTCAACTCAGAGAAATGTGAGGTAATGCACTCAGGGATGTTTAGCAAGGTAAGATCAGAGAGACCATGATGTGCATGTCCATAGATCCTTGAAAGCAGCAGGACAAGTAGATAAGGTGGTCAAGAAGCCTATGGGATCCTTGCCTTTTTAGCTGAGGTATAGAATACAAGAGCAAGGAGGTTGTATTGGAACTGTCTAAAATGTTAATTAGGCTTTAACTGGAGTACTGTGTGCAGTTCTGATCATCACGTCCTCGGGTACAGAGGAGATTTACCAGGATGTTGCCTAGGCTGGAGGGTCTGAGCTATGAGGAGAAATTAGGGTTACTTTCCTTGAACCAGTGAAGTTTGAGAGGAAACCTGATGGAGGTATATGAGATTTAGATGGAATGGATATGATTGCATTTCTTCCATGAGTAGAGAGGACAATAACTATTAGGTGGAGATTGAAAGTAAGAGATAGACAGCTCAGAGGAGAGTTGAGGAGAAATGTTTTCACGGAGAAGGTGGCAAGAGCCTGGAACTCACTGAAGGTACTCTCATTTCATTTAAGCAGCATTTAGATATTCACATGCGGTGCCATTGCCTCCAGGGCTGTGGGCCAAAAACTGGAGATGAGCAGAGTCAGACCTTTGTTGACCAGCTTAGGTCAACAATGATGGTATTCTAACATAAAAGATATTATAGAGCTTAGAGACCTGGCAACTGAAGGAACAGTTGCCAACATTGGAGTGATTAAAATTAGAGGTCACTCAAGAGGACAGAATTGAAGCAGTGTAAATATCTCTTATGGTTGAAATAAAGATACATAGGAGATGAGACCATTTGAAAACAAGAGTGAGAATTTCAAAATCGTGGCAGTGCTTAACTTGAAGCCAATTGGGTCAGCTGTCAAATGGGTAATGGGTGAACATAGAACATTACAGTGCAGTACAGGGCCTTCAGCGCTCGATGTTGTGCCAACCTGTGAAACCAATCTAATGCCCATCTAACCTCATGATTCCACTTTTGTCTATGTGTCTATCCAATGATCATTTCAATGCCCTTAAACTTGGTGAATCTACTACTGTTGCAGGCAGTGCGTTCCACGCCCTACTACTCTCTGAGTTAAGAAACTACCTCTGACAACTATTCTATATCTACCACCCCTCAGTTTAAAGCTATGTCCCCTTGTGCTAGCCATCACGATCTGAAGAAAAAGGCTCTCATTGTCCACCCTATATAACCCTCTGATTATCTTGTATATCTCAATTAAGTCACCTCTCAACCTTTTTCTAACAAAAACAGTCTTAAGTCCCTCAGCCTTTCCTCGTAAAACCTTCCCTCCATACCAGGCAACATCCTGGTAAATCTCATCTGAACCCTTCCCAAACCTTCCACATCTTTCCTATAATGCAGTGACCAGAACTGTATGCAATACTCCAAGTATGGCCACACCAGAGTTTTGTACACCTGCAACATGAGCTCATGGCTCCAAAACTCAATCCCTCTACCAATAAAGACTAACACAATGTAAGCCTTCTTAATAATCCTATCAACCTGGGTGGTAACTTTCAGGGATCTATGTACATGGACACCAAGATGTCTCTGCTCATCTATACTACCAAGAATCTTACCATTAGCCCAGTACTCTGCATTCCTGTTGCTCCTTCCGAAATGAATCACCTTACACTTTTCCGCATTAAACTCCATTTGCCACCTCTCAGCCCAGCTCTGCAGCTTATCTATGTCCCTCTGTAACCTACAACATTCTTCGGCACAACTCCACTGACCTTAGTGTTATCCGCCAATTTATTAATCCATCCTTCTATGCCCTCATAAATGACAAACAGCATTGACCCCAAAACAGATCTTTGTGGTACACCACTAGTAACTAAACTCCAGGATGAACACTTCCCATCAACCATCACCCTCTGCCTTCTTTCAGCCAGCCAATTCCTGATCCAAACTGCTAAATCACCCTCAATCACATGCCTCCATATTTTCAGCAATAGCCTATTGTGTGGAATCTTTTCAAATGTCTTACTGAAATCCATATGTACCACATCAACCGCTTTACCTGCATCCACCTTTTTGGTCATCTTCTCAAAGAACTCAATAAGGTTAATGAGGCACAAGCATGTTGACTATCCCTACCAACTTATTCCTTTCTATGATGATTATAAATCCAATCTCTTATAACCCTTTCCAACACTTTAACCACAACCAGAGTAAGGCTCACAGGTCTATAATTTCCACGGTTATCTCTACTCCCCTTCATGAACGAGGAAACAACATTTGCTATCCTCCAGTCTTCTGGCAGTATTCCTGTAGACGATGACAACATAAAGGTCAAAGCCAAAGGCTCTGCAATCTCTTCCCTGGCTTCCCAGAGAATTCTAGGATAAATCCCATCCAGCCCAACGGACTTATCTGTTTTCACACTTTCCAGAATTGATAAAACCTTTTCCTTATGAATCTCAATCCTGTTGAGCCTAATATCCTGTATCTCAGCATTCTCCAGTGTGAATACTGATGAAAAGTATTCATTTAGCACTTGCCCATCTCCTTGGACTCCACGCATAACTTCCCACTATTGTCCTTGATTGGCCCTAATCTTATTCTAGTCATTCGTTTATTGCTGATATACCTATTGAAAGCTTTAGGGTTTTCCTTGAACCTATCTGCCAACAACTTCTCATGTCACCTCCTGACTCTTCTTAGCATTCTCCTTTGGTCTTTACTGGCTAACTTATAACTCTCAAACACCTAACTGAGCCTTCATGTCTCATTCTAACATAAGCCTTGACAAGAGATTGAACTTTTTTACTAAACCATGGTTCCCGCACTCGACCACCTCCTCCCTGCCTGACAGGTACATACTTATCAAGGACACGCAGTAGCTGTTCTCTGAATAAGCTCCACATTTTAATTGTGCCCATCCCCTGCAGTTTCCCTCCCCATCCTATGCAACCTAAATCTTACCTAATCTCATAATAATTGCCTTTCCCCCATCTTTAACTCTTGCACTACAGTTTATACCTATCCCCTTCCATCACTAAAGTAAACCTAACCAAATTGTGGTCACTATCACCAAAGTGTTCACCTACCTCCAAATCTAACACATGGCCAGGTTCATTACCCAATACCAAATCCAGTGTGGTCTCACCCCTTGTTAGACTGTCTACAAATTGTGTCAGGAAACCCTCCTGCACATGTTGGACAAAAAGTGACCCACTTAAAGTACTTGAACTATAGTATTTCCAGTCAATATTTGGAAAGTTAAAACCCCCATAACAAGTAGCCTATTACTGTCGCTCCTATCCCGAATCATCCTTGCAATCCTTCCTCTACATCTCTGGAACTATTCAGAGGCCTGTAGAGAACTTCCAACAGGGTTACCTCTCCTTTCTTGTTTCTAGCCTCAGCCCATTTTATCTCAGTAGACGAGTCCTCAAACATCCTTTTTGCCACCGTAATACTGTCCTTGACAAACAATGTCACACCTCTCGTTCTTTTACCATCTTCTATGATCTTACTAAAATATCTAAATCCTGCAACCTGCAACAATCTGTCCTTGCTCTATCCATGTCTTTGAAATGGCCGCAACATCGAAGTTCCAGGTACCAACCCATGCTGCAAGTTCACCCACCTTGTTCTGGATGCTCCTGGTGTTAAAGTAGACACCACCTTCCTGCTTGCCAGTGCACTCATACATCCTTGAAACTATATTTCTGACCTCATTACTCTCAATTTCCTGGACACTGGAACTCCAATTTAGGTTCCCATCCCTCTGCTGTATTAATTTAAACCCTCCCAAAGAGCATTAGCAAATCCTCCCCCCCTCCCCCCACCCTCCCCGGTACCTCTCTGGCTCATGTGTCGACTATGCTGTTTGCAGAGGTCCCATCTACCCTAGAATGAGCCCCAACTATCCAGGTACCCAAATCCGTCCCTCCTGCACCATCCCTGTAGCCACGTGTTCAACTCCTCTCTCTCCCTATTCCTCACCTCGCTAGCATGTGGCACAGGTAACAAACCAAAAATAACAACTCTATTTGTTCTAGATCTAAGCTTCCACCCTAGCTCCCTGAATTTCTGCCTTAAATCCCCATCCCTTTTCCTACCAATGTCTTTAGTGCCTATGTGGATCATGACTTGGGACTGCTACTCATCCCCCTTAAAGGATCCCGAATACATGATCCGAGACATCACAGACCCTGACACCTTGGAGGCAACACAGCAACCGTGAGTGTCTCTCATTCCCACAGAACGCATATCTGTCCCCCTTACTATGGAGTCCCCAATGACTAATGCTCTGCTCATCTCCCCCCTTTTCTTCTGAGCCACAGAAACTGACTCTCTGCCAGAGACCTGTACCCCATGGCTTACCCCCAACAGTATCCAAATGGTATACTTGTTTCTGAGAGAAATGGCCACAGGGGATCCCTGACTATCTGCCGGTTCCCTTTCCATCCCCTGACTGTAATCTATTTTACCTTCTCTTGTACCTGAGGTGTGACTACCTACCTGTAGCTCCTCTCAATAACTCCTTCTGCCTCCTGAATGATCCAAAGTTCAACCAGCTCCAGCTCCAGTTCCCTAACACTGTTTTCGAGGAGCTGGAGTTGGCTTCACCTCCCAGATATGCAGTCAGCAGAGACACTAGTAGTGCCCCTTACCTCCCACATGCTGCAGGGGGAACATTCAACTGCCCTAACCACCATTCCCACTATTCTAAATTCTCAGAGAGACAGTAGAAAAATAAAGAATATAAAAAACTAGTTACCTTACCAATCCGGCGCACAGAGGTTTTCTTTTAGTTAGAGGAGGAGGATGTGTGAGAGAAACGACCTAAATTGTGTTTCGGGTAACGCAAACACCCAAATATATTACCTCACTTACCCAGCAGTCCCGTGTCCACTCCTGCTCAGCGTGTGCTCCGCCTATTCACAAGGTAAGTTTTTAAATCAGTGATTCACCTTCCCATCAGCCCCCTGGCTGTCACTCCCACTCTTCCTGCTGCTGAACACAAAATGGAGGGCCCTGACACTTGAGGTAAGTGACTTACCTCTGGACATGACTTGATCAAAGTTAGGAAACGGAAAGGACAGATGTGGATGATCCTAAGTTTACGTCAGATCAAAAATGTAAAAACTCGATTTTTTTGAGGAATAAGGTTTAGAGGTAAGAAAGGCATGGATGTAGTTGTCCACATTAATGAGCTGCATTAGGAATAATTTGCATAATATTATGGAAATAGAAATAAGGGTTTTAGTTATGTTGGAATGTGTGGTTGCAAGCTCATCTCAGGTCAACATTAGTACCTAACAGGCTGAAGAAGTGATGGTTTATTGATACTATTGTTAGACTATTAATCCAGAGATTTGTTCCACCAGCATCTCATTTTCCACCTGGGGACCTTGCAGGCTTTCAGACTCAATATTGAGTTAAATAATTTTAGAGCCTGATCACCTCCTTCCATGTCATTTACCAAACCGAGTACACGTCAGGTTCTGTCATGACATGAGTTGGTTTCAGCAGAGCCAACTCATTTTCACCAACTTATTGTGTCCATTATCATTTCTTCTTCCCTGGCTTACCATCACCAATTCCTTTGTTCCTCTCTTTCTCTCTGTCTGTCTCTCTCTCTCTCCCACGCTCTCTCTCTCTGTCTGAGCTCCATCTCCACTATCTACTCGCTCCTTTTACTTTCTATCCCTTATCAGCAAGATGAAAACTATTTTATCCTAGATGCCATCAGTTCTGGAATTGTTGAACTCAAACATTAACTGCTAAGTTTCTCCAGCAACATCTGTTTTAGTTTCAGATCTCCAAACAAGCAGTTGTTTGTTTTATATTAATCCAGAAACCTAGGTAATGTTCTGGGCACCTGGATTTGAATCCCACCATGGAAAATGGAATTTGAATTCCAATAAAACAATCTGGACTTAAGAGTTTAATGATGACCGTGAAACTGTTGTCGATTGTCAGAATTAATCCATTTTGAAATAACTCCACAGAGGCCGGTATCCTGTCACCAAGTTGCCATTATTTACACTTGCATACTACTTGGTACTGGTCTGGCTTCCTCAGAACTAGCTCTCAGAGTGAACAAAACCTCTGACACTCCTGTCTCTGCCTGTCACCAGGGGTCCCCAATTGGACATAGGCTAACAGCCCCAATCAGGGAACTCATATCCTATGAGGTCGAACTGGCTGACCTTGTTACAATCACTACACCCCTCTACCTCTAAGCCTGTTGTTTTTTTTTGTTGCCTCTCCTGGGGCATTTTTGCACCAGGCCCGGTTCCTCTGACTCAGCCTGAGTGTGTACTGGACCATAGCTCGCTTCTTACACGCAGGGCATCTTGGAAAAAATGTATCCTCTTCTTCAGGCAGTAAAGGCGTCGAGGCTATGGCATCCACCATGGCCACCTCAGACTCCGAGGTTTCTTCAACTTTAGTTGGAAAGGGAGAACCCATGGGTTCCAACAGCCTTTCTGGCTGTTCTGAGGGGTTGGGTATGTTTTTCTCCTGCTCTGTTTGTGAGTTTACAGCTTTCATACGGTTCAGGGCTGTCTTGTACTTATCCAAACTTTGTACGTCACTGGACCTGACCTCATGTCAACCATGCCTGTTACCCATGCAGGGCTATTCCCGTGGCTCCCACACCAAACGTCATCCCCTGAAGTAAACTGTCTCTCGTCCAAAGGGGTCTTTTGTCTAGCATTGGCACTCCTGCTGCTGCTTCACCTCCCACCCCAGGTCCGGGTGTCATCCCATTTCCCCCCTCAGTCAAAGCAAAATGCTCAGAGACACAGTATCATTTTACCTCCTTCATCTTTATTCCAGGCTCTAGAGGGAGAGAGAACAATTCCCCATGTGCACAGGGACATGAGTTCACTGTCTTCTCTGGAACAGCAGTTTCTTGGTGAACTATATAGTCATTTTACAGGGAGGAACATTCAGATAAGGCAACATTCATATTGAGTGGGTGACCATTACAATCAATAAGTACCAACAATAAAGATTAAGCCATCTGCTATTACACAATGAACAACTGACTTCACAAAATGAATACTTTTCACCTTGTTGACTGATGTCACATACTGAATGCTACCTCATCTTGTTAAATGGCCCTACATAATGAATGCTTTTTCACATTGTTAATTCATTATCCTTGCCTCCAGCATCCCATTGTTAACTGTAAATTCTTAGCTAATCTGAATCATGCTCAGCTGAACCTCTTATTCCACAAAACTCAGAACTTAGCTCTTTCCCTGCCTGCTTATACCCTATACACATTCCCACAGGAAGATCAGATTTAACCTAGTATGGAGTCTTCTCCCCATTAGCAGCTCTGCTAGAGCAATCCCTGCAGTTACCTGAGGGGTGGTATGGTAATCAAATAGGAACTGGGACAGTTTGGTATCTAGTGAAGTTGTAGGCTGTTTCTTTAAGCTCTGCCTCCAAAGTTTGGATTGCTCTTTCCACCAGACCATTGGATGGTGGATGGTATGGAGCTTCCCTTATATGCTAAATGCCATTCAACTTTAGGAAATACTCAAATTCCCAGCTGGTAAACAATGGCCCATTGTCTGTAACTAACTTCTGGGAGTCTGTGTATTGCAAAAGATGTACACAGTTTTTCTATCATCATCCCCTGTTTGATGATTGAATTCTGTGCATGTCCAACCAATCTGAATGGCCATTCATTATGACTGAGAACATTGAGCCCATAAAAGGGCCGGCGCAGTCGGTGTAAGACTGAGTCCAGGGTTTATCCAACCATACATACCAATGTGGGGGAGCTGCTGGTGTTAATTTTTGTCCTAGGCACTGCTCCACCAACATGACTATGATTGCATCCACTCCTAGCCACCAGATGTAATCTCTAGCTAACATGTTCATTTTGGACATCCCTGGATGGCCCTGGTGGAGTTCAGCCAGTATCTGGCAATGACCTTTGGCTCAGGACAATCAGTCTTGCTCCTCATAATAATATGCTTAGTCCATAAAGGTTTCACTTCTGATTGTCATGGCCCTATTGTTTCACCCATCATCACCAGTTGTTTTAGTTTTGTCAGCACCAGATCTTTTTGCGTCCAAAGTCTGATTTTGTCAGCGGTGACTAGGTATCCACAAAGTTTAAAACCAAAACTGACCCTTTCAGTGGTGATACCACTGATGGTGTATCTGCCAGTGGGAAGCAGTTCAAGGCATCCGCGTTTGCTAATTGACCTCCCGAATAGGGTTCCAACTGGTAATTGTACGCACTTAGAATGAGAGTCTACCGCTGAATTCGACCCAAAGCTATGGGCAGCACATAGCTCTTGGAGTAGCCCTAGCTGTGGGGTTTGTCGTCTGTTACTATTACAAAATTTACATACATAAAGGCATTGGTGGAACTTTCTCACACCAAAGATGACCGCCAAACCTTTCTTCTCTATCTGGGTATATTTGTGCTCTGCATTAGCTAGACTCCAGGAAGCATATGCTATTGGGTGTTCTTCTCCATTGGGCCATCTGTGAGCCAACACTACCCCAATACCACACAGGGAGGCATTTCAAGTCAGCCCAGATCTCGCTTGGGATCATAATGTTCCCACACCTTATATCATGATAGCTGTTTCTTCACTTCCTTAAAGGTTGAATCTTGGTTATAAAAGCATTTCTGAGGCTGACCCTTTTTCAAAAGTGGATGTGAGAGTGTCAGGATGGAGGCCACTAACCCAAGGAAAACCCTAAGCTCTGGTACAGAAGTGGGAGCCAGGGCTCCCCCCCCCCCCCCCCCCACATTGATCGCCCTCACTTTATCTTCCAATAGGTTTAACCCAGTGTCTTCAACTCTGTAGTCTACTTATGTCAGTGGGACACCTGGAACACATTTTTTTCCCCTTCTAGGGTTTTTGCCCGCCTTGGAGAAACATCTAAGCACTAAGTCTAAGCTCTCTAAATGTTCTTAAATGGTCTTCCCTGTTATTAGAATGTCATCTAGATAAATGGCAACTTGGGGTAGACCTTGTAAGGTCCTAGGGAGTGCTGCTGAACAAAGAGACCTTGGAGTACAGGTGCATAGCTCCTTGAAAGTGGAGTTGCAGATAAATAGGATAGTGAAGAGGGGGTTTGGTATGCTTTCCTTTATTGGTCTGAGTATTGAGTACAGGAGTTGGGAGGTCATGTTGTGGCTGCACAGGACATTGGTTAGGCCACTGTTGGAATATTGCATGCAATTCTGGTCTCCTTCCTATCAGAAAGATGTTGTGAAACTTGAAAGGATTCAGAAAGGATTTACAAGGATGTTGTCAGGGTTTGAGCTACAGGGAGAGGCTGAACAGGCTGGGGCTGTTTTCCTTGGACCTGAGGGGTGACCTTATAGATGTTTATAAAATCATGAGGAGCATGGATAGGATAAATAGGCAAAGTGTTTTCTCTGCTAGAAATCCAGAACTAAAAGGCATAGGTTTAGGGTGAGAGGGGAAAGATATAAAAAAGACCTAAAGGGCAACTTTTTCACGCAGAGGGTGGTATGTGTATGGAATGAGCTGCCAGAGGAAGTGGTACAGGCTGGTACAATTACAACATTTAAAAGGCATCTGGAATGGTATATGAATAGGAAGGGTTTGGAGGGATATGGGCTAGGTGCTGGCAGGTGGTACTAGATTGGGTTGGGATATCTGGTTGGCATGGACGAGTTGGACCGAAGGATCTGTTTGCATGCTGTACACCTCTATGACTCTATTGTAAAATGTTCTCCATCATCTTCTGAAAAATAGCACAGGCTGATGATATCCTTAATGGCAGTCTTGTATACTGGTACAAACCCTTATGGAGATTAATTGTAGCATACTTCTGGGAATCCTCATCTAGCCGCAATTGTAGATGTGCTTGGCTCATGTCAAATTTTGTGAAGGACAGCCTCCTCTACTAGCTTTGCATATAAGTCATCTTTGCAAGGGATTGGGTATTTATCCAGCAGCAGGAAGTGGTTTACTGTCGTTTAAAATCCCGACAAAGCCGAAGCAACCTGTGGGCTTCAAAATTGGTACGACTGCTGCTGCCCATTCTATAAGTTGAACAGGTTTGGTGATTCCTTCCCTTTCCAGCTCCTGATTTCTGCCTCTACTCTTGCACATAAGGCAAATGGCACTAGGTGGGCCTTGCAGAATCATGGAATTGCTTCTTGGTCAATATTCAAGGTGGCCTTGGCTCCTTTGATAGTCCCAAGACCTTCTTGACAAACATCCAGGTATTTAATTAGGACTTCACTCAGGAAGCCATTTTCGAATCAAAAAATGCTGAGCCAATCAAAATGAATCTTTCTTCACCAATGTTGCCCCATCCGCTTGGGTCCAAGTTTTTAACTACAGTCAGTGGTAACTGAGCCAGCTTCTTCTCCCACGAGATTGGAACCAAATGGCTTTAATCTCACAAATCATTCGATGGAGAAGTTTTCTACTCATCCAATAATTGCTGTCTGACAAGCACTTTGAGATAGTGGAGAGGTGAAGAGAGTTGGGGGTTGGGGGGAGTGGTGCTGGACATCACCAGTCTACATGTTACCATATTTTTTTGGATTATGTCATTGACAGAAGATGACAGTTTTGGAGTATCTGTGGAGTTGGGAAAACTGTATCTATTTTCAATATTTCTCTGACAGACTAGGAGATTCATAAAGACTTTGGTTTATAAAATCAAATTTCTACATCTACTATCAATGAGGCAGAAATTCCTCATACACTTTACATGAAGATAGATACTTCGTTATCAATCATAATACAATGTATTTGGGTGGAAATTAATCAAAACCCTTGATTTCAATGCATCTTTCTGCTAGCAAGATCTGGTTAGACATTGTGCTAAACCAAATAAAGATATTTCAGTATTAGGTTTGCAATAACAGAAGAGTGGAAGCAAGTTGATTCCCTAACTGAGAAATTGAATTTGGTGAATTTCTGCGGTGCATTTTGTTGATGCACAAAACTTTGCGGCAACCACTCAAGATGGTGGCAGAGTATGGTTCCTAAGCTGGAGGCTTTTCTTTTTACTCCTTTTGTGTTTGTCTTTTTTTTTACCTACCTCTATTCCTCAGACAGACTCTCGATGAACTCCTGGCCTCGAGGAGGTCCCGCACAAACTCCCAGCCTCGAGGTGAAGCTCAGTGCAGATCTTGTGCCTAGGTATCCTTGTATTGAAGAAGGCGTCTGAATTGGTTACTTTGTACACTTTTCGTTGTACTCACGTTATATCTGTGCTTCAGTACATATGATAATAATCCTAATTCTAATTCTAGGTGGCACAGTGTAGACTGCTATCACTGTGTGAAGAGGAGGTTGGTTAGCTCAGTTGACTGGACAACTGGTTTGTGAAGTGAAATGACCTCGACAGCATGGGCTTAGTTCCCACACCAACTGAGGTTAACATGAAGGTCCCACCTTCTTAACCTCACCCTTACCTGAGATGTGGTGACCCTCAGGTTTTGCCACCACAGTCGTTTATCCCTAGAGAGCAGCCCTATGGCCCGGTAGGTCTAATCCAACCTTATTTTTACTATATATAACTAAACCTGTTGGACTATAACCTGGTGTTGTGTGACTTCTGAGTTTGTAAGCCTCACAGCTACCACTCAGTGTCTGGTCTCAGATGTCACCTTTTGTATATTCCTATCACTCTGTCTGATTGTCAAGACAGCATGGCACTGACATTGACTTTATAAACATTCTATACACTCTTAGTCACCTGCAGAGAGAGGAATTGTGTAACACTCCACTCACACTGGTTGTATGATCTTTGATCTCTCTGCCCTTGATCTCTCTGCCTATAAATTCTGTATGTGTGCTCTGCTCTCTCATTGCACCTGACGAAGGGGCTGCACTCTGAAAGCTTGTGTGATTCCAAATAAATTTGTTGGATTATAACCCGGTGTCATGTGACTTTTGACATTGTTGACACCAGTCCAACACCAGTACCTCCACATCTTTACTTTGTGTGTACATGGTGAAAAGAGTGAATGTTGACAGTGATGGGCGTGAAGCCAATCAAGCGGGGGCTGCTTCATCCTGGATGGTGTCAAGCTTCGAGTGTTTTGGACCTGACTCTATCCAGATAAGTGGGGAATATTCCATCACCCTCCTGACTTGTGTCTAATAGATAGTGGTCAGGCTATGGGGAGTCGGAATTCCAAGTCTCTGATCTGATCTTGTAGACACGGTATTTATAATGTTGATTCAGTTCAATTACTAGTCAATGGTAACTCCCACAAAGTTGATAGCGGGAGATTCAGCAACGGTGATGCCACTGAACACCAAGGACGGTGGTTAGATTCCCTTCTGTGGGAGATGGTTATTGTCTAGCATATGTGCAGTGCAAATGTGTGGTATACAGCAGCCATAGAGACAAACTGACCAAAAAAAAAATGAAGATCTAACACAGTTTCTGCATTCCTGACTGCTCAGTGTCCTTAAAAAACAGAATGTGCTTGACAATCCAATGCTGTAGAAATTAGTGCTGTTTATTATTATAATCATGGCCATTCAGGGGCGACTTTACTAACATGTGAAAATCTGGAAAACACTGGAAACATCTGGAAAGCTAAAAATAAGTTGGAAAATGTATTAAGGAATATTAAACAAGTCAGATGGATAATAGTCAGATATAGATCAACAATGATCTAATAATGGAACAAGGGCTGATTGGCCAGCACAAGTTTCCATGTTACGATAATGATTTTACAATTAGGTTTCAGGATTGAGAATTAACAGGTAAAACAGACAAATACATTTTTTAATGTGCCCAAGTTCTCTGGAAATTTCCAGAAAGTGCTCTAAGAAAAGCGAGAATTGGGCTATCCAACTGTAATGTAACAAGCTGGCTTGTTCCATCCAGATCAGCTCAGAGATGAACACATTCAACAATATGTCTGTTTATATATAAACAATTCAAAGACTGTAGAGCTAGGACATTTCTCCAATCTTATTGCTACTCAGGTAGTGTGAGTCACAAGCTTGGAATAGAAATGTCCTATTGCAGAGACCCACCCTGGAAGGTTCAACAAAAGTGGTATTCCCGATTCAGAGGACAGCTGGTGCATGGTAAGATCTTCTAAATGTTTGTTCTTTTAAATAATCATATGTGGTTTCTTGTGGATAATCTTCAACCATCAGACTGGCATATGAGAAGGACTGTAATGTTGAACTTTATTTCTTTATTTTTCTGCATTTATATTCTATGTTTTGGTTTATTTTTCTGTGTTTTAAGATGGCGAGTGACTACACTAGGAGGAAGTGAGGACTGCAGATGCTGGAGTACCAGAGTTGAAAAATGTGGTGCTGGAAAAACACAGCAGGCCAGGCAGCATCCGAGGAGCAGGAGAATCGACGTGACCTGCTGTGTTTTTCTAGCACCACATTTTTCAACTCGAGTGACTACACTATACAACACTTTTCACTGCAATTTGTAACAATGTATATGTGCCAATAAATAAATCAAATCAATTTGGAGCACTGCTCTGAATGGGTTAGAAAGCCTGTCAACATTTAATTTTAATCATTTTAATTTGATTGTATGGCCCTATGGGTAGAACAGACACTAAATAGACATTTGCAACTGGTCATCTAAATATGCATCAAAATTATTTATGCTAAGGCAGTTATTACAAACTTGGTAGCTACTAATTTTGTATAGCACAAAATATATAATTTGTGCTCAAATATTGAAGGCATCAACTTGTCTTTAAGAACACAGAACAGTACAGCACAGAAACAGGCTCTTCGACCCACCATGCCTGCACCGACAATAATGATATTCTAAACTAATGCCACCTCCCTGCACATAGTCCATATTTCACTATTCCCTGCTTGCTCATGTGGCTGTCTAATTGCCTTTTAAATGTAGCTATCATATGTACCGCCTCCACTGGCAATACGTTCCAAGCACTTCCCACCCTCTGTGTAAGGATCCTCTTTACATACATAGAAACATAGAAAATAGGTGCAGGAGTAGGCCATTTGGCTCTCCACAATTCAATATGATCGTGGCTGGCCATGCAATCTCAGTATCCCATTCCCACCTTCTCCCCATACCCTTTGATCTCTTTAGCCGCAAGGACCATGTCCAGCTCCCTCTTGAATATATAGAATATAGAACAGTACAGCACAGAACAGGCCCTTCAGCCCACGATGTTGTGCCGACCACTGATCCTCATGTATGCACCCTCAAATTTCTGTGACCATATGCATGTCCAGGGGTCTCTTAAATGCCCCCAGTGACCCTGCCTCCACAACTGCTGCTGGCAACGCATTCCATGCTCTCACAACTCTCTGTGTAAAGAACCCGCCTCTGACATCCCCCTCTATACTTTCCTCCAACCAGCTTAAAACTATGACCCCTTGTGTTAGTCATTTCTGCCCTGGGATATAGTCTCTGGCTATCGACTCTATCTATGCCTCTCATTACCTTGTATACCTCAATTAGGTCCCCTCTTCTCTTCCTTTTCTCCAATGAAAAAAGTCCGAGCTCAGTCAACCTCTCCTCATAAGATAACCCTCCAGTCCAGGCAGCATCCTGGTAAACCTCCTCTGAACCCGCTCCAAAGCATCCACATCTTTCTTATAATAGGACGACCAGAACTGGACGCAGTATTCCAAGTGCGGTCTAACCAAAGTTTTATAGAGCTGCAACAAGATCTCACGACTCTTAAACTCAATCCCCCTGTTAATGAAAGCCAAAACACCATATGCTTTCTTAACAACCCTGTCTGCTTGGGTGGCCATTTTAAGGGATCTATGTTCCTGCACCCCAAGATCCCTCTGTTCCTCCACATTGCCAAGAATCCTATCCTTAATCCTGCACTCAGCTTTCAAATTCGACCTTCCAAAATGCATCACCTCGCATTTATCCAGGTTGAACTCCATCTGCCACCTCTCAGCCCATCTCTGCATCCTGTCAATGTCCCGCTGCAGCCTACAACAGCCCTCTATACTGTCAATGACACCTCCAACCTTTGTGTCATCTGCAAACTTGCTGACCCATCCTTCAATCCCCTCATCCAAGTCATTAATAAAAATTACAAACAATAGAGGCCCAAGCAGAGAGCCCTGTGGAACACCACTCACCACAGACTTCCAGGCAGAATATTTTCCTTCTACTACCACTCGCTGTCTTCTGTTGGCCAGCCAATTCTGTATCCAGACAGCTATGTTCCCCTGAATCCCATTCCTCCTGACCTTCTAACGAAATGGCCCGAACAACCTCGTGTGAGAGAGAATTCCACAGGTTCAGAATTCTCTGAGTGAAGAAATTCTTCCTCATCTCAGCCCTGAATGGCTTACCCCTTATTCTTAGATTGTGACCCGTAGTTTTGGACATCCACAACATTGGGAACATTCTTCCCACATCTAGCCTGTCCAATACCATCAGGATTTTATATGTTTCTATGAGATCCTCCCCTCATTCTTCAAAATTCGAGTGAGTACAAGCCCAGTCAATCCAGTCTTTCCTCATTTGTCATCCCAGGGATCAGTCTGGTGAACCTTCGCTCGACTTCCTCAATGGTAACAATGTCCCTCCTCAGACTAGGAGACCAAAACTGCACACAATACTCAAGGTGTGGTCTTACTACTTGAACTTTTTGAATCCTTGCTGTTTTTGCATGATGGACAGGCATTTAGGTATTTGCCACAATCAAACAAACTAGCGACTAGTTTCAGCTGTATGATGGGTCAAGCTCAGATTTTCCGCTTGGGAACCTTGCAGCCTTCTGGACCTAGTATCAGGTGGGCGACATGGTGACACAGTGGTTAGCACTGCTGCCGCACAGCGCCAGAGACCCAGGTTCAATTAGTGCCTCAGGCACCTGCCTGTGTGGAGTTTACATGTTTTCCCTGTGTCTGCGTGGGTTTCCTCTAGGTGCTCCGGTTTCCTCCCACAGTCCAAAAATGTGCAGGTTAGGTGATTTGGCCATGCTAAATTGCCTGTAGTGTTAGGTGAAGGGGTAAATGTAGGGGAATGGCCCTGGGTGGGTTGCTCTTCAGAGGGTCGGTGTGGACTTGTTGGGCCGAAGGGCCTGTTTCCACACTGTAAGTAATCTAATCAATTCAACAATTCTCGGGCTAAACACCTTTCCCCATATTTTCCACACACCAGGCCTTATCATCACATGGGCTGCGACCACACACAACCCATTGTCAGCTCCCAGTAGTCTGCATCAGCAGTTATTCATTCCCACAGACTGACCTTTAACCACTCCTTTGTCCAACTGGCTTCCTCTTTCTTCGGCTCTATCTCCACTTCTCTTTTACTCTGTCTCTTCACCGTACCCCACCTTCTGTATAAGATCTATCTTTTTCCTAACTACCATCAATTCTGAGGAAGGGTCACTGGACCAGAAACATTAACTCTGATTTCCCTCCACAGATGCTGTCAGACCTGCTGAGATTTTCTAGCAATTTTCTAGCAATTTCTGCTTTTGTTTCAGATTTTACCTTCCCACCTATGGTGTTTGTTATTATACAATCCTCTTCCTTCTGATTAGGAACCAGGCGCTGACTGTCTGTGTGTGTTTATGTATCTTTTGATTAGTTTGGACCAGATTGTACTGAAGTACTCAAGCACACATGTACCAAATCTCACAATAAGACAAGAGAAAAAATTCACTCCTCAGGCTTGCTCTCGACTGCAAGTTCAAGCCATTTAAACTTTCATCTTGCATTTGTGTAGAGAAATTTGTGTGCATATTTTTATGAGTTCTTCTCTATGTTCTTGCAAAGTTTAATTTTGTGATTGATTTCAAAATTGCAGAATCACAGAATTATTACAACACTGAAGGAGACCATTTGGTCCATTGAGTCTGCACCAGCTCTCTGAGTATTTTGACATGTACTAAATACTTGCCTTTTCCCTATAACTCTGTACATTGTTTCTACTTAAATAACTATCCAACGTCCTCTTGAATACCTCATTGAACCTGCCTCCACAATATTTCCAGGCAGTACATTTCAAATCCTAACTACTCGCTGTGTGAAGACATTTTTCTCATATTTGCTTCTTTTCCTTCCTGAAGTGTGGTACCAGAAGTTGCACATAAAACTTCAGCAGAAGTCTAAGAAGTGTCTTGTAAACGTTCACCATAACCTCTATGCTCGTGTACTCTCTGGTCTAGTTAATGAAAACTAGAATGCTGTACACTTTATTAACAGCTCTCCCTACCTATTCTGCCACCTTTAATGACTTATGCACATATAGACCTAGGTCCCCCTGCTCCTGCACATCCTTTAGAATGGTACCCTTTGTTTTATACTGTCTGTTCACATTCTTTGTACAATAAAGTATCTTCACATACTTCTCCACATTGTACCTCATCTGCCATCTATCCAGCCACGCCACTAACTTGTCAATGCTAGGTTTTCTGTTATTCCCTTACATAAAAACAAAAAAACAAAGAAATGAGTCTGGTAAAGCACAGGACAGGCCCATCGGCCTACCAAGCCTGCGCCAACACAGTATGTCATTCTAAATTAATGCTTAACATCCATGTGGAGAGTATCCACCTATTCCCGGTTTATTCATGTATCTGTCAAGACGCCTCTTAAATGTTGCTATTGTATTCACCTCCACCACCTCCTTTGGCAGCCTGTTTTTTACATCTCCTTTAAACTTACCCCCTTTTTCTTATACCTATGTCCCTTAGTAATTTACATTTCTACCCTGAGGAGAGAGATTCCAACTATCATAATTTTGTAAACTTCTGTCAGGTCATCCCTTAATCTCCAATATTCAAGTGAAAACAATCTCTCACATACTAGAGTTGATCTTTCTTTGCACCTTCTCTGTAATATTCTGCATTGTGTTCTGTTACCCTGAGGTACTGAGATTCAATCAAATTGAATCAAATTTCTTTATTTACTCATGGGATGTTAGTGTCCCTGGCTGGGCCAGTATTTATTGTCTGTGCCTAGTTGCCCCTTGAGAAGGTGGGGGTGAGCTGCCTTCTTGAATGGCTGCAGTCCATGTGCTGTAGGGTGACCCACAATGCCCTGACGGAGGGAATTCCAGGATTCTGACTCAGCGACAGTGAAAGAACAATGGTATATTTCATGTCAGGGTGGTGAGTGGCTTGGAGGGGAACTTGCAGAGGGTGGTGTTCCCATGAATCTGCTGCCCTTGTCCTTCTAGACTGAAGTGGTCATGGGTTTGGAAGGTGCTGCCTGAAGATCTTTGGTGAATTTCTGCAGCGCATCTTGTAGATTGTACACACTGCTGTTACTAAGAGTCGAGGTGGAGGGAGTGGATGTTTATGGATATGGTGCCAATCAAATGGACCGCTTTGTCCTGGATGGTGTTGAGCTTCTTGAGCATTGTTGGAACTGCACACATCCAGTCAAGTACAGCACGAAATTTCATTTAACTACTGTTACAGCAGTAACTAGCTTTTCAAATTTCCACAATATGAAAACAAGAATCAATAAGGTCACAATGTCTGATTGAACTGGTTTTAGTGATTTAGCAGGTGTATTTGGACCCCGTTATCAAAGTATTATTTGGGAAAATGAGAAGATTTTCTTTTTAGAAAGAATGGTAATCTAAGATGCTGATAAAGATGGGCAAAGGGGACAATGATTAAATAAAAGCAAAATACTGCAGAAGCTGGAAACCTGAAATAAAAGCTGTAGAAACTCAGTAGGTCTGGTATGATCTGTGGAAAGAAAAACAGAGTTTCAAAAAGTGGCATTCTGGACTTGAAACATTAACTCTGTTTGCGATCTTTGAGAAGATTTGTAGCTCAGGCTGAGGATCAGGTTGTAAGTTTGCTCAGAGTTGGTAGGTTTGTTCTCAGATGTTTCATCACCATGCTAGGTAACATCATCAGTGAATCTCTGTTGAAGCACTGGTGTTCTGTCCCACTTTCTATTTATCTATCTTGGTCTGTTAAGGTGGGTGATATCATTTCAAGTTCTTTTCCTCAGAGGTCAGTAAATGGGGTCCAAATCGATGCGTTTATTGATGGTGAATACCAGATCTCTAGAATTCCTGTCCATGTCTCTGTTTGCCTTACCTCAGATAGATGTGTTGTCCCAGTCGAAGTGGTGTCCTTCTTCGTCTGTGTGTAAGGATACTAGTGATTGCTGATTTTGTCTTTTGGTGGCTAATTGGTGCTCGTGTATCATGGTGGCTAGTTTTCTACCTGTCTGTCTGATGGAGTGTTTGTTGCAATCCTTGCAAGGCATTTTGTAAATGACATTTGTTTTGCCGGTTGATGGCGTAGGGTCCTCTAGGTTCATCAGTAGCTGTTTCAGTGTGTTGGTAGGTTTGTGTACCATGATGCCAAGAGGTCAGAGTAGTCTAGTAGTCATTTCCGAAATGTCTTTGATGTATTGTAGCGTGGCTAGAGTCTCTGGGCGTGAGTCTACTTGCTTTGGGTTTGTTGTTTAAGAATCGAAGAACTGTAGACCAGCGTCCACAGGAAAGAAACACACACAGACCAGATACTCAACTACAGAAGCAATCATCCCAACACCCACAAATGGAGCAGCATCAGGACATTATTTAAGTGGGCCACAACACACTGTAGCACCCAGGAACTATGAGCAGCAGAAGAAAAATACCTATAGAACGTATTCAAGAAGAACACGTACAAGATAAACAGAATTCGTCGATTCTTAACCAGCAAACCCAAAAAAGTAGACACAACATGCCCAGAGATTCTAGCCACACTACCATACATCAAAGACACCTTAGAGATGACTACCTGACTACTCTGACTGCTTGGCATCATGGGAGCCCACAAACCTGACACACTGAAACAGCTATTTATGAACCTAAAGGACCCTATACCAACAGCCAGCAACACAAATGTCATTTACAAAATACCATGCAAGGACTATACCAAACACTACACTGGACAAACAGGCAGAAAACTAGCCACCAGAATACATAAGCACCAACTAGCCACCAAAAGACAATACCAGCTATTACTAGTATCCTTACACACAGATGAAGAAGGACACCACTTGAACTGGGACAAGACATTCATCCAAGAACAAGCCAAACAGAGACAAAGATGAAAATTCCTAGAGGCCTGGCATTCAAACTGGAATTCCATCAAAAAGCACATTGATTTGACCCCATTTACCAACCTCTGAGAAAAAGAACCAGAAATGATATCACCCACCTTAACAGACCAAGACACATAAACAGAAAGTGGGACAGGACACCTGTGCTTCATCGGAGGCTCACTGATGATGTTACCCTACATGGCGATGAAACATCTGAGAACAAACCTACCAGCTCGGTGAGCAAAATCAACTCTGCTTCTCTCCCTTCAGATGCTACAAGACCTTCTGAGTTTCTATTGTGCTTTTCTTTTGTCACAGGAGAGGTCCCAGAGGACTGCAGGATAGCCAATGTTGTACCTTTGTTTTAAAAGAGAAAATTGCAGGTCATTAAGCCTTGTGTCAGTGGTAAAGAAATTATTGGAGAAGATTCTTATTGATAGGACTTACTCACGTTTGGAAAAATACAGACTTATTAGCAATGGGCAACAAGGCTTTGTGTCTGAAAGATTGTGTTTCACAATGTTTAATGAGTTTTTGGAGGAAGTGACAAAGATGATTGATGAGGGCAAGGTGGTAGATGTTGTGTACATAGATTTTAGCAAGGCCTTTGACAAGGTCTCTCATAGCAGGCTGATACAGAAGGTGAAGTCACATTGGGATCCACCTGGTAAAATGGATTCAGAACTGGCTTAGACAAAAAGGCAGAGAGTATCAGTGGAAGAGTATTTTTCTGACTGAGGATCTATGACCAGTGCTGTTCTGCAGGGACAAGAGTTGGGACCTGTGCTGTTTGTAATATATATAAACAATTCAGTTTACTGTGTAGGTAATCAGACTACACAAGAATTAGGGGAGTTGTGGATAGTGAGGAGGATTGCCAGAGAATACAGCAGGATATCTATAGGTTGGAGATTTGGGTGGAGAAATGGCAGATGAAAGTTAATCAGGACAAACGTGAGGTGATGGATTTTGGAAGATCTAATGCAGATGGGAAGTATACAGCAAATGCCAGATTAACATACTGAGGGATCTAGGCATACAGGCCCTCAGTTCCCTGAAAGTGGCAACACACGTGGCTAAGGTGGTCAAGAAGACATATGGCATGCTGGCCTTCATTAGTCAGAGCATAGAGTATAAAATTGGCAAGTCATGTTGCAGCTGTAGAGAACTTTAGTTAGGCCACATTTGGAATAATGATTACAGTTCTGGTCGTCACATCAGAAGGATGTAGAAATTTTGGAGTGGAAACAGATATTGTTTACTAGGTCTGATAACTACAGGGAAGAAGTAGTGCTTAAATCTGTTATACATGTTTTCAAACTTTTGTATCGTCTCCCCAATAGAAGAGGGTGGAAAAGTATAACTGTGGTGGGAGGAGTCTTAATTATGTTGGCTGCTTTCATGAGACAGTGGGAAATATAGACAGTCAATAGATGGAAGGTTGGTATTCATGATGGACTGGACTGCGTTCATTACTCTCTGTAATTTCTTGCGCTCTTGGGCAGAGTAGTTGCCATACCAAGCTGTGATGAGTCTTGATTGGATACTTTCTGTGGTGCATCTATAAAAATTGGTAAGAGTCATTGTGGACGTGACAGATTTCCTTAGCCTCCTGAGGAAGTAAAGGCATTGTTGGGCTTTCCTGACTGCAGTGTTGATGTGGATGGACCAGGATAGGTTGTTTGGTAAGATCTAGTCCTAGGAACTTGAAGCTTTCTGCCACCTCCACCTCAGTACCATTGATAGAGACAGAGACATGTCCTCCGCTTCATGAAGTCAATGATCATCTCCTTCATTTTGCTGACATTGAGGGAGAGATTTTTTTGTCTATACACCACATCACTAATCTCTCACTGTGTTTCCAGTACTCTGCCTTGTCATTGTTTGAGGTCTGACCCACTACAGTGGCATCATTAGCAAATTAGTAAATGGAGTTCCAGCTAAATTTGGTCACACAGTCATGAATATAGTAAGGGGCTGACTATGCAGTCTTGTGGGCACTGGCATTGAGGATTATTGTGGGGGAGGTGTTGTCACCTATCCTTACTGAGTGCAGTCTGCGGGTCAGAAAGTCTAGGATCCAGTTGCAGAGGGGGCAGCGGAGTCCTTGGTCTCGGAGTTTGGAGATGAATTTGGTTGGAATTATGTTGTTGAAGGTGCAACTAACGTCAATAAATAGGAGTCTGATGTAGGTGTCCTTGTTATCCAGGTGTTCCAGGGATGAGTGTAGGGACCCCAAATTCCATTAGGTTCTTGAGATTCATCTGCTCACCTACAAGGAAAGAAACCTCATGGGAGAGGATTGACACCTCTCATGTGGAGATACTGAGAACTCCATGTGCAGGCAACCAAAAAAGATTGCAAAAGTCACACTGCTCTCCCACTATATCGTAACTGTCAATGTTTTTTTAAAACTCACTCGTGGACATGTGTATGACTGGATGGCCAGAATTTATTGCCCTTCCTTAGTTGCCTTTGAGAAGTGGAATTGGCCTTCTTGACCCGCTGCAGTCCATGTGCTGTAGGGTGACCCACAATGCCATTAGGGAGGGAATTCCAGGATTTTGACCCAGCAACAGTGAAGGAACAGCGATATATTTCCAAGTCAGGGTGGGGAGTGGCTTGGAGGGGAAATTGCAGGGGGTGGTGTCCCCATGTATCCATTTTCATTGGTCTTCGAGATGGAAGTGGTTGTGGATTTGGAAGGTGCTAATAAGGTTCTTTGCTGAATTTCTGCAGTCCATCTTGTAGATAATGCACACTGCTGCTGCTGAGTGTTGGTGATGGAGGGAGTGGATGTTTGTGAATGTGGTGCCAGTCAAGCAGGTTGTTTTGTCCTGGAGAGTGTCAAACTTCTTGAGTGTTGTTGGAGCTATACCCATCCAGGCAAGTGGGGAGTGTTCCTGATCAGCGCCTTGTAGATGGTGGACAGGCTTTGAGAAGTCAGGAAATGAGTTACTCACCGCAGTATTCCTAGCCTCCTGTCTGCTCTTGTAGCCTCTGTGGTGAGTCCAGTTGAATTTCTGGTCAATGTAAATAGTAGGGGATTCAGTGGTGGCAATACCATTAAATATCAAGAGTCAGTGGTCATGAATGGTGCTGAACCTTGTGCAATTATCAGTGAACATCTCTACATCTAACTCTATGATGGAAAGCAGATCATTGATGAAGCATCTTCAGCTGTTCATCAATGCAGAGATGCCCTGGAGATGAGATGACTAACTTCCAACGACCACAACTATCTTTCCTATGTGCCAGGTATGATTCTAACCAGCTAAGAGATTGCTTGCTGATACTCATTGGTTCCAATTTTGCTTGGGTCAATTGATGCCACACTCGGATGAATGTGGCCTGGATGACCAGGGCTGTCACTCTCTGGAATACAATTGTTTTGTGCTTGTTTGACTCGGCTGTAATTGGCCAGGGCACATTTGTCAAACAGTTTGTGTACAGGACATACATGGGCAATTTTCCATATTGTCAAGTAGATGTCAGTGGTGTAACTGTACTTGAAGAGCTTGGCTATGGGAGCAGCAAGTTCTGGAACGCAAGTCTTCAATACTATTGCCAGAATGTTATTGGGGCTCATAACGTTTGCAGTATCCAATGCCTGCAACCATTTCTTGATATCCTGTGGAGTCAATCGAATTGGCTGAAGGCTGGTATCTGTAATGCTGGGAGGAGGCCTAGAGAAATCATTCACTTGACACTTCTGGCTGAAGACTGCTTATCTTTTGTACCAAAATGTTGGGCTCCTTCGTCATTGAGGATGGGGATATTTGTGGACCCTCCTCCTCCAGTGAGTTTAATTGTCCATCATAATTTACAACTGGATATGGCAGCCCTGCAGAGCTTAGATCTTATCTACTGGTTGTGGGATTGTTTAGCTCTATCACTTGATGCTTATGCTATTTAACAAGTAGTCCTGTTGGTAGGTTCACCAGGTTTTTAGGTATGCCTTGTGCTGTTCCTGGCATACCCTCCCGCACTCTCGGTTGAACCAGGGTTGAACCCCTGGCTTGATGGTAATGGTTGAGTGGGGGATATGATGGGCCATGAGGTTACAGATTGTGCTGGAGTACAATTCTGCTACTGTTGATGGCCCACAGTGCCTTAGGAATGCCCAGTATTGAGTTGCTAGATCTGTCCAAAGTCTGACCCATTTAGCAAAGTATGCCCAATATAATGCCCAGTATAAATACTGAACTTCATTTCCACAAGGACTGTGGACATTTTGTATTTCCAACAGGCAGTTTGGTAAGGATTGGGGCAAGAATATCTTTCCCTCTTGTTGGTTACCTCACTACCTCCTGTAAACCCAGTTTAACAGTTATGTACTTCAGGACCTGAGCCACTTTTGAAATCCCCACTTCAGAGTACATTTTATATCCTTGACACCCACAGTTCTTTCTCAACTGTTGTTCAACATGGAGGAGTACTGACTTCAGCTGAGGAAGGACGTTATGTGCCTTGCCCATGTTTAACCTGAAGCTATGAGGCTTTATGTATTTCACAGTCAATGTTGAGGACTCCCTCTTACCCATATGCCATTGCGTCGCCACCTCTGCTGGGTCTGTTCTCCTGATGGGAAAGGACATACCAAGAAAGGTGTGGCTATATCAGGCTTTTCTTGACTAGTCTGTGAGACAGCTCTCCTAATTATGGCACTTTCCCCCATTTGTTAGTAAGGATGACTTTCCAGGGTCGACAGGGCTGTTTTTGCTGTTGTTTGTTTCCAGTAGTCCATCTGGTTTTATTCCTTTTTCAAGACTCCATATCGATTGATACAACTGAGTGGTTTGCTCCACCATTTCAGAGGGCAATTGAGAGTCAACCACTTTGCTGCGGGTCTGGAGTCACATGTTGGCCAGAGACAGATGAAGATGGCTGATTTCTTTCCTTGAAGGACATTAGAGCACCAGATGGGGTTTTCTGACAATCAATAATGGTTTCATGATCATTACATTCTTAATTCCAGATTTGTTTTTGTTGAATTCATGGCAGGATTTGAACCTGAGTCCCTGGAACATCGGGGAAAGTGAGGACTGCAGATGCTAGAGATCAGAGTCGAAAAGTGTGGCAGTGGAAAAGCACAGCAGGTCAGGCAGCATCTGAGGAGCAGGAGAATCGACGTTTCAGGTATAAGCCCTTCATCAGGAATATGGTAGGTTGAGGCCCAAAGGGGCTCAGAGATAAATGGGCAAGGTGAGTCTGTGGGGAAGGTAGTTTGGAAGGCGATAGGTAGATGAAGGCGGGAAGTGGCGGTGATAGGTTGGAGGTGAGGGTGATAGGTGAGGGTGGAGTGGATAGGTGAGAAGGAAGATGGACAGGTCAAGAAGGCGGTGCTGAGTTGGATGGTTGTATGTGGGATAAGGTGGGGGGAAGGGAGATGAGGAAGCTGGTGAAATTGACATTGATCCCATGCGGTTGAAGGGTCCCAAGGTGGAAGATGAAGTGTTGTTTCTCCAGGTGTCAGATGGCTTGAACTTGACCCGCCCTCTTGAACTGTCCTATCTGTCCATCTTCCTTCCAATCTATCCGCTCCACCCTCCACTCCGACCTATCACCATCACACCCCACCTTTCAAGCTACCTTTCGTCCCCCAATACCCACACCCCTCCCACTTATCTCTCAGCTACTTAGCCCCATCCCCACATTCCTGATGCCCAAAACATCAATTCTCCTGCTCCTCGGATGCTGCCTGACTTGCTGTGCTTTTCCAGTACCCCACCTTGTTTCTGCATTAATAGGCTAGCGATAATACCACAAGGCCTCTTCATGCATTCTTAATGTGCTTGAGATTCTACCCTTATGACATAAATCATTCTCTCTCGCCTTCTGCAACACTAATGGCAACTGTACACAATGCCCTTAACAGAGCAGGCTCTCCAGCCAACACTTCCCCCTTCACCTGTGAAAAGCATGTTTTGGAAATCCAAATATATTATGTCCACTATTATATTATTACCTCCTCAAAGAACTCTAGAAAATTTGTCAAGCATGATGTCCCCTTCATGATGACTCTGTTGAATTAAACTATGTATTTCTAAATACTCTGTTATTACATCCTTTTCAATTGATACTTGTGCAGTGACAGATGTTAAGCTGCATGTTTTGTTTCCCTCCCTTTTTAAAGTGTCACATTGGCAGTTTTTCAATCCTCTGGGACTTTTCTAGAATCTAAACATTCCTGGGAGATTACTACCAGTGTAACCACTATCTGTGTAGCCATTAGGATGCAGTACATCAGGTCCAGGGGACCTATTAGTCTTTAGGCCCGTGAGTTTCCGAAGCACTTTCTCTTCAGTGGCAGTGAATGTATTTATTTCGTCCCTCCACTTTGCCCCTTGGTTTAGTAATTTTGGAATGTTAATAGAGTAATTTACTGTGAAGACTGATGCAAAATATCTATTCAACTTCTCCGCCATTTCCTGGACCTCTATATCCCCAATCTTATTTTCTCTGGGACATTTATTCACTTTAGCCTTTCTTTCTTTTACTGCTCGATTTAAATTACTTGCTAGTTTATCCTCAGTTTTATTTTCTCCTTCTTTATTTCTTTTTATTGGTTCTAAAATCTTTCTCAATCTTCTATTAATATATGCTGTAATTTATATTTTTTGTTTCGGTTTGATATTATTCTAAATTTTCTTCACTATCTGTTTTTGAGAATCCTTCTTCCACACTGGGATATATTTTTGCTGTGTGTCATGCTATTTTCTTAAAGGTCTGCCACTGTTAATCAACCAATTTTGCTGAAAAACCCGTTTTCCAGTTCCTTGCAGTAAACTCTGCCCTCATTCCTTTGTAATTAGTCTTACTTAAGTGCAATACAATTGTTCCTCCCTCTCAAAGTGAGTGCTAAATTCTACCATGTTATAGTCATTGTTTCCTAGAAGATAGTTTATCAGATCCAAAACAGTCTAATCCCTGGGTGGATCTGCAGCATGTTGTTCTAGGAAACTGTCTGAAATTCACTTGAGGCTGTATCTTACTGCATTTCGCACAAATTTCAATTTTTTTGAGGTTCATGGAGGGTTTATCTCTGTGGGGCCAAGTGCATTTTCTCGCACAATCATCCCAAACTTGCCTCATTATTTACTACCAAGCTATATCTGATTCTCCCAGTCATCCTAGGTGGAAGAACTCACCGCTGCCCAGATTTCCTGGAATAAATCGGCCTCCCCATTGCTGATGCCAATTTGCAATCCACCAAACACCTAGTCAAGCATTGGCAATCCAGAGTTGCTCATCAGCATCAATGTAGTGGCACAGCAGCTACAAGCCTAAGCTTCTCATGGCAAAAAGCTGGCATGGCTGCCACTTCCTCACACATACTTGCTGTTTAAATACCAGGCCATGCAACTTACCTGCCCGTACATCTATCCTATCATATTGACCTCTTTAAGTCACATCAGTTGTGTCCCATTCCTGATCAGCACCTTTGCATTGTCCAGCAATGAACCCATGATATGCAGAGAAGCATTCAAATACTGTCAAAGGTTATCTTTTTCTTACAATCAGCAGAAACAAACAGAAAAAAAAGAACAGAGGCTGCACTTGCCCCCAAAAATCAAATGATTTACTTGTTTATTGACCAGCAGCAATTTACAATCAATAATTGTTTTCTGCAGCCAGTCCTCATCTACTGGAACTAAGTGTCAAGCAGATCCTGTTTGGCTTGTAGCACCAGACACAGATGGGCGCTGGTGAGCTTCCTCTTACTCAATGTCCTCACCCTCCTGTTCAGAGGACAGTTCCCAGATTCCGAGTTGTTCAGCTTCCAGCACATTGAGTCATTGCCTGCTCCAGTTGTGCAGAGTACAGCACAGCCAGGTGGCTGCCTGTCCATGGAGGCAGACAGACAGTTGCAGGACTAGCAACTCACAAACACTCACACATGCATACACTCACTCACATATACACACGTGCACACACACTCACACTCTCTCTCAAATACACACACACACAAAGACACATGCACTCTCTCTGTCACTCTCACAGACACACACACACTATCTGGCATACACACGTACGTGCGCTGGGGGGAATTACTTCATTCAAGGTTCTTTTCTGTCAAAAAAAATAAAACTGGACCTCAACTTAAAACATAGACAGATTTGGGACCTCACACCTAAAGTGCATTATCTAACCTGAGATATCAGGTTATCCAGGGACAAAGACATGAAATGAAACTGGATTTTGCATTTTAATCAGCAGTCTACCTCCTAACTGATTAAAGGATTCAACAAGGGCAGCTAGTTTTAAAGTTGTTAACGTTTTGCTTAGAAATGCTGTGTCTTCTACCTTCCTGTCATACCACACCTGAGGAAGAAGAGGAGCTCCAAAAGCTTGCAATTTCAAACAAACCTGTTGGACTATAACCTGGTGTTTGATTTTTGACCTTATCCACCCCAGTCTAAATCCACATCTCCGTGTGATGCTTTTATAGCTAAGACCAGAGTTTGCAAAAATTGGAAAGAAAGAGTTAATGGCTCCCTATCTGATTGCACACAGCATCATAGCAAAATGAAAAAATTGTTTGCACAGATGGAATTAAATTCATAGAAACCAAGGTACAGAAGCCAATTTGGTCCTTCGAATCTGCTTTGACCCTTCAATCTGATCATGGCTGTTCCACTATCCCATTGCAATATTCCCACGTTTTCCTCATACCTCTTAATGGCTTGAAAACCTATAAATTTATCAATCTCTTTCTTGAATATAATCACTGACTTGAATAACTGTATATTACCTGATAGTCTTTGCTGAACTGTAGTTTCAAGATGATTGTTGCTGGGACCTAGCTGTTGAAAGGTATTGAACATTTTGAAAACACAGAAGGCTCAAAAAGGCTGATGAGATATCTCTGACAATTATGGAAGTCATTAGTACAGTAACTAAAAATCACACAACACCAGGTTATAGTCCAACAGGTTTATTTGGAGGCACTAGCTTTCGGAGCACTGCTCCTTCATCAGGCACTTTGAAAACTACAGCCTCCAAATAAACCTGTTGGACTATAACCTGGTGTTGTGTGATTTTTAACTTTATTGATCCCAGTCCAACGCCGGCTCATGCAAACCATTAGTATAGTAGTTAGAGGAAACCTTAATTTGAATTTTCTCCCTAATGGCACTGTGGGTCAACCTACAGCACATGGTTCCAGAAAGCAGTTCACCATCACCTTCTCCAAGGCAACTAAACGCAATAAATGCTGGCCCAGCCAGTGACACTCACATCATATGTGTGAACTGAAAAAAAAAGGAAGAGCAAGATGTAGAATCACTCTGGGTAGAAATTATTGAAACTGAAGGGTAGAGTATACCGAATAATGAAGTAGATAAGAAAGATAATCATGAGTGACTTTAGTTTAAATATCAATTTGGTGAACCAGATTCAACAGTGAATTCATACAGTGTACTGGGGACAATATCTGAGAGAATACCTGGCACAGAGGAAGATGATCATGCTTGTTTGGTGTCAGTCTTCTCAACTCCAGGACATCTCTGCAGGGGTTCCTCAGGGTAGAATCCTGGGCCCAACGATCTTCAACTGCTTCATCAATGGCTTTCTCTCTATGAGGGATGTTCTCCAATGATCAGATAATGTTCAGGACCATTTATTACTCTTCAGATATCTTGCAACAAGACCTGGACAGTATCCAGATGGAAAGTAACGTTGGTGGAACTCCACTGCCATCTCCCTTAAGAGACAATCTAACCACCATCCCTTGACATTCAATAACATTAGTATCACTGACTTACCTGCTATCAACACCCTGGGGTTACCATCAACCAGAAATTGAACTGGACTTGCATAGAAATACAGTGGCTACAAGAGCAGACCAGAGACTAGGAAAACTGCAGCGGGTAACTCAGCTCCTGACTACCCTCCTCTCCCCCAAAGCCTCTCCATTTATGAGGTACAAATCAGGATGATGGAAAACCTGTGAAGTATCCTAAAGGCTTTGAAAATGAAGAAGTCAAAGAGAGGAGAAACGTAAAAGAATCACCATCATCAGGAAAATGGCACTGAAACACTATTCGCCCTAAAGGCTGACAAGTCCCTCAGACTTAATGGCATGCATTCCCAGAATGAAGTGCACGTGAGATGCCTGCAGAGAAAACAGTGGCATTGGTTGTAATCTTCCAATAGTTCTTACATTCTGGAAGCACTCCATCAAACTGGAAAATAGTTAATAGTTTATTCCAGAGAGGAGGGACAAGATAACAGTGTTATGGACTAGGCCAGACTCCTCAAAACATTTTTAAGCAGGTAGCCCAGACCGTAACTTTGCTATTTGTTTTAGCTAAGTGTATAGTGGATATTCCCAGAGTAAGTTAGCTGGTTCAACTGTCAAGTTTTAAACAAACAAAATTTATTTCCAAAATTACAGAATGAAATACAAAGAACAGAAAATGAATACCGAATAACTTATCCTTTCCAAACCCGACTTAAAGATGCTATTCCGAAAATACTTGCAACAATCCCAATACGCATATCCCTTAGCACAAACAGTAAAAATGACACAGACAGCTTACAGTTTGCAAAGTCGAGAGAGAGAGGTCAGCAACCTGTTTCACACATCCCTTGCTACAACTGGACTCACTAAAGTTCTGAACGGAATCTAACAAATCTCTAATCTGAACAAAGGCTAGCTACACAGCTGGCTGGCTACTCCCCTTTGATTATACCAGCTTTTTTTAGCATGAGAGTCTTAGGCTGAAGGTATTATCCATTAGGGTAAATAAAAGGGCCCTAATAAAACTTTCAAACCCAGCTTAGTTGGAACCTTGGGTCATTGGAACATCTCTGAAATAAACTCAAGGACATAATAACCTTGTAAAAAGAACCAGTATTGTGATATTTCCCCCATAAAAAAAGAACCATCAATATCCAATGATGGCTTCATTTTTCAAAAGACCAAAAATAAAAAAATTAGTTAGTACTTTAAACAAACATATACATTCACTAACCATAAACATGCAAACATGTACAACTACATTCCGTTTCACTCTGTGGTTCTCCCACCACCTACCTCCTCTATTTTTCATTCAAGTCTCAACAATGCATCGGCGATCATGTTCTCTTGATCTACCACATGCACAATTTTCAAATTGAAAGGCTGTAATAACAAGCTCCATCTAAACAGTCTGACATTTTTGTCTTTAAATTTCTCCACAAACTTCAATTGTCTCAGATGCGTTACTGGTAATATAAACACTGAAATGTTGGAGTGCCAACACCAAGATGAAAGTCTCTTTCTCAATTGTCGAATAATTCTGCTAATGAACGTTCATCTTCCTGGAGAAATACCCGCTATGTTTTTCTATCTTCTCGTCATCTTCCTGCAGGAGCACATCATCAACACCTGCATCACTTGCATCAATAGCCATCTTGAAAAGTGTTGTGTAATCAGATATGGTTAATACCAGAGCAGTGGTTAATAAAGTTTTCAAGCTGGCAAATGCCTTCTGACAGTGCGCTGTGCATTAAAATTTCTTGTTTTTCTTTAGCAATTCAGCCACACTGCTAAAATTTGGCACAAACTTTTGATAAAATCCCCTCAATCCCAGGAACCATAGTACTGCTCTTTTTGTTGATGGTATAGGAAATTCCCCTATTGCTTTCGTTTTAGCATCCCATGGGGCCATTTGTCCATATTCAATAACATGGCCCAGGAAGGTGACTTGGGCTTTGGCAAATTCACTTTTAGCCATATTTGTCAATCACCAAGCCTGCCTTCTGAAGTAGTTCAAACAATTTTGATAAATGTAAACGTTCCTTCCACGAATGACTAAAAATCACCAGGTCATTGATGTACACCACACAGCTGGGTAATTCAGTTAGTCTCTGAAATTGGCTGGAGTGTTTTTTATACCAAATGGCATGACTTTAAACTGATTTAGTCCATTTGGCATTACGGAAGCTGGAATTGCCTTTGCTATCTCTGACAGAGATACCTGCCAGTACCTCTGAGCAAGTCCAACTTAGAAATGTAAGTTGCTCGCCCCACCTTTTTGACACAGCCTTCCAACTATGGAATTGGTTATGCATCAGTCTTTGTAACTGCATTTACTTTGTGAGAGTCCATACATAATTATTGGGTACCATCTGACTTTGGCATCATTACTATAGGTGAGCTCTAGTCACTATAACTCATTTTGATTATGCCATCTTGGAGCATGCATTCTATTGCCTTCAGTGCCATCTTTAGAGGGCTATGCCTCTAAAGTTATTCCGATTGTTCAATCGGAATAGCACCTCCTATATCTACACCATGCACAGTTAGGTTAGTACTTCCCAGTTTTTTTCTGCATATCTCCCCATGTGATAGTAATAAAGCTGTCAGGTCATTTTAATTTTTCTCAGGAAGGTAACTCAATAATTTATCCCAATTTTTGACAACTTCCTCATTGTCCAATTTGATTTGAGGAATGTCCAATTCAGAATCCTCTGAACATGGTTCTTCCTTCTGTGCTGTAATCACTAATACCTTCTCCTCTTGCTTTCCTTCCCTATCAAAATACCTTTTGAGCATTTTCACATGACACACTCTGTGAGGTTTTGTTCTGTCTGGAGGCCCTATCAAGTAGTTCAGCTCACTTAATTTCCTTTCAATTTGATAAGGTCCACTAAACCTTGATTTAAAGGTTCACCTATTACTGGAAGTAACACTAATACCTTATCCCTGATAGAAAAATTGTGAATTTGTGATTTCTTGTCTGCTTCCTGTTTCATTGCATGCTGTGAGACTTTTAAATGCTGTCCAGCCAACTCCCCAGCTCTATTTAATCATTCTCTAAATTTTGACACATAATCCAAATGCATGGTCTCTGAATCCTGATTTACTAATTTCTCTTTAAACAATTTTAATCGTCCTTTCGTTTTATGCCCAAAAAGTATTCACATGGACTGAATTTGGTCGATTCATTTGGTGCATCTCTGATTGCAAAAAGCACAAATGGAATTTCCTTATCCCAATCATATGGATAGTCCTGGCTATAAGCCCTTAACATGGTCTTTCTAGCGTTCCCTGCGATTCTGGATGATACCTTTTCTGGCAATAGTCCTCCAGGAGTACATATCTCCCCATCCTTCAGCATCATAGACTGAGAGAATCATGTGTCCCTTAATATTGAACCTCTTTACCTCCTACTCTTGCCCTTTGCAGGTATATGTTTTAAGCAGATCTGGCACTTCCTCCTTAACCAACCTCCGATCAGCTTGTGCGCTCCAATGCAGCTTTCTAGCTTCCATTGTGCTTTCTGTTTCCATTCTAATAAAACCTCTAGGCTTATACTGCTTTCCCACATCTGGCTTTCCTGTGCTCTTCCTAGCCCACCAACACTGTGATTCCTTATGGCCTACTTTATTACAATGAAAACATTTTTACCCTGTGGTGAGTTCTCCTAATGATCTTCACTGAGATCTACCTTTCCCTTTCCATGTGAGGATTTCTCTTTGCCCCAGTTTCGATCCCTCATGGATTGAAATTGATTCTGGACGCCAAACCGTGTTTTATGGATCAGCTCATAATCATTAGCCACTTCAGCTGCTAACCTTGCTGTTTTAACTCTCTGCTCTTCCACATGAGTTTGCATTATACCAGACAGTGAATTTTTGAACTTGTCCAAAATAATTTTCTCTCTGAGAGCATCATAAGTTGCTCTATTTGTAAAGCTCTTATCCACCTATCAAATTTGATCCTTTCAAATCAATATAGGTTTGACCAGGGTGTCTCCTTAGGTTCCTGAAAGGTTGTCTATAGGCTTCTGGTACAAGCTCATATGCACTTAAGATAGTTTTTTCACCTCCTCATACTCCCCAGATACCTCCCCTGATAGTGATGCAAATACCTCACTGGCCCTATCTACAAGTTTGGTTTGGATCATTGACATTTGGCATTTGTTTAGCCACTTTTTCAAATGAGATGAAAACATCTTCCACATCCTTCTCATCAAATTTGCAATGCTTGAACACTTAAACAATTTCTCACCAGGCCTTTGACTACCAGGGGCTTGCTCATCCTCACTCTCTTCCTCGCTAAGCCTACCCTCAGCCTTTATCTCCAACCTTTTAAGCTGACTTTCCTTTTTAAGTGTCATTTTCTGAAGTTCAAAATCTCTTTCTTTCTCTTTCTCTGCTGCTTAAGCCCTTCGATCTTTTTCTTTCTTATCTGCTTTTAATTGTAACTCAAACTGTTTCATTTCTGCTTCTCATTGAAGCTTCTTCATTTGCAATTGAAGTTTAGCTATCTCTACAGATTCTGATGGGGTTTCCAGCAAATTTCAATGCTGAAATCATCTCATCTTTCCTCACATTACGAGGTAACTTCAATTCCAGCTTGTCTAATAATTTCCGCAGCTTGGTCTTATTTGACTTTTGTAAAACTCCCAAGGTCACTTCTTCCACCTCCAAAACCTCCTTGGTGACTGAAAAAGCCATTGCTATCCAAACACTGTTTAAACCAACCAAATCAACACCCAAAATAAAAGACACTAACACCTACCACTTGCTGTTTAAATCCTGTTTAAACAATGAGCCCCCAGTCTGTTATGGACTAGGCCAGAACACTCAAAACATTTGGTAGTGGGTATTCAGCCTTGCATCTTCCCTCCACATTCCAGGACCCCGACTTTTCAGCCCAATCTCTGAATGCTGGAAGCAAAAATGGCCTTTAGTAGAGTGATATGCTCTTCTTGGTGGATGTGGGAGTTTAGGGAGAGTTTACATGTTACCAAGGATCATATCTATAATAAATGCTGTTGGTTGTGAATCCTGTCAGATCAAATGGATCGATTGGAGAGACAGAGCCAATGAGGAATTTACAAAAGCAAGTGGATGCGATGGATGGTAGTTATATGAAAGGAGGGAAAAGTCGCAAATACAATCACATAGATGGGTTAACTCCAAGAAAGGTAAGAGAGGTAGGCAGGTAGTGATGGGTCTTCTGTGGTTATCCGCATTTCAAACAAATATGCTGTTTTGGAAAATATAGGGGGCAATGGATTCTCAGGGAAACGTAGCACGAACAGCCAAGTTTCTATTATTGAGACTGGCCCTAATGCAATGAGGAGTATGTCAGGTTCCAAGAGATAGATTGTTTTCGGGGACTCTCTAGTCCGAGGTACAGACAGACATTTCTGTGGCCAGCAGCAAAAAATAAGAATGGTGTCTTGCTTCCCTGATGCCAGGATCAAGGTTGTCTCAGAGAGCGTGCAGAATGTTCTCAAGGGGGAGAGGGGCCAGCAGGAGGTCATCATACACATTGGAACCAACGACATAGGAAGGGAAAAGGTTCAGATTCTGAAGGGTGATTACAGAGAGCTGGGCAGGAATTTAGAAAGGAGATCCTCGAGAGTAGTAATATCTGAATTACTCCTGGTGATATGAACTAGTGAGGGCAGGAATAGGAGGATAGAGCAAATGAATGCATGGCTGAGAAGCTGGAGTATGAGAAGGATTCATACTTTTGGATCATTGGAATTGCTTTTGGGGTAGAAGTGACCTGTACAAGAAGGATGGATTGCACCTAAATTGGAAGGGAACTATTATACTGGCAGGGACATTTGCTAGAGCTGCTCTGGAGGATTTAAACTTGTAAGGTGGAGGGGTGGGACCCAGGGAGATAGTGAGGAAAGAGAGCAATCTGAGACTGGTACAGTTGAGAACAGATCTAGCGAGTGAAACAGTCAGGGCAGGCAGGGACAAAGCAGAGAACAAGGTAGGACTGATAAATTAAACTACATTTATTTCAATGCAAGAGGCCTTTCGGGGAAGGTAGATGAACTCAGGGCATGGTTAGGAACATGGGACTGGAATATCATAGCAATTACAGAAACAGTGCTCAGGGATGGACAGGACTGGCAGCTTAATGTTCCAGGATACAAATGCTACAGGAAGGACAGAAAGGGAGACAAGAGAGGAGGGGGAGTGGTGTTTTTGATAAGGGATAGCATTACAGCTGTACTGAGGGAGGATATTCCCAGAAATACATCCAGAGATGTTATTTAGTTGGAACTGATGAATAAGAAAGGGATGATCACACTGTTGGGATTGTATTATAGATCACCTAATAGACAGTGGGAAACTAAGAAACAAATTTGTAAGGAGATCTCAGTTATCCATAAGAATAATAGGGTGGTTATGGTAGGGGATTTTAACTTTCCAAACTTAGACTGGGACTGCCATGTGTTAAGGGTTTAGATGGAGAGGAATTTGTTAAGTGTGTACAAGAAAATGTTTTGATTCAGTATGTGGATGTACCAATGAGATAAGGTGCAAAACTTGACCTACTCGTAGGAAATAAGGCAGGGCAGGTGACTGAGGTGTCAGTGGGGGAGCACTTTGGGGCCAGTGACCATAATTCTATTTGTTTTAAAATAGTGATGGAAAAGGATAGACCAGATCTGAAAGTTGAAATTCTAAATTGGAGAAAGGCCAATTTTGATGTATTAGGCAAGAACTTACAAAATAACTTTTGCCCAAATCGTCAATTTTCCTGCTCCTCAGATGCTGCCTCACCTGCTGTGCCTTTCCAGCACCACTCTAATCTTGACAAGAACTTTCAAAAGTCTAGATTAGAGTGGTGCTGGAAAAGCACAGCAGGTCAGGCAGCACCCAAAGAGCGGGAAAATCGACTTTTCGGGCAAAAGCTCTTCTTCAGGAGTGAAGGCAGGCAGCCTCCGGGGTGGAGAGATAAATGGAAGGGGGGTGGGGCTGGGAAGAAGGTAGCAAAGAGTACAATAGGTGGGTGGGGGGGGGGGGATGAAGGTGATAGGTCAGATAGGAGGGTGGAGTGGATAAGTGGGAAGGAAGTTTGGCAGGTAGGGCAGGTCATGAGGATGGTGTTGAGCTGGAAGGTTGGAACTGGGGTAAGGTGGGGAGAGAGGAAATGAGGAAACTGGTTGGGGGCAGATGTTTGCAGGCAAATGGATGGCTGGAAAATAGGAAGCCTTCAGAAATGAAATAACGAGAGTCCAGAAACAATATATTCCTGTTGGGATGAAAGGAAAGGCTGGTAGGTAATAGGGAATGCTGGATGACTAAAGAAATTGAGGGTTTGGTTAAAGAAAAAGAAGAAAGCATATGTCAGGTATAGACAGGAGAGATCAAGTAAATCCTTAGAAGAGTATAAAGGCAGTAGGAGTATACTTAAGAGGGAAATCAGGAGGGCAAAAAGGGGACATGAGATAGCTTTGGCAAATAGAGTTAAGGAGAATCCAAAGGGCTTTTACAAATACATTAAAGACAAAAGGGTAATTAGGGAGAGAATAGGACCCCTCAAAGATCTGCAAGGCAGCTTTGTGTGGAGACGCAGGAGATGTGGAAGATACTAAACGAGTATTTTGCATCAGTATTTACTGTGGAAAAGGACATGGAGGAAATAGAATGTAGGGAAATAGATGGTGACATCTTGAAAAATGTCCATGTAACAGAGAAGGAAGTGCTGGATGTCTTGAAATGCATAAAAGTGGATAAATGTCCACGACCTGATCAGGTGTATCCTAGAACTCTGTGGAAGCTAGAGAAGTGATTGCTGGGCCCTTTGCTGAGATATTTGTATCATGAATAGTCACAGGTGAGATGCAGGAAGACTGGAGGTTGTCTAATGTGGTGACACTGTTTAAGAAAGGTGGTAAGGACAAGCCAGGGAACTATAGACCGGTGAGCCTGACCTCAGTGGTGGGCAAGTTGTTGGAGGGAATCCTGAGGGACAGGACGTACATGTATTTGGAAAGGCAAGGATTGATTAGGCATAGTCAACATGGCTTTGTGCATGGGAAATCATGTTTCACAAACTTAATTGAGCTTTTTGAATAAGTAACAAAGAGGATTGATGGGGCAGACTGGTAGACGTGATCTATATGGACTTCAGGGTAAGCCGTTCGACAAAGTTCCCCATGGGAGGCTGGTTAGCAAGGTTAGATCCCATGGAGGACTAGCCATTTGGATACAGAACTGACTCAAAGGTAGAAAACAGAGGGTGGTGTTGGAGGGTTGTTTTTCAGAGTGGAGGCCTGTGACCAGTGGAGTGCCACAAGGATTGGTGCTGGGTCCGCTTTTTTTCATCATTTATATAAATAATTTGGATGTGAGCATAAGAGGTATAGTTAATGAGTTTGCAGATGACATCAAAATTTGAGGTGTAGTAGACAGCGAAGAAGGTTACCTCAGATTACAACGGTATTTTGATCAGATGGGCCAATAGGCTGAGAAGTGGCAGATGGAGTTTAATTTAGATAAATGTGAGGTGCTGCATTTTGGGAGAGCAAATCTTGGCAGGATGTATACACTTAATGGTAAGGTCCTAGGGAGTGTTGCTGAACAAAGAGACCTTGGCGTGCAGGTTCATAGCTCCATGAATGTGGAGTTGCAGGTAGTGAAGAAGGCATTTTGTATGCTTTCCTTTATTGGCCAGAGTATTGAGTACATGTTACGGCTGTACAGGACATTGCTTAGGCCACTGTTGGAATATTGCATGCAATTCTGGTCTCCTTCCTATCAGAAAGATTTTGTGAAACTTGAAAGGGTTCAGAAAAGATTTACAAGGATGTTGCCAGGGTTGGAAGATCTCAGCTATAGGGAGAGATTGAAAAGGTTAGGGCTGTTTTCCCTGGAGTGTCGGAGGCTGAGGGGTGACCTTATAGAGGTTTATAAAATCATGAGGGACATGGATAGGATAAATAGACAAAGTCTTTTCCCTGGGGTGGGAGAGTCCAGAATTAGAGGGCATAGGTTTAGGGTGAGAAGGGAAAGATAGAAAAGAGTCCTGAGGGACTCTGATTTCTCTCCACAGATGGTGCCAGACCTGCTGAGCTTTTCCAGCAATTTCTGTTTCTGATTTAGAGCATTCACAGTTCTTTTGGGTTTGATTATGTATTGAACCTTTATTCAAGACTGGAGCAAATATTAGAGACTGCAGTCCAATGCAGGACTAAGGATGTAAAATTTTTGGGGAAACTTTTAATTTTAATTTTTCTACCTGTTCAGATGGATGCTATATAGATCCTGTAGCCAATTACTGAAGAAAAGTAACATTCCTTCCTGGTGACCTCAGCAAATATTCCTCTCTGAGTCAATACTACCATAACCAATTTATTGCTCATCTGTGTCATTGCTGTTTATGAGATTTTGTTGTGAGTTTTTGAAAGTAATTACTTTTATATGAAATGTTTCGGGATGTCTCAAGCAATCTGACAAGGTGCTTCATAAATGTAAACTTTTTCTTTCTTGTGGCTACCAACTTAATATCGGGTGTAAAATATACTTTAATCTCTGGAGATAATCAACCAAGTAGCAGAATATTCATCCCCCCTTACATGTCTGCCCTCCTGTAGCACTTCTGGTGTAAACATTCTTATGTAACAAAAACATTTAGTTCTATTGGAACAGAAATTGCAAATGCAGTTATTCAAGGATCACAGAGCTAAAGATACACAAACAACACTAATTTGTGAATTTTAGGAATCTGCCCAGAGAGCAAATCTTGATTCAATTGCATCATGTTTGAATAATGGAATTAACTGTAGGATGCAACCTACACTGCACAAATGCATAAAAGAAAAATATGCAGAATTATAAAAAATATTTTGCTTTTCTTGTGACTCCCTCACTTTGACAAAGCTTGTATACAAAGCTTGGATATATTTAACAGAACTCTATGTTATTTCCTCTTATTTTGCATGAGCATGGAAGATTAAAGAGCAATCAGAGAGAAAGTTCCCTCTGGGTAAGAGGATAAGAGAAATTTGCATAACCCTTAAAACCAGAGCGAGACCATTCAAGAGTGCAATCAGAAAACATGACTTCATACAGATGATTGTAGAAATGTGGAATATTCCCCTCCTAAAATCCCGCAAGTGTGAATTCACATTTAAGGAGTGAGATTTTTGCCAGACAAGGAGCATGTAACCAAAGAGGTACATGGAATATACGCTTGCCGGGAGTCATAGTTATAAAGATTACAACACGAGAAAAGTCCCTTTGATCCATCATATCTGTGCTAATTAAACATAAGCACATAATTACTCTAGTTCCATTTTCCAGTACTTGGTCCATAGCTCTCCATGCACTGGCGTTGCAAGTACACATCTAAATACTTCTTAAATGTTATGAGTATTTCTGCCTCTATCAGACTTTTAGACAATAAGCTTCTCCAGATTCTCAGCATTCTCTGGGTGAAAACATTTTCCTCACATCCCTTCTACACATCCTGCCACTTACCGTAAATCTATGTCCCCTGGTTATTGATTCCTCCATCAAGGGAAAAAGTTGCTTCCAGTCTACCCTGTCTATGTCCCCTATAATTTTATCTATGTCAATCATGTCCCCCCTCAATCTCCTCTCCTCCAAAATAAACAGCCACAGTCTGTCAAATCTCTCTTCATAAACTGAAACTCTCCAGACCAGATAACATCCTGGTAAATCTCTTCTGCACCCTCTCTAGCGCAATCACATCCTTCCTACAGTGTGGAGAACAGAACTGCACACAATATTCCAGCTGTTACCTAATCAGTTTTTAATTCAGTTTTAGCATTACTTCTAGGCTCTCAAACTCTATGCCTTGGCTAATAAAGGCAAGCAGGAGACAGTGAGGTCTGCAGATGCTGGAGATCTGATGCTGGAGTTGAGAGTGTGTTGCTAGAAAAACACAGCAGGTCAGGCAGTATCTGAGGAGCAGGAAAATCTACATTTCGGGCTGGAGCCCTTCTTCAGAAAGCCCTTCCTGAAGAAGGGCTCCGGCCCGAAACATTGATTTTCCTGCTCCTTGGATGCTGCCTGACCTGCTGTGCTTTTCTAGCAACACACTAATACAGGCAAGCATCCCATATAGCTTCTTAACCACTTTATCTACACACCCAGCTACTTTAAGGTACCAGTGAAAATGCACACCAAGGTCCCCCTGATATTTGGTGCTCCTCGGGGTCCTACCATTCAATATGTATTCCATTGTTTTGTTTGTCTTGCCCAAGTATATCACCTCACACTTGTCCACATTGAATTCCATCTACCACTGATCAGCCCACCTGATCAGCCCATCTATTTCCTACTATCATCAAAGGCTATCCTCCTCACTATTTACCACCCCACAATTTTTTGAATCATCCGCTGAACTTACAGCCATCTGTTGTAAAGAATTTCACAGATTCACAATCCTCTGAGAGAAGAATTTCCTCTTCATCCCTGTCATAGATATCTTCTTATTCTATTATTATACCCTCGTCTTTTACTCCCATATGAGGAAACAACCTTTCTGCATCTACCTGTTTCAATAAAGTCATCTCCCATTCTTCTACATTCCAATGAGTTCAATAACACATTGACCTCTTCTCATAAATCCCTCTATACTGGTATAAGCATGTGAACCTTCTCTTGACTGCTTCCAATGCCTGACTATCTTTCAGTCGATAAGGGACCCAAAACTATTTACAATATTCCAGCTCTGGCCTAACTAGATGCTTGTCTAGTATTGGCAAAACCTGTCAACTTTTATACTGCATTCAATTTAACGTAAAGGTGACCTTTCCATTTGCCTTCCCTATCACCCACTGAACTTGGATGCTAGCTGCTTGTGATTCGTGAACAAGGACTCTCAAATCCCTCTATTTCATTGCTTTCTTTCATCTTTGACCTTTTAAATAATATTCAGCTCCTCTATTCTTCCTGCCAAACTACATAACCTCACATTTTCCGACATTATATACCATCTGCAAAGTTTTTGTCCACTTGCTTAACGTGTCTATAAATCTCTGCAGGCTCTTTGTGATGACCTCACTACTTGTCTATTTCTTGTCATCCACAAACTTGGCTATAGTGTATTCACTTACCTCAATTAAGTCATTCCACCACTGAATTTCCTTTTTTCAAAATGTTAAAAGTTGACATATGCAGAAGTATTCCTGGAACATTCATATACTGGGCTACAAAACAGGGCAAAGGCTGAAGATTCTGTGGTGAGTAACTAAGCCAGGTCTCTTGATGGCGGCACTGGTAGTGCCTGGAGCCTGGATTTTTGGCGGTGCCAGTGAGGTGATAGCAGAGCCGAGGTCTCCCAGGGCATTGATGCTGTCATTGCTCAGGACTGGAACACCCTGAAGTCATGCTTGAGACCACAATCTGAACAGAAGATGAACTCTTACTTAAATAATTTCTTTATATCCTTATTGTAACTCGAAATGGCACCGGATTGTGGCAAAACACTTTTCACTATATCCTCAAGATACATGCGACAATAAATCATTCATTCATTCTGACTCCTCAAATTCTGTCCACCATTCACAACAAGATAGTCAGGATAGTCAGAGTTGCATTTATACTCAATTTCTCCCTCTCGTTATCAGTTTCTTGGTCCTTCTTTGTTGTATTTGACAAAACTCCCAATCCTGCCAATTATTTCTATTTTTGGCAACTTTATTGGCCTTTTCTTTAGGTATTGTATAATTCTGAACTTCCTTTGTTGACTGACCTTTTTCCACCTTAAGGGGACACATTACTATGTCACAAAGCCAGTCTCTTTTCTCCTAAAAACTTTTCCTTGACTCAAGGATACTCTGTCTTTGATTTTTTTCAGACCGGTAATAAACCAGGCCGGGCTCTGATCAGTCTGGTTTGGTACAGAGATGAAAAGGATTTTGAGAGGCCTTTTGTTTATATGTAAACAGATGAAACTTCAGTCCAAAGTGGTCATGTTTAGGAAGTGACCTGTAAAAAGGGAAGCGGTCAGCTGTCTAGCAGAGCTAAGCAGTCAGCTCTCTAGCTGAGCTGTGCAGTCTAGTTCAGTCTAGAACTGGTGAGGAGTTCAACAGTGAGCTGTGTGGAAACTCTTTCTCTCTCTCTCTTTCTGCCCTTCAACTTCAACCTGTAAGCGTGCGTTCCATTTATACTGAGCTTTAAAGGGAGTTTGCTTATTGGGACTGTTGTGTATATTCGGAACAGCATAATTAAGTCTAGTTTCGATAGATGGAGTTCTGTAGGAATTCTTTATTCTGTTGTTTGAGTTTCATTATGTAATTTTTTGAATAAATATTTTTCTGTTTTAAGATCTAGTAGGTGAAAGTGAATATTGCAGATGCTGGAGATTAGAGTCAAGAGTGTGGTGCTGGAAACGTATAGCAGTTCAGGCAGCATCCGAGGAGCAGAAAAATCATTCCTGATGAAGGGCTTTTGCCTGAAACATTGATTTTCCTGCTCCTCAGATGCTGCCTGACCTGCTGTATTTTTCCAGCAGCACACTCTTAAAATCTAGTAGTTAATTTAGCTAACTTACTCCGGATAATTTTCACTGTACACTTACCAAACCAAATTGCAAAGTTATGGTCTGGGGCTGCCTGCTTAAGAATGTTTTGAGTGGTCTGGCCTAGTCCATAACAATTGCTATAAGTCATGCAACAGTTTCTTAAAGATTATTCATTTCCTATGTAGATTCATGCCTTTTAATGCATTTTCTCAATCTACATCAGTCAACTTATGTCTCATGTCTTGATAATGTCCCTAAGTCACATTTAGAACTTCATATTGAAAAACCTTTCTTTCAAACATAATGTAAAATTATGATTGTTGCTTTGCCCGCTAAGCTGGTTGGTTCATATGCTGACATTTTGACCCCTGTTAGATAACATCATCAGTGCGCCTTCCAATGAAGTGTTGTTGTACTACTCCGCTCATTAACTATCTGACCTGGTCTGTTATGGTCCTGTGTCATTTCTAGTCTTGCTCCACAGTGGCTCGAATATAGGATTCATTTCTACATGGCTGTTGATAGTGTTCCGGGTTGAGAACCAGGCCCCCAGAAATTTCCATGCATGTCTTTGGTTAGCTTGTCCCAAATGGTTTTATTATCCCAGTCGAACTGATGACCCTCCTTGTCTGAGTGTATGGAGCTGAATAAGAACTGGTCATGTCATTCTATTAGGCAAAATTGAGGACTGCAGATGCTGGAGATCAGAGTCTAGATTAGAGTGGTACTGGAAAAGCACAGCAGGTCAGGCAGCATCTGAGGAGCAGGAAAATCGATGTTTCAGGCAAAAGCCCTATTGCCAGTTGGTGTTCATGTAATCTGGTACCTAGTCTCCTTCCAGTCTGTCCGATGTAGTGTTTGTAGCATCACTGCATAGAATTTTGTATGTTTTGTTGGTTCTGTATGTTATGGGTATGAGGTCTTTCCCCCTTAGCAGCAGTTGGTGTAGTGTGGCTGTGATCCCAAGTGGTTGTAGGAATCTTGTTGTAGGATTCTTGATATGCTTAATGTAAGGTAAGGTGACCAGTGTATTTGGCTGCACTGTGTCTCCATGACATTGTCTGTTCTGCAGGCATTGGTGGACAAAGCTGATTGGGTATCTATTGTTTGCAAAAACTTTGTGGAGGTGTTCTTCATTTTTGCATAGTTCTGGGTTGCTGCAGTGTGTTATTGCTCGTTTGAGCAGTGTTCTAACACAGCTCTGTTTATGGGCGTTGGGGTGGTTGCTATTGAAATTAAGGATTTGGTCTGTGTGGGTTGCAGTCATGTATACCTTGATTTGGAATTCATCGTTGATCATTCTTTCCACCATTATGTCGAGAAATTGGAGTTGGTTGTTGTTTTCCTCTTCTCTAGTGAATTTAACACCTGTGAAAATGTTATTAATAAGCTGGTGTGTTTCCTCTAACCTACTGCTTTTGATGATAACGAACATATCATCTATATATCATATCCACAGCTTTGGTTGGATCAAGGGGAGGGCTCTGTATTCCAGTCACTGCATGACTACTTCTGCTTTGATAATTTAGATGGGTGGTCCCATGGGTGTGCCCTTGAATTGTTCATATACCTGGCCATTAAAGACAAGGTGGGTGGTGAGGCATAAGTCCAGTAGTTTGAGCAAGGATATCTGTGCCATTGATGTAACAGTATATGGGGCTGAGTACTTGGTAAAACCAAAACTGAGAAGATTATTACTGAGGTGTCACTCAATAACGTTGTCAGCATCACCTTGCATAACTTTGCTGATGATTCAAATTAAATTGTCAGGGTGGTAGTGTGCCAGATTGGATTTAGACCATATATACAGGAGTAGAATTAGGTCATTCAGCCCACCAAGTCTACTCCACCATTTGATCACGGCTGATGCGTTTCTCAACCCCACTCTCCTGCATTTTCCCCATGACCCTTGATCCCCTTACCAATCAAGAACCTAACTATCTCTGTCTTAAATACATTCAATGCCTTGACCTCCATAGCCTTCTGTGGTAATGAATTCCACAGATTAAATACCCCCTGGCTGAAGAAATTCCTCCTCATCTCAGTTTTAAAAAGTTGCCCCTTCATATTGAGGCTGTGCTCTCAGGTTCTAGTCTCTCCATCATCAATGACATGCTGAAAGCTGCGAAGAATGTGGCATAGTTTCTTCACTCTGGGAAAGGGTATTCTGTTGGTTGTGTTCCGTGTCTGTCTTCTGAGGAAGTTATTTTGATTTTTCACTGTGACACTTGTGGAGGCTAGAAAAATTGCAACATTTGAAAGGCATCTGGATGGGTATATGAATAAGAATGGTTTGGAGAGATATGGGCCAGGTGCTAGCAGGTGGGACTAGATTGGGTAGGGATAACTGGTTGGCATGGGCAAGTTGGACAGAAGGGTCTGTTTCCATGCTGTACATCTCTATGACTCTATGATCAAGGACATTCAGCCTCTGATGTTCGGGCAAGTGTTCTCCAAGATACATGACAATGCAGAATCACTGAACAGAAACTTAAAATTCACACAACACTAGGTTATAGTCCAACAGATTTATTTGGAAACACTAGCTTATGGAGCACTGCTCCTTCATCAGACAAACATTATTCAAATGTCCTGTATGACTAAAGCATAACATCCTTATTTTTATATTTGATTTTTCTCAAAGAATAATAATAGTTTATTGATTGTGTACTGTACCTGAATACTAACTTTTTGTGATTCATGCACTAGAACATCTAAATCGCTCTCTACACATCAGATTTTCACAGTCATTCTCTGTCTAACTAATACTCTGCTTTGTCATTCTTCTTGCTGATGTGAATTTCGCATTTTCCCCATTATACTTCATCTGCCATATTTTTTCCTACTCAATCTGTTATCTGCATCATTCTGCAAACACCTTGCATCTGATTCACAGGACACTTTCCTGCATATTTTTGAGTCCCTTGCAAATTTAGTTACCATATCTTTGTTCTGCTTATCTAGGTCATTGAGATAAATAATAAAATGTTAAGGCACAGCACAGAAAGAGGCTATTCAGCCCATCATGTCATTCTTGCTGAATAAACTAAACAATTCTAATTCTAAGTTTGTGAGAAGCTTTGTAGCTCGGGTGCTCGTTGTTGTGGTTCTGTTCGCTGAGCTGGGAATTTGTGTTGCAGATGTTTCGTCCCCTGTCTAGGTGACATCCTCAGTGCCTGGGAGCCTCCTGTGAAGCGCTTCTGTGATCTTTCCTCCGGCATTTGTAGTGGTTTGAATCTGCCGCTTCCGGTTCCCATGCAAGGACTGCACAAAACACTACATAGGACAAACAGGAAGACAGCTAATGATCCGCATCCATGAACACCAACTAGCCACGAAACGACACGACCAGCTATCCTTAGTAGCCAGATAAGCAGATGACAAGTAACATGAATTCGACTGGGACAACATTACTATTATAGGACAAGCCAAACAGAGAATAGCCAGGGAATTCCTATAGGCATGGCACTCATCCACAGATTCAATCAATAAGCATATCGACCTGGACCCAATATACCGGCCACTGCAACGGACAGCTGGAACTGGCAACCGGAAGCGGCAGATTCAAACCACTACAAATGCCGGAGGAAAGATCACAGAAGCACTTCACATGAGGCTCCCAAGCACTGACGATGTCACCTAGACAGGGGACGAAATGTCTGCAACACAAATTCCCAGCTCGGCGAACAGAACCACAACAATTCTAATTCTGCTTTAAACCACCTGGTCCATAGCCTTGCAGGTTAGGGAGCTTTAGGCGAAATCTCCTCTGCTCTAAGGAAAACAACTCTTTCCAACCTATCCACAGAGCTACAGTTTTCAAGCCTTGGTATCATCCTTGGAGATCTCTGCTTTCTAGCAATTGCTGTCTTCCTATAATGTGGTAGTCAGAATTATATACAAAATCCATGCTATGGACTAATAGTGTACAATTCCAGCGTTCGATCCAATTTGTGTTGAATGAAGCAAGGTATTTCATATTCCATCTGGGAATCAGGGAAGAAAACTGTCTGCTGGTCAGAATGATATTGGTGGTCAGACATCTCTGATTATTTCTAGAACACCTCTGCAAAAGTTCCTTAGGTGAATATCCTTGGTCCAACCTTCTTCAGCTGATTCATCTAGACAATAGGTGCAGGAGTAGGCCATTCGGCCCTTCGAGCTTGCACCACCATTCAATATGATCATGGCTGATCATCCTTAATCAGTATCTTGTTCCTGCCTTATCTCCATAATCCTTGATTCCACTATCCTTGACAGCTCCATCCAACTCTTTCTTAAATGAATCCAGAGACTGGGCCTCCCCTGCCCTCTGAGGCAGAGCATTCCACACAGCCACCACTCTCTGGGTGAAGAAGTTTCTCCTTATCTCTGTCCTAAATGGTCTACCCTGTATTTTTAAGCTGTGTCCTCTGGTTCGGCACTCACCCATCAGCGGAAACATGTTTCCTGCCTCCAGAGTGTCCAATTCTTTAATAATCTTATATGTCTCAATCAGATCACCTCTCAGTCTTCTAAACTCAAGGGTATACAAGCCCAGTCGCTCCAGTCTTTCAGCGTAAGGTAGTCCCGCCATTCCAGGAATTGACCTTGTGAACCTACGCTGCACTCCCTCAATAGCCAGAATGTCTTTCCTCAAATTTGGAGACCAGAACTGCACACCGTACTCCAGGTGTGGTCTCACCAGGGCCCTGTACAGCTGCAGAAGAACCTCTTTGCTTCTATACTCAGTCCCTCTTGTTATGAAGGCCAGTATGCTATTAGCCTTCTTCACTACCTGCTGTACCTGCATGCTTACCTTCATTGACTGGTGTCCAAGAACACCCAGATCTCTTTGAACTGCCCCTTTACCTAACTTGATTCCATTTAGGTAGTAATCTGCCTTCCTGTTCTTGCCACCAAAGTGGATTTATCCACGTTAAACTGCATTTGCCATGCATCTGACCACTCACCTAACCTGTCCAGGTCACCCTGTAATCTCCTAACATCCTCCTCACATTTCACCCTGCCACCCAGCTTAGTATCATTAGCAAATTTGCTAATCTTATTACTAATACCATCTTCTATATCATTAACAAAAATTGTAAAAAGCTACGGTCCCAGTACTGATCCCTGCAGTACCCCACTGGTCACTGCCTGCCATTCTGAAGTGGAGCAGTTTATCACGACTCTTTGTTTCCTATCAGCCAACCAACTTTCAATCCAAGTTAGTACTTTGCCCCCAATACCATGCGCCCTAATTTTGCTCACTAACCTCCTATATGAGACTTTATCAAAAAGCTTTTTGAAAGTCCAGGTACACTACATCTACTGGATCTCACTTGTCCATTTTCAGAGTTACATCCTCAAAATATTCCAGAAGATTAGTCAAGCTTGATTTCCCCTTCATAAATCCATGCTGACTCGGACCTATACTACTATCCAGATGTGTCGTAATTTCATCCTTTATAATAGACTCCAGCATCTTTCCCACCACTGAGGTCAGACTGACTGGTCGATAATTTCCTGTTTTCTCTCTCCCACTTTTCTTAAAAAGTGGTACATTAGCCACCCTCCAATCCACAGGAACTGATCCCGAATCTATCAAGCTCTGGAAAATAATCACCAACGCATCCACAATTTCTCGAGCCACATCCTTCAGTACCCTGGGATGTAGACCATCAGGCCCTGGGGACTTATCAACTTCAGACCTAACAGTCTCTCCAACACCGATTCCTGGCAAATATAAATCCGCTTAAGTTCAGGTCCTTCAGCCACTGTTACCTCAGGGAGATTGCTTGTGTCTTCCCCAGTGAACACAGATCTGAAGTAACAATTCAATTCTTCTGCCATTTTTTTGTTCCCTGTAATATATTCCTGTTTCTGTCTTCAAGGGCCCAATTTTAGTCTTAACCATTTTTTTGCCTTTCCTCCTTTATATTTTTGACCAGTTTATCTTTGTATGACCTGGCAAAGCAGGTGAGGATGGTTCTGAATCAAAAAAGAACAAGCCAATTAGACAAGAGCAAGTCAGAGAATAAGGTAACTCTGAAGAATTAAACTTCCTTTATTTCAATTCAAGGGGTCTTACAGGTAAGGCCAATGAACTTAAGGCATATATCAGAACATGGGACTAGGATGTCATAGCTATTACAGAAAGTAGACTGAGGGAAAGACAGGACTGGCAGCTCAATGTCCCTGCTTTTAGATGCTAGAAGAAGGATTGAAAGGGAGGCAAAACAGAAGGTGGAGTGATATTTTTGATTAAGGAAAACTTTACTACTGTACTTAGAAAGGATATATCTGAAAGATCGTTCAGTGAAACTATTCAGGGAGACCTCAGAAATAAGAAAGGGATGATCACCTTGATGAGATTGTACTTTGGAACCCTACCCCCCACCTCCCCCCTCCCCAGTAGTCAGAGGGAAATTGAGGAGTAAATATGTAGAGAGATTTCAGATATATGCAAAAATAATAGGGCTGTAATAGAAGTAGATTTTAATTTTCCAAACATTGACTGGTACTGCTATGGTGTTAAGGGCTTGGAGGTGGAGAATTTGTTAAATGTGTTCAAGATAATTTTCTTTATTGATGTGTAAATGCACCTACTAGAGAAGGTGCAAAAGTTTACCTTCTCTTGGGAAATAGGACCAGGCAAGTGACTGAAATATTCATAGGGGAACACTTTGGGACTAGTGATCATAATGCTATTACTGTTAAAATAGTTATGGAAAAGATAGGACTTCCATAAAGATTAATGTTCTTAATTGGAGCAAGGCACATTTTAATGGTATGAGACAAGAACTTTCAAAAGTTGGTTGGAGTAGACTATTCGTAGGTAAAGGAATAACTGACAAGTGGGAGGCCTTCAAAAATGTGATCATAAGAGTTCAGAGACACTATATCCCTGTTAAGAGTAAAGGTTAAGAGTAGGGAACAATGGATGAACAAAGATGTTGAGATTCTTGTCAAGAATACGAAAGAGTCATACATTAGATATAGACAATTGGGATCAAATGAATCTCTTCAAGAGTATAAATGGTGTAGATACATTCGTAAGAGAAAAATCAGCAGGGCAAAAAGGGGATAAGAGATAGCCTTGACAGATAAAGGTTAAGGATAATTCAAAGAGATTCTACAAGTACATTAAGAGCAAAACAGCAATTAGGAAAAGAATAGAGCCCCTTAAAGATCAATGTGGTCATCTACGTGTTGAATCTCAGGAAATGGGAGAGATATTAAATGAATACTATGCATCAATTTTTTACCGTGGAGAAAGAAATGGAGGCTAGAGAACTAGGGGAAATAAATATTGATATTTTGAAAACAGTTCACATTAGAGAAAATCATGTGCTGGAGATCTTAGAAAACGTAAGGTAGATAAATCTTTGGAACCTGATCAAGTGCATCCCAGGATGTTGTGGGAAGTTAGGCAAGAAATTGTAGGGCTTCTAGCAGAGATATTTGTACCATCTATACGCACAGGTGAGGTGCCAGAGGACTGGAGGGTGGTTAAAGTTGTGTTTTTATTTAAAGAGAAGCCTGGGAACTCGAGACCCCTGAGTCTGACATCAGGGGTTGGTAGGTTGTTGCAGGGGATTCTAAATGATAGGACTAACATGCATTTGAGAGGCAAGGACTGATTAAGGGGAGTCATCATGGCTTTGTGTGAGGGAAATGATGTCTCACAAACTTGGTTGAGTTTTTTGAGGTAGTAACCAAAAAAATTTGAGAGCTCTCAGAGCAGTAGACGTTGTTTACCTGGACTGGATTAGTGGTGCTGGAAGAGCACAGCAGTTCAGGCAGCATCCAACGAGCAGCGAAATCGACGTTTCGGGCAAAAGCCCTTCATCAGGAATAAAGGCAGTGAGCCTGAAGCGTGGAGAGATAAGCTAGCCCTGGACTCTACTGAAGCCTTTGGTAAGGTTCTGTATTGTAGATGAATTAATAAAGTTAGATCACATGGGATTCAGGGAGAGCTGGCCGATTGGATACAAAATTGTCTTGACGGTAGGAGACAGAGGGTAGTGGTGGTGGAGGGTTGTTTTTTGAACTGGAAAGCAATGTTCCACAGGTATTGGTACTGGGTGCACTTTTGTCATTTATATAAATGATGTGGATGAGAACTTAGGAGGCATGGTTAGTAAGTTTGCAGATGACACCAAAATTGTGGTGTAGTGGACAGTTTTAGTCACGCTGCTACAGGAAGCATATTGTTAAATTGGGAAGGATTCAGAAAAGATTTACCAGGATGTTGCAAGCAATGGAGTGTTTGAGTTATAAAGATAGGCTGGGACTTTTTTCACTGAAGCATAGGAGGTGAAGGGGTGACCTTATCGAGGTTTATAAACTTTATCTATGCAGGGCATAGATAAAGTGAATAGAAAGGGTCTTTCCCCTAGTTCAAAATTAGGCGGCATATTTTTCAGATGAGAGGAGAAAGATTTAAGAAGGACATGAGGGGCATCTTTTTTACAGAGAGAGTGGTTCATGTGTGGAATGAACAGAGAAAGTGGTGGATGTGGGTACAGTTACAATATTTAAAAGGCACCTGGATAGGTTCATGAATTGGAAAGGTTTGGAGGGACATCGGCCAATTGCAGCTAAGTGGGACTAGTTTGGTTTGGCAACATGGTCTGCATGGACTAGTTGGACCAAAAGGTCTGTTTCCATGCTGTATAACTCTATGACTATGAATTTATAACCATCTTCAACTGCGTGGACAATTTTTGTGTCATCAGTGAATTCCCCAATCATGATTCCCATACTTAAATCTAAATCAGTAAAATACACTACAAAAAGGAAGGGGCTCAATACTGAACCCTGAAGAGCACAACAAGAAACTGCTTTCTATTCTCAAAAAAATCTGTTAACCATTACCCTTTGTTGCCTGTCACTGAACCACTTTTGAATCTAACTCGCCATATTCTCCTATAACCCACGGGGCTTTAATTTTTCTGAACAGTTTGCCACATGAGACCTTCGCGAATGCTTTACTAAAGTCCATGTACACATCATACATTGCACAAATCTCATCAATCTTTCTTGTTACCAACTTAATTCATTTCTTTTTAAAGAATAAGATATAAAATTAACTAAACAAAACCATGCAGATTATCCCTGATTAATCTGCATTTATCTAAATAACAATCTTTCTCAATATTCGTTCTCGTTATTTCCCCACCAGAGGTCAGACTGACCGGTTTATAATTATTTCGCTTATCTGTCACAAGCTTTTTGAATAACGGCACAAAATTCACAAACATCAATCCTTGTATTTCATGAAAGTTGGAGAATGTTCACATACTAAGTCTATATAGACTACTGACTTGTTGGTTCCAGAATTGAAGGGACGATCTCAAAAGTACTCTTTCCATTCCTCATCCAGATTACTATTGACAATCTGTTTTTAGTAGATTAGCGTGGATTAAAGCGATCTATGATTATTGCTGTGTCTTTGACTCAATTCCAAAGCAATTTTGACCTGTTTACTGTTAGGGGCCTGCAGATCACTCTCATCAATGATTCTTCCAATCCACCAACCCCCCTCCCCAACTCTCCCAACCTATTCTTCATCTCTATCCAAACAAATTCTACAGCCTGATCACCTGAACGAAGGTCATTGCTAATTTTTGCACAAATACCATTATTAGTTAGGGCTATGTCTCCATCTTTAATGAATTTCTGTTCTTCTTGCAAGTCAGGTATCTTTCAATATTCAGGACCCAATCATTGTAAGTTATTACAGATACAGTCTGCATGATATCAGATTAAATTTATTAACTTCTATGTGTGCTATAAATTTGTTTACTTTGTTACAAATGTAAGTGCATTCAGAAACAGATTGTTAGTTTTGTCTTTTTGTTATCTTTATAACGTCTAGTCTTTTTTTTAATGTTCTTCTCCTAGTTTTTTTTCCTTTTTTACTATTACCATTTTATTATTTCCTCTCTTATCTTGTCTCTGCTCATTGATTTTAACACTTGATTCCTTGCCCTCACTAGTTAGTCTGAAACCTTCTCTAGGTGAAAGTGAGTGCTGGAGATTAGTAGGTTAGGCAGCATCTGAGGAACAGGAAAATTGACATTTTGGGCAAAAGTCCTTCATCAGAAATGAGGATAGGAGCCTTGGGGGTGGAGAGATAAATGGGAGGAGGGTGGAGCAGGGCGACGTTAGCTGAGAGTGCAATAGGTGGATGGAAGTCAGGGTAAAGATGTTAGGTTGGAGGGGAGGGTGGAACGGATGGGTGGGAAGGAAGATTGTCAGATGGGACAGATCATGATGGTGCTGAGCTGGAAGGTTGGAACTGGGGTAAGATGGGGGGGGGGGGGGGGGGGGGAATGAGGAAACTTGTGAAATCCACATTGATGCCATGGGTTTAACGGCTCCAAGGCGGAAGGTGAGGCATTATTCCTCCAGGCGTCAGGTGCTAAGGGAGTGGTGGTGGAGGAGGCCCAGGACCTGCATGTCCTCGGCAGAGTGGGAGGAGGAGGTGGTGTGTTTGGCCACGGGACAATGGGGTTGATTAGTGCAGGTGTCCTGGAGATGTTCTCTGAAGCACTCTGCAAGTAGGCATCCTGTCTCCCCAATGTAGATGAGACCGCATCAGAAGCAACGGATACAGTAAATGATGTGTGGAAGTGCAGGTGAAACTTTAATGGATGTGGAAGGCTCCTTTGGGCCTTGGATGGAGGTGAGGGGGGGGGGGGGGGCGGTGTAGAGGTGTGGGTGCAGGTTTTGCAATTCCTGTGGTGGCAGGGAGAGGTGCCAGGAGGGGAGGGTGGGTTGTTAGGTGGCAAGGGCCTGACAAGGTAGTCATGGAGGGAATGGACTTTACAGAAAGTGAATAGGAGTGGGGAGGGAAATATATCTCTGGTGGTGATCTTCATTAATCTTTAGACCATTAGCTTTGAGGTTTTGTTTCCTAATTTGGTACCGATGTCCCAACATTGATTAGGCAGATCCTCAATCTTTAGCCTGTCTATGTCATTGTACCATGACATGGATATATAGACCATGATGACTGCATTCTCCCCTTCCCATTGCAAGTTCCTCTCAATGTTGAGCAGAGTCCTACCCAAGCACCAGTCAAGCAAAATAGCCTTGATGGTCAGGACTTCTTGACACTACAGTTTCACCTTGCGAGCCCAAGTTACCTTCAGGAAGGCATTTGATCCATTGCTCCTTAGGTCAAAAATGTTTTTATCATCAAATTCCCTCTGTTCCTTACCTTAAAACAGTTCCTCCTGGTTATCGATCCCTCGATGGAGGGGAACATTTCTTTCTATCTACCCTGTCTATGCCCCCTTGGACTTTGCATACTTCAATCAGATTCTCACTAAACCCCTCTTGGGCCTTGCCTCATCATGTCAGATCAAGATTCATTACCATAGTCCTGAAATGTGAGACAGAGTGAGAAAGATGATACCTTAGGCGAGGGAAAAGATTGAGAAGGTGAGCCTTTCATGATAGCCTCAGTTAGTGTGGCAATTCAACCCATGCAGCTGGCATCACTCTGCATCATAAACCAGCTATACAGCTTCCTGGGCTGACCAATCCAGCCCAGGCGTCATACCCCAAATCTGTTAATTCTTCCAAGCATTGCTGCCTCACATGATCTGGCCAGCAATGCACTTTCCAAACATAAAAAATTAAATCAACATGTTCAAATGCTTTATGCTTTAATTTGGTGGGACTTGAAAATGGGGTCTACTAGGCCCAGAGGTGGGGACACTAACAACAGCACCACAAGACATTTCATTCACTATGCTCTTCCATTCATTCTCCTCCAACATTCATTATATGTTTACATCTCACCCACGCACTCCCTACATTCACTATATTCTTCCATTGCACTCTCTGAAATAACACCAGAGGCCAGAATGTCATCACCAAGTCACCCTTATTTACGTGAGAGTCATTTACATTGATCTAGCTCCCTCACAGCCAACTCTCAGAGTGAACAGAACCTCTAATACCCCTGTTCTTAGTCAGCCTGGGCTCCCTGGTTGGAACAGATTAACAGTCTCAATCAGGGAACTCATATTCTGAGGTTCACTTGATCTACCTCACTATAATTTTATAGCAACTTGAACTAAGCTTTCTACTTTAGTACTAAGTAGGTGTTCAGATAAGTCGGGTATGGATGCTAGGGCAGTTGCTTGCTCCTCCTGCAGAATGTGGTAGGTGGAAGACATGGCACACGTCTCCACTGGCTACATCTGTGGGAAGTGCACCCAACTCCAGCTCCTTGAAAACCGGGTTAGGGAATTGGAGCTGGAGCTGGATGAACTACGGATCATTCGGGAGGCTGAGGGGGTAATTGAGAGGAGTTACCGGGAGTTGGTCACTCCTAAGGCTCAGGACAAGGATAAATGGGTTACAGTTAGGGGGAGGAAAGGAGACAGTCAGACAGTGCAGAGATCCCCTGTGGACATTCCCCTCAGCAATAAGTATACCGTTTTGGATACTGCTGCGGGGGGATGACCTACCAGAGGAAAGCCATAACAGTCAGTTCTCTGGCACTGAGGCTGACACTGTGGCTAAGAAGGGAAGGGGGCAGAATAGAAAAGTACTCGTGGTAGGGGACTCGATAGTTAGGGGAATCAACAGGAGATTTTGTGGTCAGAATCGGGATTTCCGTAAGGTATGTTGCCTCCCTGGTGCCAGGGTCCAGGACGTCTCCGATCGGGTGTATAAGGTTCTAAAAGGGAAGGGCAAACAGCCAGAAATCTTGTTACATATTGGCACTAATGATATAGCCAGGAAAAGGATCGAGGATATAAAAAGTGATTTCAGGGAGTTAGGATGGAAGCTGCAAAGCAGGACCAACAGAGAAGTGTTCTCTAGTTTACTACCGGTGCCACGAAATAGTGAGGTGAGGAACAGGGAGAGGGCGCAGCTTAATACGTGGCTGCACAGCTGGTGTAGGAGGGAGGGCTTCAGATATGTAGATAATTGGGATGCCTTTTGGGGAAGGTGGGACCTGTACAAGAAGGACAGGTTACATCTGAACTGGAAGGGGACCAATGTCCTGGGTGGAAGTTTTGCACGAGTAGTTCGAGAGGGTTTAAACTAGTATGGCAGGGGGATGGGAACCTGAGCTGTATACCGGAGATGAGAGTTAATGGAGATGAGGCAGTAGCAAGAGGTAGACCAGCTCGTGGGAAGGATTTTCCTGGCAAGGAACCAAGGTATCAGTTAAAGTGTGTTTGCTTTAACGCAAGATGTATCAGGAATAAAAGTGATGAGCTTAGAGCATGGATCAGTACCTGGCGCTATGATGTTGTGGCCATAACAGAGACATGGGTTTCTCAGGGGCAGGAATGGTTGCTAGATGTTCCAGGGTTTAGGGCATTTAAAAAGAATAAGGAGGGGGGGAAAAGAGGAGGGGGTGTAGCACTACTAATCAGAGAGGGTATCACAGCTACAGAAGCTTCCATTGTCGAGGAAGATCTGCCTACCGAGTCAGTATGGGTGGAAATTAGGAACAGCAAGGGAGCAGTCACCTCTTTAGGGGTTTACTACAGGCCCCCCAATAGCAGCAGGGAGATGGAAGAAAGCATAGTTTGGCAGATTTTGGAAAAGTGTGGACGTAGTAGGGTTGTTGTAATGGGTGACTTTAACTTTCCCAATATTGATTGGAACCTCCTTCGAGCAGAAGATTTGAATGGAGCTGTTTTTGCAAGGTGTGTTCAGGAGGGTTTCCTAACTCAGTACGTTGACAGGCCGACGAGGGGAGAGACCATTCTAGACTTGGTGCTCGGCAATGAGCCGGGGCAGGGATCAGATCTTGTGGTTGGAGAGCATTTTGGTGATAGTGACCACAACTGCCTCACATTCTACATAGCTATGGAGGAGGAGAGGATTAGGCAAAATGGGAGGATGTTTAATTGGGGAAGAGGAAACTATGGTGTGATTAGACATGAGCTAGGAAGCATGGATTGGGAACAATTGTTCCATGGTAAAGACACTATAGACATGTTGAGACTGTTTAAGGAACAGTTGTTGCAAGTGATGAATAAATATGTCCCTCTGAGACAGGGAAGAAGTGGTAAGATAAAGGAACCTTCGATGACGAGAGCGGTGGAGCTTCGCTCTCGCCAAAAGGAAAAAGGTAGCTTACGTAAGGTGGAGGAAGCTAGGGTCAAGCTCAGCTCTACAGGATTACAGGCAGGCTAGGAAGGAGCTTAAAAATGGTCGGAGGAGAGCCAGGAGGGGCATGAGAAAGGCTTGGCAGAACGGATTAGGGAGAACACAAAGGCATTTTACACTTATATGAGGAATAAGAGAATGGTCAAAGAAAGAGTAGGCCCGATCAGGGATAGCATAGGGAATTTGTGTGTGGAGTCTGAGGAGATAGGGGAAGCCCTAAATGAGTTTTTTTGCTTCTGTCTTTAGGAAAGAAACAAACTTTGTAGTGAATGAAACCTTTGAAGAGCAGGTGTGCATGCTGAAATGGATAGAGATAGAGGAAGCTGATGTGCTTAAAATTTTGTCAAACATTAAGATTGACAAGTCGCCAGGCCCTGACCAGATTTGTCCTCGGCTGCTTTGGGAAACAAGAAATGCAATTGCTTCGCCACTTGCGAAGATCTTTTCATCCTCGCTCTCCACTGGAGTCGTACCTAAGGACTGGAGAGAGGCAAATGTAATTCCTCTCTTCAAGAAAGGAAATAGGGAAATCCCCGGCAATTACAGACCAGTAAGTCTCACATCTGTCGTCTGCAAGGTGTTAGACAGGATTTTGAGGGATAGGATTTATGACCATCTGGAAGAGCATGGCTTGATTAAATGCAGTCAACACGGCTTTGTGAGGGGCAGGTCATGCCTCACAAACCTTATCGAGTTCTTTGAGGATGTGACTAGAAAGGTTGATGAGGGTCGAGCTGTGGATGTGGTGTATATGGACTTTAGCAAGGCATTTGATAAGGTTCCCCATGGTAGGCTCATTCAGAAGGTCAGGAGGAATGGGATTCAGGGAAACATAGCTGTCTGGATACAGAATTGGCTGGCCAACAGAAGACAGCAAGTGGTAGTAGAAGGAAAATATTCTTCCTGGAAGTCTGTGGTGGGTGGTGTTCCACAGGGCTCTGTTCTTGGGCCTCTATTGTTTATAATTTTTAATGGATGAGGGGATTGAAAGATGGGTCAGCAAGTTTGCAGATGACACAAAGGTTGGCGGTGTCGTTGACAGTATAGAGGGCTGTTGTAGGCTGCAGCGGGACATTGACAGGATGCAGAGATGGGCTGAGAGGTGGCAGATGGAGTTCAACCTGGATAAATGCGAGGTGATGCATTTTGGAAGGTCGAATTTGAAAGCTGAGTGCAGGATTAAGGATAGGATTCTTGGTAATGTGGAGGAACAGAGGGATCTTGAGGTGCAGGTACATAGATCCCTTAAAATGGCCACCCAAGTGGACAGGGTTGTTAAGAAAGCATATGGTGTTTTGGCTTTCATTAACAGGCGTATTGAGTTTAAGAGTCGTGAGATCTTGTTGCAGCTCTATAAAACTTTGGTTAGACCGCACTTGGAATACTGCGTCCAGTTCTGGTCGCCCTATTATAAGAAAGATGTGGATGCTTTGGAGCGGGTTCAGAGGAGGTTTACCAGGATGCTGCCTGGACTGGAGGGCTTATCTTATAAGGAGAGGCTGACTGAGCTCGGACTTTTTTCATTGGAGAAAAGGAAGAGAAGAGGGGACCTAATTGAGGTATACAAGGTAATGAGAGGCATAGATAGAGTCGATAGCCAGAGACTATATCCCAGGGCAGAAATGACTAACACAAGGGGTCATAGTTTTAAGCTGGTTGGAGGAAAGTATAGAGGGGGATGTCAGAGGCGGGTTCTTTACACAGAGTTGTGAGAGCATGGAATGCGTTGCCAGCAGCAGTTGTGGAGGCAGGGTCATTGGGGATATTTAAGAGACTCCTTGACATACATATGGTCACAGAAATTTGAGGGTGCATACATGAGGATCAGTGGTCGGCACAACATCGTGGGCTGAAGGGCCTGTTCTGTGCTGTACTGTTCTATGTTCTATAACCACTACACTCCCCATATTCACCATGCACTTACATCTCATCCACCTCACTCCCTGCGTTCACCCCGCTCTTCCACTGCACACCCCGCGTTCACCCTGCTTTTCCTCTGCACTCCCCACGTTTACCCCGCTCTTCCACTGCACACCCCGCGTTCACCCCGCTCTTCCACCGCACACCCCGCATTCACCCTGCTCTTCCACTGCACACCCCGCATTCACCCTGCTCTTCCATTGCATCCCTCATTCACCGTGCTCTTCCATTGCACCCCATTCATCCTGCTCTTCAATATCTACCCCGTACCCTGTTCACTGAATTCTTCCATTGCAACTCCTGTCTCACTGCGCTCTTCCATTTCGACCCCAATCACCATGCTCTGCCATTGCATCCCTCCTCCCATTCAGCAGGCTTTTTCATTTCATCCACCACATTCACGGTGCTTTCCTTCGCTAGCCTCACCCACCCATTCACTGAGACCTTCTATTACATACCCTACTTCCACATTCATCGTGCTCTTCCATTTCACCTACACAGCCAGACACTAAAAATGTTCTTTCATTGTGAAGATTGCCAGCTTGCCCCACTTAGAGTCATAGAGATGTACATCATAGAAACAGACCCCTTGGTCAAACCCGTCCACGCCGATCACATATCCCAACCCAATCTAGTCCCACCTGCCAGCACCCGGCCCATATCCCGCCTATTCATATACCCATTCAAATGCCTTTTAAATGTTACAATTGTACCAGCCTCCACCACTTCCTCTGGCAGCACATTCCACACACGCACTACCCTCTGTGTGAAAAAGATGCCCCTTAAGTCTCTTTTAGATCTTTCCCCTCTCATCCTAAACCTATGCCCTCTAGTTCTGGACTCCCCGAGCCCAGGGAAAAGACTTTGTCTATTTATCCTATCCATACCCCTCATGATTTTGTAAACCTCTATAAGGTCACCCCTTAACCTCCGACGGTCCAGGGAAAATAGCCCCACCCTGTTCAGCCTCTCCCTGTAGTTCAATTCCTCCAACCCTGGCAACATCCTTGTAAATCTTTTCTGAACCCTTTCAAGTTTCACAAAATCTTTCTCATAGGAAGGAAACTAGAATTGCACGCAATATTTCAACAGTGTCCTAACCAATGTCCTGTACAGCCACAATATGACCTCCCAACTCCCGTACTCAATACTCTGACCAATAAAAGAAAGCACACCAAATACCTTCTTCACTATCCTATGTGCGATCCCACTTTCAAGGAGCTATGAACCTGCACTCCAAGGTCTCTTTGTTCAGCAACACTCTCTAGGACCTTACCATTAAGTGTATAAGTCCTGCTAAGATTTGCTTTCCCAAAATGCAGCACCTTGCATTTATCTGAATTAAACTCCATCCGCCACTCCTCAGCCCATTGGCACATCTGGTCAAGATCCTATTGTAATCTGAGGTAACCTTCTTCGCTATCCACTACACCTCCAATTTTGGTATCATCTGCAAACTTACTAACTATACCTCTTATGCTCACATCCAAATCATTTATGTATATGACAAAAAGTAGAGGACCCAGCACCGATCCTTGTGGCACTCCACTGGTCACAGGCCTCCAGTCTGAAAAGCAGCCCTCCACCACCACCCTCTGTTTTCGACCTTTGAGCCAGCTCTGTATCCAAATGGCTAGTGCTCCCTGCAATCCGTGACATCTAACCTTGCTAACCAGTCTCCCATGGGGAACATTGTCGAACGCCTTACTGAAGTCCATATAGATCACATCCACTGCTCTGCCCTCATCAATCCTCGTTGTTACTTCTTCAAAAAAACTCAAAATTTGCGAGACATAATTTCCCATGCACAAAGCCATGTTGACTATCCCTAATCATTCCTTGCCTTTCCAAGTACATGTACATGTACATCCTGTCCCTCAGGATTCCCTCCAACAACTTGCCCACCACCGACGTCCAGCTCAATGGACGTTCCCTGGCTTGTCCTTACCACCCTTCTTAAACAGTGGCACCACATTAGCCAACCTCCAGTCTTCCGGTACCTCACCTGTGACTATAAACGATACAAATGTCTCAGCAAGAGGCCCAGCAATCACTTCTCTAGCTTCCCACAGAGTTCCAATTTATACCCACTTCCAACCACGTTGCTGCTATCACTCTTGGCCCTGCTCCAACTTTATCAGACTCTCCCCACTTCTTCGCCAGGGCTTCGAACCCCTCTCACGGACAAAAACATAAATTGCTGCAGGTCTGGCAGCATCTGTACTGAGGAATCAGAATCAATGCAGTGATGGCAACGCCCCCAACCCCAAGAAACCATCTTCAATTCCTAGACCCCGCCCCCCCCTCCCTCGAGACCCACCTCCACAGCCCCGGACCCCTCCCCGTCTCCCATTCATTGAGCCGGGCCTGGCCGTCGTCTCGCGAGAGCTGCCCGGCGTTTCCGGTGTTTTTGTGCGGCCCCAGGCCGGGCGGGAGGGCAGAGAGGCAAGAGTCCGTGAACATGGCGGTCAGCATCCGCGGCCGCTCCGTTAGGAGCCTCCGCATCAGAGGTACATTACCGGGGGGGGCAAGTGGGACCCGACTCCATCAATCATTCGACTCGGCAAGGCAATAGACCAATAACCAGAACAAAAACAAAAAACCCTCAGCAGCGGCAATTAGCAACGCTCGTACTTTAATAACGGCCGCCTCGAATCTTGTTTGTTTATGGAAGTAAAATACACAACTTACCCGCCAGCTTAACTAAACCATTATTAATCGTATTTTTCTCTCTTTCTTTCTTTCTTTCCCTTCTTATATTGGCTTACAATATGCACGCAGGGCGGAATGACAGCGGGGAGGAGAACGTGCCGCTCGATCTGTCCCGAGGTAAGAGGGAAACTGGTTTCTTTTAAATGTGAGGCTGATGGAAGGAAGTAAATAAACAAAATAAAATGCTAAGGGAGTTTGGGGGGGGGGGGGGGGGGGCGGCGTGCTGTTGGAAGCACGATAAGATGTGAGGGCAAAGTCGCTCGCCCGTCGAACGGAGTGTGAGGAAAACCACAAACTTTGGAATTACTGTATAAAGGAGGTTGGGCCGGGGGAGGGGGTGCAGGAGACGTTCACCCGATTCAACCGGGAGGAGTGGGAAAGGGAAGCTGTTTTTTTTCCTTGTCTCTCTCTGTATGTCACTCACGCCGAATGAATCAGGAGCCGCTGCCTCTCCTGGGCGCCAGCTTTTCAAACACTAACGGCTCCCGGGCCTCGAGCCACAGCCGTTGGGGTAGAGGGGAAGATTCCACTCAGGAGCGGGGGGGGGAAGGAGGAGGGATGGTGTTGGGGAATACTGGGATCTTTCACCTGCACCAACCCCCCCCCCCCCATTTGTGATTTGGTCTTTCCGCCCCGCCCTCGAGCTGGTCAGCCCTAAAATGTCATCGGGGGGATGGGTGGGGGGCGAGAAGGGAATATCAGGAAAGGGGGTTAGGGTGTTGAGGTGGGAAAATTGTTTGGGAGAGGGTGTCGGGTAATGGGGAAGGGGAGCAGACAGGATGGGAATCTGTGTAAGTGGGGGGGGGGGAGATGAGATGGAGGATTGGAATGTGGGAGATGAGGTGGGCAACTGAGGGAAGGGGAGAGTCAAGAGGGAAGATTGGAATGTGGGAGATGAGGTGGGCAACTGAGGGAAGGGGAGAGTCAAGAGGGAAGGGGGGATTAAGGGGAAGAGATGAGGTGGGGGACTGGGAGGGGGAGATGTTGTCAGGGACAGGGCAAAAAGTAGAAAGTTGCAATGGGCAGTAAGGGTATGAGATGGGGATTGAGAAACTTGAAGTGGAGGGTGCATAAGAATCTAACAAATAGAAGGAATAGACATTACAGCCCCTCAACCTAAATATGTTCAACTGCAAGCCCTTATCACCTGTCATTCAAAATATCAATATGATGTGGAGGTGCTGGTGTTGGGCTGGGGTGGACAAAGTTAAAAATCACAACACCAGCTTATACTCTTCAACAGGTTTATTTGGATGTACAAGCTTTCGGAGGCACTGCTCCTTCAGATCGCTAGTGGAGTCATCGGGCACAATTTATAGCAAGCAATTGTAGTATCACATGACTGATGTGATCAGAATATCATCAGTGATCTTTGTGAATGTATCTGTTGAGTGGGCATCCACAACTCTTTAGGGTCGAGAACTCCAAAAATTCATATGCCTTTGAATGAAGTTATGGGTATGGAGAGACAATGTAAGTAGGGCTCTCAGACAGATAATCAGCCATGATCATGTTGAAGTAGGCTAGATTGGCTGAATTTCTTCTGTTTTCTGTATTTCTAAGTTTTCTCATCTCCATTCTAAGTGATCAGTGCCTTAGTCTGAGCCGTTGATTCTATAGTTTTGATTTTCCATTTCTGTAATGTCCTTTACTGGCAGCCATCCTATTTCATCTGTCTTCCCCTGCATTGTATCCTACCATTTTTCCCAGTGAAATTTTCTGTCCTAATTTAATTCATTCTGAACAAGAGCAATTCTATCCCAATTCCCTTCCTCAAAATTGTTCCATTCTAAATAAACCAAGCGAGACCCTTCATGTAGCAATACGCCTGTTATTTCAAGTTAATGGACACCTCAACCTGTCACTGTTTGGACATGATTTATATTCACCCATGCTCTAAAACTAACATCTGCCTACTTGGTGAATAAACAACCATATTTCACTTCAAAATAGTGATTTTGTATTATGATTTGAGAGATTCATATTCTTTCAAACACAAATCTAGCATTGCTACAACTGCAAGGAGTGGGTATTTTCTCTTGTTAACACTTCATTGCCAAGAGGCTTGGTACCAGCTGATGACACGTCACATGTCATCAAATATATTGATTGTGCTTGTTTATAAACCAAAGCAAATTACCTCCTGGAAGTAGGCATGGTGGCTCAGTGGTTAGCACTGCTGTCTCAGTGACCTGGTTTGATTCCACCTTTGGCAACTGCAAACTCCACACAGACATTTTCCCAGGGCCTGTGTGGATTTCCTCCTGGTTATGCAATTACCTCCCACAGTCCGAAGATGTGCAGGTTAGGTGGATGGGCCATGCTAAATTGCCCATTGTGTCCAGGGATGTACAGGCTAGGTGCATTTACCATGGGAGTCCAGGTTTACCAGGATAGAGTAGGGATGTGCCCTGGGTGGACTTGATGAGCTGAATGGCCTGTTCCACACTGTAGGGATTCTGTGATGGTACCTGCTGGGGTCTCCCAGCAGCACTGATTTAACAAGTGCATGTGCAGTATTTCTAAAGATGCTGACTGCCACTGTGGAACGTGCTCGGTGTCTCTTGCCAAAATGCCTGTATGGACCCTGCTCCATTAATCAGTCTCCGTGCCGGCCTAACCTTTGCTCTCTCACCGTGCTCCAGAGCTACCTGCCCTGAATGTCAGCTTGTTTGCATTGCCTAGTAATGAAATCTTCAGTGATTTGTTTACATATAAAATGTACTCTTAAGTTTTGTGGGAAGTGGCGGCAGTTTCGATGTATTTTTCTGTATTAAAGTTTGTTGTTTTTTTGCCTCTGGGTAGAGAAAGGAGGATGATGGGTGCATGCTGTTTTTTTTCGAAGCGGCCACGTCCTGAGGGGAGGGACCGGCGGCTGCCTCTGCAGCAGCCCCGGCTCTCTGATCTCCTTCCTGCGGCTGAGATGCACGCGAGGCCGGGGTTCTAGACTTATAATGTCGGCCCTAATTCAGGAAGGGGCAGAAACCCAGTCCCTATGACTCTTTTTTTTTTGCTTAAGTTGGTAAGTATGTTGTGGTCTGTCATTTTCTCCGGTTCAAGTCTTTCTGACGATTCCCTCGTTGCAAGTAGCAGCCGCTGCTCAAGTTCCTTCTCATTTTGTATAAGGAAGCTGGATCGTTGTTTACAAACTGTTCCCGTTCTGAGACAGGCTTGAATGTCACCCATCTTGAAATAACCCTGTCGGCTGGCTGCTCATTGTTCACATCTGTATTCTCACATAAACAAAGTTGAAGAAACAGGCTGCAGTTCACTTTGTCATCTACACATTTCCCCTGATATTTGTTGTATTTACTTGCCGAGTATTAATTCTTTTTACTGTAGCACAGCGTTAATTTGACATCGCAAAATCAAATATTTTGGTTAAACTTTGTTGTTTTATTCCACTATTACAATAGTGAATAATGAAAAAGAACAAAGCATTGGTATTTGTAATGCGCATCACTTGGCAGTTCTCTTGAAGCAAGCATTGTAGTTTCAACATTCAAAGAGAACAGACATGTTTACATCTTTTGTAAACAGAGCAGTGAATCACTTTCAAGTCAGAATGGACAGTCCAATTTGGCAGAGAGAATAATAAAGAAGCATATTAACCAAATGGTGAAAAGTAGAGCATTGGGATGCAAAGAGATCTGGGTGTTCCAATACATGCATCACAGAAGATTAGTATGCAGGTACAGCTAGTAATCAGGAAAACTTAACAGATTCTTTGGTTTATTGCGTGGAGAATTGACTGCAAAAGAAGGGATGTTATGCTGCAGTTATGCAGAGCATTGATGAGACCGCAACTGGAGGACAGTGTATACAGCACTGGTCAATGTACTTACGGAAAGATATTAATATGTTGGAAGCAGTCCAGAGAAGGTTCACTGCATCAGTAGCTTTAATGAGCGAATGCTTGAAGAGGGAAGGCTGGGCAGTCTAGGCCTGCACATCTGGAGTTTAGAAGAATCAGAGGTGACTTAATTGAAACTTCAAGATCCTGAAGGGGCTACTGGATGGAGGTTTTTTTGAGAGAATCAAGAACCCTGGGTCATAGTTCAAAAATAAAAGAAACCCATTTAAAATAGAGATGAGGAATCTTTTTACACTCTGATGCTTGAATCTCTGGAATTCCTTTCCTCAAGAGGCAACAATTACAGAATCTTAAATATTTTTAAGGCAGAGGTAGATGGATTCTTGGGGATGAATGATTATCATGGGTTTGCAGGAATGCAGGGTTGAGATTTAAATCAGATCAGCCCTGATCTTGAATGGCACAGCAGGCTTGAGGGGCAGAGTGGCGTAGTCTTGTTCTTTTTTCATATGTTTCTTTAGATTGGAGGGAAATTTTTGGGTTGAGTTTTTAGCAAATACGTGAAATCATTTGAAATCTTCTCCTTCTGTAATCCCAAGGAATTGAAATATGATGTAGAACGTAGAACATTACAGCACAGTACAGGCCCTTTGGTCCTCGATGTTGCACTGACCTGTGGAATCAAACTGAAGCCTGTCTAACCTACACTACTCCGTTCTTGTTCATATGCCTATGCTGTGACTATTTAAATGCCATTAAAGTTGGTGAGTCTACACTGTTGCAGGCGTTGCATTCCACGCCGTTACTATTCTGAGTAAAGAAACTACCTCTGACATCTGTCCTATATCTATCACCCCTCAATTTAAAGATCTGTCCCCTCGTGCTAGCTATCGTCATCCTGTGAAAAAAGCTCTCACTGTCCAACCCATCTGATCCTCGGTGATTATCTTATGTCTCAAGTCTCCTCTCAACCATCTCCTCTCTAATGAAAACAACCTCAAGCCCCTCAGCCTTTCATTGGAAGACCTTCCTCTCTACCCTTTCCAAAGTTTCCACATTCTTCCTATAATGCGGTGACTAGAACTGTATGCAATACTCCAAATGTGGCGACACCAGAGTTTTGTAAAGTTGCAGCATGATCTCATAGTTCCAAAACTCAGTCCCTCTACCAATAAAATCTCTAACACACTGTATGCCTTCTTAACAACCGTATCAACCTGGGTGGCAACTTTCAAGGATCTATGGGACACTGAGATCTCTCTACTTGTCTACACTACCAAGAATCTTTCCATTAGCCCAGTACTCTGCATTCCTGTTACTCCTTCCAAAGTGAATCATCTCACACCTTTCAGCATTAAGCACCATTTGCCACTTCTCAGCCCAGCTCCAGAGCTTACCTATGTCTCTCTGAAACCTACAACATCCTTTGTCACTATTCACAACTCTACCGACCTTAGTGTCATCTGCAAATTTACTAACCCATCCTTCTATACCCTCATCAAAGTCAGTTATATAAATGACAAACAACAGTGAACCCAAAGCAGGTCCTTGTGGTACACCACTAGTAACTGAACTCCAGGATGAGTGTATCCCATCAACCACCACCCTCTGTCGTCTTTCAGCTAGCTAATTTCTGATCCAAACGGCTAAATCACCCTTAATCCCAAGCCTCAGTATTTTCTGCAATAGTCTACCGTGGGGAACCTTATCAAGTACCTTGCTGAAATCCATATATACCACATCAAGTGCTTTTCCCTTATCCTGTTCGGTCACTTTCTCAAAGAACTCAATAAGGTTTGTGAGGCATGACCTACCCTTCACAAAACAGTGTTGACTAGCTCTAATCAACTTATTCAACTCTAGATGATCTTAAATCCTATCTCCTATAATCCTTTTCAACACTTCACCCACAACTGAAGTAAGGCTCCCAGGTCTATAATTTCTAGGGTTGTCTCTACTCCCCCTTTTTGAACAAGGAAACATTTGCTATCCTTCAGTCTTCTGGCAGTATTCCTGTGGACAATGACGATGTAAAGATCAAAGCCAAAGGCTCTGCAGTCTCCTCCCTGGCTTCCCAGAGAATCCTAGGATAAATCCCATCTGGCCCAGGGGACTTATCTATTTTCACACTTTCCAAAATTGGTAACACCTCCGTATGCATCTCAATGCCATCCAGTCTATAGCCTGTATCTCAGTATTGTCCTCGTCAACCATGTCTTTTTCTAGTGTGAATACTGATGAAAAGTATTCATTTAGCCATTCCCATCTTTTCTGACTCCACTTCCCACTACGCTGCTTGATTGGAGCAAATCTTACTCTAGTCTTTTTTTTATTCTTGATATAGCTGTAGAAAGCCTTAGGATTTTCCTTGATCCTATCTGCCAATGACTTCTCATGTCCCCTACTGGCTCCTCTTAACTCTCTCTAAGTTTTTCCTGGCTAACTTGTAATTCTCAAGCGCCCGAACTGAGTCATCTCATCTCATCTGTGAACATAAGCCACCTTCTTCCTCTTGATAAGACATTCAACTTCCTTAGTAAACCACGGCTCCTGCGCTCGACAACCTCTTCCCTGCTTGACTGGTACATACTTATCAAGGACCCTCAACAGCTGGACCTTGAATAAGCTCCATATTTCTATTGTGTCCATCCCCTGCAGTTTCCTTCCCCATCCTATGCATCCGGAATTCTGTCTAATTGCAGCGTAATTGCCTTTTCCCCCAGCTATAACTGGTTCACTGCGGTATATACGTATTCCTTTCCGCCACTAAAGTAAACCTAACTGAATTGTGGTCACTATTGTCGAAGTGTTCACCTACCTCCAAATCTAACACCTGGCCAGGCTCATTATGCAGTACCAAATCTAATGTGGTCTCTCCCCTTGTTGGCTTATCGATATGCTGTGTCAAAAAACCCTCTTGCATGCATTGGAGAAAAACCAACCCATTTAAAGAACTTAAACTATGATATTCCCAGGTAAAAACAATGACTGCAGATGCTGGAAACCAGATTCTGGATTAGTGGTGCTGGAAGAGCACAGCAGTATAGGCAGCATTCAAGGAGCTTCGAAATCGACATTTCGGGCAAAAGCCCTTCATCAGGAATAAAGGCAGTGAGCCTGAAGCATGGAGAGATAAACTAGAGGAGGGTGGGGGTGGGGAGAGAGTAGCATAGAGTACAATGGGTGAGTGGGGGAGGAGATGAAGGTGATAGGTCAAGGAGGAGAGGGTGGAGTGAATAGATGGAAAAGAAGATAGGCAGGTCGGACAAGTCCGGACAAGTCAAGGAGACAGTAACTGAGCTGCAAGTTTGAAACTAGGATGAGGTGGGGGAAAGGGAAATGAGGAAGCTGTTGAAGTCCACATTGACTCCCTGGGGTTGAAGTGTTCTGAGGCGGAAGATGAGGCGTTCTTCCTCCAGGCGTCGGGTGGTGAGGGAGCGGCGGTGAAGGAGGCCCAGGACCTCCATGTCCTCGGCAGAGTGGGAGGGGGAGTTGAAATGTTGGGCCACGGGGCGGTTTGGTTGATTGGTGCGGGTGTCTCGGAGATGTTCCCTAAAGCGCTCTGCTAGGAGGCGCCCAGTCTCCCCAATGTAGAGGAGACCACATCGGGAGCAACGGATACAATAAATGATATTGGTGGATGTGCAGGTGAAACTTTGATGGATGTGGAAGGCTCCTTTAGAGCCTTGGATAGAGGTGAGGGAGGAGGTGTGGGCACAGGTTTTACAGTTCCTGCGGTGGCAGGGGAAAGTGCCAGAATGGGAGGGTGGGTCGTAGGGGGGTGTGGACCTGACCAGGTAGTCACGGAGGGAACGGTCTTTGCGGAAGGCGGAAAGGGGTGTGGAGGGAAATATATCCCTGGTGGTGGGGTCTGTTTGGAGACGGCGGAAATGTCGGTGGATGATTTGGTTTATGCGAAGATTGGTAGGGTGGAAGGTGAGCACCAGGGGCGTTCTGTCCTTGTTATGGTTGGAGGGGTGGAGTCTGAGAGCGGAGATGCGGGATGTGGATGAAATGCGTTGGAGGGCATCTTTAACCATGTGGGAAGGGAAATTGGAGTCTCTAAAGAAGGAGCCAATCTCGTGTGTTCTGTGGTAGAAATGGTCCTCCTGGGAGCAGATCCGGCGGAGGAATTGGGAATACGGGATGGCACTTTTGCAAGAGGTGTAATCCAGGTAGCTGTGGGAGTTGGTGGGTTTGTAAAAAATGTCAGTGTCAAGTTGGTCGTCATTAATGGAGATGGAGGGGTCCATGAAGAGGAGGGAGTGTCAGAGATGGTCCAGGTAAATTTAAGGTCAGGGTGGAATGTGTTGGTGAAGTTGAATTGCTCAACCCCCTCGCGGGAGCACGAGGTGGCGCCAATGCAGTCATCAGTGTAGCAGAGGAAGAGGTGGGGAGTGGTGCTGGTGTAATTACGGAAGATCAACTGCTCTACGTAGCCAACAAATAGACAGACACAGCTGGGGCCCATACGTGTGCCCATGGCTACCCCTTTGGTCTGGAGGAAGTGGGAGGATTCAAAGGAGAAACTGTTAAGGGCGAGGACCAGTTCGGCCAAACAAATGAGAGTGTCGGTGGAAGGGTACTGTTGGGGACGTCTGGAGAGGAAAAAATGGAGGGCTTGGAGGCCCTGTTCATGGCGGATGGAGGTGTAGAGGGGTTGTATATCCATGGTGAAGATGAGGCATTGGGGGCCAGGGAAACGGAAGTCTGGGAGGAGGTGGAAGGCGCGGGTGGTGTCTCAAACGTATGTGGGGATTTCCTGGACTAGGGGGGATAGGACGGTATCGAGGTAGGTAGAGAGGAGTTCAGTGGGGCAGGAGCATGCTGAGACAATGGATTGGCCAGGGTGGTCAGGCTTGTGGATCTTGGGAAGGAGGTAGAACCGGGCAGTGCGGGGTTCCCACACTGAGGTTGGAAGCTGTGGGTGGGATATCTCCTGAGGTGATGAGGTTCTGTATGGTCTGGGAGATGATGGTTTGGTGATGGGGGGGTGGGGTCATGGTCGAGGGGGCAATAGGGAGAGGTGTCCTCAAGTTGGTGTTTGGCTTCAGCGGTGTAGAGGTCAGTGCGCCAGACTACCACTGTGCCCCCTTTATCTGCTGGCTTGATGGTGAGGTTGGGATTGGAGCAGAGGAATTGGAGGGCTGCGCGTTGTGAGGGTGAGAGGTTGGAGTGGGGGAGGGAGGTAGACAGGTTGAGGCGGTTAATGTCCCGGCGGCAGTTGGAAATGGAGGTCGAGGGCAGTCAACATTTGGAAAGTTCAAGTCCCCCATAACAACTAACCTGTCACACTCTCTCCTATTGAGAATTAACTTTGTTAAACTATCCTCTTCATCTCTGGAACTATTTGGAGGCCTACAGAAAACTCCCAACAGGGTAACTCTCTTTTCCTGTTTCTAGTCTCAGCCCATACTACCTCAGTAGGCAAGTCCTCAAACATCCTTTCTGCAACCGATGTTCTCCTTTGAAGCTGCTGCCTGCTATATAAGGGTGTTGTTAAATTTGAAAGGGTTCACAAAGATTTACAAGGATTTTGCTGAGGTTGGAGGGTTTGAGCTATAGGGAGAGGCTGAATAGGCCGGGGCTATCTTTCCCTAGAGAGTTGGAGGCTGGGGTGGACCTTAATAGAGGTTTATAAAATTATGAGGGGAGGGGATAATGTGAATAGTCAAGGTGGTTTTCCCAGGGAAGCGGAATGCTAAACTATTGGGGATATTGACAACCACCTGATGAAGGAGCAGCACTCTGAAAGCTCGTGGTTCCAAATCAGCCTGTTGTGATTTTTTTTAACTCTGTGTGATCCTATGTTATTGGGGATTGAGAAAATAGAGCTTAACGAAATTTATAACAACAAGAGACTTTGTTGTGATTCTGTTCGCCAAGCTGGGAATTTCGTCCCCTGTCTAGGTGACATCCTCAGTGCTTGGGAGCCTCCTGTGAAGCGCTTCTGTGATCTTTCCTCCGGCATTTGTGGTGGTTTAAATCTGCCGCTTCCGGTTCAGTTCCAGCTGACCGTTGCGGTGGCCGGTATATTGGGTCCAGGTCGATGTGCTTATTGATTGGATCTGTGGATGAGTGCCGTGCCTCTAGGAATTCCCTGGCTGTTCTCTGTTTGGTTTGTCCTATAATAGTAGTGTTGTCCCAGTCGAATTTGTGTTGCTTGTCATCTGCGTGTCTGGCTACTAAGGATGGCTGGTCGTGTCGTTTCTTGGCTAGTTGGTGTTCATGGATGTGGATCGTTAGCTGTCTTCCTGTTTGTCCTATGTAGTGCTTTGTGCAGTCCTCGCGTGGGATTTTGTACACCACATTGGTTTTGCTCATGCTGGGTATCGGGTCCTTCGTTCTGGTGAGTTGTCTGAGAGTGGCTGTTGGTTTGTGTGCTGCTATGAGTCCTAGTGGTCGTAGTAGTCTGGCTGTCAGTTCGGAAATGCTCTTGATGTATGGTAGTGTGGCTAGTCCTTTGGGTTGTGGCATGTCCTTGTTCCGTTGTCTTTCCCTTAGGCATCCGTTGGTGAAATTGCATGGGTATCTGTTTTTGGCGAATACGTTGTATAGGTGTTCTTCCTCTTTTTGCAGTTCTGGTGCACTGCAGTGTGTTGTGGCTCTTTTTGAATAGTGTCTTGATGCAACTTCTTGTGTGTGTTGGGGTGGTTGCTTCCGTGGTTCAGGACTTGGTCTGTGTGAGTGGCTTTCCTGTAAACCTTTGTGGTGAATTCTCCATTCGGTGTTCTCTGTACCATCACGTCTAGGAATGGGAGTTGGTTGTCCTTTTCTTCCTCTCTAGTGAATCGGATTCCTGAGAGTGTGGCGTTGATGATCCGGTGTGTGTCCTCTATTTCTGTGTTTTTAATGATTACAAAGGTATCATCTACATATCTGACCCAGCGTTTGGGTTGAATTTGCGGAAAGACTGTTTGTTCTAACCTTTGCATTACCGCTTCTGCTATGAGTCCAGAGATGGGTGAACCCATGGGTGTGCCATTGATTTGTTCATATATTTGGTTGCTGAATGTGAAGTGTTGTGAGGCACAGGTCCAGTAGTTTGAGTATGCCGTCTTTGTTGATAGGTTCAATGTCCTGTTGTCTATTCTGTATGCCCAGCAGGTTGGCTATTGTTTCTCTGGCTAGGGTTTTGTCGATAGAAGTGAATAGTGCCGTTACATCGAATGAGACCATGGTTTCTTCCTTGGCTATGTGTATATTTCTGATGATGTCCAAGATGATGGACATTGAACCTATCAACAAAGACGGCATACTCAAACTACTGGACCTGTGCCTCACAACACTTCACATTCAGCAACCAAATATATGGACAAATCAACGGCACACTCATGGGTTCACCCATCTCTGGACTCATAGCAGAAGCGGTAATGCAAAGGTTAGAACAAACAGTCTCTCCGCAAATTCAACCCAAACTCTGGGTCAGATATGTAGATGATACCTTTGTAATCATTAAAAACACAGAAATAGAGGACACACACCGGATCATCAACGCTACACTCTCAGGAATCTGATTCACTAGAGAGGAAGAAAAGGACAACCAACTCCCATTCCTAGACGTGATGGTACAGAGAACACCGAACGGAGAATTCACCACAAAGGTTTACAGGAAAGCCACTCACAGACCCAAGTCCTGAACTACGAAAGCAACCACCCCAACACACACAAGAAGTTGCATCAAGACACTATTCAAAAAAGCCACAACACACTGCAGTGCACCAGAACTGCAAAAAGAGGAAGAAGAACACCTATACAACGTATTCGCCAAAAACAGATACCCATGCAATTTCACCAACGGATGCCTAAGGGAAAGACAACGGAACGAGGACATGCCACAACCCAAAGGACTAGCCACACTACCATAAATCAAGAGCGTTTCCGAACTGACAGCCAGACTACTACGAGTACTAGGACTCCTAACAGCACACAAACCAACAGCCACTCTCTGACAACAACTCACCAGAATGAAGGACCCGATACCCAGCATGAGCAAAACCAATGTAGTGAACAAGATCCCATGCAAGGACTGCACAAAGCACTGCATAGGACAAACAGGAAGACAGTTAACGATCCGCATCCATGAACACCAACTAGCCACGAAACAACACGACCAGCTATCCTTAGTAGCCAGACACGCAGATGACGAGCAACATGAATTCGACTGGGACAACACTACTATTATAGGACAACAGAGAACAGCCAGGGAATTCCTAGAGGCATGGCACTCATCCACAGATTCAATCAATAAGCACATCGACCTGGACCCAATATACCGGCCACTGCAACGGACAGCTGGAACTGACAAACCGGAAGCGGCAGATTCAAACCACTACAAATGTCAGAGGAAAGATCACAGAAGCACTTCACAGGAGGCTCCCAAGCACTGAGGATGTCACCTAGACAGGGGACGAAACGTCTGCAACACAAATTCCCAGCTCGGCGAACAGAACCACAACAACGAGCACCCGAGCTACGAATCTTCTCTCAAACTTTGAACAAGAGACTTTCTTCTTTTCACTTTACAAGTGTGTTGATTGGGCCGATTTGAAGGGGTAATGGAAACCAAGTTTACCTTTTGTATTGGTGTAGTCCAATGGGTTGCAACTATGGGATTTATTTCTTTGATGTTGTCCAAGTTTAGAAGCATTTAGAAAGTGACAAAAATCTCTCGTGCCATAACTTCATTTGCACAGTAACATCGTTATTCAATCAACCTTGTTGCAAATAGTGATTCTTGGAGCATCTGGATCATCATCTTTTATTAATGCAGCGCATTTAGTTCTCTTGCAACTGTTGAGAATGGGCTCTTTAGATTCAAGAGGAATTTTACTTCTGATTCTGAAGTATGGTCTCAGATGAAATGTTAACTTGTCTCTTGTTTCTCTTTGGTACTGCTCTGTCTGCTTCAAGCATTTACTGACTTCACTTTGCAATTATTTTAAATCTTAAAATATAAAGACAACTGTCCTGTGAGGTATATTGTTAAAGAAAATGAAAGTGATGTACAGATGACTTGAGTTGGTACTGCCTCATAAGATCAAAAGAAATGGGAGCACGTGTAGGCTTTCAAACCTCCTTCAAATTCAACAAGATCATGGATGACCTGAGTGCACCCCTCATGTTCTTTCATACTGTTTGCCCCATAACCTTTGACTCCCTTGTCGGTCAATAATCTGTCCGGCTCAGCCTTAATGACCTAACCACCATTACTTCCTGTGGTAGAGAATTTAAAAGACTAGAATTCATCTGAAAGAAAATAAAACCCACTTAATCTTCTTTTTATTTGTTGGTAAACTGTGCTTCCTAATTATAAGTTTTCTCATAGGAGGAAATATTTTCCCAGCATCGACTCTGTAAAACACTCTCTGGATTGTAATATGTTTTGATTCGATCACCTCTCTGAAATCCAAGGAGTAAAAGGTCAACCTCTCCTCATTAGACAAACTCCATCATTCCAGGAATCAACCTAACAAACCTTCTCTGGCAGTATACTCCTTTCTTGAATAAGAAATCCAGAGCTGTACATAGTACTGAGTACAGTCTCACCGATGTCCCACAGAGGAAGGAAGACTTCTCTAATTTTATACTCAATCACACTTTTGATAAAGATCAACATTCCACTTGCCTTCCTAATTATTTACTGTAGCTATATATATGCTAAAGTTCTCTGATACTTGTACAAGCACAGCCAGGCTTCTGCAATTGAGCTCCATTGAAATAATCATCTGCTTTTCTGTTTTGCTGTTGATGTCCTCCAATGCCTTGCACTGTCTCACGTTATGTTCCAGCTGCCTTTTTCTTTGTCCTTGCATTTATCCTATCATTGGCATAATAATAATCTAACTGGAATCCCAATCTAAAACTCCATGCTAATGTTGTGGGATCATGGGTTTACATCTTACCATGGTAGATCATGACATTTGAATTATTTAAAAATCAGTATCACTCTGTATCTTTGTCACAACTTGCTTTCTTACCTACCTTTATATCATCTGAAAATTTAACTATAATTTAGCCCGTCCCTCCTTCAAATTCATTAATGAAGTCATGAATACTTGAGATTCCAACACTGATCCTTGGTTCACAACACTTTTAAACTTTATTCACTCATGGGATGTGAGCCAGCATGCATTGCCCATCCTTTGTTGCCTTTGGGAAGACAAGGGAGTGAGCTTAGTATTTGCCAACCTGCAAATGTTTCGATTATCCTGATTTTCTTTCATGTTTGTACATTCTTAATGCGTATTACAATATCATCCCCAACATTGAGTTTTAAATTTCTACACTCTTCTACATGACCTTTTTATGTTATCAAAGGCCTTTTGGAAATCTGGATACACTGAGTTCCCTTTCATCATAATTTCATAGAATTTAATAAACCATTAGATATTAAATATTATTTTAGTAAAATGTTATTTTCTGTACAATACCATGTTGACTACCACTTGATAATCAGAGGGTTAGATAGGGTGGACAGTGAGAGCCTTTTTCCTTTAAGAAGGTTAACATGAGGGGACATAGCTTTAAATTGAGGGGTGATAGATTTAGGACAGCTATCGGGGAGTCGTTTTTTTTACTCAAGTGCAGTAGGGGCGTGGAACGGCCTGCCTACAACACTAGTAGACTTGCCGATGTTAAAGACTTTTAAATGGGCATAGGACATATATCTGGATAATAATGGAATAGTGTAGGTTAGATGGACATCAGATTAATTTCACAGGTCGGTGCAACATCGGGGGATGAAGGACCTGTACTGCGCTGTAACATTCTATAACTGCATGATTTTATGATTTTTAAAAAATGTCTTGCTGCTACCTCCCTAATATGGTTTCTAGCTTTCTCCTAATGACACGTTAGACTAAATGGCCTAGAGTTTGTTTGTCTCCCTCTTTTTTTGAAAGTTTTTTTTTAAAAAAAGGATGTTCCAAGGAGTTTTCATATTGGACTCGAAACATTAACTCTGCTTCTCTGTCCCAAATGCTGTGCTACCTGTGTAGTTTGTATAGCACTTAACAGATTTTGTTTGTCTTCTCTATAGAATATATGGTATTCTAAGAACAGGAGAAAAGCAGCAGGAAAAAGAAATATGAGGAACTTAAAACGTTCTCAGAAAACTAATGAATCTAAAGCATGACCAGACCCCTGGATCTGCTGACTTACATTTCCAGGTCATGAAGGGAGATGATGTCGAGATACAGATACATTGGTTGTAATCTTGTAAAAATTCCTTTGCTTTGAAAAGGCCCTAGAAAGTTAGAAAGCTTCAATGTTATCATAGATAGGAGCGAAATACTTTGGATACTGGAAATTTCAAGCAAACACAGAAAATGTTGGTGAAACTCACAGGTCTGGTAGTCCCTGTGATGAGAGAAATATTTTTCAAGTCCAATATAAACTCTGTTCAACAGTGCTACAGTTTTAATAAATCTGATCTGAAGATAATCAAATATTACTATTTTGGAGACTTCGAAGTATAAAAAGTAAAGGTGGGACATGTTGAACATAGATTTCAATATTCCCCACAAAACTGATGGTTAGAGTTCCAGGGTCTTGATACAGTCATGATGAAGGAATGGCAACATGTATTCCAAGCCTGGATGCTGTTTTATGGAAAGTAATTTGGAGGAGACAATATTCCTAAGCTCTTGTTCCCCTTGTCTAACTGTTTGAGGTCATGAAATTGTGAAACGATGCAGAAAAAGGCTTACTGCAGTATCCTGTAAAATAAACACTGCAGTTACAGTACAACAGTGAGGAAATCTATGTTCAGATCTGTACAAGAGTTAGTAATCTTAAGCCATTTTAAATTTAGTCAAAAATTCAATACGTAAAAAGCTGAACTGCTGTTATTCAAATGACAATAATAATAAAAATAAGATAAAATTTGCTGTTTTCTAATAATCCTTTTTTCACTAATACTATTAGAAAGCTACAGAGAAGAGCTATCTGCAAATTAATTAACATCACAAGGTTCAGGGCCAGCAATAAAGAAACCTCAAGCTAAATTTGCATCCTAATGGTTGCTGATATTTGTGGCTAGTCTCATAGCGCATATTTCATTCTCTTTAATTTAATCAGTGTTTCTCAAATAACAAAAATGGTATTTGATTTTAACATTTTAAAGTAGTCCGTAACATTCCAAAATTATTGATAAATGTCTGCTTCCTGTAACAAAATAGACCACTTTGTAGCAAAACAACCACGAGCAAGGGCCACAATTAGTTCCTTTATTGGTGTATACATCTGCCTCTGCTTGTGGTTTGCTTGTTACCTGAAGGTAATATGAGAGCCTGAGACAGACAGGAGCATGAGTAGACCATATAATTGGTGGAGCTTGCTTTGCTATTCAGTGGCTGATCATTAGCTTCAATTGCACTTTGCCACTTGGAAGGTGTAATGCTTTGGAAACCCAGTTGTGTCAAAAGGAATTCAAAGCACTACATTGGCCCCAGCTTGTTTGCAAGAGTTGCTGGGAAGTGACATATTTAGACATATCTTTGGGCTTTATCCCAGATATTTTTTCAGGTTTAAATCTCTTATTCTTCAATTCTTCCAAAAATCTATAAGACTGTAAAGATATTTGCCCATGGCTGAGTTTCTGGTTGCCAATGAGCCTGCGTAGTACATGTCTAGGGGCCGAACATCCTCTGTTCCTCTGAAGTTTTAGATTAAAGCCATGAGGTGCACAGTTTCCACATCTTGGAAAGAGAAGGCATTGCCCATGGAGCAGCTGTATCCCAACAGGAAGACAGTTGGACATTTGCTCTTTTACTGTGTTGTTGCTAGCCAGCAGTGTAGGCTGAAAATAGGAAGCATGTTGGTGCATAGAAGTGGAAAGCATGCTAATTCATTTCACCCATACACCAGGCACATCACATTTACTTTTGGATACAACAGAAAAAGTAAGTGCTCTGAACTGGATTTTGATTTGGTTTTAAAATCAGTCAAGTGGACTGAGACAGAAGTAGACAGGAGGCTGCAAGAAAACAGCAAGCCAGGCAGCATCAGGGAGGTGGAGACATTGACATTTCGGATGTAACCCTTCAGGACTGGGGTGGGTGTATGGGGAGCTGCAGATAAAGGGGGTGGTGGGGGGACAGGCTGGTGAAGTGGAGAGAGGTGAAGACAGGCGGAGGGTACAAACTGGTGGGTCAGTGGGTGGAATGAATCCAGTAGGTGACAGAGGGGGGTGGGGGGAGAACTGCTGGGAAGGGAGTCGGGGGTCGGAAGGGGAAGTTATTTGAAATTGGAGAACTCAATGTTAAATCCTCCAGGCTGTAGGCTGCCCAGGCAGAGATGAGGATTGAGACGGAAAGCAAAGATAAAGGGTAGATATTTGATTGACAGGATGTGACAAGTGGTGTTCCCATGGGCCTGAATGTTTTCCCCATTTTTATTGATGACTTTGAAGTGATAAAATTGCGCATCAATGTTTAAAGGTGATGTTATTTTGGAGAAACAGTAAGCAGTTCAAATGGAAGCTAGAAACATAGATTAAATTAAGTGAATTCCTAGAGGAGTATAAGGAGCAGTATACATAAAGGTAAATCAAGAGGGCAAAAAGGGGGCATGAGATAGCTTTGATAAATAGTTAAGGAGACTCTAAAGGGATTCTATGTATACATTAAGGGCAAAAGAGTATTTAAGAAGAGAATATAGCCTCTTAAAGATTAACAAGGCCATCTATGTGTGGAACCACAGAAGTTTGGTTAAGATTCTAAATTAATATTTTGTCAATATTTACTGTGGAGAAGGCCTTGGAAGCTAGAGAACTTGAGGAAAGAACTAGTAATGTCTTGAAAAGAGTTCATATTACAGGAGAGGTGCTAGACGTCTTAAAACGCAAAGGTAGATAAATCCCTGGGATCTGATCAGATGTTTTCTCGAACTTTATGGGAAGCCAGGGAAATGATTGCTGGCCTCCTTGTTGAGATATTTGTATCATTGACAGCCACAGGTGAGGTGCTGGAAGACTGGAGGTTATCTAATGTGATTCTGTTATTTAAAGGCTGTAAGGAAAAGGCAGGGACCTATAGACTAGTGAGCCTTAAGTCGGAGATGGGTAAATTGTTGGTGTAGATTCTGAGAGATAGGATTTGCATGCATATAGAAAGGCAGTGACTGATTGGGATAGTCAGCATGGCTTTATGCATGAGAAACCATGTCTCTAACTTGACTGGGCATTTTTGAAGCAGTGACAAAGATTGATGAAAGTAGAGCAGTAGACATTGTCTATATGGACTTCACCTTGACGAGGTTCTGCTTGCTGGACTGGTCAGTAGAATTTGATTACGTGATAGGGGGAGCTAGCCAACTGGGGACACAATTGGCTTGAAGGTGGGAGACAGGGTGGTGGTGGAGGAGTGATATGCAGACTGGAGGCCTGTAACCAGCGGTGTGCTACAAGGATCGGTGCGGAGTCCACTATTTTTCTTCATTTACGTGAATGTAGGAGGTATGTTTAGTAAGTTTGCAGGTGACACCAAAGCACGTGGTCTATTGGACAGTGAAGATTATCTTAGTACACTGGGACTTTGTTTTTACCATCTGATCAATGACTGCAGATGCTGGAAACCAGAGTCTAGATTAGAGTGGTGCTGGAAAAGCACAGCAGTTCAGGCAGCATCCGAGAAGCAGTAAAACTAACGTTTCGGGCAAAAGCCCTTCATCAGTGATACAGGCAGAAAGCCTGAAGGGTGGAGAGATAAATGAGAGGAGGGTGGGGGTAGGGAGAAAGCATAGAGAACAATAGGTGAATGGGGGTGGGGATGAAGGTGATCTGTCAGAGGGAGGGCGGAGTGGATAGGTGGAAAGAAGGTAGGCAGGTAGGACAAGTCATGGGGACAGTACTGAGCTGGAAGTTTGGAACTGGGGCAAGGTGGGGGAAGGGGAAATGAGGAAACTGTTGAAGTCCACATTGATGCCCTGGGGTTGCCACATCTCACAGCTCTGCCCTCAGACCCCACCCCTCCAACCGTAACAAGGACAAAACTCCCCTGGTGCTCACCTTCCACTCTACCAACCTTCGCATAAACCAAATCATCCGCTGACATTTCCGCCACCTCCAAACGGACCCCACCACCAGGGATATATTTCCCTCCCCACCCCTTTTCCGCCTTCCGCAAAGACCGTTTCCTCCGTGACTACCTGGTCAGGTCCACGCCCCCCCTACAACTCACCCACCCATCCTGGCACCTTCCCCTGCCACCGCAGGAACTGTAAAACCTGCGCCCACACCACCTCCCTCACCTCTATCCAAGTCCCTAAAGGAGCCTTCTGCATCCATCAAAGTTTTACCTGCACATCCACTAATATCATTTATTGTATCCGTTGCTCCCGATGTGATCCCCTCTACACTGGGGAGACTGCACACCTCCTAGCAGAGCGCTTTAGGGAACATCTCCGGGACACCTGCACCAATCAACCACACCACTCTGTGGCCCAACATTTCAACTCCTGCTCCCACTCTGCCGAGGACATGGAGGTCCGAGGCCTCCTTCACTGCCGTTCCCTCATCACCAGATGCCTGGAGGAAAAACGCCTCATCTTCCGCCTCGGAACACCTCAACCCCAGGGCACCAATGTGGACTTCAATAGTTTCCTCATTTCCCCTTCCCCACCTCACCCCAGTTCCAAACTTTCAGCTCAGCCCTGTCCGCATGACCTGTCCTATCTGCCTATCTTCTTTCCACCTATCCACTCCACCCTCCTCCCTGACCTATCCCCTTCATCTCCTCCCCCACTCACCTATTGTACTCTGCTACTTTCTCCCTACCCCCCACCCTCCTCTCATCTATCTCTCCACCCTTCAGGCACTCTGTCTGTATTCCTAATGAAGGGCTTTTGCCCAAAATGTTGATTTTACTGCTCCTCGGATGCTGCCTGAACTGCTGTGCTTTTCCAGCACCACTCTGATCTAGACTTTGATCAGATGGGCCAATGGACAATGGAACTTAATTAAGTTAAACTACAAGGCAAACCAGGGCAAGACTCATAAGGTTCTGGAGAGTGTTGTTGAACAAATAAATCTAGGGCTGCAAGTGCACAGTTCTTTGAAATTGGGGTCACAGAGAGCCAGGATGGTGCAGACACTTGGCATGCTTGCCTTCATTGGTCAGAACATCGAGTATAGGAGTTGCATCATGTTGCAACAATACAGAATGTTGTTGAAGCCACTTTTAGAATACTGTGCATAATTTTGGTCCCCTTCCTATAGGAAGGATGTTGTTAAACTTGAAAGGGCTCAAAAGAAGATTCACAAGGATGTTGCCAGGGTTTGAGCAACAGGGAGAGGCTAAATAGGGTTGGGCCATTTTTCCTGAAGCATCGGCGGCTGTGGGAGTGACCTTTATAGAGGGTTATAAAATCAAGAGCGGCATGGTTAGGGTGAATAGCCCAGTCTTTTTCCTCGGGTGGGTGAGTCTGAAACTAGAGAGCAAAAGTTTAAGGTGAGAGGAGAAAGATTTAGAAAGGATCTGAGGTTTAACTTTCACGCAGAGTGTGGTGCATGTGTGGAATGAGCTGCCAGAGGAAGTGTTGGAGGCTGTACAGTTACATCATTTGAAAGGCATCTGGATGCGTATATGATTCGGAAAGGTTTAGAGGGATATGGGCCAAATGCTAGCAAATGAGACTAGGTCAGATTGGGATGTCTGGTTGGCATGGATGAGTTGGATCGCAGGGTCTGTTTCCGTGCTGTATGACTGTTTCTAAATGGAAAATAGGAGCCAGGAGTAGGCCATTCACCTTTTCTAGCCTGCTACACGATTCATTATGATAATGGCTGACCATTTAATTCTATAGCTTGTTCATTCTTTTCCCCATATCCTTTGATTCTTTTAGCCCCACGTGTTATATTCAACACCTTTGTAAAATCAAGCGCTGTTGTGGTCTCAGATGCCTTCTGTGACAGCAAATTCCATTGGTTCATCGCTCTCTGGGTGAAGAAATTTCTTATCTCAGTCTTTAATGGTGTACTCTTATCCTTAAACTGTTATCCATAATTCTGGAAAGATGTTGCAAAAGAGTGGAGCAAAGTGAGATTTCTTCCTATTTGAACCTCTCAAAGATAGTCAAAAATTACAGAAATATTCAGTAGGGCTAGTGACACCTGCAGAGATGATGTGAACATTTCAGAAATCTGACTTCATCTGATGGAAAGTTATTGACAAAACATTAACTTTGTTTCTGTTTTTAAGGATGCTGCCAGATCTACTGTTTCCAGTATTTTCTGTTTTTATTTCCTGCGTTAACAGTATTTTGCTTTTGTAAGAAGTATTTCTAAAGATGAGAATCAAAAGACTATAGGTGAGCAAAGTGAGAGGTTTTAGGGATCAAATATTCCGATCATTTACAGCTACTGAGCAGTCATCCAAGGAGCAGTTCGGATGGTAATGAAATGTTAGTCTTTATCTCCCAAAAGGCATGTTTTTTTTAGTTTGCATTCTTTTCTTTTGCAGAATTGATTTATTATTGTCACATGTACCTTGATACAGTGACAACATTTCTTTTGCATGTAATAAAGGCAGATCATAAAAAAGTGCATTAGGTTAATAGAAGGGAGCAAAAAATACAACGAGAGGTCCATTCAGAGGTCTAATAACAGCAGGGGAGAAGCTGTTCTTGAATCTGTTGGTATGTGTTTTTTAAGCTTTTGTATCTTCTGCCTGACAAGAGGTAAGAAGAGATTATAACTTGGTCGGTAGGCGTCTTTGATTATGTTGGCCGCTTTTCTGAGAGGCAGCGGGAGGTATAGATGAAATTAGTGGAGAGAAGGCTTGTTTGTGTGATAGTCTGGGCTGTGTTCACACCTCTAGTTTTTTACGGTCCTGGGCAGAGCAGTTGCCATACTGAGCCATGATGCAATTGGATAAAATGCTTTCTAGTAGGTATGTATAAAAATATCTAAGTCTTTATGCTCATACTGAATTTCCTTAGCCTCCTAAGGAAATAGAGGCATTGTGCTTTCTTGACAGTAGCATCAACATGGGTGGACCAGGTCAGATTGTTAATGATCATCACTCCAAGGAATTTGATGCTTTCGATGATCTCCATCTCCGCACCATTGGCTTGCCCTCCACCTTGATTCCTGAAGGCAATGACCAGATCTTTTGTCTTGCTGATGTTGAAGGAGAGATTGTTATCTTTACACCATGCCACTGAGCACTTTCTTCTTCTTGTATTCTGTCTTGTTATTTGAGTTCTGGCCTTCATCCGCAAACCTGTCAGTGGGATTAGGACAAATTTGGCCAAACTGTCATGAGTGGACAGGGAGAAAAATAAAGGACATAACAAAACCCATTACCATCCTGACAAATATGCTGCACCACTATGTCCTATATATCTGTGAAAAGTGTCATGCAAGCCATCTCCCTGGCCTTACATGTATCTCTGTAACACCTGCATAGCAAGAACACCTACTTACAGCCTTGTGGGGCATCGGTGTTGAGGATTATTGTGGAGAAGGTGGTGTTGCCTATTCTCACTGGTTGCGGTCTGAGAGTCAGGAGGTTCTGAGTCCATTTGAGGAAGGCAGACCAGAGGTTTGGAGTCTCAGGATTTGGAGATTAGTTTGGTTGGAATTATGGCGGAGCTGTATTTAATGCACCCTGATGTAGGTGTTCTTGTTATCCAGGTGTTAGAGATGCGTGTAAGGCCAGGGAGATGGCTTGCATGACACTTTTCACAGGATATATAGGACATAGGGTGCAGCATATTTGTCGGGATGGTACTGGGTTTTTCTATGCCTCACTTTTGAGGCATATTGTAAAATTGAGTCCTGCTATTCCCAATACTATCAAAAAAAAATAAGCATTTTGTCAAAGAATGCAAAGTCTCCATTTTACCAATCTAATAGACTCAGACTAGTAGAAACATGGACCATGTGCAATATTGGAATTCCTATTTATTACACCTAACTGGGTTCTAATTGCATGTAAACAATTAAGGACTGTTCAGCATGTACTTCTACTAGTTAAAACTCTAACCCCCTTCTGAAATTCTTCTACAGACACTGATGAAAAGGAAATTATTGTTGTGAGTGGAATGAAACTTACTGAGTAAACAGTTTAATGGCACTAGTCACCAGATTCAGTGGGGTATTCCTTTTAGTTTCTCAAGTCCTTGGGTTCTCTGATTTTCCCATCAGCCTATTTCGCTTCTTCATAGGAGGCACAGAACAGATGGTTCATGAATGGTAAAAGTCTTTGGTTATAAGCAACAGCTTACTGCAACTGGTGAGGGAAAATAATTGACTCTTTTTAGCTTTTTTATTTTACTGGAGGAACAGACATGCACTACCTCCTCTTCCACAGTCCAAAGGCTTCTCGCTATATCATTCGCACCTACAAGCTGTTCATCCATCCACGAACCAATCAGAGTTGTCATCAGGCTGACAACTTTTGGCATTGACGACTGGTCACAATCTCAAACTAATCAGCTACTTTTTATCAGCCGAATCTCACTTTGTATACACACCCCAGTGTTGTGTGGTCTCTTCTCATATCTTCCACGACTGCTTGCAAAGTAGTAGTGTAAACACAATCTACTTCAGGAATTTGCCCTTTAAAAGACTAGCAATTGCCTCTTCCTCAGCCCTTTGTTATAAAACAGTCCTTTTCCCAATTCAGCACAATCAAAAATAAACTAAAATCAAAAGATGTGATCTGTAGTGTTTGGGTTAAATAATGAAGCAGTTTAAAAAGCTTGTTTCCTTTTGGGTTTCAGAGATTGAGAAGCAATGCAATCAAATTGCTTAAAACATTTTGATTGTGGAGACACAGAAAAGTGTTTCCCCGGTTGGAGAATACAGAATGGGCTTTAGCTTCAAATTCAAACTAGGTTAATCAGAAACAAAACCAGGAGGTAATTTTGCATCCAAAGGACAGTAGAAATTTGGAGTTGTTTCCATTAACAAGCTGTGGGTAGTAGGACAATTAAAGTCTGGGATAGATTTTTGTTAGTTAAGAATATTGAGCAAAGGTGAGCAAATAGAGTTGAAGGTATAGGTCCTCAATGATCCAAGTGAATTGTAGAATAGACCAAGAGGGGACCTCAATTTACAGAGGAGAGAATGAGGGCGAACTGATAGGAATACATTGGAGCAGTCAATAGACAAGTTTCCACTTCTAGAAAAAACACTAAAACTAGAGGAGCAGTTTAAAGATAAAGGGGTCTCGTGCTTTAAGATAAGGGGAAATTATTTTTGAAGGTTGTTAGCCTGTGAACTTCTGCATAGTGTTAGAAGCTAGGTAAAGACCAAATGTGTATTTGCTTCATTTAGACTTTGTACTAAAAAGGAAGATGCTGCTTTAAATAAAGGAGACTATGTAAAGAAATGGATACAGTCTTAAAAGTCATGTTTACTGGAGCACATTGTATAGAACTCGATGTTGTATTTTTCCAGCAACAGAGAGCAAAAGCAGACAGCGTGGAGCTGATGGTTTCTGAACAAAAGGAAAACTGCTTGACAACAGTGTTTTAATAGGCCCTGGTAATCTGGTCAGGAGCCTGTTTTTGTGTGCGCGTGCAGTAGAGAACCACCTGCAAAGAAAGCATCAAAAAATCTCTGGTGTGGTAATACTGGAAAGTCTCCAGTAATGGCTTCCACTCGCCTTTTCTCTGCATGTCCCATTTTGGAGGAATAAATTGCCTTCAAAGACAGTGAAAGGACAAACCGTCAACCACAAAACAATAAAAAACATCAATGTGCAAACAACCTTGTGTCAACATCAACTTTAAAAGAAAGCAAAAGAAACTGATTTAAAAAAAAACTTTTCTGATCCAAACTGGGGCTATTAAATTTTGTTTACTTGAGATTTTTCTCCTTTTCCACGCTTGTCTTTGTCTGTGAGGGGGAGGAAATTTAATAAAGGATAGGACTAAGTTATATAGAGAGTTATAAGTTAGCAATTCATATTTAATAAATGCTACTTGTTGCAACACAGGGTAAACCCCTCTACTAATTTTAAGCCCAACACACAGAAGCTTACCTCACTCTATAGACTGTTAAATTTCAAGAGGCAAAGAACTATCCCAGATTTCACTATATAAAGTAAAAATTAACAATTTTATTCTTTAGGTCCAACAGAGAACATTAGAACCACTATTTTCAACTTCTTTCTCTTAAACCTATCTTTTACCTCCCTTCTAGAATACTGGTCTGATTTTTAATAAAAACCCTGATTCTGATTTACAAAAAATAAATCACATTTCAAAACCAGTCAGCTTTGTCGATTCTCCTTTGTAGATTTTTCCAGGTGGTTTCAGTCTTCTGCTGCACAGACTTTTTGGACAGGTACCTTTCAGAGATCTATTTGGTTAGCAGTCCATACTTGTTGGTTTTTTTGGCAGTTCACCCCCTAACTATTCAAAATGTCCGGTTTTTTAATCCCGAAACATTTGGATCATTTCATTGGTTTGATGTCATAAAAATGCTTAATTCAAATTTGATTGGATTTTGTATCTGGGGCATAATTTAAACTGGCTGAATTTAAATTCATTTTTGTTACCTGACAACACAACTCCAGCTTTTTGTTTCAATCAAGTGTCACATTTTTACCTTGTTCAGCACTCCGTGCTTTCAGTCAGTCCTTGCTAGCTTCCCCTTTCTCTTTCTCTCTCCCCTAAAGGTACAGTACACATCTCCACCATCATAACACCTCCCCACCCCCCCCTTGAAAAAAATGAACAATCATAATGAAAAGATGTCTTCATTTTTTTTCTATTCTTTAATCACATTACTATGACCTATATATGATTTTAATCTAATCTAAGTTTATATTAACGTCTTCCCACCTATATATAATATTGAATAGATACCAATCTCATCCATACTTTCAGATAACGCATCTGCGATTACATTCTTATGACCTGCAACACGTACAATTTGTAAATTAAAAGTCTGTGGCATAAGACTTGAACGAAATAGTTTCATATTCTTGTTTTTAAAACATTCCAAGAATGTAAGAGGTTTGTGATCCATGTACACAATCATCTCTGACACATTAAAATGTTCTATGGCCCGTACCAATCCTATTAGTTCTTTTTTGGTTGTGGAGTATTTCCTCTGGTGGGTGTTGATTTTCTTTGAAAAGTAACCAACTGACAGTTCAATCCCATCATCACCTGCAGCAGTACAGCTCCAACCCCTGTGTCACTGCATTGATGGCAACTTTAAAAGGTTTTGAAAAGCTTGGTGTAGCTAAAACTGGTGCGGCGGTTAATATTGCTGTGAAATGGTCAAATGACTCCTGGCATCGTTCTATCCACCGATACGTTATGTATTTCTTCAGCAAATCTGTGAATGGTGCCACTGCACTGCTGAAGTTTGGAACAAATTTCTGATAGAATCTGTTCAGTCTCAAGAACTGAAGCACCTCATTCTTCAAGATTAGTTGTGAAAATTCCTCAATGGCCTTCGTCTTTTAGTTCCTTGGGGTCAACCTCCATGACTGATGTTGTGTCCCAAGAAAGTCACCTCTGCTTTTGCAAATTCAGTTTTGTTTATGTTTATTACTAGTTTTGCTTCTCGTAGTTCTTCAACGAGCTCTGCCAACTGTACCATGTGATCTTTCCAGGACTTACTAATGATCACTAAATTGCAGTAGATTGCACAGTTTAACCCAGCCACAACTCTGTTCATGAGTCTTTGAAATGAGGCACATGTGTTTATCATTCCAAAGGGCATCACTTTAAATTGATATAACCCATCTGGGGTTACAAACATAGAAATTTCTTTCGTCATCTCTGATAAAGATACCTGCCAGTAACCACACAGTACGTCCATTCTGGTGATGTAACTGGCTTGTCCAACTTTCTTGATACAATCTTCCAATCTGGGTATTGGATAAGAATCCGATTTTTGTAATGACATTGACCTTCTGATAATCCAGGCAAAATCGTTGAGTCCCGTCCGGTTTGGGAACTAAGACTATTGGTGAGCTCCACTCACTCTGGCTCGGTCCGATGATGTCCTCATTGAGCATGGCCTCCACCTCCTTCTGGGTCTGTCTGGCTTTGAAAGGATTAAGCCGATACAGGTGTTGTTTTATCGGAACAGTATTCCCACGTTTACTTCATGGACCGTGTATTTGGCCTCCCCATCTGATTACTACATATGTCCTCATGCTGCAGTAACAAACCTTTCAACTGCGTTCTGTGCTCCAGAGACACAGTTTATTAACCTTTCCCACTCCTCAAGGACTTCTTCATTTTTAACATATCTTGTGGCACATCAAAATCGACATCTGGATTTGTTTCCTCACTCTGCTGGGCAGTAACTAATGCCTGTTTCTCCAGTTCTTTCAGATAATAACCCTTAGGAATATCCTCTGCTTCCTTTTCAGAGTAAGCATCCACATGTCTATCTTTTATCGTCTTGTCTTTCTGTTGTAAGTCCATTAGCCTTTCAGGACTAAACACTTCTGTCTGACCCTCTGCCTGTTCAGGTTTTTCCTGTGCCATTATGTCAAACCGGGTGTCCGCTAACTGAACTACAATGCTTTAATCTTTCCCTTTTTAGTTTTTGCTTCGTGCTGTGACTTATGATAGTGGGATCTGGTTATGACACTGTCTGGGAAAATACCAGGCTATTTTTCTTTTAACTCAGTTTCTTGGTCTTCCTTGGGTTTTTACGCAACAAGGGGTGTCTCGCACACCTTGAACCCTGCTAAATTATTCCCAAGAACAAACTGGATTCCTGGAATTGACACACTCAAATTGCTCCCACTGTTACTTCCCCAGTTTTGAGTTGGCAGTCCAACCTGATCCTACATAGGGGAATGCTAAATTTCTGTCCAAGTATCCCAAAATTACCACACTCGCCCTTATCCTCTTGTTCTTGGAGTAAACTTTGCCAACAGAGGCAAATTGTTTATAGAGATCAGGCACTAACTCCATACTCTGCTCCTGTGTAGGCTATGCACTCTCCTGCAACTCCTCATCTCTTGGAGTTTTCTTTACTACTTTTCCTAATGCCACTGGCTTCTTTTACCACATCTTTTTCCACAGTGCCTTTCTTTAACAACCAGCGCTGTGACTTTGTGTCCCACTTTACCCCAGTGGAAACACCTGAGGCCTTTCACTTCCTTGCCACCCTCCTGGGCTTCTTTAACCTGTGGTAAACACTTGGTGTTCTCTACTCTTTCTTTCATAGTGTAGGATCTCCCCTTCTCCCAACTTCTTTCCCTCACCGGATGAAATTCTGGCCAAAAACTTGTTTTATGCACCAACATGTATTCATCTGCTAATGCTGCTGCCCTTCTCATTTCCTGAACTTTCTGTTCCTCCACGTGAATTCTTATCTCTGGAAGTGAGTTTTTAGACTTCTCCAGCAGAATAATCTCTCTTAGACCCTCCTAGATCTTATCTACCTTTTAAGGCCCGCACCATTTATCAAAATAAATCTTATTTAATCCTTTCAAAATCAACGTAAGTCTGACCTGGGTACCTCCATTGTTTCTGAACCACTATCTATACACTTTTGGTACCAGTTCATAAGAGCTTATCTCTTGACCTCTCATCTGACAGTGCAGCTTGTACCTCACTAGCTCTGCCTGCCAGTTTAGTCTGAACTAGCATTACTTGTAAACCGTAGGACCACCCCATCTGCCTAGCCAAATTTTCAAATGAAACAAAGGCAGCTTCAACATCTTTCTCACCAAACTGGGCAGAGTTTTGACGTATTTGTATATATCCCTACCTTCTGTTTTAATCTCCATCCTATTAACTTGACTTTTCTGACTATGTGCCAACTTCTCAAGTTCAAATTCTTCCCCCCTCCCCCCTTTGCTCAGCTGAGAATCTTCTCTCTCATTTTCCTCCCTTTCTCTCTCTCTCCCTTTATCTTCTAACTGCGTTTTCCTCAAATGTAATTGGAAGTTTTTCTAATTCTACTGCACTTGTCTGTTTCTCTTACACATTTAAATGTTTGAGTAAGTCCCTTAAAATTACAGCTTTACTTTTGTCCTTGATTAAACCCAAAGCTGACTTCTTTGCTAATTCTAAGAATAGTCTTGTCTTTTCTTGCTAAACTTTCTTGGCAAGTTTGGGAATCCTCTTCGAACCCAGAACCTCCTCAGCAATATTAAGAGCCATTTCTCTCAATTTTAATTTAACCAACCACAAATAACCAAAATTAAACAAATTGACTCCTAAGTTTTATTTAAAAATCTAGGACACTAATCAACAAGTGTTTAAATCCACTGGACTTTTTCATACCCCAAATCTATTCAAATCTGTCCAAATCTCAGACTGGCTCTTTCTAAACCTGTTCAAATCATGGACAAAAGCTGCCAAACTGTTCAGACACTCGTCAAGATTAGAGTGGTGCTGAAAAAGTGGGCGGCACGGTAGCACAGTGGTTAGCACTGCTGCCTCTCAGCGCCAGAGACCCGGGTTCAATTCCCGCCTCAGGCGACTGACTGTGTGGAGTTTGCACATTCTCCCCGTGTCTGTGTGGGTTTCCTCCCACAGTCCAAAGATGTGCAGGTCAAGTGAATTGGCCATGCTAAATTGCCCGTAGTGTTAGTTAAGGGGTAGATGTAGATGCAGGGGTATGGGTGGGTTGTGCTTCGGCGGGGCAGTGTGGACTTGTTGGGCCAAAGGGCCTGTTTCCACACAGTGTAAGTAATCTAATCTAATCAGGTCAGGCAGCATCCAAGGAATAGGAAATTCACGTTTTAGGCAAAAGTCCTTCATCAGGAATGAGGCTGGGAGCTTCGGGGGTGGAGAGATAAATGTGAGTAGGTGGTGAGACTGGGGAGAAGGTAGCTGAAAGTTCAGTAGGTGGATGGAGGTGGGGCTGAAGGTGATAGGTCAGATAGTTGGGAAGGAAGATCTGCAGTACCTTGGTTATTCACTTTAGCTGTGCCTGTCATGATATTATAAACCTGAATAAGGTCACCCCTCGGTCTCTGATACTCCAGTGAAAACAATTTCAGCCAAACCAACCTCTCCTTTTAATTCAAACCATCAGTCCTGGAAACATCCTTGTAAATTTTTTTCTCTATTTTTTCTAGTTTAACAACATCCTACCTATAACAGGGTGACCTCGCTAATATCTTATACAGCTGCAACATAACATCCCAACTCTACATTCAATGCTCCGAACAATGCAGGCAAGCATGCCAAATGCTGCCTTCACCATCCTGCCTAACTGTGATGCCATTTTCAGGGAATTATGAACCTGCACCCTTCGGTCCCTCTGTTAAACAATACACCCCAGAGCCCAACCATTAACTGAATAAGTCCTGTCCTGATTTGCCTTACCAAAATGAACCACATTGCATTTATCTAAGTGAAACTCCTTGGTCCATTGGCCCTTCTGATCAAGATCTTGTACTCTTAAATAACCTCTTTCACAGTCCACAGTTAAAATAACTCGTTATTTTCTTGTTACACATACAAACTTGGTGAATGTTTTCCTTTAACTTGAGTTTGTCAAATAAATTGAAGACTTTGGAATGTTTGCCCAATCTTTTCACTTTTCTGATGACTGGGAATCATGAGATTTGGCGTCTAGAGCACTGCTTCAGTAAATTGTGAAGCAGGGTTATTGAATATTTAAGGTTGTTTGACAGGTTCTTGGCTAGTGAACGAGTCAGTAGGCCTATGGGTAGTTCGGAAAGTAAAGGCCACAGTTAAATCAGCCACAATCTTATCAAATGGTGGGGTAGGCTTCAGGGACCCAATGTCCTATTCCTTCTCCTAATCCATATGTTTGTAAAACCAGCAGTATTTAAGGCAAGTAGGGATTTCAGAGCAGATGTGCTTAGATAGAGGCACAGTAAGGTAATGGGACACGGGTGTTCTTACTGATGATGTGCATGTGCAATGAGAAGATATCACATCCATCCTAGTGAAATCCTGGAGAAGAGCTTGAACTATCACCTTTCTGATTAAGGTGGATGTGCTGAAACTGAACCAAACTGTCATTGTGTATAATGCAAATCCATTGTTGTTTAGAAGTATTGTCATGGGTTTTAGTAGATTAAAATAAGTTGCTGCATTATGCATCAACAAAAATGTAATTGTAGAATCTAATTTGACATTTTTTCCCCGTGTCCCCATTTTGAAACTTGAAAATTGCGTTGCAACGCATCAGTTAGCAGTGTGATTGCAGGGAAGATGATACATGAGCAGAGGCAGGCAATCCGCAATTGCTGTCTCTGAGCTTGCAACCCCAAAGTTTCAGCTCCAATTGGGGTCCCACTTTGGGAAGCCTCAACCTAATTGGTGATTTTAGTCCCATCCAGTGTAGCCCAAGCAGGGGTTACAAAACTGAATTTTATGTCCAAGATAGCCAACCATTTGAGGCTATCCTTACTGAAACATTAGTGAAATCTAATGTGACTAAGCAAATTCATTACTAAAAGCATGAAGTGACAGGCTGTTCTACTCCCTGTTTCCAGTGTGTTACAGATAAAACTGTCTAGCAATACCCACTTGCAAATAAGTAAGTTCAGAAACACAATTTCAACTGTCCCCTTTAAGTGCTCACTCATTAACCTCTTTATTTTTCTTAACTTTTTTAATGCTTTCATGAAGATTTTTTAATGAGCTTTAAATGTTTTACCTCAGGAACTGGTCTTAAATAGTTGGGAGCAATTTGGGGGCGGCATGGTGGTTCAGTGGTTTGCACTGCTGCCTTGCAGCACCAGGTACCGGGTTCGATTCCAGCCTCTGCGACTGTCTGTGTGGAGTTTGCACATTCTCCCTGTGTCTGCGTGACTTTCCTCCGGGTGCTCCGGTTTCCTTCCACAGTCCAAAGATGTGCAAGTCACGTGAATTAGTTATGCTAAATCGCCCATAGTGTTAGTTGCATTAGTCAGAGAAATGGGTCGGTGTGGACTTGTTTCCACACTGTAGAGGAATCTAATCTAAAAAAGAAGGGTGACTGTCTGGTATTTTCACTGTTGATGGCGACAGTGTTGTTAAGACAGAGGAGGTTCTTGTCCATACACGCACAGTTTCATTCAGTCAAACTTTCTGAATAGCAATGAAGTGCAGGGATACAAAACCATTTGCAGCCCCCACCAAGATCAACTAACTCAGCACTGCCTAGGAATTAATTATCATAATAATGAACAATCTTACATGTTTTTTATGTATGAAGGTGGCTGGCATCGCTGATTACTGTGAGCAGTATTTTTCCCTCTTGGAGTACTAGCATTAATTTACAGAGAGTTGACATGCTTTAATGAAACAATTCTTATTACCAGATAACTATTTCATAGTCTTCTGATTTTAATGTGCTTTTTTAACAACATTGTTAAATAAAATGAATCCTTAATAAATAGCAATTGCAACAGCAGAAACTGTCCAAATAATACCTGCATTCTCTTAAGTAAAGCAGCAAACCCCCACTGTGACGGAATGTACTTGTTGCAATCAGGTGAACATTTGTCTGATGTTCACACCGTTTACTTTGCTTATTTCTGAAATGACATTTCCAATTCAATTTAATTAGACCAAAATAGCCTTTGGGTAGAAGATGATGATTTAGTTGAACAAGTCCGTCCTTCAATGTGTTCAATTTCAATAATACTTTCTCATTATGTTTCAAATGCAATTAATTGCCTTAACTGTATCCTTGTTCATTCCAGCCTTTTAGCCTTGGTGTGACGTAGTTCCATCTGTGGTCCTTCGTCTTTAACCCTTCATTAGTATGAACACTAATCTAGGCCACTTGTATCAATCCTCTTTGTAATGTTAAAGATCTCTATTCACCTTGAAGAATGTTTTCTAATGGGAACATATCAAACCCCCTTGAAGGCGAGATAATTAATTAATTTTTAGGTTTTTGTGGACTTCACAGATGGGAATAGTTCATTGGTTCCATAATACTGACTGATTTCCCATTCTAGAGCATTCTGTCTGGATCCACTAGAGTCATAGAGATGTACAGCATGGAAACAGACCCTTCCGTCCAACCCATCCATGTCGACCAGATATCCCAACCCAATCTAGTTCCACCTGCCAGCACCCGGCCCATATCCCTCCAAACCCTTCCTATTCAGATACCCATTCAAATGCCTCTTAAATGTTACAATTGTATCAGCCTTCACCACTACTTCTGGCAGCTCATTCCATACACTTACCGCCATCTGTATGAAAATGTTACCCCTTAAGTCCCTTTTATATCTTTCCCCTCTCACCTGAAACCTATGCCGTTTGGCTCTGGGCTCCCCCACCCCAGGGAAAAGACTTTGCCTATTTATCCTATCCATGCCTCTCATAATTTTATAAACTTCTATAAGGTCACCCTTCATCCTCTGATGCTTCAGGGAAAACAGCCCCAGCCTATTCAAACTCTCCCTATAGCTCAAATCCTCCAACTTTGGCAACATCATTGAAAATCTTTTCTGAACCCTTTCAAGTTTCACAACATCATTCGATAGGAAGCAGACCAGAATTGTACGCAATATTCCAGCAGTGACCTAACCAATGTCCTCTATAGCACCAACATAACCTCCCAACTCCTGTACTCGATATTCTGACCAATAAAGGAAAGCATACTAAACGCCGCCTTTGCTATCCTATCTACCTGCGACTCCACTTTCAAGGAGCTATGAACCTGCACTCCAAGGTCTCTTTGTTCAGCAACACTCCCTAGGACCTTACCATTAAGTGTATAAGTCCTGCTAAGATTTCCTTTCCCAAAATGCAGCACCTCACATTTATTGGAATTAAACTCCATCTGTCACTCTTCAACCCATTGGTCCATCTGATCAAGATCCTGTTGTAATCTGAGGTAATTAGATTAGGTATCTTCGCTGTCCACTACACCTCCAATTTTGGTGTCATCTGCAAACTTACTAACTATACCTCTTGTGCTCACATCCAAATCATTTGTATAAATGAAGAAATGTAGTCGACCCAGCCTCCAATCTGAAAGAACAACCCACCACCACCACCACCACCTTTTGTCTTTTACCTTGAGCCAGTTCTGTATCCAAATGGCTAGTTCTCCCTGTATTCCATGAGATCTAACTTTGCTAACCAGTCTCCCATGGGGAACCTTGTCGAACGCCTTACTGAAGTCTACTGCTGTACCCTCATCAATCCTCTTTGTTTTCTTCAAAAAAACTCAGTCAAGTTTGTGAGGCATGATTTCCCACGCACAAAGCCATGTTGACTCTCCCTAATCAGTCCTTGCCTTTCCAAATACATGTATATCCTGTCCCTCAGGATTCCCTCCAACAACTTGCCTAACACCGACATCAGGCTCATTGGTCTGTAGTTCCCTGGCTTGTCCTTACCACCCTTCTTAAACCGTGTCACCACGTTAGCCAACCTCCAGTCTTCCGACACCTCACCTGTGACTATCGATGATGCAAATATCTCAGCAAGAGGCCCAGCAATCATTTCTCTAGCTTCCCATAGAGTTCTAGTGTACCTGATCAGGTCGTGGGCATTTTTCCACTTTTATGCGTTTCAAGACATCCAGCACTTCCTCCTCTGTAATATGGATGTTTTTCAAGATGTCACCATCTATTTCCCTATGTTCCATATCTTACATGTCCTTTATCACAGTAAACACTGATGCAAAATACTTGTTTAGTATCTCCCCCATCTCCTGCGGCTCCGCACGTGAGCTGATCTTTGAGGAGCCGTATTCTCTCCCTAATTACCCTTTTGTCCTTAACGTATTTGTAAAAACCCTTTGGATTCTCCTTAAATCTATTTGCCAAAGCTATCTTGAATGGGGCATTTTTCACTGGAGTGTAGAAGGTTGAGGGGTGACCTGATAGGGGTTTATAAAACTGAGGGGCATAGAAAAGATGATTAGAAAAGTGTTTTTCTGAGGGTTGGGAAGCTCAAAAGTAGAGGGCATAATTTTTAAATCAAAGGTGAAAGATTTAAAAAGGGACCGGATAGGCAGCTTTTTCACGTAGGGTGGTTCATATATGGAATGAACTGCCAGAGGAAGTGATAGATACAGGTCCAGTTATAACATTTAAATGATATTTGGGCAAGTTATTATGGACAAGACCAAACGGCCTTAAAGTTTTGGAGCAGGAGGGATCTGTACTCCTGGGACGGTCTCCACCTGAAGCAATCTGGAACCAGTGTTTAGTGAAAAGGGTAAATAGGGTGGTCACTAGAACTTGAAACTAGTAATTTGGGAGAAGGGAAGGGAAATGCGCCGATGTTTGGTAAATGAAAAGGTTACCATGTGTACAGGAGGGTTTAACTACACGGAACACTATGAAAGTAGTAAAAAGAAAGCATAATTCAGCTATTGTTATTGAGATATTGGAATTCATGAAGAGGGTACAAAAGAAACACAGCATAAGAGCACTTTAGCTGAATGCTTGTAGTATTTGTAACAAGGCAGATGTGTTAGCAAACATCATTGTGTATGAATATGATTTAGTAGCCATTGTGGAGACATGGTTGCAGAATGGTCATGACTGGGAGTTAAATATCTCTAGGCATAAGACTATTCAGAAGGACAGACAGGGAAGTAAGGGAGGTGGCATATCTCTGATATTTAAGGACAACTTCAGGGCAGTTGAGAGATATTGCTTGTATGGAGAATAAACCTGAATCCATTTGGGTGGAAGTTAACAATTCAAAGAATAATAAGTCATTGATGGGCATAGTCTATAAGGCACCAAATAATAATATCACATTGAGGCAACCAATAAACAAAGTATTAACTAATGCCTGTTTTTAAAAAAAAATCATACAGCAATTATCACTGTGGATTTGAATCTACATGTCAATTGGTTGAACCAGTTCGGTCAGGGTAGCCTTGAGGAGGAGTTCATTGAATGTATCTTGTCTTTCTTGAACAATATGTAATGGAACTGATGAGGGAGCAAGCTATCCTAGATCTGCTCCTTTCTAATGATACAGGAATAATCAATGATGTCATCGTCAAGGATTCTCTTGGAAGGGGCAATCACTGTGAATTTATAATACAGATGGAAATTGTGAAGATAAAATCCAGTGCCAGCATCCTGTGCTTCTACAAGGGAGACTACAATAGAATGAGGGAGGAATTGGCCAAGTTGGACTGGAAATAAAGACTGTCTGGTGGAATAGTGGAGGACTTTCAAAGCAATTTTTCAAAGTGCTCAGCAAAAGCATATTTCAATGAAAAGGCTGGACTGAAGGAAAAGGGGTAACCTGCCAGAGGGGTCTAAGGAAAGAAGGGAGGCTATCAAATTTGAAGAGAAGGCATATATAGCAGGAAGCAAGATCAGCAGGAAACTAGAAGGTTGGGAAAACTTTAAAAGTCAACTATGACATAAAGAAAAGTAAGATTGCGGAAAAACTAGCTCAGAATATAAAGATAGTAAAAGTTTCTATAAATATAAAACAGAGTGGCTAATGTAAACAGTAGTCCTTGAGAGGATGAGAAGGGAGATTTAGTTGTTGGATATGAGGAAATGACTAAGGCATTGAATAGGTATTTTCTGTTGGTCTTCACAGTGGAGGGCAAGAATAAATTGCCAGTAATTGACAAAGACAAAGGTCGGTGAGGACCTGGAAACAATCATGATCATGAAAGTGGTAACTTTGGGCATGCTAATGAAACTGAGGGTCGACAAGTCTCCAGGCCCTGATGGAATGCATCCCAAAGTGCTAAAAGAGATGATGGGGGAAAAATAGCAAATGTACCTGTGGTAATTTTCCAACATTCATAGGACTCTAGGGTAGTTGTAGCAGATTGGAAAACAGCAAAACTTTATCATGCAGAGGGTGGTGTGTGTATGGAATGAACTGCCAGAGGAAGTGGTGGAGGTTAGTACAATTGCAACATTTAAAAGGCATCTGGATGGGTATATAAATAGGAAGGGTTTGGAGGGATATGGGCTGGTGCTGGCAGGTGGGACTAGATTGGGTTGGGATATCTGGTCAACATGGTCAAGTTGGACCGAAGGGTCTGTTTCTGTGCTGTACATCTCTATGACTCTACTGTTTAAAAAGGGAAATAGAAGATAGGGAATTATAGACCAATTAGCTTAACTTGTGTAGTGAGGAAAATACTTCAGTCTATTATCAAGGAAGAAATGGCAAGGCATCTAGATACAAATTGTCGTTTGGGCAGATGCAACATGGGTTCATGAAGTACAGATCATGCTTAACTAATCTTTTGGAATTCTGTGAAGACATTATGAATATGATGGACAAAGACCCAGTAGATGTGGTGTATCTAGATTTCCAAAAGGCCTTTCACAAGGTGCTGAACAAAAGGTTGCTGCATAAGATAAAGATGCAAGGGATTCTGGGAAATGTATTAGCATGGATAGAGGATTGGTTAGCCAACAGGAAGCAAAGAGAGAGGATAAATGAGTGCTTCTCTGGTTGACAGACTAGTGGTGTATCTCATGGATCAGTGTTGGGACTCCAATTATTCACAATTTACAGAGATGGTTTGGAGTTGGAGACCACATGTAGTGTGTATAAGTTTGTGGATGACACTAAGATGAGTGGTAGAGCAAAGTGTGCAGAGGACTGTGAAACTTTGCAAAGGGACATAGTTCAAGTGAGTGAGCAAAGATCTGGCATATGGAACACAATGTTAATAAATGTGAAGTCATGCATTTTGGTAGGAATAACAGTAAAAAGGACTATTACTTGAATTGAAAGAAATTGCAGCACGCTGCTGTGCAGAGGGACTTGAGTGGCCTTGTGCATGAATCGCAGAAGGTTGGTCTGCAGATGCAACTAGTAATCAAGAAGGCAAATCGAATTTTGCCCTTCATTGCGAAAGGAGTTGAGTTTAAAAGCAGAGAGGTTATGTTGCAGCTGTACAAGGTGCTGGTGAGGCCACACCTGGAGTATTGCATGCAGTTTTGGTCTCCTTACTTGAGGAAGGATGTACTGGCATTAGAGGGGGTGCAGAGGGGGTTCACTAGGTTGATTCCGGGAGCTGATAGGGTTGGCTTATGAGGAGGGACAGAGTAAACTGTGATTATATTCATTAGAATTTAGAAGAATGAGGAGGGAATCTTAAAGAAGCATGTAAAATTATGAAGGGGATAGATAAGATAGAAGTAGAGGGGATATTTCCACTGGCATATGAAACTAGGACAATAGGGCATAGCCTCAAAATTAGGGAGAGCAGATTTAGGACTGAATTGAGAAGGAACTTCTTCACCTAGAGGATTGTGAATCTGTGGAATTCCCTACCAAGTAACGTGGTTGAGACTTCCTCAGTAAATGTTTTTAAACATATAAGGTTTGTTGAACAGTGAAGGAATCGAGGATTATGGTGAGAGGGTGGGTAAGTGGAGCTGAGGCTATTAAAAGATCAGCCATGATCTTATTAAATGGCGGAGCAGGCTCAAAGGGCCAGATGGCCCACTCCTGCACCTAGTTTTTATGTTCTGATGTAAAATATCTTAAGATAACTTAGACACAATCTTTTCTTATTTTAAAGGTAAGCGTAAGGTGTTGCATTCCACATGCAACTCGATTGGTCAAACTACTCAACTTTAAGCCAACCACACTTTAGTTTTACACTCCAGTTAAAATACAGACAAAATAATACTGAGAATTGTCTTAACTGTAACTACCAAAATGCTTAAATTTAATACATATTAAGTGCTACTCATTAACTGTTCCTATATAATAAAATCCCATAAACACTCTTGGCAAAGGCATATGCACTGAAATAGATTGTCTTTCTTAGAGTTGTAGCAGCAGGAAGAGAAACCCAACTTTTAGTTGTAACAGAGGGGAATAAGAGCTTCCATTTCCAGCCTTGAGACCCCAGTAAGTGCAGAAAGCTAAAACTAAAAGCCCTAGTTCTATGGGAGCTTGACCATACCCATTCAGGCTGCTACTTTGTTCCAGCTTTTTAAAAAAAAACCCATGGCCTCACAAGCTGTTTAGTCTATTGGCTTTTGGCAGATCACGTGACACCTCTGTTTTAACCTTTCTTCATTTAAAAAAGACAAAATATACCTCTTAAAGCCGTAGAATTGTTGCAAGGTACATGAATAGGGAAGGTTTAGAAGGGTATGTCCAAATTCAGGCAAACTGGACTAACTTTGGGAAACATGATCGGCGTGGACAAGATGGACCGAAGGGTCTGTTGCGTTGTCCTATGATTCTGATGTTTTCTAAGAGAAGGTGCAGTCTCTGTCCAGAATTGAGGCTTATTCATTTTATTCTCCAAGACTGTATTCTTTAATCACATCGATCTACATTCGAGTAGTTGATGTGCCCCATTTATCTTGCCATGATAGCAAACATTTCAAATTCAAATCCTTCTCAATTGAATAATCCAGCTGCTCATTGGATGCTGCCTGAACTGCTGTGCTCTTCCAGCACCACTAATCCAGTAAATACTTCAGTCAGCAAGAAATAGTATCAGGCATTCCTTCTACTTGAGCTTATCCACAGACTTCCATTGACGTTTGCACTCTAACTTTATGATTAGAAAGCATTTATTGTGCAACCCTCTAAAGGGAAAAGATACACGACTTGAGTGTAAGAGTGTCTCTTCAAATCTGCTGCACCATTTGATGCCTGATTTCATGGCTTGGCTCCACTTTCCTGTCTGAACTCCACAACCCTTGACGAATTGAAATTTAGAAACCCACCCTTCATCTGTGAATGACCCTCTGGAGGAAAGGAAAATCCCCCATTCTCCATCCTAGAAGAAAGATCTCTCAGTCTTCCATAAGAGGAAACATTCTGAGTATCCATTTGTCTCTGATCTTTTATGTTTGAATAAGATCATTTCTCCTTCTTCTAACTTTTTCTAATGAATACAGGCCTAACCTTTTTAACCTTTTCTCATAAGCCCTGTATCTCAGACTTGAGTCAGGTGAAATAATTGTATCTTCTTAGAAATAAACAGACCAAAATTGTGCACATTGCTATAAGATTTCAGAGTTGAAGTAGGCCGTTAAAGCCCTGCCATTTAATGAGATCATGCGGATCTCCTATTCCTCAACTCCACTTGCCTGCCTTTTCCCTGCAACTCATGATTACTTTATGATTAAAAAAGCTGTCCCATTTCAGCCTTGAATATACTTAACGAACCAGCCTTGATATCCCTCTACAGTAAAGAATTCCACAGATTTACTTCCTTCTGAGCGAAGAGAAAATTCACCTGTCTTAAATATGTGTCTCCTTATTCTGAGATTATGCCCTGTGGTCCTAGACTCCCCCAGAAGGGGAGACAATCTTTCTGCAACTACCCTGTCAAGTCCCTGAAGAATTTGCTTGTTTTAATAAGCTCACCTGTCATTTTTCTAAATTCCAATGAGTACATACCCAACCTATTCAATCTTTCCTCAGTCTGTCTGTATCCTGAATCAGCCTATTGAACTATTTCTGGATGCCTCCAATGCCAGTGTATCCTTTCTTAGTTAAGGGGCTCAAAACTTTTTATCCAGCTGTCTAACTAGTGTTGTAGAGTCTTACAGTACAAGAGAGAGGCTCTTTGGCCCAAACTGGTCCATGCCGGCCAAAAGTCTACCTACTCTAACACCATTTCCCTGCACTTAACCTATATCCTTCTAAATCTTTCCTATCTATATATTTGTCCAAATGCCTTTTAAATTTTGTTAATGTACCCGCCTCAATAACTACTAGCAGTTCATTCCATATGCATACCACCCTCTGTGGAATAAAAAAGTTGCCCCTCAGGGGCCCTTTTATTTTTTTCCTCTCTAACCTTAAACTAATGCACTCTAGTCCTCGATTTCCCCAACCCTGGGAAAAAGACTGAGTACATTCACCCTGTCCATGCCCCTCATGATCTTATATGCTTCTGTAAGGTCCTCCTTCAGTCTCCTATGCTGTAAAGAAAAGTCCTAGCTGTCCAACCTCTTCCTGTAATTCAGGCTGTTGAGTCCTGGTAACAGCCTTGTAAATCTTTTTCTGTGCTCTTTCCAGTTTAATAACATCCTTCCTCTGACAAAGTGACCAAAGCTGAATACAATACTCCAAGTCTGACCACACCAATGTCCTGTACAATGGTCATCCCGATCCTACCTTAGTCAAAGCAAAATGCTCAGAGACACAGTATAGTTTTATCTCCTTCCTCTTTATTTCGGGCCTGGAGGGGGAGAGAATGATCGCCCATGTAGACAAGGACAAGAGTTCTTGTTCTTCTCTAAAATAGCAGTTTCTTAATGAATTAATAGTCATTTACAGGGAGGAACATCCAGATAAGGCAACATACATATTGATTGGGTGACTGTTACAATCAGCGAGAGTCAATAGCAAAGATTAAGCCATCTGGTGTTACACAATGAATGTTCTTAACCTTAAATGGCTTCACATAATAAATACCTTACTTTTCACCTTGTTAAACTGACCTTATGTACTGAATGCTTCCAATATTGTTAAATGGTTAGACATAATGAATGGTTTTCTACCTTGTTAACACATTACCCTTGCCTGCAGCACCCTATTGTTAACTGCAAGTTCTTATCTGATCTGAGTCATGCTCAGCTGAACCTCTAGTTTCATAAAACTCCAAACTTAATTCTTACCCTACCTGCACACACCCTATACATATTCTCACAACTACCAGTAACTTCCTAAATTCAATACTTGATGTCCTGACTGATGAAGGCCAATGTGCCAAAAGCTGCCTTCACTGCTCTGTCTATCTGTAACTTCACTTTCAGAGAACCGTGCACCTGAACTCAAAGGTCCCTCTGTTCCATTACACTCTTGAAGGCCCTACCATTCACTATGAAACTCCTACCTTGATTTGATTTTCCAAAATGCAAGACCTCGCACTTATCTATATTAAACTCCATTTGCCATTTCTCAGCCCACTTCCCCAGCTGATCAAGGTCCTGCTGCAATTTCTGATAACCTTCCACATTGTCCACTATACTGCCTATTTTAGTGTCATCTGTAAACTTACTAATCATGCCTTGTAGATTCTCATCCAAATTATTGCTATCGATAACAAACAGCAGTGAGCCCAGCACCGTCCCCTGATGCACTCCACTAATCACAGGCCTCCATTCCGACAAACATCCTTCAACTATTACCCTCTGCTTCGTACCATCAAGCCAATTGAGTATCCAATTTGCCAGCTCCCCTTACTGAATTCTATTTAGATGACGTCCACCTCCTTGCCCTCTTCAACCTTCCTGGTCACTTCATCAAAGAACTCTAATAAATCTGAGAGGCATGATCTCTCATGCACAAAGCCATACTGACTGCTGCTAATCAAACCTTGTCTTTCCAAATGCATGGAATCTTATTGCATAGAATCTTATTTCTCAGAACCTTCTCAAGTAACTTACCCTCCACAGATAGGCTTACTGGTCCAAAGTTCCCAGGTTTTTCTTTGCAGTCCTCCTTGAATAAGGGCACGACATTCACTACTCTCAAGTCTTTGGGACCTCGCTTATGGCTACTGATGATGCAAAAATATCAGCTAGGACCCCCGCAATTTCTTATTTATTAAAACAAACATCGCCTCTAATGTGGCATAATCTTTGTTAATTGCTAATATAAAAACTTTTAACTATACTTCTCTAAATCCAAGCATTTATTTACGAATGTGATGAACAAGGTAGATGAGATTTCTTTTAGGAATATCCAAGGTGACAAGTATAGACAAAAATGTTTCAAAGTCAGGAGATCAAAGTCCAAGCCAAAAGCGGGGGAATGAGGTGACTTTCTTTAAGTTTCTTTTTTGGTTTTATAGTGATAACACCATGTTGTTAACAACAGCAATCCTCAGTTCAGTAGCCATATACAGTTGCACCTCGGTCCTGGCTTGAGTTGACAGTGTTTGTATTATTATTTTTCCCTTTATCATGAACAAAGGGTGTACATTCACTTGCTGGTAGGTTGGAAGGTCTGAGTCCAAATACACACACACTTCTCAGTTCTGTCACATTGCTAGTTTAAGCTAATTAAAACCCTTTTGCTGGGCAATTTCACTTTTCTCCCACAGACACCTGGCACCACTGTGCCTCACAAAACATCAATCCATTCTTCAGTGAAGTTATGGAATTGTATAACCTTTAAGGCACTAGGTGCTTCCACTTTTTTCATAGAATCATCATAGAATTGCTACAGCTTGCAAGCAGGCCATTCAGCCCATTGAATCACACTGACCCCCTGAAGAGAATCCCACCCAGACCACCTATCCCTGTAACCTTGCATTTTCCATGGCTGACCCACCTAGCCTACACATCCCTGGATGCTATGCATGGCGAATCCACCTGATCTGCATATCTTTGGACTGTAGGAGAAACCCACTGAGATAGGTGGAGAATGTACAAACTCCACACAATTGCCGGAGGTTGCAGTTGAATGTGGATTCCTGGTGCTGTGAGATAGCCATGCTAACCACTGAGCTACTATATACCGCCCTTTGAATTGTGAAAACAAACTAATAATTTAAACTCACATTTTCAGGTTTGCATTTCCAGATAAAAAGTGTAACACATATAGATGCTACAGAAATACAAATCTGACCAGTTCTATATTTCCAGCGTGGATCACACTGTTTTCAATTCAAACTTGTCCTGCATGTTAGGGATTTCAGCCAGGATCATGTGAGCTGTGCACATATCCATAATTTCAGTCAACTAAGGAGGGAAAAATGTAAATTTAGATCTTGCTCACTTTCCAGTTATCTGAACTGTGCAAGAAAAGTGTGAGGGAAGGGAATAGAAAATAGCACAGCATGGGGTCTTGGAAAATATTTTTAAAATAAATTGGCAGTGGTTACTTCTCCAGATTCTGTTGTTTGCAGATTATTTTAGACTTCAAAAAGCTAAGTAAGAAAACTTGCATTTTTAGTAGAATAATACATGTCTATTTTACATGAATTTGCTTGTTGAAGTTGACAGTATTAATAAGCCCGTTGAACTTTCTGCCACATGGTTCAATTCACCTAAATATTTTGATGTTATTTCATGCAGATTGTTTAGTTTTATGTACAAGCAATCTCAAAACAACTTTTGATCTATTAGTAGCCTTGAAACATTACTAAGTAGGAACATGGTAATGCATAGGACGGTCAGCCATGATCCTACTGAATGGATGAGCAGGTTTGATGGGCTGAATCGCCTACTCCTCTTATTTACAGAGGAACCTTGATTTATCCGAACGAGATGGGCGGGCAGTATTTCATTCTGATAATTGATTATTCAATGAATTGATTTCCTCCTGAGGCCCGGAGTTTTTTTTGTGACGTCTGCTGCCTGTACAGGAGACAAGGAGGCAGCACTCTGTGCGTGAGCCCCTGCCAGCCCCCTCAACCCCGACCCCCACCCTGCCCACCCCCCAACCCCATCCAACACTATCCTCAGCCCAGTGGCGCAGACACACAGAAAGTCCTCTCCAAATAGCGTGCACATGCCCCCACACAACTTGTTGACAGGTTCTACCTCTGCCCTGTACAGGGCAATGTTGGAGAAATTAGCTGGGCAAATGGGGTTTAGGGTTCACCCCTACATAGAACTCCAGGGAGTGTGGACAGACAGACATAGTCAGTGTTTAACCATTGTACCTGTAAACAAAATATGCGATCAGGGTCGAAACAGCTCTTTGACGTCATGTTTCTATCGGCACCTTGAGATCTCTTTTGGATAATCTGAAATTCGGACATTCAAGGTTCCTCTGTACTGTTTCACCTGGTTGTTAGTACTGTCCATACAACAAAGGCTCCAGACCTTTTATCTTGTTACTCTTGCACTTTAACTATGCTGTCTGATGAGGTGTTCACCCTCTTTGCAATACCACTGTGTTAAATTTGTCTTTTTAAATGTACTTTTCAGGGGATTTCTTTCCTTTTCCACAGATTTTTAAGAACAAAGTTAGGGACACCTAACCACAACTTCCTGATTTACATCATCTCTCTCCAACCTGGCAGCACAATCTGTGGCCTTTTTATATAAAAAAAAGTTTGTTTTATGAATGTGCACATGGAATTTCACTGGATAAAGTAGAATAGAATTTTAATGTTAAATTTAATTGGTCTTTAGTCACCATGGTTGTGTGAGCCTCTGCTAATTATACAAGAGATGAACAAAAACAAATTATCTTGTCCATCATTTCTTTGGAATGTTGTCTATTTAATGAGTTGGTGATTCCAGTGCAATTGGTTGTGTCAAGATGTGTTCCATGACACAAGTAGAAATGTGATTTGATTTTGGTAGTAGCATACCTTTGTGACAGAGCGAAGATATTCACAGCTTTGGTCTTGTCTGTATTTTAGCTTTACTGAGACTCATTAATATCACATTTTGTGGTATTCTTCTGTAATGAGGAAAACTTGATCAGGGAACTGAAGATGGAGAAATCTCTAGGAGGCAGTGACCACAATGTGATAGAATTCACCCAGTTTGAAAGGGAGAAGCTGGAATCAGATGTAATGGTGTTTAGAATTGAGTAAATGTAACTACACAGACACGAGGGAGGAACTGGCCAGAGTTGATTAGAAGGGGAGCCTGGCAGGGAAGACCAGCAGTGGAGCAGGAGTTTCTTGGGCTAATTCCAGAGGCACAGTAGAAATTCAAAGAAGAAGGAACATACGAAGGGGAGGATGAGGCAACCGTAACTGACTAGGGAATTCACAGCTTAAAAGCAAAATAAAAGCATACAATATGGTGGAGATTCGTGGAAAGCCAGCCAACAGAGAATATCCCATTTTAAAAAACAAAGCAGGGAAGATGATGAGAGTAAGCTAGCTAGTAACATTAAAAAAATTGCAAGTTTTTTTTTAAGATATCTAAAAGGTAAAACATAGGCAATAGTGGTCTGGTAAATGAGTAAAACCTGTGTTTAAGAAAGGTGGGAGGCAGAAGATAGGAAATGAAATGTTCGGTTGGTTAGCCTGACCTTAGTTGGTGGTAAGGTTTTAGAGTCCATATTAAGGTTAAGATTGCAGAGTACCTAGAAGTGCAAGGTAAAATAGGGCTGAGTCAGCATGGTGTCATCAAGGGGAGGTCATGCCTGACAAATCTGAGAATTATTTGATGAGGTAATGAGCCAGTTAGACAGAACACAGCTAATGCATGTGATCTATTTGTTCTAAATTAGATAAGAACCCACTGGTGTTAGAGGCAAGTTACTTGGCATGAAAAGGGGGTTGGTTGACTGGCAGAAAGCAGAGAATGGGGATAAAGGGGACTTTTTCAGTCAGTAAGTACAGGAGTTGCGCAGCGGTCGGTGTTGAGACCTCAATTATTCACATTATACATTAAAGACATAGATGAAGGAACTATTGTTAATTGTTGGTAAGCTTGCAGATCTCACAAAGATAGGTGAAGGAACAGATAGTGTTGAGGAAGCAAGGGCTGCAGAAGACTTGGATGTGCCAGGTGTATGAGCAAAGAAGTGGCAGATGGAATACAATGTGGTTATGTAATTTGGTGAAAAGGAAAGCATTGTAGACTCATTTTTAAATGGGGCAAGGTTTGGAAATCTGAATCGTAAAAGGATATAGGAGTCTGAGTTCAGGTTTTTCAAGATTAATGTCGATTTATTTGACAGTCATGAAGGCAAATGCACTATTAGCATTCATTTCAAGAAAGCTAGAATACAAGAGCAGAGATGTACTGCTGAGGCTGTATAAGGCCTTGGTTAAAGCATATTTAGAATATTGTGAACGGTTTTGGCACTCTTTGGAACTGAGGTGAAGAGGAATATTTTAAGCCAGAGGGTGGTGGCACTCTGGAGCTCATCTGCACAGAGATCTGTGGAGGCCAAGTCATTGAGTGTATTTAAGACATGCATAGGATAGGTTCTTGCTTGGTCCGGAGCTGAAGGGTTACAGGTAGAAGGCAGGAGAGTGCGTTTGGTAAACATATCAGCCATTAGACATAGGAGTGGAAGCAAGGCCATTCAGTACATCAAGCCCACTCCGCCATTTAATCATGGTTGATGAGTGTTTCAATTCCACTTAGCCACACTTTCCCCGTAACCCTTAATTCCTTGCGAGGTCGAGAATGTATCAACCTCTGACTTGAAGACACCCAACGTCCCGGCCTCTACTGTGCTCTGTGGCAATGAATTCCACAGGCCCACCACACTCTGGCTGAAGAAATGTCTCCTCATTTCTGTTCTAAATTGAACCCCTCTAATTTTAAGGCTATGCCCATGGGTCCTAGTCTCCCCGCCTAACGGCAACAACTTCCCAGCGTCCACCCTTTCTAAGCCTTGCAATATCTTGTAAATGTCTATTAGATCTCCCCCTCAACCTTCCAAACTAATTAATACAATCCCACAGTCCTCAGCCGAGCATCATATGTTAGGCCTACCATTCCAGGGATCATCCGTGTGAATCTCCGCTGGACATGCTGCAGTGCCAAAATGTTCTTCCTGATGTGTGCTGCCCAAAATTGGACACAATATCCTAAATGGAGCCTTACTAGAGCTGTATAAAGTCTCAGAAGCACATCACTGTTTTTATATTCCAACCCTCTTGAGATTAAGGAAGCAAACGTAATGTTGTCATTTATCACAGACTCAACCTGCAAGTCAACCTTTAGAGAATCCTGGACTAGCACTCCCAGATTCCTTTGCACTTTGAATTTTCTGACCTTTTTTTAAAAAAAAATCATGCCTGTATTCTTTTTTTCCAAATTGCAAGACCTTGCACTTCCTCACGTTGAATTTCATCAGCCATTTCCTGTACCACTCTCCTAAACTGTCTAAATCTTTCCGCAGCCTCCCCACCGCCTCAGTACTTACCTGCCTGTCCGCCTAACTTTATATCATCAACGAACTTCGCCAGAATGTCCCATGACGGGTGGAACAGACCCAATGGGCCGAATGGCCTATTTCTGCTCCTGTGTCTTATGCTGTTATGATCTGATGCAGCATTTTACATGCTACCTAGGTTGAAAATATTATGGCCGTAATTGGGAATTAAACATGAGGGACTGAAAGTTTCTATCAGTCAAAACAGAACTCCATTGTGCACAGATTATTTAACTTTGCGAATAACTGAACTAAAAAGCATGGTCACGTCCAAGAAGCCTTTCTCTTTCTGAAAAAACAAATGATACCCCTCAATCGAACTAATGTCACAAAGCTAGTCCGTTTTTTTCCTTGGCTCAAGGAGACTCTGTCCTTGATTTTCTTTGAGGGGCAATAAATCTGGCGAGGCTCTGATCAATCTGGTTTGGTACAGAGAGGAAAAGGATTTTGAGGCCTTTTGTTTATACGTAAACAGATGAGACTTCAGGCCAAAGTGGTCATGTTTTAGAAGTGACCTGTATAATGAAAGGGGAATGGTCAGCTGTCTAGCTAGCTGAGCTGACCAGTTTAGTTCAGCCTTGAGCTGGTTAGAAGTTCAACAGGGAACCATGTGGAAACACACTCTCTTATCTGCCCTTCAAATTCAACCTGCAAGCATGCGTTCCATTTATACTGGTTTTAAAGGGAGTTTGCTTATTGGGGCTGTTGTGTATATTTGGAACACATTAAGTAATTAAATAATCTGTTCTTTGTGAATATAGGATTTCTTGCTGAGCTGGAAGGTTCATTTTCAGACTTTTCGTCACCATGCTAGTAACATCGGTGAGCCTCTGAATGAAGCACTGGTGGCAAAGCCTACTTTCTATTTATATGTTTGGGTTTCCTTCGGTTGGTGACGCCATTTCCTATGGTGATGTCATTTCCTGTTTTTTTTTTCAGGGGGTGGTAAATGGGATTCAAGTCAATGTGTTTGTTGATCAAGTTCAGCTTGGAATGCCATGCCTCTAGGACTTCTCATGCATATGTGTTTGACTTTTCTTAGGGTGGATGTGTTGTCCCAAAGTGGTCTCCTTCCTCATCTGTATGTAAGGATACTAGTGAGAAAGGGTCATGTCATTTTGTGGCTAATTGATGTTCGTGTATCCTGGTGGCTAGTTTTCTGCCTGTTTCTCCAATGGAGTGTTTGTTACAGTTCAACACATCCATCCTAGGACAGGCCAAACAGAGGCATGCATGAGAATTCCTAGAAGCATGGCATTCCACCTGGAACTCTATCAACAAATACATTGACTTGGATCCCATTTACTGTCACCGGAGAAAAAGAACAGGAAATAACATCACAATAGGAAATGACATCACCACAGGAAACCCAAACATATAAATAGAAAGCGGACTGCACCACCAGTGCTTAATCTGGAGGCTCACTGAAGATGTTACCTAGTATGGTGATGAAACATTGAAAAGGAGCCTTCCAGCTTAGTGAGCAAATCTTTATCCAGAACCTCAACTTGAGCTATAAATCTTCTCAAAGCTCTGTTCTTTGTGTTTCATTGTGTAATTTTGTGAATGAATTTTTTTCAGTTTTAATATCTAGTAGTCAATCTAGCTATCTTATTCTGGGTCATTTCCACTGTATACTTAACGAAACAAATTGCAAAGCTATGGTCTGGGGCTGCCTGCTTAAGAATATTTTGAGTGGTCTGGCCTAGCCCATAAAACTAATGATTATATTCAATGCAAAGCATCAATCCCCGAGTCGTCTTTGTTTGGTCTCTGCTGGTTCTCCTCTGGGCTCTTGGAGTTATTTGGAATGATATGCTGCAATGCTTCCTTTTGTTCGTACCTCTGCACTTCCACCATAGCAGCATGGCCCAGGTGGCAAGCCCAAACAACCCATTCCTCTACGAGCAGGCTTGCTGACTCCAGCATGCTGTGCAGTGGTATCCTGTGGTAGCAAAGTGAATTGACACGTTGCAGCTTTAAGAATAAACATCAGAAAACTCTTGAAAATGCCTGTGGTGGCTGTCCTTTTTCTGATTGGCAATCATTCAGAATTTTGTTCCAGACAGACCACCTGTAGAGTGTTAGCGAGCCAAATTCATAAATTATTGGGTGTAATTTTGAATGACTATGAAATGAAAGAATATTCGTATACTCCAAACTAATCTTCCTGTAGATGCAGGTTGCTTTTCTGACAAAAGAAAATCATGAAAAACAGCCTCTGGTAATCTGGAAAAGTCTTATTTGATAGACCACTTCCTGCAATAATGTGCACCCTGTTGGGAGGAGGTGGGATTGTGCTCTGAGACAGAACCGTTTGCTTGAAATTATGCAAGTAGCTAAATGTTTTTAGTTTAATTTAACCTTGCCTGTTTTCAGCCTGTTGTCACAGGGTTCTGACTGCTTCAAGGGAAATTTGAAAATTGTATTGAGGATGTGAGGAGCCTTGCGTAACGCAGTCCTGAGTTTTAAAATTTGAATTATAAACTTGCAGTTTTTTAATTGATTAAAATTTATTTTACATATATCGTTGCTGTTTTCTAAAAAATGTAGTAACTTTAAAATGCAGTGAACCACCCTCTTTGTGAAAGCATTGCCCCGTAGACCTCTAATTTTGAATTCCCCTACCCTAGGGAAAAGATACCTCCCACTCATCTTATCCATGCCCCGCATGATTTTATAAACCTCCGATAAGATCACCCCTCAACCTCCTACGCTTCAGTGGAAATATATTCCAAGCCTATCCGGGCTTAAACTCTCCAGTCCTGGTAACTTCCTTGTAAATCCTCTCCAATTTAATAATATCCTTTCTTCAGCTGGGTGACCAGAATTGTACACAGTACTCCAAATATGACCTCACCAATGTCCTGTATAAGTGTCAACTGTGGTTGAGCCATATCATTTGGATTCCTAGTCTAAAATTTGTGGATTTTAGCCCCATTCCAGGATTTGAGCATGGAAATCTAGATACTCCTGTACAGGGTTGAGCTAGTGCCACACTGTTGGAGGTACTGTCTGTGGATCCTTGTTTTGTGGAACTTTACTTTCCATGCAAGTGGAGAGTTTTTAATTACACTCCTTACTTTGACAACCTACAACCTTTGGGGAGACGAGAGGTGAATTACTTGCCACAGAATTCCTAGCCTCTAACTTGCTCTTGTAGCCACAGTATGCATATGGCTGGTCCAATACAGTTTATGGTCAGTGGTATTCCCTGTTGAAGATGATCATTGCCTGGCAGTTGTGTGAATATAACTTGTTATTTCTGCCCAAACTTGGATATTGTGACCAGGTATATATCTTCACACAGACATCAACTGCATTAGTATCTGCAGAAGTGGGAATGGTGTTGAACATGATATAATTGGAAGTGAATGTCGTCACTTCTGACCTTGTGATGGAGGGAAAGTTGTTGAAATAATGATCGAGTCTAGTATTCTACCCTGAGAAACTCTAGCAGAGATAGCTGGAACATAAAACAATACAGTGCCGAACAGGCACTTTGGCCCTCTATGTTGCGCTGACCTGTGAACTAATCTAAGCCCATCCCCCTGCACTATCCCATCATCATCCATGTGCTTATCCAAGGATTGTTTAAATCTCCCTAATGTGGCTGAGTTAACTACATTGGCAGGTAGGGCATTCCACACCCTTACACTCTGAGTAAAGAACCTGCCTCGGGCATCTGTCTTAAATCTATCACCCCTCAATTAGTAGTTATGCCCCCTCGTACAAGCTGACATCATCATCCTAGCAAAAAGACTTTCACTGTCTACCCTATCTAATCCTCTGATCATCTTGTGTCTTTGAATCAAATCCCCTCTGAGCATTCTGTTCTCCAATGAGAAAAGACCCAAGTGTCTCAGCCTTTCCTTCAGATCAGGCGACATCCTGGTAAATCTCCTCTGCACCTTTTCCAATGCTTCCACATCCTTTCTGTAATGGAGCGACCAGAACTGTACACAATATTCCAAGGGTGGCCGCACTAGTGTTTTGTATAGTTGCAGCATGACATTACAGCTCCAGAACCTAATCTCTCTCCCAATTAAAACCTAACACACCGTATGCCACCTTAATAGCACTATCAACCTTGGTGGCAACTTTCAGGGATCTATGTACACTGACTCCAAAATCCCTCTGCATATCCACACTACCAAGACTCTTTCCGGTGAGCCAGAATTCTGCTTTTCTGTTATTCTACCCAGAATCACCTCAAGTTACACCGACACTGCTCCACCTCTTCCTCCGCTACATTGAAGACTGCATTGGTGCCACCTCGTACTCCCGTGAGGATGTTGAGCAGTTCATCAACATCACCAACACGTTCCACCCCAACCTTTAAATTTACCTGGACTATCTCTGACACCTCCCTCCCCTCTTGGACTTCTCCATCTCCATTAATGACGCCTGACTTACACTTTTTACAAACCCACCGACTCCCACAGCCACTTGGATTGCGCCTCTTCCCACTCTACCTCCTGCAATAATGCCATCCCGTATTCCCAATTCCTCCGCCTCTGCCGTATCTGCTCCCAGGAGGACCAGTTCCACCACAGAACACGCCAGATGACTGCCTCCTTTAGAGATCGCAATTTCCCTTCTCATGTGGTTGAAGATGTCCTCCAACGCATCTCATCCGCACCTCCAACCTTAACAAGGACAGAACTCCTCAGTCCTCACTTTCTACCCTACCAACCTTCGCATTAACCAAATCATCCGTCAACATTTCCGCCACCTCCAAACAGACCCCACCACCAGGGATATATTTCTCTCCCCACCCCTTTCCGCCTTCCGCAAAGACCGTTCCCTCTGTGACTACCTGGTCAGGTCCACGTCCCCCAACAAACCACCCTCCCTTGGCACCCTACCCTGCCACCGCAGGAATTGCCAAACCTGTGCCCACACCACCTTCCTCACTACCATCTAAGGCCCCAAAGGAGCCTTCCACATCCATCAAAGTTTTACCTGCACATCCACCAATATCATTTATTGTATCTGTTGCTCCTGGTGCGGTCTCCTCTACTTTGGGGAGGCTGGGCTCACAGAGGTCTTCAGGGAACATCTCCGGGACACCCGCACCAATCAACCCCACTGCCCCGTGGCCCAACATTTCAACTCCCCCTCCCACTCTGCCAAGGACATGCAGGCCTGGGCCTCCTCCACCGCCACTCCCTCACCACCCGACGCCTGCAGGAAGAACGCCTCATCTTCCGTCTCGTAACACTTCAACCCCAGGGCATCAATGTGGACTTCACCAGTTTCCTCATTTCCACTCTCCCCACCTTACCCTAGTTCCAACCTTCCATCTCAGCACTGTCCTCATGACCTGTCCTACCTGCCAATCTTCCTTCCCCACCTATCCACTCCACCCTCCCTTCTGACCTATCACCTCCATCCCCACCAATAGATTGTTGCTATTCACATTATCCTTGCTAGATGATTACCTCTCACCTCTCAACCTTCTGCACACAGGGAGAAAAAGGTCCCAGCTTTTCCGCCCTCTGCTTAGCACTCAAATCCTTCAAGCTTGGCAACATTAAGAGATTTTAGATTAGATTTCCTACAGTGTGGAAACAGGCCCTTCGGCCCAACAAGTCCACACTGACCCTACGAAGACTAACCCACCCAGACCCATTTCCCCCTAACTAATGCACCTAACACTATGGGCAATTTAGAATGGCCAATTCACCTGACCTGCACATCTTTGGATTGTGGGAAGAAACCGGAGCACCCGGAGGAAACCCACACAGACACGGGGAGAATGTGCAAGCTCCACACAGTTGGTCGCCCAAGGCTGGAAGGCAGCAGTGCTAACCACTGAGCCACTGTGCCTTCCACTGTCCCGTAAATCTTTTCTGAACTCTTCCAATTTAATAACCTTCTTCCAATAGCAGTAGTCCGAAAGTGGTCTCACCACTGTCATGTGCAGCTGCAACATGGCATCACAACTCCGACACTCAATGGCCTGAGCAATGAAGGCAAGTGCACCGAATGCCACCTTTACCCCACTAATTGATTTATCTATTGTCACGTGTACTGAAGTACAGTAAAAAGCTTTATTTATGAGCAGCACGATCATAATAAGCAGGGATGTATGGATCAAAAAGACTTAGACTGAGGCATACAGGTTACATTGCACAGGACATGCATGGGGTTGGAGGGGGGTGTGCGGTCCAGTGTTGAGTGTTATTGTGGAGGAGGTGAAGTTAACTATATTCACTGATTTGCAGTCTGTGGGTCAGAAAGCTGAGGAGTCTGATAAAGGTGTCTTTATTGTCCAGCTGTTCCAGGAACGAGTGCAGGACTAGGGATGTAGCATCCTTTGCAGCCTGTTTCGTTGGTAGGTAATTGTAGGGGGTCGAGGCAAGCTGGGAGACTGGAGTTGATGTGGGCCATGACCAACCTCTCACAACACTTTATGATTGAGTTCAGAGCCACTGGGTGGTAGTCATTATGGCACATTACATGTGTTTTCTTAAGTATGGGGATGTTGGTGGTTTTGAAGCAAGTGGGGACTTTGGCTTGTAGGAGGGAGAGGTTGAAGATGTCAGTGAATGCCTCCACCATTCAGTCTGCTCAGGATCTGAATGCTTGCCCGGGAACACTGGGGACTGTCGCTTTCCTTGGGTTGACTCTTGGGAAGACCAATATGATGCCTGCAGCAGCGACAGTGGGCACAGGTACGTCTGGGGCTGTCGGGCCAGGCATCACCGTGCCGCCAGCATTCTGCTCAACCAGAGTATAGAAAGCATTGATGTGGCAGGGAGGGATGTGTCTTTGCTATCTTGTTCTGATTTCTCTCCCATAATATTGTTTAGACTTTGCCATAAGTGGCGGGATGTGTATCTGTAATGCTACTTACAAGGAACTATGTACCTGTACCCTGAGATGTTTCTGTCAGCAACACTCCACAGGGCCTTAAGTCCTGTACTGGTTTGTCCTGCCAAAATGCAACACCTCACATTTATCTAAATTAAACTCCATCTGCCACTTCTTGGCCCATGCGTTCTTTTGATGGCTGGATCAGTGAGCTGTCGTCATTTTGAACTGCTGTAGTCTGTGTTCCATAAGGAGGGAGTTCCAGGATTTGGACCCAGTAACACTTGAGGAGCAGCGATATATTTTCAAGTCAGGATAGAGCATGGCTTAGTGGGGAACTGCAGGTGATAGGCAACAGACACATAGAACACTATGTCCTAGATGGAAGTGAGCCACAGAAAATGGGGGAGATACATATGCAAATTACTTCTTTAGTATTTACTGTGGAAAAGGGTATGGAAGATATAGACTGTAGGGAAATAGATGGTGACATCTTGCAAAATGTCCAGATTACAGAGGAGGAAGTGCTGGATGTCTTGAAACGGGTACAGTTGGATAAATCCCCAGGACCTGATCAGGTGTACCCGAGAGCTCTGTGGGAAGCTAGAGAAGTGATTGCTGGGCCTCTTGCTGAGATATTTGTATCATCGATAGTCACAGATGAGGTGCCGGAAGACTGGAGGTTGGCAAACGTGGTGCTACTGTTTAAGAAGGGTGGTAAGGACCAGCCAGAGAACTATAGACCGGTGAGCCTGACCTCGTTGGTGGGCAAGTTGTTGGAGGGAATCCTGAGGGACAGGATGTACATGTATTTGAAAAGGAAAGGACTGATTTAGAGATAATCAACATGGCTTTGTGCGTGGGAAATCATGTCTCTCACACTTCATTGTGGTTTTTGAAGAAATAACAAAGAGGATTGATGAGGGCAGAGCAGTAGATGTAAGGCGTTCGACAAGGTTCCTCATGGGAGACTGATTAGCCAGGTTAGGTCTCATGGAATACAGGGAGAACTAGCCATTTGGATACAGAACTGGCTCAAAGGTGGAAGACAGAGGGTGGTGGTGGTGGAGGGTTGTTTTTCAGACTGGAGGCCTGTGACCAGTGCAGTGCCACAAGGATCGGTGTTGGGTCCTCTACTTTTTGTCGTTTACATAAATGATTTGGACGCGAGCATAAGAGGTATAGTTAGTAAGTTTGCAGATGACACCAAAATTGAAGGCGTAGTGGACAGCGAAGAGGGTTACCTCAGACTACAACAGGATCTTGACCAGATGGGCCAATGGGCTGAGAAGTGGCAGATGGAGTTTAATTCTGATAAATGTGAGGTACTGCATTTTGAGAAAGGAAATCTTAGCAGGACTTGTATACCTTAATGGTAAGGTCTTAGGTAATGTTGCTAAACCTGGAGTGCAGGTTCATAGCTCCTTGAAAGTGTAGTCGCAAGTAGATAGGATAGTGAAGAATGCATTTATTATGCTTTCCTTTATTGGTCAGAGTATTGAGTACAGGAGTTGGGAGGTCATGTTGCGGCTGTACAGGACCTTGGTTAGGCCACTGTTGGAATATTGCATGCATTTCTGATCGTCTTCCTATGGGAAAGATGTTGTGAAACTTGAAAGGGTTCAGAAGAGATTTACAAGGATGTTGCCAGGGTTGGAGGATTTTGAGCTATAGGGAGAGGCTGAACAGGCTGGGGCTTTTTTCCCTGGAGCGTTGGAGGCTGAGGGGTGACCTAATAGAGGCTTACAAAATTGAGGGGCATGGATAGGGTAAATAGACAAAGTCTTTTCCCTGGGGTGGGGGAGTCTAGAACTATAGGGCATAGGTATAAGGTGAGAGGGGAAAGATGTAAAAGAGACCTAAGGGGCAACTTTTTCACACAGAGGGTGGTACGTGTATGGAATGAGCTGCCAGAGGAAGTGGTGGAGGCTGGTACAATCGCAACATTTAAGAGGCATTTGGATGGGTATATGAATAGGAAGGGTTTGGAGGGATATGGGCTGGTGCTGGCAGGTGGGACTAGGTTGGGTTGGGATATCTGGTCGGCATGGACGGGTTGGACTGAAGGGTCTGTTTTCATGCTGTTCATCTCTGACTCTATAGTTGTAGTTTTGCATGGTGATGTCTAAGGACCCTTGGTGAAGCTCGATAATGCATCGTGTAAATTGTACACACTGCTGCTACTGCGTTTTGGTGTGGAGGGAGTGGATGTCTGTGCATGTGGTGCTAATGTATTTCAATGTCTGTAGCCATGGGTCTGAAGCTCCTTAGTTTGAAACTGAGGCCAAAAGGTGGTTGATGAGAGGGATGTACAAATCTTTAGGGTATTCTTCATAAATTAATGACTCATATTAAAAGGAAGGTTTCAACCAAACCTTGCAGTTCAGCGAACAAACCTACATCCAGAACCTCAACCTGAGCTACTAAGCTTCTCAAACCCTGTGAATATTAATAGTGCAGAAAAGAGGGTGATTTTTTTTCTGCATTTCTCTTGGGGTATTTTGGACTAATTTGATAGTATACTGGCACCTGAAATGTAAATGTCGCATTTCCCAGGAGCAATATTTCCAATTAAAGAGCATAAAAGTCACTAGAAAAATGGTTGACCTTATGTTGATTAGATCATTTGATGGGTTTATTTGAAGACCGTTTTTTTGTTTGCAGTTGTCCAGAATTAATTATTTTGGTTGGGCTACAAATACTGTTATAGAAGCCAAATTTTAAAAATAATCTTGGCACTAAGCCATGTGGAATTTCATAGGTTATTCTGAGTCATAGCCTATGACGGCTAAGTGTAATTTTAGACACCAACTCAAAACACGTATGTTCATTGACGATCACAATACTTATTGCCTGTTTTCTGATCCATTGCAGTGCATCTGGGAGGGGGACTGGAGTTGAAAATTTTATCATGTAACTGATTCACTCCAGAGCTTAGGGTAATCATACTGGAAGTATTCAGTTCTCTTCTGGGAATTTCAGGGAGTCTTTCAGGGAATTTCAGGGAAGGGAATGTGTTTTTACAGTGATGAAGTCTTTGTGAAGAGTGCATTTCAGTTTGAGAAGGAGGAACCAGTTAATATATTTATACTTGTTGGATCCTGAAAATAAGTAATTATTTATTTAAGATTTGTGCAGGGCTTGGGAATGATAAGCTGGTGATCATTCTTCTTATACTATGTTGCTTATCTTAATGATGTGGAATATTCAAGGCATTTCGGATTAGCAGCTGAGAACTTGCAACAACATCACTGAGCTCAGTTCACAGAAGGTTGATGACTTCGTAGGATAGTTAAGAATGAGATATACTGGATGTGTTAGTATGATGCTATTGGATAAGAAAACTGAGAGGGTAATAGGCAAGGGCTGGTGCATTTTCAGAATGACCACATTAGGTAGACATGTGCATTTCTATTATGAATGCAGACCAGATGGGAAGTATTGACAAACTTGCCAACAGATATCACATCGAAACATAAACTAGGAGCAGGAGTAGGCCATTTTGAGTCTGCTCCATTATTCAATAATGTCTAATCTGGTTATAGTCATAATTTCCTGGCATCCTTACCTGGTCTGGTCTACTTATGACTCCAGACCCACAGCATTGTGGTTGACTGTCAACTCTTCTCTGAAATGGTCTAGCAAGACATTCAATTGTATCAATTGCTACTAAGTCTCAAAAACATAAATTGTGATGAACATTAGTGAGAAGCAAGAGGATTGGGATGTTTTTAAAAATCAGTAGAGGACAGTTTTTAAAAAAACAAAGCAATAATGGAGGAGAATGTGAAATATGAAGGTAATATTGGAAGTAATATTTTAAAAATTGCAAGAGTTAATTAGATATTTCAAAAGTGAGAAAGAGGTAAGAGTGGACACTGAACCTCTGGAAAATGAGAAGTAGTCATGGGGGATCAGAGGAATGGCAGAGTGACTGAATAGGTACTTTGCATCAATCTTCAGGGTGGAAGACACTAGTGTACCAGGATTTCAAGATTCAGAGGGCAGAGGTAAATGTAGTGGCCATCACCAAGGATAAGATATTGGGAAAGCTGAAGGATCTCAAGGAAGATAAATTACCTGGACTGGATGCACTCCACTTAAGTGTTCTGAAGGAGATAGCTGAGGAGATTATACAGTCATTGGTGGTGATCTTCAGGAATCACAAGAGTCAGGAAAGGTCCCAAATATTGGGAAATGGCAAATGTAATATCTTTTTAAAAAGCTAGGAAGACAGAAGACTGAAATTATAGGCCACTTAGCCTGATCTTGATCATTAATAAGATTTGAGTCCGTTATTAAGAATGAGATTAGAGTCCTTGGAAAAGCATGGTGAAATAGGGCGAAATCAGCATGGTTTTGTCAAGGGGGATGCATCATGCCTGACAAATATAAATCTTTGAGGAAGTAACAAGTATGTTAGACAAAGGAGAGCCAGTGGTGGTGCTCTGTTTAAATTTCTAAAAGGCCTTTAACAAGATGTCACACAAGAGGCTTTTAAATAAGATACGAGCCTGTGGTGTTAGGAACAAGATATTGGAATATCTAGAGGATTGGCTGACTGGTAGAAGGCAAAGTGTATGGATAAGAGATTTACCAAAGAAGTGTCAGGTGGAAAAAAATGTGGATGTGAGATTATGCACTTAGGTAGGAAGAATAGAGGAGTTGACAATTTTCAAAATCGAGAAAGGCTTTGGAAATCTAAAGCACAAAAGGATTTGGAATCTTTGTTCAAGATTCTCTGAAGATTAAATGCAGGTTCAGATGGCAGTTAGGAAAGCAAATGTAATATTACCATTCATTACAAGAGAGCTAGAATGCAGGAGCAGGAAGCAATAGATATACTAGTGAGGCTGCATAGGGCTGGTCAGACTGCATTTGGAATATTGCGAGCAGTTTTGGGCCCCATATCTCGGGAAGAATATGCTGACATCGGATGGTGTCCAGAGGAGGTTTACTAGAATGATCCCAGGGATGAAGTTTTGTCATTATGAGGAGTAGTTGAGGACCTTTTGGTTTGGCTTCGATGGAGTTTAGAAAGATTGGGGGGTGTCTCATTGAAGCTTACAGAATACCGAGGTCCAGATAAAGTGAACATGAAGATGATGTTTCCAGCAGTTGGACCCCAGATTCAAAGTGAAGGGTTGACCTTTTATAATTGAGATGAGGAGTAGTTTCTTCAGAGGGTTGTTAATCTGTGGAAATCCTTGGCACAGAAGGCTGTGGAGACCAAATCATTGAGTGAATTTAAAACAGACATGGGTTCTTTATTAGTACAGGTACACAATTCTTTCTCCGAAACCCTCAGGACCAGCTAGTTTTCAGAATTCAGAATTATTTTGGATTTCTGAATTTTAGCGGTGAAATGTTTAAAACACCTTTCAGAAAAGCAGACGTACCTGTGTGTACTACAAGCCCTGAGACAGAATTGACACCTGCCAGTGCTGGGCCATGCCCCTATGTCACATCTGAGTGGATGTGGAGTTGGGTCAACTGTTTGCACACCAATAAACCTTGTTATGGAGAAAATAACTTCGGGTTTCTGAGCTTTTCGGATTTCGGGATTTTTGATAAAGGATTATGTACCTGTAAAGGAATCTGGGGTGAAGGCAGGAAAGTGTGGTTGAGGCATATCAGTCATAATCAAATGGTGGAGCAGACTTGATGGACCAGATGGCCTAATTCTGCTCCTGTATTTTACAACCTTAAGACCAGGACTGCGGTGGTTCAAAAAGATAGTTCACCATCGCTGAATGCAGATTGCTGTCCTCTGTCTGGACTAGAGGGGCATGTCTTCTAAAGAAAGTTTGAGGGAGCTAGGGCTTTTCTCATTGGAGCAAAGAAGGATGAGAGGTGACTTGATTGAGTTGTACAAGATGGGCATAGATTGAGTGGATAGCCAGGTCACCTAAATCCTCCTGTACCTTTTTAGAGTTCTGCTGTTTCTCTCCATTTAAAGTACAAGCTGCTTTTGTATTCTTATCAAAGTAGATGAGTTCCCATTGCTCCAGTTTATGCTCCACTTGCCAAATTCTACAGGCTCACTTACTTATGTCCCTTTGCTGATTGCTTATGTCCTCTTCACAACTTATTTTCTTACCTATCTTGTGTCATCAGCAACTATGCCTTTGGTTGTTTTGTGCAAGTACTTTCTGTAATTTGGAAGTATTTGAGGTTGCAACACTGATCTATGTGGCACTCCACTTGTCACATCTTGCCCAATCCAAAACTTACCCATTTTTGCCTGTTCTGTATCCTGTTAACTAGTCAGTTATCTATGCATGCTAATATAGAATCCTGAGTGTGTGGAAGCAGACCATTCGGCCCATCGAGTCTACACCGACCCTCTGGAGAGCATTCTCTTCTCTCTTCTCTTCCTTTCCCCCCCCCCCCCCCCCCCCCCCCCCCCAACCAAAAGACCTAGCCCACTTCCCTAGCTGTGTAACCACACAATTTCTATGGCTAACTCACCTAGGCTACACATCCCTGGACGCTATAGGCAATTTAGCATGACCAACCCATCTAACCTGCACATCTTTGTGGAAGGAAACCAGAGCGCACAGAGGGAACTCACGCAGACCCAGGGAGCATGTGCAGACTCCACACAGTCACCTGAGGCTGGAATCGAATCCAGGTCTCTGACACTGAGAGGCCCCATTCTACTGACTTATCCCTTAACCTAATTTCCCAGTTCACAGTACAATGTTTAGTGTAGCCTGCTGTTAGGTTGGCTATAAAACCTCTGCTCCAAGAACCTGTTCTTAAAATACATGATGAATTCACCATCAGGCTACTTTTGCCAGTCTGATTTGGAACCAATATGGAATTGGACTTTGACACAATGGCAGGAATCTATACTGGGGCTACAAATAGGGGCCAACAGTGTTGGGATGGTATGACCTTGGGACTTGACATTTTACCCTGGCAAATTGAGACCATTGCTGAGACCATTGTCTAGTAGAAGGCAGTTCCACTGATATCCTGCAACTGAGACAATCAACCTGGTGAAGTGTGAGGAGTTGCTTTTGTGTACACTTCTGGTCACCACGCAGGAGGGATGTGATTATACTAAGGGTGCAGGGAGATTTGGTAGGATGCTACCTGTGCTGAAAGGTCTGAGCAATGAGGAAATATTGAATAGGCTGGGACTGAAGCTGAAAAGGGTTGCGAAGGGACTTTACAAGTGGTGTATAGGGTTATGATAGGATTAATAGGGTGGACCTTTTTTTTCATCAGTAGAGGGGTCAGTACTAGGGAGCATAGATTTAAGTTGGACAAGAGGCCTAAAAAGGGGAGCTGGGAAATTTTCTTGGCCAGAGGATGGTGGGAGCTTGGAATTTGCTGTCTGAAAGTGTAGGTGAGTCAGAAATTCTCATAACATTTAAGAAATATTTAAAAATTCACTTGTGTTGTCACAGTCTGCAAGGTGATGGGCAAAGAGCTGAAAGATAGAATTAGTGTAGTCAGGCATGTGTTGTGACTGTGACTGTGCCAGTCAATGTACCAAGTGACCACCTTTTGTGCTATAAATGTCTATGAGTGTATGTATTGCCTGTAACAACTACAAGCATCTTTCCTTGTGCTTTTTAAGATTTTATTTGGAATGTAGGAGCCTTGTTATTATAGATTGTCAACTTTTTTTATGACAAGTGATGAGTTGTCACGGTCACCATTGCTGATGCTTGCTGTCTGGTCCAGAATTTTAATTCCATTCAAATTTCACCAGCTGGTGTGGCATTTTAACCCATCTCCCCATGCTACTCTGTCATCTTCCTTCCAGGTATGACTCCTACTCATGAAGAGTATTCCCCAATTCCCATTGATTTTTGCTTGGGCTCCTTGAGGCCACACTTGGTCAAATTCTACATTGATGTCAAGGGCAGTCACACTTGCTTCCCCTCTGGATCTCAACTGTCTTGTCCATGTCTAAGGCTATAATGAGGCCAGGAGCTGAATGGTCCTGGTGAAACCCAAACTGCAAGTTGGTGAGTTGGCAGTTTGTGTAAATGCTGCTTGATAATGCTGTCAATGCAATTTTTCATTACCATATACAATCAAGAGTAGATTGTGATGATGATTGGCTTGATTGAACTTGTTCTACTTTTGGTAAACATGATATACCCTGACAGTTGTTGGTTAGATGTGAAGTTGCTTTGCTGGAACTATGGGAGCAGCCAAGGTCGTAAGAAATAGAAGCAAGAGTAGGCCATTCAGCTCAGTGAATCTGCTCTGAAATTCTAGGAGAAAGTGAGGACTGCAGATGCTGGAGATCAGAGCTGAAAAATGTGTCGCTGGAAAAGCGCAGCAGATCAGGCAGCATCAAAGGAGCAGGAGAATCGACGTTTCGGGCATAGGCCCTTCTGAAATTCTGTAAAGTTTGTGGCTGTTCGGACTGTGGCCATAACTCCACTTTCCTGCCTACCATCCATCAGTTTTGACTCCTTTTGTGGATTGAAGATCAAACTGCGTTGAATATATTGAATGAACTAGTCTCTACTACACTCTAGAAGAGAATGAAAAGCAAGTTCTGAAGCACAGGTCTTCAGTACTGCATTGGGATATTGTCAGGTATTATAGCCTTTGCTGTGACCTTGAGTGGCTTCAGCCATTTCTTCATGCAATCTGCAGTGATTTTGCTAGACTCTTTAAATTAGTTACAGCCTTATCTTTTGCAGTGATGTGCGAGTCTCTTTCATCATTGAAATTGGGGAAATTTGTGGAGCATCCTCCTTGTTATTTGTTAAATCGTCCACTGCCATTCGCAACTACATGTGACAGCACTTTCTAGCTTTACTATGATCTGTTCATTGTGCGTAGCTTCTAATAAGAGGTTGAATGGCCTTCATTTGGTTTCTGGTAAGAGCATAGGACCAAGGAGTAAACCATTCAGCCCCCGTTGATTTGGCTGCATCGTTCATTTAGATCATGACTGATCTGCATCTGTGCCACTTTCCCACACTGTCCTCATGTATCCCTTCATGCCATTCATCTCCATAAACCTGTCAATCTCTATCAATCATAGACAGTAATTGAGCTTCCACAGCCCTCTGGAGTAAAGAATTCCGAAGACTCACCATCGAATAAAGACATTCCTCCTCATCTCAGTCTTAAATAACCAACCCCTCATCTTGAAATTGTCTGGTTTTAGAATAACCAACCTGTCACACATTGTAAGGATTTTGTAAGTTTCAAAGCGGCCACTGTCTTCAAAACCCAGCTTCCTCAGTCTGTTCTTATAAAATAATTTTGTTGTCCCAGGAACTAATCTGATGAACCTTCCTGGTACTTCTATGGCAAGTATATCCTCCCTTAGTTAAAGAGAAGAAAGGCAATACACAGTCCTTTAGGTGAGGCCTTATCAAGGCTCTGTGCAATCGCAACATTATGTAAATACTCCTGTGCTCAAATGGCCATGTGAAGTTCAACATACTGCTAGTTTTAATTGTTTGTTGCACATGCAGTCTAATTTTCAGTGATTCATGACATATGTCCCTTTCGGCACTCACCCTTCCCAACCCCTTTCAGTTTAAGAAATACTCTGTACCTGTTTTTATTCCAAAGTTGAATAAGTTTACACCTTGTCACATTCCATTCCATCAGCCTTGTTCTCGCCCATTCACTTATCCAGTGCAAGTCCTCTCGAAGCACAACTTTCTCACAACTTGCATTCTAACCATGCAATTTTTCTTAAATGTCCATTTATTACATGCTTTACAATAGATTGCAACAGTTTCCCTACCACTGATGATAAATTAACTAACAAGTTTGCAATTGTCTATTCTTCTTTCTTCCTTTGATAAAGTTGGATTACATTTGCCACCTTCCAGTCAAGAGGAACCTTTTCAGAATTTACAGAATTTTGGAAGAAAACTGTTAATGCATCCACTATCTCTCTAGTTTCCTCCTTCAACCCTCTGCGATGAAGCTTATCATGTTCAGAGAATTTATCAACTTTCAATCTAGTTAGTACAAGAGGCAATGCTTGAAAACTAATTTCTTTTAGTTCCCCAGTTTCACAAGTCCGGTGGTAGCCTGGTACATTTGGGAGATTTTCTGTACCTTTTTTTCCATGAAAACAGATACAGAATAACTGTTTATTTTCTCTGCCAGTTTGTTCCTTGTTATCCTCTCGAAATTCTGTTTGGTGTAGCTTCACTTTCAGTGCCATCTGATAGCTCAATACGACTCCAGTAAAGTGATTGGTGTGGAAAAATCACCCAGCTCTTCACATGTCTGGATTGATACAGCTTTTCAAATTGCAATCTTTCCAGTTCTGTACCAGCAAAACAGAGATGAGGCAAAATTAGCTGGTAAAGCAGTAACTGTTCAGCTTTGAACATCAAGGGTGGATTGGTCTTGGATGGCGCACTCTGTTGATTTACCAGAACAATAATCTCAATGAAAGATTGGATAATCTGATGTTTAATTCCCTCAAATTAAGAAGATTATTGAGCAATTTTGTTACTTTTGGTCTAAAAACTGAAACTACAGGGTGGTGTAAGTTTAGAACTCTATTTCATAAAGGGCAATTAATGTTAAATCACTTAAGAATTGCAGATTTTAGTTACAATTGGTATTGTAAAATGCGCGCCAAAGGAATGTTTATGTATTTGATTTGCAGATTAGCCATAACTTGTATGCTCCTTATAGTTTACTATTTTGGCCAAACATGTGACCGTATTAGATTGCTTGATAATACTCCTGTGAAGCCCTTTGGAAATGTTATTGTTAAAGGTGCTGTTGATACAAGTTGATGTGATTTAGTAATAGTGTGGTGCATCTTGAGATGATCTACTTGGGCTTACGTGCTGATGAAACAGGAGTCTTAAGAAACTCTGTTTAGAGTGCTTGTTTTTCTGATCAGACATCCTTGAGGTTGAATCAAAATCTAACATTTTGAGTCTGTTGCCTTATCTTTCGTCAGCAGAGTATATTTGCAAACCTTGTATTTTTCTCCCAATGTTATACATTAACTGTCTGGAAGAGCAGACAGACAAACCTCTCCAACTGATGTACTAGAGCTGTACTGTATTTGACCTGGTTATATATGAATCTTCTGTTATCTAGTAGATGTGCATCATTTTCATGACTTTTTCCAAAATCTCAACTCTTTCTGTACTTGGGAACCAAATTCCTTTAAATTGTGCTCATGATATGGTAGCTACAATACTGAACTAGAAATCACAAATTTGAATTCAGTGTTTTTGAAAAACTAAAAACTGTAAATCTCTGTCTTAAAAGCCGAAGTGCTCCTTTTAAAAAAGGAGACCTGCTAGAGGTCAAAATACATTTTTATCGAGGGCTACTTATTGATTTTAAGGAGCTACTTTTCCAGAGCTTGTTTTTCATTCTCCCTAATTCCTTAATTAGATGATAGTGCCTCATGTTATTACATGGCCTCCAGTATTTGTGCTTATGTACAGGACATTTGGATTCACATAGAAGAATTTAACAACATATTCAATTATTACCACTCCATTAAACTTAAAGCACAAGGAAAGCATTAATTTCAAGTATCGCAAAATGCAAATTAGCATGAGATGATAATAGGTGTAAGCTACAAATGCTATTTTCAAAAAACAGCTGATGTTCCTGGACGCACATAGCCATCACCCTAATACTGCTTTGAGGACTAATGAGGTCGTGGCTGAATGGTTGCATGTTTGTCTTTAACACAGTTACTGCACTTCAAATAATTCACAGTATAAGATGCTTTGAAATGTGATAACACAAATAAAAATCTTTATGAAATAAAACTCTTCAATATTAAATGATTCAATTGAGAGTGTCAAGTTCATACAATCAAAAATAGTTTTCTATTTAACCCCACCCCATCCGCGCCTCCTTGCAGTCCCTCTGACCTTTTCACTGCTGCTTTTTTTTCCCCCTTTACTGCTCCATTCTGGCAGTTGGTACATCTTCAGTCTCTGGGTCTCAGTCTCACCAGCCTTGCTTCCTGCCCACCCTGTAGCTGCGTTCTGTCTGTCTGGCTTCATTAGTCCATCTTCGGCTCCGCTTGCTCCAGCTACTGCTTACCCTCGCACTGTTCCTCTAATCTCAAACTGTTTCACTCCTACACTTGCTGTTGATATGTTCACAGCAAATCTACCGGCAACAAGCATGAGGAAACAGCAACAGCTCCTTTGTTCTGACTGTTCCACCTGTTGTCTGAATGATCGCCCTCATGATTAAATTTACAAAGGCCTCTTCTGGGGCAAATCTGTTCTTCACCACCTTGCATTTTGAGTGTTGAAACTTGCCATCTTTCCCAGTCTGGCCTAAGTATAACTCCAGTTCCAGATTGACCAGCATTGTATCAAAACTTCTGTAAAAGAAGAGCGTCAACACCGATATCAATATGTTTACTGGCACACACTAGGTAATCTGGTGCAGAGGTCAGCATGACTGACCCCATAGTATTTTTTTCAGTGAGTTCACAATTAGTGGACTTAAAATGCTGAGGTTCCGAAAATCCTCTGGGCCTGTTGGGTTGGCATAAGATTGTTATGGAGCATATCCCCTTGGATTTTCTTACAAGTATTGTACACCACAAAACTGAGAATTTTTATAAGACATAATGGCCCCTTTTTGGAATACCTGGACACGGATTTGTCTACCACACTAAAAAAGGTTTTAATATAGCCATAACAATTATGCTTTACGAGTCCAATATCCAGAGAGGGGGACGTGTGAATGTATGAATCTCTGAAAATTAGTGCTCTCTATATTCGAGAGTTAGTGTTTTGTTTTGCTGAACTGTTATTATTTATTAGTTTGTTGGGAGTTATTATTTATTTGGTTAAGTAGTTAGGTGGGATTTTTATAAAAAAGTTTAAATATATTTATACATTTGTACATGAGGGCAGTTTGGGTTTTTAAAATTTCTTGTCTTATTGCTTTGAATTGTTTTGTATTTATTGTGATATTAAAACATCTATTTTTCAATAAAAATATTTTTTAAATGTTGTATAATGCAGGTACAGTACAGCACAGCATGTTGTACATATAACCTCTCATGATTCAATTCCCCAATGAAAGCACTAACTGATATGCTTTTGTGTCATGTTCTAGACCCTTCAGACAACCTTCGCGAGATCCTACAGAATGTGGCCAAGCCTCAGGGAGTCTCTAACATGCGAAAGCTTGGTCACTTGAATAACCTTATTAAGGTAAGTGATATTTGATAAGAGCATAGGTACACAGTCTCAAAACTCCAGGATGGCATTTTCAAGTAGCTACAGGACATTCTCGAATGGGAGGATGAATAGCCATTGTTGTGGTTCACATCAGCACCACTGCCATAAGTAAGAAAAGGAATAAGATCTGGAAAGCAGAAAATGGGGAGTTAGGAAGCAAGTTTAAAAATTAGAATCCCAAAAGTAGCAATCTCAAGATTATTAGTCATGTCATGTGCTAGACAGTGTAGCAATAGCAGGATGCATGCATCTGATGAATATGTGGATTGACAGATGGTATGAGGAGGGGTGTTTTGGATTCTTGGGGCATTGGAATGGCTTTTGGAGAGGTGGAACCACTGTAGGTTAGATTTGCTGTACCTGGGAGGACTGAACCTGATGCCCCAGAGGAAGGGTTTTTTAATGTGGTTGGGAAGGAGTTAAGTTGCAGATGCATGCGAACCTAAACAGGAACACCGAAGGAGCAAGGGCAAAAACGAAAGGCAGAATTCGATTTAAGGAAAATGATAGGCAGAGGATTAAACCCACGATGTCCTAGGCCCAGTAATCATCTGCTTCATCAATGAGCCTCCCACGTTTGAGATGTGGAAGGCTTTCGAAAATAGTGCAGGATAGGCATGTCCCTTTGAAAACAAGAGGAATGGCAAAATTCGTGAACCGTGATTAACAGCAGAAATTGTGCAACTAACCAAGAGGAAAAGGGAAGCGTACAAAAGGTCCAGGCATCTAAGAACAGAATGGGGCCTGGAGGAGTATTGGAAGAATAGGGCAAGTCTTAAACGAGGAATCAAGCAGGCTAAAAAGGGTCGTGAAATAGCTTTAGTGAGCAGAATTAAGGAGAATCCCAAGGCCTTTTATTCATATATAAGAAGCAAGAAGGAACTGGAGAAAGAGTTGGTCCACTAAAGGATAGGGAAGGAAAGAAGATTGTGTGTTGAACCTGAGAAAATGGATGAGATTCTTAATGGTTACTTTCCATCAGTGTTCACTGAGGAGAGGGACATGTTGAATGTTGAGATTAGAGATAGAAGTTTGTTTACTCTGGATCACGTTGACAAGGAGGGAGCATGTGTTGGGTAGGTTAAAGGATATTAAGGTGGGCAAATCCCCAGGACTGGATGGGATTTATCCCAGGTTGCGGAGTGAGGTGAGAGAAGAAATAGCTGGGTCCCTGACAGATATCTTTGTGGCATCCTTAAACACAGGTGAAGTGCTGGAGAACTAGAGAGTTGCTCATGTTGGCCCCCAGTACAAGAAGAGTAGTGGTTCTGAGTAACTACAGAGCAATGAGCTTGATATCAGTGGTGAGAAAGTTGCTGGAGAAGGTACTGCGGGATGGGATCTATTTTATATTTGAAAGAGAATGGTCTTATCATTGTAGGCAACATGGTTTTACGCGGGGGAGATCGTATCTTACCAACTTAGTAGCGTTCTTTGAGGAAGTGATCAAGTTGATAGATGAAGGAAGGACTGTAGATGTCATATACATGGACATTAGTAAGGTGTTTGATAAGCTTCCCCATTGTAGACTAATGGAGAAAGTGAAGTCACATGGTGTGCAGGGCGTTCTAGCGAGGTGGATAAAGAACTGGTTGAGCAGCAGGAGACCGTAGTAGTTGAAGGGAGTTGCTCGCAATAGAGAAAGGTGTTCCACAGGGATCAATGCTGGGCCACTGTTGTTTGTGATATACATAAATGATCTGGAAAAGGACATTGTTGGTGTGATCAGTAAGTTTGCAGATGACATGAAAATTGGTAGAATAGCAGAAAGCAAAGAATACAGGACAATATAGACTGGAGAGTTGGACCGAGAAGTGGCAGATGGAGTTCAATCCAGACAATGTGAGGTGATGCACTTTGGGAAGTCTAATTCTAGAGTGAACTTTACTGTAACGGAAGAGCCTTGGGGAAAAGTTGATGAGCAGAGAGATCTGGGAGTTCAGGTCCGTCGTACCCTGAAGGTTGCTGCATAGGTGGATAGAGTGGTCAAGAAGGCATATCGGACGGGGTATTGAGTAGAAGAGCTGGCAAATCATGTTAAAATGTACAAGAATTTGGTTCGGCCGCATTTAGAATACCGTGTACCATTCTTGTCGCCACATTACCAAAAGGACGTGGACGCTTTGGAGAGGGTGCATAGAAGGTTTACGAGGATGTTGCCTGGTATGGAAGATGCTAGCTATGAAGAGAGGTTGACTAGGTTAGGATTGTTTTCACTAGAAAAAAGGAGATTGAGGGGGGAACCTGACTGAGGTCTACAAAATCATGAAGGGTGTAGACAGGATAGATAGAGAGAAACTTTTTCCCAGGGTGAGGGATTCAAAAATGAGAGGTCATGTATTCAAGGCGAGAGTTGGAAAGTTTAAATGGGATACATGCGTAAAGTACTTTACACAGAGGGTGGTAGGTGCCTGGAATGTGTTGCAGAGGTAGTAGAGGCAGGCATGGTAGATTCATTTAAGATGTGTCCAGACAGATGCTTGAGTAGGTGGGGAGCAGAGGGATACAGATCCTTAGGAATTGGGCGGTAGGTTTATACAGTGGATTTGGACCCTAGGCTGTAAATTTTCTTTGTTATTTCCCTTATTATGCATTCCGAATTGGGAACGTAAGTTGATTGCACAGTGTTCAAGTACTGAAGCAGTCCATATCCAAAATCAGTAAGAACTGGACAATATCCAGCTTGGACTGACGAGAGGGAAGCAACATTTATACCACACAAGTGCCATGCAATGGCTAAACTCCATAATGGACTATCTAACATCACTCCTTAACATCCAATTGTATTAACAGCTTGGCAGTTATGGATTGAAAACTGAACTAGATTATCCATATGAATACTGTGGTTCCAAGAACAGTTTAAAGGCTCTGAGACCTGCAGTGAGTAACTCTCCTGTCTCTCCAAAACCTGCACATCATTTATAAGCACCATTCATTCTAAGCTGTGTGGGCACAGCCATCAAGATGGTCTGCACAAATCAGAGTGTCAAAGTACTTATTTCAGAAAGCTGAAAGTGTTGGCATGCAGCAGAAAAGCATATGCAAGAATGTTGTCTATAAGGCACAAATCAGGATTATGATGGAATACTCCTCGCTTGCCTGGATGGATGCACCTCCAACAACACTCAAGAAACGTGACATCATCCAGGACAAAGCACCCTGTTTCATGGGTATACCATGATGCTCAGTTGCAGCATTGTGTACTATCTACAAGATGCACTGCAGCCCCAAACCAGCACTTTGCAAACCCACAACCGTGTCAATCTCTAAGCTCAATGGCAGCACATACATAGGAACAGTACCTCCTGCAAGTTCCCCTCCAAGTCATTCATCATCCTGACTTGAAAACGTATTACTGTTACTTCACTGTTGCTGGGCCAAAATCCTGGAATTCCCTCCCCAAGGGCATTGTGGGTCTGTCTACAGCACATGGACTGCGGTGGTTCAAGAAGGCAGTTCACCGCCACCTTCTGAAGGGCAAATAGGGATGGGCAAGTATACTGGCTCAGTCAGTGATGCCCTTGCCTCATGAGTGTGCATGTACTGTTAGGTGAACATCAACTCACTCCTAGATTCTGCTGAAAGCTGAGGAAATATGCAGTTACTGGCTACCTAACCCCATGCTGCCATCAAGGTTCCTTTCTGAAAAAATAAGCAAGGTTCTTTTCAGCCTTTGTTATTCTGAAATTAGAAATGAGTGATTCTTGTGTCTCAATTCTGCATGACAAATGATAACTAAGCCAGGCACAAAGTTGCCTACCCTCTAACATTGATTTTAAGTGGCTTATTACACAACAGTACAATTTTTATCTGAACTCTGAATCACTTAAGAATTGGAGTATCTCCAGTATGAGTATGACATTTGATCCTGTGTTGAAGGAATCAATGTTTTCTGACCAGGTGTGTAACCCAATTCCATACTTTATTTATTCCCCCTGGAAGCAGTGTATGAACTGTAATGCTGTGATTGGCTGCACATAAAGAAGTGTGTGTTTTGAACTGTCTTGTGACATAGTGGTCATGTCCCTGTCTCTGGGGCAGAAGATCTGGGTTCAAGATCCATCTGTCCAGATATGTCAGTTGTTGATTAAAAATATCTACGAACTGTAACTTAGGAACTTCACATGGAGGAGTTTTGATTCACTATAGTATTACTGCAGGTCAAATGTCAAGTGAGATTTCTTTTCTCATGGCAAGCAGGTGATTGGAAATATACTTATGCAACTGTAATCCTGTTGCAGTGTTGGCAATTGACCCAAAAATTGAGGAAATACCTGAAATAGTTTGACCTGATTATGAAGGATTACCGAAGAGTTACTCTGGAATAGTCAGGACACTGTTTACATTTGTTCTTGATTTTTCTTTCTCAGCAGTGAGTTTCTGTAACTGTGTCATTCCATAGTTTTTATACACCTGATCCTCCCAGGTCACCGATGAGTGAGTGTGTGTGTCTCTGTTTATCCTTGCGTCTCTTTCTTTCATTCATTCGTTCTGTCTGTCTGTTTTATCTCCTTTTAAGGTTTGTAGTATTGAGGGCAAGCAGTCCAGGCCAGTGATCTGATCTGTAAGCCGTGTGAGTGTCACACACTCATGTTTTCCTCCTGATGTCACCACTGGAGATAAATGCTGCTGCAGCTTCCTTCAGCTCATTTTTTTCTTGGCAGTATGATTTGACGCTGGGCTGACCCACATCCCAATTGTGACAAACTGCTTACCGCTTTAGGGAAGGCAGTGGCCTAGTTGTATCATCATGAGACTTATAATCCAGAGACCCAAGTAATGTTCTGGGGGCCTGGGTTTGAATCCTACCATGGCAGATGGTATAACATAAACTCGGTAAAATCTGGAATTATGGGTCTAATGATGACTGTGAATCGATTGTTGGAAAGACCCATCTGGTTCACTAATGTCCTTTAGGAAAGAAAACTGCCATCCTTACCTGGTCCAGCCTCCACGTGACTCCAGACCCACAGCAATGGGGTTACCCCCAGGCAATTAGGGATGGGCAATAAACGCTGGCCAAGCCAGCGCTGCTGTTGTCCCATGAATGAATAAAAAAAGGTACATTTCCCATTGGCTAATGGGTTGAGTGTGAACCTTGGGGTTGCTCCTATATTATTTTAGGAACTTCAGGAAATAATCTCCAAGCTCCATTATGAGCAATAAGGGAGAAAACATTATTGGTCAATGTCAATGTACCAATGACATGAAGCAGAATTTTAGATTAGATTAGATTAGATTAGATTAGATTAGATTAGATTACTTACAGTGTGGAAACAGGCCCTTCGGCCCAACAAGTCCACACCGCCCCGCCGAAGCGTAACCCACCCATACCCCTACATCTACATTTACCCCTTACCTAACACTATGGGCAATTTAGCATGGCCAATTCACCTGACCTGCACATCTTTGTGACTGTGGGAGGAAACCGGAGCACCCGGAGGAAACCCACGCAGACACGGGGAGAACGTGCAAACTCCACACAGTCAGTCGCCTGAGGCGGGAATTGAACCCGGGTCTCAGGCGCTGTGAGGCAGCAGTGCTAACCACTGTGCCACCATGCCGCCCACCAAGGATAGCTAAGCTAAGGGGGTCTATTCCTGCTAAGAGTTTGGTCTTGTCTGGAGTCTTTGAGCCTTTTGGAGGCAAATCAATAACAAATTCCATTTAGGGTAATGAAAAAGCATCAGGAATGCAACTGAAATAACTGTATAGAGATCAGTATCCCATCACCAAGTCACCCTTTATTCACACATTCAGAGTACATAGGCTCTGACTAGCCAGTTGGAGTTGGTTCCTAGAAGGAAGAGACTCCCTTGTTTATTTCTGGAAGCCAGGGCTCCCTGATTAGCCCAAGTTAACCAATCCGATCAAGGGTCTTCTAATAAATGAGATCCACCTGGCCATCATTCCAGTCACTGTCGGTAACGTTATTGTTCCAGTCCATTTCTTGGTTCCTGTGCTTTCCTTCACCTTCACCTCCCAGTTATTGAGCTGCTTCTATGCCTGACATCTACCAGTGAGAGTACTAAAAAGGGATTTTGGGAATGAGCTTTAAGGAATCAAATAAGTCCCTGCCGAATTTATTTTATCCTGTGCAAAATAAGAACAAAAGAACTAGGAACAGATAGGCAATTTCACCCCTCTAGCCTGCTCCACCACTGATCTCACCTTTGCCTCAAATCTACTTTCTTGCCTGCTCTCCATAACCCTTTAATGCATTACTAATTAAAAATCTGTCTACATGCTCATTATTCAGTGTCCTGGTGTTGACCTGTTGCGCCTCTGTCAAAGCAAAACACTCAGATCTTAACTCTTTCCCTGCCTGTTTATACCCTATACACATTCTCATTCCCTCCTTTTATCATTTCACAATAACCACCTTATGGCAGTGCCAACCTTCAGTCGACTCTGACAGCCAATGTTTAAGCGAGTCATTGGTTGACCACAGGGCTGTGGGGTTGTTTGTTGCGTGTGTCCCAGAGATGTTCTCTGATACATTCTGCAAGTTGGCATCTTGACTCCCCAATGTATACGAGACCACATCAAGAGCAACGGGCACAGTAGATGAGGTGTTTGGATGTGCAGCAAAGTCTGCCGGGTGTGGAAGGATCCTTTGGGGCCTTAGTTGGAGGTAACGGGGAAGTGTGGGCACAAATTTTACATGTCTTGCGGTAGCAAGGGAAGATAGAGCGTGGGTTGGTGGGGGGCATGAACCTAATGAGGGAGTCTCAGAAGGAATAGTCTCTGCAAAATGCTGATGGTAGTAGGGAGGGAAATATATCTGGGTTGGTGGCGGAGAATGATATGTATCCAGAGATTGGTGGTGTGGGGGTGAGGGTTCTATCCTTGTTGCAGTTGGGAGGGGTGGAATTCAAGGATGGAGGTGCGGGAAGTGGAGAGATGCACTGGAGGGCATTGCTGACCATGTGGGAGGGGAAATTGCGGTCCTTGAAGTAGGAGACCATCTGGGATATTCTGAAGCAGATATGGCGGAGGCAGATGAATTGGAAATAAGGATAGCATTTTTACAGGAGAGTGTTTGGGAAGAGGTGTAGTCCAGGTAGTTGTAGGAGTTCGTGGGTTTGAAGTAGATATCCGTGTTGAACTGCTCACCGGAAATGGAGATGGAAAGATCCAGGAAGGGGAGGGAGGTGTCCGAGATGGTCCAGGTGAACTTGAGGCCTGGGTGGAAAGTGTTCATGAAGTTGATGAACTGTTCAACCTTCTCTTGGGAGTATGAGGTGGCACCCATGTAGTCATCAATGTAGCAGAAGAAAAGATGGGGAAAAGCACCAGTGTAACTAAGGAAGATAGACCTGATAAAGTTTATCTATATCTGATAGAGGCATGTATAGCTAAGGCCCATGCAAATGCCCTTGGCTACCTCTTTGGTCTGAAAGAAATGGGAGGATTCAAAGGACAGTCATCAGTAGTTTCTAAATTCCAAACTTTGTTTTGAATTGAATTCAAATTCCACCAACTGTTGAGGTGGGATCAACCCAAGTCCCCAGAACATCTGCTGAGTTTCTGGATTAATAGTCTAGCAAAAATGCCTCCCCTTATGTGTGTACATGCATGCACAGGATCGTGAACTGTTCCTGATTGTACTGGATTTTCCAAAATTAAAAATTACTTTTAGAAGGATTAGACGACGTGTCTTCCACAGTTCCATTGCTGACTAAGGGCAAATGCAGTATTTAGTTTAAGATATGTGTTACCTAATAAGAATGATATAAGAATATTTTGTGGTCTCTGGGAGGTTGCCAAATTGTGTTCATTTTTAGGGAATGGACTGTCCCCATTCAGATCCCCTACCTTGGCATCTGCACATCCTTTGCTCAACAGCTGGACCACACCTAAATATGCATACCACACTAAGCCGGCTGTCACAACTGGGCTGAGACTGATCATATTCACTGACTGGAACTTTGAGATATCAAAGTTGGATTTGAACCTGGATCTTCACTCTAAGATCATGTTGAAAATATATTGTATGTATAACTTGCTATTTAGTACCATTTATTAAATCTCAAAGCATTAATCCTGATTACCAATCTGCTGATGGAGCTCATTGTATCCATGGGTTTCCGTTACATATGGAGTTGAAGGAGAGACATGTGGCTGGAAGGAAGCATGGCCACTTAAATATCTATTTCTAATTGTAACAAACAAAAGGCTACTGTGAGTGGCATTCCCATCTTTTGTGTATATTTCTAAGTCCAAATAAATTTTGGGATTAAGAAAGAAGCTGCTATGTTCACTGCAGTTCAGAACATTAAATGGTGTACAACATAACAATTCATTGCTGCAGGACAGCAATATTCATTGTAAATGATATTTCAATTCCTCTACCTAACCAGCAAAACATAAACAGGAAATTAAAGAGGAAATGGCCTCTTTACACTGGTCTTGTTGTTTCACACAGGATACATGTCTATTTTCATGTATTGAACTATAAAGTTTTTAATATACAGTATTACATGTAGACATATGTATACTTTTTAGAAGAGGCAGGAAGGTGAGATGTGAACTGGCAGTTGGTATGATGGCAAGATTCCAAATCTCAGATTTGGAATACTCCTCATCTGATCAAAAGTGTTCTATTAAGTAAAGGTACCAATTTATTTAATGCATGATGCTTTTGATTCTTTATTTTGTGTTGCTTTTTCTACTAATACTGCAGTGATAATCTTAGAACTATTGGAACTCCATCCTATTTTAACGCAGCTCAAGATATTCAATCCACAAACACCATCTTTAGATAATGCCATGGATATTTCACACGATTCTCATTATTAGGCTTGACTGAATTAATTTGGGTTAGTACTAATGATAAATCTGAGCTTGCTGTTGAGTAAAGATATGAAAGGCTGGGAGTGAGCCTGCTGTTTACATATCACTGGATGAGAGTACGCCTACTGATCAGGGCAGATTTTTGGGTGGCTGTGAACAACACAGAAAACCATTGGGAAAGACTTATCTCCCAGCATCTGCTTCAGGGCTAATGCGTATTGTCACCAGGCAGCTACCTAAAAATTGACGGATCTGAACCACCTGTACAAATAGCATAATAGGTAAACTTCAGCAATTTTTATCATTACAATTGTTTTGAGTGGTACCCCTCAGCTCAGTGGAAATGGTCGCTTATTTGATCTTGTCAGGTGATATTTGACTCGTACCTTTTATAGCATTTTTCCATTATTTCGATTTTTCTTTTACACAAAACGTTCTCTCCCAATTATCATGTGCCTACTATTTCGACACGCCAGTGTTCTCTGGCTTGCTGAAGTTCAGTGCAGTTTGAAAGAACAACACCTCATTTTCCTCTTGGGGACCCTGCAATCTCCAGCACTCGATATCAAGTTCAAGGGTTTTCAGCTGTGTCTCTGTGTCTCTGTGTCTCTGTGTCTCTGTGTCTCTGTGTCTCTGTCTTCCCCCTCTCCCCCCTCCTCTCCCGCCCCTCTCCCCCCCTCTCCCCTCCTCCCCCCCCTCCCTGTCTCCCTCCCTCTCTCCCTCCCTCTCTCCCTCCCTCTCTCCCTCCCTCTCTCCCTCCCTCTCTCCCTCCCTCTCTCCCTCCCTCTCTCCCTCCCTCTCTCCCTCCCTCTCTCCCTCCCTCTCTCCCTCCCTCTCTCCCTCCCTCTCTCCCTCCCTCTCTCCCTCCCTCTCTCCCTCCCTCTCTCCCTCCCTCTCTCCCTCCCTCTCTCCCTCCCTCCCTGTCTGTCTGTCTGTCTGTCTGTCTGTCTCCCTCCCTCCCTCCCTCCCTCCCTCCCTCTCTGTCTGTCTCCCTCTCTCCCTCCCTCTCTCCCTCCCTCCCTCTCTGTCTGTCTCCCTCTTTCTTTTTCTTTCCCCCTCTATTTGTTTTAAAAAGTTTTTTGCATTCATGTAACTTTAAGCATTTATGCTCAGCACGTCCAATTTGAAACCTTTTTCAAAATATCACTCAAATACTGTACATATTTCTTACAAACATAATTAGAAACATAAGTAATATTTGCACAGATCTTACTACAAGACTGGATAACTGCAGGCAATAGTTGGGTTGCAAGAAATCATTCATGCTTGATATGATTATTCTGCAATATGTTTTCTGACCATTTTTAATGCTAATATTAAGTGTTACATGATCATAGAACATAGAACAATACAGCACAGAACAGGCCCTTCGGCCCACGATGTTGTGCCGAACTTCTATCCTAGATTAAGCACCCATCCATGTACCTATCCAAATGCCGCTTAAAGGTCGCCAATGAATCTGACTCTACCACTCCCTCGGGCAGCGCATTCCATGCCCCCACCACTCTCTGGGTAAAGAACCCACCCCTGACATCTCCCCTAAACCTTCCACCCTTCACCTTAAATTTATGTCCCCTTGTAACACACTGTTGTACCCGGGGAAAAAGTTTCTGACTGTCTACTCTATCTATTCCTCTGATCATCTTATAAACCTCTATCAAGTCACCCCTCATCCTTCGCCGTTCCAACAAGAAAAGGCCAAGAACTCTCAACCTATCCTCGTACGACCTACTCTCCATTCCAGGCAACATTCTGGTAAATCTTCTCTGCACCCTCTCCGAAGCTTCCACATCTTTCCTAAAGTGAGGCGACCAGAACTGCACACAGTACTCCAAATGTGGCCTAACCAAAGTCCTGTACAGCTGCAACATCACCTCACGACTCTTGAATTCAATCCCTCTGCTAATGAACGATAATACTCCATAGGCCTTCTTACAAACTCTATCCACCTGAGTGGCAACCTTCAAAGATCTATGTACATAGACCCCAAGATCCCTCTGTTCCTCCACCTGACCAAGAACCCTACCATTAACCCTGTATTCCGCATTCTTATTTGTTCTTCCAAAATGGACAACCTCACACTTGGCAGGGTTGAACTCCATCTGCCACTCCTCAGCCCAGCTCTGCATCATATCTAAGTCCCTCTGCAGCCGACACCAGCCCTCCTCACTGTCCACAACTCCACCTATCTTCGTATCATCTGCAAATTTACTGACCCACCCTTCGACTCCCTCATCTAAGTCATTAATAAAAATTACAAACAGCAGAGGACCCAGAACTGATCCCTGCGGAACTCCACTTGTAACTGGACTCCATGCTGAATATTTACCATCTACCACCACTCTCTGACTTCGACCGGTTAGCCAGTTTTCTATCCAATTGGCCAAATTTCCCTCTATCCCATGCCTCCTGACTTTCCGCATAAGCCTACCATGGGGAACCTTATCAAATGCCTTACTAAAATCCATGTACACTACATCCACTGCTCTACCCTCATCCACATGCTTGGTCACCTCCTCGAAGAATTCAATAAGACTTGTAAGGCAAGACCTGCCCTTCACAAATCCGTGCTGGCTGTCCCTAATCAAGCAGTGTTTTTCAAGATACTCGTAAATCCTATCCCTCAGTACCCTCTCCATTACTTTGCCTACCACAGAAGTAAGACTAACTGGCCTGTAATTCCCGGGGTTATCCCTATTCCCTTTTTTGAACAGGGGCACAACATTCGCTACTCTCCAGTCCCCTGGTACCACCCCCGTTGCCAGTGAAGACGAGAAGATCATTGCCAACGGTACTGCAATTTCCTCTCTTGCTTCCCACATAATCCTAGGATATATCCCGTCAGGCCCGGGGGACTTGTCTATCCTCAAGTTGTTCAAAATGTCCAACACATCATCCTTCCTAACAGGTATCTCTTCTAGCTTATCAGTCCGTTTCACACTCTCCTCTTCAACAATACGGTCCCTCTCGTTCGTAAATACTGAAGAGAAGTACTTGTTCAAGACCTCTCCTATCTCTTCCGACTCAATACACAGTCTCCCACCACTGTCCTTGATCGGACCTACCCTCGTTCTCGTCATTCTCAGGTTTCTCACATACGCATAGAATGCCTTGGGGTTATCCTTGATCCTATCCGCCAGGGATTTTTCATGCCCTCTCTTAGCTCTCCTAATCCCTTTCTTCAGGTCCCTTCTGGCTATCCTGTATCCCTCCACTGCTCTGTCTGAACCTTGTTTCCTCAACCTTATGTAAGCCTCCTTCTTCCTCTTTACTAGACATTCAACCTCCCTCGTCAACCAAGGCTCCCTCACACGACCATTTCTTTCCTGCCTGATCGGTACATACATATCAAGGACACGTCGTATCTGCTCCTTGAAAAAGTCCCACATTTCCACCACATCCTTCCCTGACAGCCTATGCTCCCAACGTATGCTCCTCAAATCCTGTCTTACAGCATCGTAATTTCCCTTCCCCCAATTGTAAAAACTTCCTTGTTGTGCGCACCTATCTCTCTCCATAACCAAGGTGAAAGTCACAGAATTGTGGTCGCCATCACCAAAATGTTCACCCACTAACAAGCCCACCACTTGTCCCGGTTCGTTACCGAGTACCAAATCCAATATGGCCTCCCCTCTGGTTGGACAATCTACATACTGCGTTAGAAAAGCTTCCTGGACACACTGCACAAACACCGCCCCATCCAATCTACTTGATCTAAAGAGCTTCCAATCAATATTTGGGAAGTTGAAGTCGCCCATGACTACGACCCTGTGGCTTCTGCACCTTTCCAAAATCTGTTTCCCAATCTGTTTCTCCACATCTCTGCTGCTATTGGGGGGCCTATAATCAACACCCAACAAGGTGACTGCACCTTTCCTATTTCTGACTTCAGCCCATACTACCTCCAGAGGCAGATCCCCCTCAAACTTCCTTTCTGCAGCCGTTATACCATTTCTAATTAGCAATGCCACCCCCCCTCCTTTTTTACCACCCTCCCTAATCTTACTGAAACATCTGTAACCAGGAACCTCCAACAGCCATTCCTGTCCCTCATCTATCCATGTTTCCGTGATGGCCACAACATCGTAGTCCCAGGTACCGATCCACGCCTTAAGTTCACCCACCTTATTTCTGATACTCCTTGCGTTGAAGTATACGCACTTGAGCCCATCTCTGTGTAAGCAAGTAGTCCCTGTCAGTGCTACCTTCTCCACAGCCTCCCTAAAGTCTTGGACATCCTGACACACAGCTAGCTTACTTGCTGGACTACAAGTCCGGATCCCATCCCCCTGCCAAATTAGTTTAAACCCCCCTGAAGAGTGCTCGCAAACCTACCCCCCTGGATATTGGTGCCCTTCTGGTTCAGGTGCAACCCATCCTGTTTATACAGGTCCCACCTTCCCCAGAATGCAGTCCAATTGTCCAAATATCTGAAGCCCTCCCTCCTACACCATCCTTGCAGCCACGTGTTCAACTGCACTCTCTCCCTATTCTTTGCCTCTCTGTCACGTGGCACCGGCAACACCCCAGAGATGACAACTCTGTCTGTCCTAGCTTTTAGCTTCCAGCCTAACTCCTTGAGCTCTTGAATGACCTTGAATGATCAGATATTGAAACTGAAAATGCCTAAAAATGTGTTTGCCCTGCATAAGAACACAGAATATAGTAGCTTATTTTTTCCCTCTTTTTGTAAACTAATTCTTTATTATTAAGATAACCAGGATGCATCATATCCCTTTGTCCATCATTGAGGACATCATGGCTATGCCCAATCCAATCCTTCCTTTGCATTAAAGATCCCTATGTAGTAATCTGAAGGACATATTTTGCCTGCCTTTTTATTGAGCTTAAAAGCCCTTTGAAAGATCTCTCTTGGCTGACATTGTCTGATTCACAACTTATTTCATATTGCCTGTAGCAGAAAAGTAATCTGAGATATTTTCAAACAGTTGACAAAACCGATAGTTCTACGACACAGTGGTTGCGTTCTTGTGCAACTCCACGTTATAGAAAAAAAATCACACTTTAGGAAACAGCACTTAAAATGTTGGCAAAGTTTGCATTGTAGAGACAGCATTCCCCATTGGTCAATCCTGCTACAGCATTGATGAAAAGTGCATTATAATAGAATGGCCTGCACATTTAACAAACAACCAGTATTCATAATGAACAATAAGTATAATTGAACTCTTAATATGTTGGAAATCTCAATTTATGCAACATCTATGGAGGGAGACAGAGTTTGTTTCACCCTGAAATTTAACTATTTTCATCCACATTGCTGCCTGGCCCCTTGAGTATTCCCAGCATTTTATGTTTTTACTTTAAATTCCGAGCAATCACACTAGTGTGCTTATGTCAGTAACGACTATGTCACGTGCAGCAGGAAGTCACTTGAAAAAATGGAGCTTCTGCTGATGAAAAACAGATATAAAAATTCAGCAGATTATTTGGGTTCTGTAATGGTAAAAGGTGAGTTACTATTTGGGATTTGAACCCTTTGTCAGAAGTGGAAACTAATACGTAGCAAGCAGTTTGTTGGAGGTGAACAGATCAAAATGTGATCTGATGAAAAGTGATAATAAATTAAATTCTGAAACGGTTAGAGTTCAAGTTGATCAGTATTGGCTATGATTATTTCTGATACGGTAAAGTGACAATTTTGTGTATAACCAGATATAATGTTGGAATGATATTTTAAAGAAAAGTCTCTTTAAAGTCAGGAGTTAAAAGATATCCCTTGAAAGAACTTGCATGGATACCTGTATTGATAACATGTATCTGGAATACGTGAGTGGAACAGAGATACATTATTCAGATTTGAGAACAAATTTAGTCCAGTGGTTAATCTCGCCCTTTTTTATTTTTCCTTCTTTCATCCACTTCTGACATACAATCTGTGGATTTCTACAATACTTTCCTCCAGTTCTAAAGAAGTTATATTTGAATTGTAATATTAACTCTAACTCGGTCTACACTTTCCTTGAGATCTACTGAATATTTCAGCACTTGATTTTATTTTCTGATTTCTAGAATCTACAGTGTTTAGTTTTTCGTCAACTGTACGCAAATAGATTTAAAACAATTTCCTAAAAACAGAGTTGAAACTAGTAAAATGTTGTTATTACAATTGCAAGAGAAGACGACTTTCTGTAATTAAGCCAGGGATGGGTTTGTACCTTTGACTATGCAATGATATTGAGTCATACAGCTCAGAAGAGGGCCTTTGGCCCATCAAGTCTACCCTGAGTCAGAGTCATATAGCAAAATAAAACTGACCCTTCAGTTCAACTCCTTATGCTGACCAGGCTTCCGAAATTAAACTAGTCCCATTTGCTTGAGTTTGTTTCATATCCCTCAAACCCTTCCTATTCATGTACCTGTCCAAATGTTTTTGAAACATTATAACTGTACCTGCATCTGCCACTTCATCTGGCAGTGACTATGTAAAAGCAGTATCTAACCGATTGCTTCCCCATTGCTTCTTTGGCTAAGGAACTAATTTAATCTGATGCACCTCCTTCATTATTTAACTTGCAGTGGGAATAGTCCTTTTTCATAGATGCATTGTATAGTACGACAAGGAAAAAGCTTATTCAGTCTGTCAAGTCTGTAATAGCTATTTTAAAGCTCATACTGGTGAATTTACCACGAGGAGGATAGAAAGAACAAAGTTTTGTTTTGACTTGGAATTAGAAGAATCAAATCACCCATTTCAAACGGAGCATAAATATTGTTGAGGGGATTCAGTTACTTCAAAAACATTTTCTAGAACCCCAAAAATGTGAAAGGTTCGTGCCCATGTACCTGAACAGAATCATAAAATTGTCTCCGAAATTCATGAGAAAGGAGTCAGTTAAGTAGAAACTTAAGAGTTGAAATAGAGGATAATTTCTCTGGTCTTGAGTCTCTGCAATTGTTAATGTTGGGAAACCAGCTAAAACTTTGTTTTGTTGTTTGTATTGAGGTCTTTCTAAGCTGTCTTCTATATGAGCAGTAACTGTGAACAGTTTTGGTTTTGTTGTCTGAGGAAAGGTGGCTAGAAGCTGTCCAAAGAAAGTTTTTAATGCAGGGGAACCTCGATTATTCGAACGAGGTGGGTGGGCACTATTTCTTTCAACCCCCATCCCCCAAACCCATCCAAAACCCACCCCGCCCGCCCACCTCCCCTAACCCCATCCAGCACTACCTCCCAAACCCCATTCAACACTGCACCCCCCCCCGCCCCCCCCCCCACTCCTCCAACCCTGTCCAACACTGCCTCCCAAACCCCATACAACACCGGCCCCTCCTGTCTGACCAACACCGCCCTCCCTCCTGCCCCCCCCACCAAACCCCATCCAACACCAGCCCTCTCCTGCTTCTCCAATCCTATCCAACGCCACCCTTCCTGCTACCCAATCCCATCCAACACAGCCCTCCAAACCCCATCCAGCTTCCTCATCCCATCCAACACTGCTCTCTCCCGCGCCCCCAACCCTGTCCAAGACCACCACCCCTCCACACTCTGGCAGCCGGAATTACATCAATAACAAGACTGCTGCTGCTGCCGTTTGGGGAGTGGTGAGTCTCCAAATAGCACGCACACTCACAACGTTTTACTGTAACTTTTTGACAGGTTCCACCTTTGCTCTGTACAGGGCAATGTTAGAGAGATTGAAAATGTGTTGCTGGAAAAGCGCAGCAGGTCAGGCAGCATCCAAGGAACAGGAGAATCGACATTTCGGGCATAAGCCCTTCTTCAGGAATGAGGAATGAAGGAGGGCTTATGCCCGAAATGTCGATTCTCCTATTCCTTGGATGCTGCCTGACCTGCTGCGCTTTTCCAGTAACACATTTTCAGCTCTGATCTCCAGCATCTGCAGTCCTCACTTTCTCCTCAATGTTAGAGAGATTACCCAGGAAAGGATGTTTAGGGTACACCTCTGTGTAGAGCTGCAGGGAGAGTGGGTAGGAGGTCAGTCATTTAGAGACAGTACCTGCACTCCCATCAGTCCAGGACTGTTCTCGGCAGCACCTTTAATCACTGTAAACAAAAGACGCGATCAGTGTTGGACACATGTCTTTGATGTCATGTTTCTGTCAGGACCTCAAGATCTCCTTCAGATAATCTGATTTTTGAACAATTGGTATTTGAATAATCGAGGGTCCCCTGTACTGGGTATAGAAGAGACTGTATGTTATGAAGGGAGTAGGAACTGTACATGTTGGCAAATAGATTGAGGGGACCTTATTGAAACGTAGAAGATTCTTGGACGTCTTGACAGGGTAGATGTGGCAAGGTGGCTTCCCGTTGTGGGCATAATCTAAGATAAGGGGTTGCTCACAGGAAATTAAGTTAAAAATCACACAACACCAGGTTATAGTCCAGCAGGTTTAATTGAAAGCACTAGTTTTCGGAGTGCTGCTCCTTCAGGTGGTTGTGGAGGACACAATTGTAAGATACAGAATTTATAGCAAAAGTTTAGTGTGATGTAACTGAAATTATACATTGAGAAGTACCTCGATTGTTTAAGTCTCTCATCTGTTAGAATGACCATGTTAGCTTCACTTCTTTCATATGTAAATCACAACCTTTTTTTAAAAGTTACATTCTTGAATGAACTTTAACAATTGATGTCAGCCCAGATGGTGTAATGATGATCAATACATTGTACACCCCAGTCCAACACCGGCATCTCTAAATCGTCACAAGAAATATTTTGCTACGGTCTGTTTGAAGCAAGTTAGTATATTTCAAGAAAAACTCTCATAATTAAAGCACATGAGGACAAGAATAGATAATAAGATGTTTCAGCATTGCTCTGGGATGAAAAGCTATATACTTATTATTTTTGGAGCTGGAATTTTAAAAAGAGGCAAAAGTACTCTTGTTAATTCTGTGAAGGTTTTTTATTAAAAAGGTCAAAGTCATGCTGGAACAGTAACCTAAGTACATCATTGCTAAGAGAACTTGACTGCAGTCACCATTGAGAGAATCCTTGTATGGTTAGTGGATGAGATGCTCATACTAAGCTGTCTTCTATATCAGTTTTGCTTGATTTTATTGCTTTTCTTCTTTTGTGTAATAAACCTATGTTATGTTGTTAAAGAGCATCTTAAACCTCGTGTCTGTTGCACTGACTAACTGCCCTATTTAATAACTGAAATAAGTTATTGATCAAGTCAGGTTTCATTCTGGCATCTGATTTGTCATCAGTGACATCAGCTGGACTCAATAGCTATAACAGAAACAAGTTAGGGAATTGTTGGTGTAAACTTGTATGATTTGGGTTGTAGGTTTGTTCGGTTAGCTGGTAGGTTTGTCGGTAGACGTTTTATCACCATGCTGGGTAACATCACCAGAGAGCCTTCAGTGAAGTGCTGGTGTTCTGTCCCACTTTCTATCTGTGTGTCTTGGTCTGTTAAGGTGGGTGATATCGCTTCTGGCTCTTTTTCTCAGAGGTTGGTAAATGGGGTTCAAATCAATGTGCTTTTTGATGGAGTTCTGGTTTGAATGCCAGGCCTCTCGGAATTCCCATGTGTGTCTCTGTTTATCCTATCCTAGGATGGATGAGTTGTCCCAATCGAAATGGTGTTCTTCTTGGTCTGTATGTAAGGATGCTAGTGATAGCTGGTCATGTCTTTTGGTGGCTGGTTGGTGCTTGTGTATCTTGGTTAGTTTTCTACCTGTCTGTCCGATGGAGTGCTTGTTGCAGTCCTTGCGGGGCATTTTGTAAATTACATTTGTTTTGCTGGTTGTTGGTACAGGGTCCTTTTTAGGTTCATCAGTAGCTGTTTCAGTATGTTGGTAGGTTTGTGGGCTACCATGATGCCAAGAGGTCGAAGTAGTCAGATGTAATTGTATGGTAATGTGGCTAGAGTCTCTGGATGTGTTGCCATCTTGTTTGGGTTTGTTGTTTAAGAATCCACGGACTGTATTTATCGGGTACCCATTCTTGAATATGCTGTATAGGTATTTTTCTTCTGCTTGTAGTTCATGGGTGCTGCAGTGTGTTATGGCTCACTTAAATAATGTCCTGATGCAGCTCTGTTTGTGAGTGATGGCATGATTGCTCCTGTAGTTGAGTATCTGGACTGAGTGTGTTGCTTTCCTGTAAATGCTGGTCTGCAGTTCTCCATTAACTGTATGTTCCACTGATTCATCTAGGAAGGGGAGTCTGTTGTAGTTCTCTTCCTCTTTGGAGGATGTTGATGATATTGTAGGTTTCCTCTAATTTGTTCCGTTACATGATGACAAAGGTGTCATCCACATAGCTTGGGGAGGGCTGTTCGTTCTGGTCTCTGCTGCGAAGATATATATGATTCAATCGAGTGAAACTTGTAATATTCTGTAAGACTGTTCTGCTTTTATTTTCTCTCCATGCAGTGCATTGGTCTTCACTTGGCAATCACCCAGTGTGGCATGATTGAAATCAGGCGCTCATTGTGTGGGAAGTCGCAGTGTAAATTTGTCTTATTATGCTATGTTGCAACATTCATCTGTTTGGCCCTCTAACAATGTTCTGTATCAGGCAACAGACACGATGTTAGTTACATTGTTTAGATAGTTTGTTCAAAGTTGTTTGATATGGTCTATCTCTCTCTTCCTCCACAGTTACTTTGTAATGTTGGCCACTGTGAAGAGAAACTAGGATTTACTTATGAAGAAATTATAATATGGTAAGTTCAGTAAAGATCTAGTATTTCCTATTTTTGTGTGGTGAGTTTGTTGGCATTGTCCAGATTCAAAGTTTCCTCTGTTGAGGAATGTGGATCATTCAACTTTTGAGAATGTTTGTCTTCTGAACTGTACCCACTGGTAATCACTGCATTTAAGCCCACCTCCAGGTCTTATTTATAAAACATAATTTAATTTTGTGTGCTGCATTGATTGAGGTGTTGTCATTTGCATGAAATGTTGAACTGAGATCTATTTTTTTTCAAGAATGCATAGGATATTGGTATTGTAGGCAATATTTATTTCTCAGTCAATATGGCCAAAACATTATCAACAATTACTTGTATTTCTACAGAACATTTTCGGTAAATGTGAAGTGTGTGTTTTGTGAAGGCAAATCAGGAAAGAACTTATACAGGTAATGGTAGGGCCCTGGGAATGTTGCTGAACAGAGAGACCTATGGTTGCAGGTGCATTGTTCCATGAAAGTAAAGTTGTAGGTAGACAGGGTGGTGAAGAAGATGTTTGAAACGTTCGGAAGTCAGTGTATTAAGTACAGGAGTTCTGACGTCATGTCACAGTTGTACAGAACATTGGTTAGCCCACTTTTAGAATACAGTGTTCAAGCCTGGTTTTCCTACTATAGGAAAAATTAGAAACTTGAAAGGGTTCAGAAAAGATTTAAGTGGATGTTGCTGGGAGGGTTGGAGGGTTTAAGCTATAGGGAGAGGCTGAATAGGCTAGGGCTTTTTTTCCCCTAGAGTGAGGGAGAGGTGACATTAGAAAGAATTATAAAATCATGAGGGGTATGGATAGGGTGAATAGTCAAGTCCTTTTGCCAGCATAGGGGAGTCCTGAACTAGAGGGTATAAGTTTAAGGTGAGAGGGGAGAAGCTTAAGAGTGACCTGAGGGGCAACTGAGGGTGGTGAGTGTATGGAATAAACTGCTAGAGGAAGTGAGGTGGATACAATTATAATATTTAAGAAGTATCTGGATATGTATGTGAATAAGAAGGGTTTAGTAAATATGGACCTAATGCTGGCAAATGGGACTAGATCAATTTAGGGTATTTGGTCGGTGTGGACAAGTTAGATCAAAAGGTCTGATTCCATGCTTTACATCTCTATGGCTGTATGCTAAGGTGGTTCACAAGGGTGCAATAAGGCAAAATTACAAAGGTACAGGTAACATTAGGACAAATAGCCAAAAGGTTGATCAAAGTGACGAAACTTTGAGGAAGGTCTGAAAGGCATAAAGAGAGGTGGCTTCTCAGAAGAATTAGGGAGGGAATTCAAGTTTAGGGTGAAAGCATCTGATTACGAGGCCAACAATGTTGAAACTGTTAAAATTGAAGATATCCAAGAGGCCAGAATTAGATTAGTGGAAACATTGAAAAGCTGAGAGATCATTGAGGAATTTGAAAACATGGATGAGAACTTGAAAGTCAATGCATTGCTTTGCTAGGAATTAATGTAGCTCAGCAAACAGGGCTGATGTGTGAACAGACTTGATGTAAGTAAGGAATTTGTGTTTGTGGAGGATAGAATGTTGGAGATTAGATCAATGCATGTTTTGGAACAGTTGAGCCTAAATATTGCAAAGACATAAATTAGAATTTTAGCATCAGACAAACTAAGAAAGGAATGAAGATGGACAGTGTTAAAATGGTGGAAACGAGCAATTATAATTTATCAACAGCAGAAATTTGAGCACTACGCTTCTACAGCCTCACTGCTAGACAGCAGTGGAGGAGAGGATGGTGTGGCCAACTATATCAAAGACTGCAGGCAGGTCTTGAAGGATGAGGAAAGCTAGGTTATAGTTTTCACTGTCACATGGGAACACCCGTTTCTTGCTGCGGCAGGATCAGAAACTGGATTTTCTTATTGTACATGAATTCATGGCTACATTTGCCTTCAAAATAACAGTGATTACATTCAAAGTCATTAACTGCCCATGAAGTGCTTTGAGATGTTTTGGAGGTACTGTTTATTCTTTCTTTCTTTTTTAAATACACTGTCCTCTTACACAGTTTGCGATTAGCATTGTTAAATGAAGCTAAAGAGGTGCGTGCAGCTGGTCTCCGTGCCCTTCGCTATCTCATCCGAGACTCCAGTATTCTTCAGAAGGTGTTGAGACTGCGTGTGGATTACTTAATAGCTAGGTTAGTATGTGTCGTTTGATTCCTCTTTGAAAATATGTAACAGATTGTCCAATTGCTAAATGCACTGGTTGGGTCGAAACTGTCAGTCTCTCTTCACTTGCACCCTGACTATAGCAGGGAAGCTTTCAAACTATAGGTTGAAAGCTGTTTTTGTATTGATCAAATGCACTGTGAAACATGTTTACTCAGATAATTGGTAATCGCTCCAAAGACTAAATTATCAAGCAATCTGACCACAACTTGGTCTAACCAGCCTCCCCACTGGGAGCTGATGGCACCACTGGGGCATTGAAGGCAAAATGAAACCAGCTGGAGAAAAACAGAGCATTTGATAAGACAGTGGACTGTCAATACCCTGCAATCTTACAAAATTGTTTAAAAACATGAGGAACTTAATTTTACTGTTTATTGACCTTCCAACCTCTATCACACTTGGCCAGAATGGTAAGCAATTCTTGAAAGAGGCTGCTTGGCTAGTGTTTACAATAACATGGCGGGACTTTCCCTCCATATGTTTAATTTGTATTATTGTATAGCAAACTTTTTATTAACCGGCACCTATGGGACCAGGCATGTGCTGGTTGAGCAAATAGTCTTAACTGATCAAGAGGTCAATTTAAAAACATACACTAAGTGATAGAAGTGTAATGCAACGGGTGTACACATCACTGTTAGACTTTATTTACGGCATAAATCACTTAATTAATAATGCAACTTAGTCTTAAATAAAACTTAGCAGAGAGCCTTCTCACTCACGTCCTCAATTGACTACTCAGACATCGCAAGATTGCAATAATAAATGTCCAGTATTTGAAGTATATAATTTTTGCCAGTTTGAAAGTGCCAGTCATAAGGTACTGGTTAAAATAAAGTTTGCTGTATATATTATTTAGGGGAAATTCATTTGTGTAGCACCAGGCAACATCAAATCCCCAGTTACCCACAGTACAACCAACAGTGATAACATTATGGAAACCTGCACAAGTTGCATCTGGTACTGCAGCATGCTCCTCCGCCATTAAAATGTTTCTTTCAAAGGATGTGGATTTTGCTGAAAAGGCCAGCATTTATTACCCTCCCAAATTACCCTTACGGCATTGAGGAAGAGATTCTAGGAGTTTGACTTCCATGACGTTGAAAAAATGGTTATTTAGTTTCAGGTTCTGGATGCAAGTCTGCTCGCTGAGCTAGAGGTTTGTTTTCAGATGTTTCGTCACCATACTAGGTAACATAGTCAGTGAGCCTCTGGTGAAGCACTGGTGTATGGCCCGCTTTTTCTTTGTGTATAGGTTTCCTTGGGTTGGTGATGTCATTTGCTGAAAACCTAAACAAAAAGCGTGCCATACCACCAGTGCTTCACCGGAGGCTCACTGACGATGTTACCTAGTATGGTGATGAAACATCTGAAAACAAACTTTCCAGCTCAGCGAGTAAACTTGCATCCAGTTTCCAAGTGATTGGAGTGAAAGGTTTATGGTAAGAAGCAGGAGCTTTAGAAGGGATTTGAAGGGAGGAAATAAAGTTTCACCCAATAGATGATGGGGTATCTGGGATTCACTGTCAAGAACAGTAGAAAAGGTGTGAACCTCAAGACATTTAAGTAGTACTGTATTTAGATGAGCAATTGAAATGCCAAAGCATATTAGACCAGGCCCAAGTTCTGAATAAAATGATTAAAATAGATTGTGTCTGCACCGGTCATCTAGCACTATGAGTCAAACAGTCTCTTTCCAGACTGTAAAAACTTTGTGACTCTGAAATTTGCAGATGTTGATGGTTCTATGCATCATCTGCCCCTGTCCTTCCAGCTGGTAGAGGTTGCGGGTTTGGAATGTGGTATCAAAGCAACTTTGGTGAGTTATTGCAGGTCCTCTTCTAGCTAGTGCACATTGCTGCCACTGTGAGTCAGTGGTGGACAGCTTTGAATATTGGAGGTGATGGATGGGCTGCCATCCAGCGGACTGCTTTGTCTTGGATGGTATTGACCTTCTTGAGTTTTGTTGCAGCTGCACCACCCAAACCATTATTCCATCATCTTTTGTCTTGATATCACTTGCACCTCATAGATTATGGATTGACTTTGTGGGGGTCAGGAGGTAAATTACTTGCTGCTAAATTCCTCTTTCTGATTGGTTCTTGTAGCCAGACTTTGATAGTGTGGAATTTAGCAATGGTGATACTATTGAATACCAAGATGAGGATGGTCATTGCCTGACATTTCTGTTGCCTGTGTATTATTTGCCACTTATTAGCCCAAGTCTGAATATTATCCAGGTCTTGTTTCATTTGAACATACACTACTTCAGTGCCCGGAATTGAAAATGGTGCTGAATGTTGTGCAATTATCATTGAACATCATTGATTTGTGATGGAGTGAAGGTCTTTGAGGAAGCACTTGAAGATCATTGGGCATGGGATAGTTCCCTAAGGAACTTGGGGGGTCTTTTGGCACAGTGGTAAAGTCTGTAGCTCTCAGCCAGGAGGCTAAGTTTCAAGTCCCACCTGCTCCAGAGGTGTGTCATAACATTCCTGATCAGGTTGATTGCAGGAGTTCCTCAGGGGAAGTATTTTTAGAGGTGTCTTGGTACTGAAATAACTGAACTCCTGCAATCACAACCATTTTATTTACTAGATATGGGACTCTAAATAGCAGAGAAGTTTCACCCTGATTCCCACTGACTCCAGTTTGTTTAGGACTTTTTAATGTTACTATCTAACCAAATGTGACCTTGATGTCAAGGACAGTCATACTTAACTCCCCTCTGGAGTTCAACTCTTTCATCAATGTTTAGAAGATGATTGTATTAGGTTCATAAGCTGTGATGTCCTGGTGAAATGCAGAATGAGCATCAGTGAGTAATTTGTTGCTGAATAAGTGCTACTTGATACCAGTGCTGACAACACCATCCATCACTTGGCTTATGGTTGAGAGTCAAGTCATGGGGCAGTTGGATTTATCCATTGTTGGTGCACAGGATATACCTGTGTAATTTTCCATATTGCTATGGAGATGGCACTGTTGTAGCTTTACAAGAACAACTTGGCTAGTCCTGCAGCATGTGTTTTCAGTGCTACTGCCAGAGTGTTTCAGAGCCCAAAGCTTTTGCAGTATTCAGCGCCTTCAAATGTTTTTTTTAATATCTGTGGACAGGATAGAATTGACTGTGGACTGGCATTTGCGATTGATGAATTATCTACTTGGCACTTGTAGCTGCAAATGCTCCAGCCATACCTTTTGACCTGACCTACTGGGCTCTCCCATCATTGAAGTTGGGAGTCTCCTGTTATTTAATTGCCAACCACCATTTGTGACTGGATATGGCAGGACTGAGAAGATTAGATCCGATAGTTTTTCTTTGTGGGTTTGCTTAGTTTGGACTCTTGCATGCTGCTTGTGTTGTTTGGGCCCAAGCAGACCTGCGTTGTAGCTTCAGGCTGATGCCTAATTTTTAGTTGTGCCTGATACTTTCCTGGCATGCCATCTTGCATTCTTCATTAAAAGACTCCCCTGGTTTGAATGTAACAGTAGAGTGGACATATCCCATGCCATAGGCTTACCAATTGTGGCTGAATACGTTTCTGCTGATAGCTCTCAGCACCTCAAGGAAGCTCAATCTGAGTTGTGAGATCTGTTTGCACTGCCATAGTGTTATACAACACAATGGAGGGTATCCTCAATGTGAAGTTGGTACTTTGTCTCGAGATGGTCAGTCCTACTAAACTGTCATGGATAAATGTATTCGTGACAGGGAGATTGGTGAGGACGAGGCCAAGTAGTTTTTTTCCCCCCTGTGGTTGGTTTCTTTACCATCTACCACAGGCACAGTAGCTGCTATGTCGTTTAGGAATCTCCAGCCTAATTTTTTTTCTTTATTCTGTAACAGGATTAGGGCGCGCTGGCTAGGCAGCATTTATTGCCCATCCCTAATTGCCCAGAGGGCAGTTGAGAGTCAACCACCTTGTGGATCTGGAGTCACATGTAGGCCAGGTTAGGTAAGGATGGCAGACTTCCTTCCCTAAAGGAAGTTAGTAAACCAGGTGGGTTTTTCTGACAGTTGGCAATGGATTTATAGTAGTCATTAGATCCTTAATTTCAGATACTTATTGAATTCAAATTCCACCATCTGCTGTGGTAGGATTCGAACCCGGCTCCCAGCAACATTACCTGGGTCTCTAGATTAACAATCCAGTGATAATACCACTAGGCCATTGCCTCCCCTGTGACTGAGCCACATTTGATGATGCATATTGAAGTTTGCCACTACTGTAGGAAAAGCTCACCTACTGTTGGAGTCATACCGAGCACAAGAAACCAGTTAGCTCTCCCCCAGGGCATCAGTCCAGGAAGAGTTCTCAGGATAGTTCCTAGCCCCAACCTGTTTCAACTTCAATTATCTTTACATCATGATAAGATCAGAATATAAAAATTAGGTGCAGGAGTGGGCAATTCTGCCCCATAAGCTTGCTCCCACCATTCAATACAATTTATAGCTGATCTCGTGTTGGCTTCACTCCACTTTTCTGCCCTTTCTCTGTAACCCTTCAACCCGTTACTTAACGAAAAACCTGAATATCTCCTCCTCAAATTTCATCAATGCTTCAGCATCTACCATAGTCTGGATTAGGGCATTCCACTGATTCACAACCCTTTTGAGAGAAGTAATTTCTCCTCATCTCTTTTAAATCTCCCACCCTTTATCCTAACACTGACCCTTGTTCGAGATTGCCCCATATGAGGAAATATCCTCTCTTTCTGCTTGATCAATCCTCTTTAGCATTTTATTTACCACAATTAGATCTCTTTCCATTCTTCTAAACTCCAGGTCTAAACTGCTCAACTCTGTTCATAAGACAGACCACTCATCTCTGGAATCAATCTAGTGAATCTCTTCTGAACTGCCTCCAATATGACTACGTCCCTCCTTCAAGTAAGGGGACCAAAACTGTACACAGTAGTCCAGGTGCAGTCACTCTAATGTCTGGTACAGTTGCAACAACACATCCCTGCTCTTCGTCCCTGTTTCTTTTGCAAGAAATGCCAAAATCCCATGAACTGGATTTGAAATCCTTTTTTTAACTGTTGTACCTGCATCTTCATGCATTAAGATACCCAGATCCCTCTGCAGACTCTTGAAGTTTCACTACATTTGATAATAAGTTGCCTTTCTATCCCTCTGACCAAAATGGATAACTTCATACTCATTTACACTAAACTTAATCTGGTAAATTGTGGCCCATTCACCTAATCTCCATATCTATTTGTAAATCTCTAATTTCTTCTTTGTAGCGTACTTTCCCACCTGCTTTAGTGGTTTCTGCAAATTTGGCAATAGTACTTTCTATCCCTGTATCCGAGCAATTAATATGGATTGCAAATGGTTAGGGTTTGAGGACTGAAGTATGTGACGTCCCACAAGTTACGTCTTGCTGACTAGAAAAGGAAGAGGGAAATGTTTGCTAATTCTCGCATGATGATCAATACAGTTCATGACTTAGATTCTGTCATATCTATCCAAATGACTGGATTTGACAGGATCAGTCTGGCTTTTTGAAAGGGAAAGTGTGCTTGACAAATATACTGGATTTTTTTGACGAAACCAGTAGCATTGATCAGGGAGAGCCAGGGAGGCATTCAGTATGGTTCAGAAGGCGTTCAACACAGTTTCACATAAACAAATTAGCATGTAAAATTCAAATCCATGGAATGAGAACTGGATGGCTGGCTGGCAGACAGGAAACAGTAGGAATAAACGGGTGTTTTTCTGAGCGGCAGACATCGACAAGTGAGGTACCAAAAGGATCAGTGCTTAGATGCTAGCTATTTATGATAACTCACAATTAATGATTTATGTGATGGAATTAAATGTAGTATCTCCATGTTTGCAGACATAACCAAGTTGGATGGATGGGAAAGCTGTGAGGAGGTGGCAGAGATATTTCTGTGTTTTGGGACAAATTGAGTAAATGGGCAAATGCATGGTAGATGCATTGTAATGACAAATTGTGAGGCTATCCACTTTAGTCACAAAAACAGTAAGGCAGATTATTATCTGACTGGCAGTAGATTGAGAAAGTGGGAGGTTCAACAAGGTGAGTGTCTAAACACCAATGACTGAAATTAAGCATCTAGGTGCAGCAGGCACTGAAGACGACAAATAGGATGTTGGCCTTGGTAGCAAGAGGATTTGTGGATGTAGGTTTGCTCGCTGAGCTAGAAGGTTCACCTTTAGACATTCCGTCACCATACTAGATAACATCTTCAGTGAGCTCCCGAATGAAGCACTGGTGATGTAGCTCGCTTTTCTATTTATATGTTTGGGTTTCCTTGGGTTGGTAATGGTATTTCCTATGGTGATGTCATTTCCTGTTTTTCTCAGTGTGATAAATGGGATCCAAGTCAATGTATTTGTTGGTAGAATTCAGGTTGGAATGCCATGCTTCTAGGACTTCTCATGCGTATCTGTGTTCGGCTTGTCTTAGGGTGGATGTGTTGTCCCAGTCAAAGTGGTGTCCTCCTTCATCCGTATGTAGGGATACTAGTGAGAGTGGGTCATGTCATTTTGTGGTTAGTTGATGTTCATGTATCCTGGTGGCTAGTTTTCTGCCTGTTTGTCCAATGTAGTGTTTGTTACAGGCAGAAAACTAGCCACCAGGATACATGAACATCAACTAGCCACAAAAAGACATAAGACGTGACCCATTCTCACTAGTGTCCTTACATATGGATGAGAAGGACACCACTTTGACTGGGACAGCACATCCAGCCTAAGACAAGCTAAACAGAGATCTGCATGAGAATTCCTAGCAGCATGGCATTCCAACCGGAACTCTCAATAAGCACATTGACTTGGATCCCATTTACCACCCTGAGAAAAAGAACAGGAAATGACATCACAATAGGAAATGACATCACAAACCCAAGGAAACTCAAACATAGAAAGCGGGCTATACCACCAGTGCTTCATTCAGAGGCTCACTGATGTTACCTAGTATGGTGACAAAACATCTGAAAACAAATCTTCCAGCTCAGCGAGCAAACCAACATCCAGAACCTCAACGTGAGCTACAAATCTTCTCAAAACTCGCTAAGAGGATTTGTGTACAGGAAAAGCAGGAATGTCTTGCCTTGAGTATCTTGCATAGTTTGGTCTCCTATCTGAAGAAAGATGTCCTCGTTATCTATGGAGAAAGTGTACACTGATTCCTGGGATGGCAGGACTGATATCTGAAGTGAACCTAAATCAGTTAGGACTATATTTACTGGAGGTTAGAAGAATGAAGGACAATTTCATAGAAACCTATGAAATTCTAATAGACTAGACTAGACTAGATAAATACAGAAAAAGATGTCAGTGGCCAGGCATGGGTCACAGTTTAAAGATACAGGGTAATCCATTTATAAATGAGATGAGGAGAAACATCGTCACCCAGGGAATGATGAGCTTTGGAATTCTTGCCACAGGGTTGAGTGCAAAACATTGAATGTTTTCAAGAAGGAGTTAGACATTGTTTTAGCCCCAAGCACTATCACAGATATAGAGGAGAAAGCAGGAGCAGGGTACTGAAATAAATATTGAATGACGGAGCAGCCATGAAGGGATGAATGGCCTACTCCTATTTCCGATATTTTTACATGCAACAAGATCCTGATGATGTGGTTTTAACTGACAAATGGCACATAATATCTGTGCAATGGTCATCTTCAATAAGAGGGAATATGACCATTATTGCTTGAAATTCAAAGGCATATCCATCACTGAATCCCATAATATCAACATTTCTGAGGATTATCATTGAGGAGAAATTGAATTGGATCAAACTTAGAAATGCTGAGGTTCTCAGTAGATCAGAGGCTGAGAATTCTGTGGTGCACAATTCTGTTGTCTCCTTAAAATTTTCAAGACACTAGGAGCATCACAGACAAACTCTCAACTTGGCTGGATTAGAGTAGCTTCAACAATACATGAAGCTCAATACCAAGCAGCTCATTTTAATCGCATTCTATCCATCACTTTAACACTCAATCTGTTCACTAGTACACAGTGGTATTGTATACTGAGATGCATTGTTGCAAATTGCCAAGCTCCTCAAAAGCTCCGTCCAAACCTGTAATCTTCAGCAACAAAAGAAGCAGGCAAATGCAAACACCACCACTTGCAAGTTCTCCAAGTCACACAGCATTGACTTGGAACGACATCAACATTTCTGCACTGTCACTGATTCAAAATCTTGGGACTACGCTCCTGTAACAGCACAGTGGGTGTCCTGAAACCAGGTAGTCTACAATGTGTCAAGGAGTTACTTGTTACCAGCTTCTCAAGGATAGTTAGGATTAAAAAGCAAACTCTCCTCCTGCCAACAATACTATCATGGTTTATCAGTTTAGGGAAAGAAATCTGTGATCTTTACCCGGTCTGGATGGCTCCAGACCCACGGCAATGTTGTTGAGTGTAAACTCTCCTTGAAAATAGCTAGAGAGCCAATTAATTTAAAGGCTTTTGGAGTTGGCAACAAATGCTGGTCTGTCAAACGATGCCCCTATCCTATGAAAGAATTAGGATAAAAATCGTAGCAGAATAGTTCCTTAAAATAACCTCATTTTGATTGATACACACGAAGCCTCTGCTGCTTGATTTTGTTTTATTTTTGTTACTGCTTTCTGAGCCTTTTGTTAGACTGTTCCTTGTTAATTCCAGGCCAGATTTGGGGAAGGACAGAGACTGCATTCCTGTCATGCCATTTTAGGACTGATTTACATGTACCTGTGATATGATGGCAATGTCGCTGGACTAGTAATTCAGAACTGAGGTTTTGAGGAAGGGTTACTGAACCTGAAACATTAACTCTGATTTCTCTCCACAGATGCTGCCAGACCTGTTGAACTTTTCTTACACTTTGTTTTTGTTAGTAATTCAGAACCACAGGCTAATGGTCTGGAGCCATGGATTTGGATCTTATCATAGATGATGGTGAAATTTGAATTTAATAAAAATTTGGATTAGAACATAGAACAATACAGCACAGAACAGGCCCTTCGGCCCACGATGTTGTGCCGAACTTCTAACCTAGATTAAGCACCCATCCATGTACCTATCCAAATGCCGCTTAAAGGTCGCCAATGATTCTGGCTCTACCACTCCCACGGGCAGTGCATTCCATGCCCCCACCACTCTCTGGGTAAAGAACCCACCCCTGACATCTCCCCTATACCTTCCACCCTTCACCTTAAATTTATGTCCCCTTGTAACACTCTGTTGTACCCGGGGAAAAAGTTTCTGACTGTCTACTCTATCTATTCCCCTGATTATCTTATAAACCTCTATCAAGTCACCCCTCATCCTTCGCCGTTCCAACGAGAAAAGGCCGAGAACTCTCAACCTATCCACGTACGACCTATTCTCCATTCCAGGCAACATCCTGGTAAATCTTCTCTGCACCCTCTCCAAAGCTTCCACATCTTTCCTAAAGTGAGGCGACCAGAACTGCACACAGTACTCCAACTGTGGCCTAACCAAAGTCCTATACAGCTGCAACATCACTTCACGACTCTTGAATTCAATCCCTCTGCTAATGAACGATAATACTCCATAGGCCTCCTTACAAACTCTATCCACCTGAGTGGCAACTTTCAAAGTTCTATGTACATAGACCCCAAGATCCCTCTGTTCCTCCACCTGACTAAGAACCCTACCATTAACCCTGTATTCCGCATTCTTATTTGTTCTTCCAAAATGGACAACCTCACACGTGGCAGGGTTGAACTCCATCTGCCACTCCTCAGCCCAGCTCTGCATCATATCTAAGTCCCTTTGCAAACGACAAATGCCCTCCTCACTGTCCACAACTCCACCTATCTTCGTATCATCTGCAAATTTACTGACCCACCCTTCGACTCCCTCATCTAAGTCATTAATAAAAATTACAAACAGCAGAGGACCCAGAACTGATCACTGCGGAACTCCACTTGTAACTGGGCCCCAGGCTGAATATTTACCATCTACCACCACTCTGACTTCGACCGGTTAGCCAGTTTTCTATCCAATTGGCCAAATTTCCCTCTTTCCCATGCCTCCTGTCTTTCCGCATAAGCCTACCATGGGGAACCTTATCAAATGCCTTACTAAAATCCATGTACACTACATCCACTGCTCTACCCTCATCCACATGCTTGGTCACCTCCTTGAAGAATTCAGTAAGACTTGTAAGGCAAGACCTACCCTTCGCAAATCCGTGCTGGCTGTCCCTAATCAAGCAGTGTCTTTCCAGATACTCGTAAATCCTATCCCTCCGTACCCTTTCCCATTACTTTGCCTACCACAGAAGTAAGACTAACTGGCCTGTAATTCCCGGGGTTATCCCTATTCCCTTTTTTGAACAGGGGCACAACATTCGCTACTCTCCAGTCCCCTGGTACCACCCCCGTTGCCAGTGAAGACGAGAAGATCATTGCCAACGGTACTGCAATTTCCTCTCTTGCTTCCCACATAATCCTAGGATATATCCCGTCAGGCCAGGGGACTTGTCTATCCTCAAGTTGTTCAAAATGTCCAACACATCTTCCTTCCTAACAAGTATCTCTTCTAGCTTAACAGTCCGTTTCACACACTCCTCTTCAACAATACGGTCCCTCTCGTTCGTAAATACTGAAAAGAAGTACTTGTTCAAGACCTCTCCTATCTCTTCCGACTCTATACACAGTCTCCCACTACTGTCCTTGATCGGACCTACCCTCGTTCTCGTCATTCTCAGGTTTCTCACATACGCATAAAATGCCTTGGGGTTATCCTTGATCCTATCCGCCAAGGATTTTTCATGCCCTCTCTTAGCTCTCCTAATCCCTTTCTTCAGGTCCCTTCTGGCTATCCTGTATCCCTCCATAGTGATGACAGATGTTGATTGAACCTAGATTGTTCACTAATTTTCTTTAGGTTGGAAATCTGCCATCCTTAGCAGATCTGGCTAACACGTGACTACAGAGCCACAACAATGTGGTTAACTCTGAACTCGACTCTGGGACATGAAGGATGGGCAACAATGCTGGCCTGGCCAGCGATACTCATATGCCATGAAGAGAAAGAGTCAGTTCTGAATCATTATTAACTGGTGTTACTAGATTCCCTATAGTGTGGAAACAGGCCCTTTGGCCCAACAAGTGCGCACTGACCCTCCAAAGAATAACCTACTGAGACTCATTTCCCTACATTAACCCTCTTTACTCAGAGTAGTAAGGGTATGGTCTTTACTCAGAGTAGTAGAGTAGTAAGGGTATGGAATGCTTTGCCTGCAACGGTACTAGATTCACCAAGTTTAAGTGCGTTTAAGTCGTCATTGGACAGGCATATGGACGTATATGTAATAGTGTAGGTGGGATGGGCTTCAGATTAGTATGACAGGGTGGCGCAACATCGCGGGCTGAAGGGCCTGTACTGCGCTGTTATGTTCTAATGCACCAACTCTATATGGCCAACTCACCTGACCTATATATCTTCCAGAATGTGGGAGGAAACCAGAGCACCCCGAAGAAGCCCACGCAGACACTTGGTGAATGTGCAAACTCCATACAATCCCGCCCAAGGCGGGAATCAAACCCAGATCCCTGGTGCTGTGAGGCAGCAGTGCTAGCCACTGAGCCACCCTAAATCTGTCTGAATGATTGATATTTAAATAGCAGTCATTCCCTGGTACAATCTGAATAGAGTAGGAATAAAAGATTGAGGTGGGTGAAGAGAAACCCATGTACGATAATTGATGAGGGCAGATCGCCAGTAATGTGAGAAATATTTTCAAATCAGAGATTAAGGAACCAAACACAAATGCATGGTAATTTCAAGGTGCGAACTTGATCTGGAGTCGCATAGAACATTACAACGCAGTACAGGCGCACCAGCCCACGATGTTGCACTGCCCTGTGAAACCAATCTAAAGCCCATCTATCCTACACTATTCCATTCTCGTCCGAATGTTTATCCAATGACCATTTAAATGCCCGTAAAGTTGGTGAGTCTACAACTGTTGTAGGCAGTATGTTCCATGCTCCTCGTACTCAGTAAAGAACCTAACTCTGACATCTGTCCTGTATCTATCATCCCTCAATTTGAAGCTATGCCCCCGTGTGCTAGCCGTCACCATCTTAGGAAAAAGGCTCTCATTGTCCACCTGATCAAACCCTCACATTATTTTATATGTCTCAATTAAGTCACCTCTCGACCTTCTCTCAACAAAAACAGCTTCAAGTCCCTCAACCTTTCCTCGTAAGACTTTCCATGCATACCAGGCAACATCCTAGTAAATCTCCTCAACCCTTTCCAAACTTCCACATTCTTGACCAGAACTGCACGCAATACTCCAAGTGCGGCTGCACCAAAGTCTTGTACAGCTGCAGTATGACCTCATGGTTCCAAAACTCGATCGCTCTACTAATAAAAGCTAACGCACCGTATGCATTCTTAACAGCCCCCTCAACCTGGGTGACAACTTTGAGGGATCTATGTACGTGGACATCGAGATCTCTCTGCTTGTCTGCACTACCTATAATCTTACCATTCGCTCAGTACTCTGCATTTCTTTTACTCCTTCCAACGTGAATAATCTCATACTTTTCTGCATTAAACTTCATTTGCCACCTGTCAGCCCAGCTTATCCATGTCCCTCTGTAATTTGCAACTTCGGCACTCTCCACAACAGTACCACCTTTAGTGTCGCCCACAAATTTACTAATCCATCTTTCTACGCCCTCATCCAGGCCATTTTTAAAAATGATTAACAGCAGTGGACCCAAAACAGATTCTTGCAGTTATCCACTAGTCATGTAGTAGATCAGCCCAGTTCTACACCAACCTAGTAATAGAGTGAATATTGCTGAGTGAGACACATGTCAGCCTAGTAATTAAATGACAGAGCATTGTAAGAATCATCCTTTCAATGTAGTAAAATAGTGACATTACTGTGAGGGGCACTACCCCAGTATGGTAATATGGTCCACCCAGAGCAGGAGAGGACACAGGACGGATGAGCAAGTGAGGCAATATATTTGGGCGGTTGCTTTACCTGAAGCACTACTTTAGCAGTATCTCCCCCACGTCCTCCTCCTCTGAAGAAACAAAAGTTTCTGTGCTGCAGATTAGTTAGGTTACTAGTTTGTTTTTCAGTAGTTTGAGAATTTAGAATAGTGGGAATGGATGTTAGGGGATTTGAATACTCCTGTCGAATGTGGGAGGTAAGAGTTACCACTAGTGTCCCCACTGACTTCCTCTGTATGAAGTCCACCCAACTCCAGCTCCTTGGAAACTGCGTTAAGGAACTCGAGCTGGATGAACTTCTGATCATTTGGGAGGCTGAGGGGGTAATTGAGAGGAGTTACAGGGAAGTAGTCACACCTCAGCTACAGGAAAAGGGTAGATGGGTTAGAGTCAGGGAGTGGAAAAGGAACTGGCAGACAGTGCAGGAATCCTCTGTGGGTGTTCCCCTCAATAACCAGTATACTGTTTTGGGTACTGTTGGGGGGGTTGACTTACTGTTGGGGGGGTTCATAAGCTATGGGGTGCAGTTTTCTGGTACAGAATCTGACCCTGTTACTCTGAAGGGAAGTGGAGTAGAAGAGCAGAGCATTAATCACTGGGGGACTCCATAGATAGGTTCTGTGGGCATGAGAGGGACTCAAACAGGTGTGTTACCTCCCAGGTGCTAGGGTCTATGTTATCTCTGATCGTATTTTTGTGATCTTTATGGGGGGGTAGCAGCCCCAAGTCCTGGTCCCCATAGGCACTAACAACATTAGTAGGAAAAGGAGTGGGGATGTAAGGTACAAATTCAGGGAGCTAGAGTGGAAGCTTTGAGCCAGAACAAAAAGTTGTTGTCTCTGGTTTGTGCCACATGCTAGCGAGGTGAGGAACACTGAAAGAGGGGAGTTGAACACACGGCTACAGGAATGATGCAGGAGGGAGGGTTCTGGGTACCTGGATGATTGGGGCTCATTCTGGGCTAAGTGGGACCTCTACAAATAGGATGGTCTACACCTGAACCAGAGAGGTATCAATATCCTGGGGAAAAATTTGATAATGCTCTTCAGGAGGATTTAAACTAATTCAGCAGGGGGATGGGAACCTGAATTCTCGATCCAGTGTCCAGGAGTAGTGAGGTCATAAATAAGGTTTCAAGGTTGCGAGAATGTACCAGCAGGCAGGAAGGTGGTTTGAAGTGTGTCTGCTTCCAGAATAAGATGGATGAACTCCTAGCATGACTTCGATGTTGTGCCCATTTCGGAGACCTGGATAGAGTAGGGACAGGGATGGTTGTTGTAAGTTCCAGGGTTTAGATGTTTCAGTAAGAACAGGGAAGGTGGTTAAAAAAGGGGGAGGTGTGGCATTGTCAGTATTACGGTGGCAGAAAGGATGTTCAATGAAGACTCATCTACTGAGGTAGTATGGGCTGAGGTTAGAAACAGGGAAGGAGAGGTCACCCTGTTGAGAGTTTTCTATAGGCCTCTGAATAGTTCCAGAGATGTAGAGGAGAGGATGGCAAAGATGATTCTTGATAGGAATGAGAGTGACAGGGTACTTGATATGGGGTCTTTAACTTTCCAAATATTGAATGGAAACACTATAGTTCGAGTACTTTAGATGGGTCAGTTTTTGTCCAATGTGTTCAGGAGGGTTTCCTGACACAGGCCAACAAGAAGCGAGGTCACATTGGATTTGGTACTGGGTAATGAACCTGGCCAGGTGTTAGATTTTGAGGTAGGTGAGCACTTTGATCGTGACCACAATTCAGTTTTGTTTACTTTAATGATGGAAAGGTATAGGTATAAACTGCAGGGCAAGAGTTATAGCTGGGCGAAAGGCAATTATGACGTGATTAGGCAAGATTTACGATACAAAAGATGGGAAAGATCACAATTGTATTGTGGAGCTTGTTCAAGGAACACCTACTGCACATCCTTGGTAAGTATGTACCTGTCAGGCAAGGAGGAGGTAGTTTAGCGAGGGAGCCATGGTTTAGTAAAGAAGTTTCTCCCTCTTAACAAGAGCTTCAAGAGGCTTATGTAAAGATGAGACGTGAAGGCTCAGTTAGGGTGCTTGAGAGTTCCAAGTTACTCAGGAAGGACCTAAGGGGAGAGCAAAGAAGAGTCAGGAGGGCACACGAGAAGTCTTTGGCAGGTATGATCAAGGAAAACCCTAAAGCTTTCTATAGGTATGTTAGGAATAAAAGAATGACTAGAGTAAGATTAGGGCCAGTTAAGGACAGTAATGGGAAGTTGTGCATGGAATCCGAAGGAGAGGTGCAAAATGAGTATTTTTCATCGGTATTCTCTCAGGAAAAGATAATGTTTTTAGGTTACATTACTTACCTACAGTGTGGAAACAAGCCCTTCGGCCCAACAAGTCCACACCGACCTGCCAAAGCGCAACCCACCCAGACCCATTCCCCAACATTTACCCCTTCATCTAACTCTACGGGCAATTTAGCATGGCCAATTCACCGAACCTGCACATTTTTAGACTGTGGGAGGAAACCGGAGAACCTGGAGGAAACCTACGTAGACACGGGGAGAATGTGCAAACTCCACACAGTCAGTCGCCTGAGGTGGGAATTGAACCTGGGTCTCTGCCGCTGTGAGGCAGCAGTGCTAACCACCGTGCCGCCCACAAATGTTGAGAATACGGAGATGCAGGCTATTCAACTAGATTGGATGAGGTTCATAAGGATGAAGTGTTAGCAATTCTGGAAGGTTTGAAAATAGATAAGTTCCCTAGGCCAGATGGGATTTATCCTAGATTTCTCTGGAAAGCCAGGGAGGAGATGCAGAGCCTTTGGCTTTGATCTTTCTGTCATCATTGTCTACAGGAATAGTGCTAGAAGACTGGAGAATAGCAAATGTTGTCCCTTTGTTCAAGGACAGTAGAGAAATCCCTGGTAATTAATGTCCAGTGAGCCTTACAGAGGCTATTTATAATCATCTCAAAAGGAATAATTTGATTAGGGATAGTCAACACAGTTTTGTGAAGGGTAAGTTGTGTGTCTCAAACCTTATTGAGTTCTTTGAGAAGGTGACCAAACAAGGTTGATGTGGTGTATATGGATATCAGTAAAGCGTTTGATAAGGTTCCCCACTGTAGGCTATTGCACAAAGTGTGAAGGCATGGGATTGAGGGTGATTTTTGTGGTTTGGATCAGAAATTAGCCAGTTGTAAGAAGACAGAGGGTGGGAAATGATGGGAAGTGTTCATCCTTGAGTTCAAGGATGTAGTGGTGTACCACAAGGATCTGTTTTGGAGCAACTGCTGTTTGTCATTTTTATAAATGATCTGGATGAGGGCGTAGAAGGATGGATTAATACATTTGCAATGTCACTGAGGTCAGTGGAGTTGCAGATAGTGCTGAAGAATGTTGTAAGTTTTAGAGAGACGTAGACAAGCTGCAGAGCTGGGCTGAGAGGTGGCAAATTGAGTTTAATGTGGAAAAGTGTGAGGTGATTCACTAATGGTAAGATTCTTGCTAATGTAGATGAGCAGAGAGGTCTTGGTGTCCATGTACATAGACCCCTCAAAGTTGCCACTCAGGTTGATAAGGTTTTTAAGAAGGCATACAGCGTGTTAGGTTTTATTGATAGAAGGATTGTGTTTCAGAGCCATGAGGTCATGCAGTTGTACAAAACTCTGGTGCAGTCATACTTGGACAATCACGCGCAGTTCTGGTCGCTGCATTACAGGAAGAATGTGGAACCGTTGGAAAGGGTGCAGAGGAGATTTACCAGGATGTTACCTGGTATGGAGGGATGGTCTTATGAGTAAAGGCTGAGGGACTTGAGGCTGTATCTGTTAGAAGAGAAGGCTGAGAGGTGACTTAGTAGAGACATGCAAGATCAGAAGATTTGATAGGATGGACATTGAGAGCCTTTTTCTTAGGATGATGATGGCTAGCACTAGGGGACATAGCTTTAACTTGCGGGGTGATAGACAAAGGGCAGATATTGGAGGTAGGTTCTTTACTCAGTAGTAGAGGAGTGGAATGCCCTGCCTGGAACAATAGTAGACTCTCCTATTTTAATGGCCTTTGGACAAATATGTGGATGAAAACGGAATAGTGTAGGTTAGAATTGGTTTCACAGGTCGGTGCAACTTCAAGGGCCTGTACTGCGCTGTCATGTTCTATGTTCACATGACAGGTTATTGTGTGAGTCATCACCTCCATGCAGTAATACAATGATAGTTCACTGTGTGAGTCATCACCCCAGTGAGGCAATGCAGGAACATGAATGAACAGTCTTTATGATCTTCTTTCTCTAGGTGTATAGACATACAACAGAGTAACGAAGTGGAGCGAACCCAAGCACTTCGATTAGTTCGAAAGGTAAATATACTCTCTGATGTTGCTACTTCATCACTGAATTTACAAGCATTATACTGAGATATTTCTTTGCATCAAGCTAGATGTGGCGTGGTATGAATAACAGACAATGTCAGTAGTGTAATCTGTGACTGTCCCTTCTAACTGCTGATGTTTCCTCCTCCTCTGCCAATCTTGGCTTAAGGGAAAATAGCTGCATAGGCAAGGGAGAATGGATTTAGCTTCTAAAACACCCTTCTGGATTTTTTTCATAGTTAACTTATTAGCCTCTGAGTTCAGATACCAAGCTAGATATTGTAGTGTACATTTAATCTGTGCTACACCTCCTGTACAGTACCTGCCCTGAGATTGTTGGAAGGTACAGTCTGGTGGGAGCTTTATTCTGTATCTAAACCTGTGCTGTACATGTCTTGTGAGTATTTGATGAGAGCAGTATAGAGGATGTGGCTTTAGTCTGTATCTACCTGTGCTGTTTGTTTTATTATCCCGTGATTGACTTCGTGATTAGCCTTTTGATGAAAAACATTCCTGTACTTCCTCATTCTTAACTTGTGATCATAATGCCTCAGCCCTTCACAACAGTGAACAATTTAATTTGAATAGCTTCCAAATGCCAATCCCTGTTATTCGTTGCTGAAAATCTCCAAGAAAAATTGGGATGCCGGTGAGCATTTTTCAGATCTGGAATGCCTTTTAGCAGAAGAAGGTAGGAAATAATGGAACAGAAGTAGACCATTTGGCCCCTTGGAACTGCTCCGCCATTCAAAAAGATGATAGTTGATGTGTTCGTAGTTCAAATTCCACATTCCCATCTGTCCCTAATAACTTCTGTTTCCTTGCCTAACAAGAATCTATGCTGAAAATGTGTTGCTGGAAAAGCGCAGCAGGTCAGGCAGCATCCAAGGAGCAGGAGGATCGACGTTTCGGGCATGAGCCCTTCTTCAGGAATGAGGAAGGTGTGCCAAGCAGGCTAAGAGAAAAGGTAGGGAGGAGGGGCATTGGAAATGCAATAGGTGGAAGGAGGTAAAGGTGAGGGTGATAGGCCAGGGTGGGGGTGGGGGTGGGGGCGGAGAGGTCAGGAAGATGATTGCAGGTTAGGAAGGTGGTGCTGAGTTCGAGGGTTGGGACTGAGACAAGGTGGGGGGAGGGGAAATGAAGAAACTGGAGAAATCTGAGTTCATCCCTTGTGGTTGGAGGGTTCCTAGGCAGAAGGTGAGGCACTCTTCCTCCAGCCGTTGTGTTGCTATGGTCTGGTGATGGAGTCGTCCAAGGACCTGCATGTCGTTGGTGGAGTGGGAGGGAGAGTTGAAGTGTTGAGCTATGGGGTGGTTGGGTTGGTTGGTCCGGGTGTCCCAGAGGTGTTCTCTGAAACGTTCTGCAAGTAGGCGGCCTGTCTCCCCAATATAGAGGAGGCCACATCAGGTGAAGCAGATGCAGTAAATGATGTGTGTGGAGGTGCAGATGAATTTGTGCCGGATATGGAAGGATCCCTTGGGGCCTTGGAGGGAAGTAAGGGGGGGGAGGTGTGGGCGCAAGTTTTGCATTTCTTGCGGTTGCAGGGGAAGGTGCCGGGAGTGGAGGTTGGGTTGGTGGGGGGGTGTGGACCTGACGAGGGAGTCACGGAGGGAGTGGTCTTTTTGGAACGCTGATAGGGGAGGGGAGGGAAATATATCCCTGGTGGTGGGGTCTGTTTGGAGGTGGCAGAAATGATGATGGATGATAGGATGTATATGGAGGTTGGTGGGGTGGTAGGTGAGGACCAGTGGGGTTCTGTCCTGGTGGCTCCACCAGGACAGAACCCCACTGGTCCTCACCAACCTTCATATACATCGTATCATCTGTCGTCAATTCCGCCACCTCCAAATGGACCCCACCACCAGGGATATAATTCCTCTGTGACTCCCTCGTCAGGTCCACACCCCACACCAACCCAACCTCCACTCCCGGCACCTTCCCCTGCAACAGCAAGAAATGCAAAACTTGCGCCCACACCTCCCCCCTTACTTCTCTCCAAGGCCCCAAGGGATCCTTCCATATCTGCCACAAATTCACCTGCACCTCCACACACATCATTTACTGCATTCGCTGCACCCAATGTGGCCTCCTCTATATTGGGGAGACAGGCCGCCTACTTGCGGAACGTTTCAGAGAACACCTCTGGGACACCCGGACCAACCAACTCAACCACCCCGTGGCTGAACACTTCAACTCCCCCTCCCACTCCACCAACGACATGCAGGTCCTTGGACTCCTCCATCGCCAGACCATAGCAACACGACAGTTGGAGGAAGAGCGCCTCATCTTCCGCCTAGGAACCCTCCAACCACAAGGGATGAACTCAGATTTCTCCAGTTTCCTCATTTCCCCACCCCCCACCTTGTCTCAGTCCCAACCCTCGAACTCAGCACCGCCTTCCTAACCTGCAATCTTCCTCCTGACCACTCTGCCCTCACCCCCACTCCAGCTTATCACCCTCACCTTTACCTCCTTCCACCTATTGCATTTCCAACACCCCTCCCCAAAGTCCCTCCTCCCAACCTTTTATCTTAGCCTGCTCGGCACACCTTCCTCATTCCTGAAGAAGGGCTGATGCCCGAAACATCGATTCTCCTGCTCCTTGGATACTGCCTGACCTGCTGCGCTTTTCCAGCAACACATTTTCAGCTCTGATCTCCAGCATTTGCAATCCTCACTTTTTCCTAACAAGAATCTATCTACGTTTGCCTTATAAAAATATTTAATGACCCTGCTTACGCCACTATCTTAGGCAGAGAATTTCAATCTGTCAATCCTCTGAGAAAAAATTCATGTCTGTCCAAAACATGACCTGTAACTTAAACAGTGCCTTCCAGTTCTGGACTGATCCATAAGATGAACCATCATTTGCATGATTTGGAGATGCTGGTGTTGGACTGGGGTGTATGAAGTTAAAAATCACACAACACCAGGTTATAGTCCAACAGGTTTAATTGGAAGCACTAGCTTTCGGAGTGTCGCTCCTTCATCAGGTGGTTGTGGAGGACACTGCCTGACAAGTGTGTTCTCAACCACTTGATGAAGGAGCAGCGCTCCGAAAGCTAGTGCTTCCAATTAAACCTGTTGGACTATAACCTGGTGTTGTGTGATTTTTAACATGGTTTGCGTGTCCTCCTTGCTGAAATCATTCAGGATCTTGTATATTTTAGGCAAATCACTTCTCACTCTTCTAAACTCCAATGGAAATGAGCCCAGACTATGCAATCTATCCTCATGAGTCAACTAACTCATTCTTGGTATCAAACCAGTAATCTTCCTCTGAACTGCCTCCATTGCATTTACACCCTTAAATAAGGGGGCCAAAGTTGCACACAATATTGAGAGTAATGGTGTCTCCAATATAACTGAAGTGTAACATTCTTACTATTATATCCAGTTCCTGTCATAATATGGGATAGTACCCCATTAGCAGGAGAACAGAAATCAAAGTGGTTTCTACTCATGCCTGTTTGAGTTAAGAGCTAACAGTGTATCCAGCAGGTTGGAGACAGGAGATAAGAGAGTAGAATTTTTCTGTTGTTTTGCCAAGTATAATAGCAGGAAAGAATTTCCCATTTTTGGTGAGTGGATGGAGAGTTGAGTGTGTGATTAAAATGCAGAGATAGATGTTGTAGTAATGATATTCCTCCCATAGGGCTTAGAGTTCTTTTCACATGTATCTCTTCAATAGTTCAATCAACTATCCTAGAGATTTTGGATTGTTTTCTTTTACAGGGGTGTTTTCAGAGGTAGCTCTGACCACTCTATATCTCACTCCCAATCCCCACTATAATCGGAGGTTAGCAGTTGGCCCATGCAACTCTTCGCTCATATCAAAATAGTGTTTTGAATTTTATCTTCTCTTTCTAATCATCTATGTTAAATAAAGATAGAATGTTCCCTTTCTTTCCCAACCCCTCCCCCCAACCTGGTGATCAAATGATTCCTATTCCTGAACTAGCTAGTTGTTGCTCTGAGGCTCAATCTTTTATCCATTTATGCAGCCTGCATGGCTAATCCTTGTCCAGTACCTGCAATTTCAGTTGACCACCAGCCAATATTACTGTCTCCCCACCAATCCCCCGAACCTTCAGGTACTTTGCCCTGCAATCTGAAAAGATGCAAAACCTGCCAATACACTGCCCCCCTCACCTCCATCCAGGGCCCCAAACAGTTCTCCAGGTGAGACAGAGGTTCACCTGCCTCTCCTCCAACCTAGTTTACTGCATTGAGTGCTCCCGATGTGGTCTTCTCTACATCGGAGAGACCAAACGCAAACTCGCAAATTTGGGAATGGTTCACGGATCATTGCAGCCCGGTGACCACCCAGTCACCTCCCATTTCAATTCCCCTTCCTGACATGACCATCCTTGGCCGCCTCCATTGAAACAACAAACCAAGCTGCAAGTTGGAGGAACAGCACCTCATCTTTCGCCTGGGCAGCCTACAACCTGGAGGACTCAACATTGAGTTCTCCAATTTCAAATAACCTCTCTTCCCATCCCCTGACTCCCTTCCCTTCCACTCCCCCCTACCTTCAACCAGATTTATTCTTCCCATTGACCAACCAGGTCGTACTCTTTACCTGTCTTCACCTATTCCCACTTCACCACTCTGCCCCGCCACCCCCTTTATCTGCAACTCCCACTACACCCACCCCAGTCCTGAAGAACGATTACACCCAAATATCAACTTTTCTACCCCCTGATGCTGCCTGGCTTGGTATGTTCTTCCAGCCTCCTGCCTATCTACCTTGGATTCCAGCATCTCCAGTTTTTCTTTGTCTCTAACATTACAAGTGTGTCATGTCTACCACAGTCAATTGGTCTTTGACCTATTACAGCATCTGCTCGTTTCCTCATGGTGTTAATTAACCTTGACGTGGGCAGTCTGCTCATGCTGCTCAAATAAGCTATTTTCTTGCATTTTTGTGCCATCCAGTTATTTACACAGCACTGCCCTGTGATCAGCCACATTTTGTTTTGCTGACAAATGGTACATTCACGCACTTGGCGTCCACTTAAATCAGAACTCCAGTGAGAGACAGTGTGTCCCCTGTTCAATTCATTGCCTGATGAGTTGGAGCACTTAATTTAAATGCACATTCGTCCATTCATAATAAACTTAAATCACCATCCAACCGATTGACCTTTCCATAGAGCACTTCACGTTAATTTTTTCATTTTGGCAGACTCAACAAATTTAGGGTTCCCGCCTGTTGCGTAAGCCAGGCAGTTTTCCCAGAGAGCTTCTAGACTAAATTTACACATTCTTCAGTTCCTATAAAGCATTTTCATTAACTTAGTTGATGTTTTACTGACTTCCTTCCCCAACATTTTCTTCAAACAAGGATGATCAAAAATTAAAACTCCTTCAACTCAACTGTAAATGGATTCAATATTTTGAATTGGAAAATCCACTTCAAGTTCGTGACCTCTGTATTGGTGCATTTCAAAATTAACTCCAGTACCCTGCGGTCTCTCCCTATCCCTAATCAGTTTTAAACATTTATTATCTCTTAGAATAAGCAGTGGTCTCTGTTTCCATGCTTATATTTGTAACTGCAGGACAACCGCAACAACTGTGTATCAAGCAATTTCTCTAAATCACCTCACTGACAGCTCTAAACTAATGATGAACCTGTTAGCAGCAACCTAACACGACCATTTCTTCTGCCAACTTTCCTTATAGTGTCTTTACCAGATATAAAAACATTTTGAGGCCAATCTTTGCATCTGCATACACTTGAAGTTATGTTGAAGATGGCGTAAAGATGTGTGGACGCAATTCACCTTCCCCAGTTTTGTAATGGGGCAAAAAGCAGAAACCTGTATTTATTCTCCATTTTGACAATTTTATCTTAAGTGAACATGCAAATAACTCGAGAAAATGCTGAAAATACGCAGCAGGGTCACCAAACTGAAACTTTGTTTTACATCCCACAGATGTAACAAGATCTGCTGTTTATTTTCAACATAAATTTTCTGTTTTAGATTTCTACCATTTGCTTTGCTATTAGTAAAAATAATGAACTTTATCTTGCAGAAAAGACAGAAGAATATTTCTTTCTGTAAACAGGAAGGTGAGGAGATAGTGCAGTGGACTAGCAATCCGGACATGTTATAGGAAATATTCTGGGAGCTTAGGTTTGAGTTTCATCATGACAGTTGGTGAAACTTGAAATTAATAAAATCTGGAATTATAAATCTAATGCTGAAATTGAAACTGCAGTTTATTATTGTAAAAACCCACTTTGTTCACTAAGGTCCTTTAGCAAATGAAAAACTGCATCCTTCTATGGCCTGGTCTATGTATTACTCCAGACCTACAGCAATGTGGCTGACTCTTAACTTCCATTTGCAAGCAACTCAGTACCAAGTGCTGGAAACAAAAATCTCCAAAAAGAAATGAACTGGATGGACCATCTGGCATTGACCAAGACACCAGAAGCTGAGACCAAGCAACCCTGTTGACTGTCCATGGGATTGGCAGCAAAATTGGGAGTTATCTCACAGACTAAGCAAGCAACATTCTGACATACTTATACTTACAGAGGATACTTAACCTCATTATTACCAGTCTTCCTGCTGTATATTCATCTGTCTGTGACAATATTGGTAAGAATAATCACCATGCAGTCCTTGTGGAGACTAAGTCTCACCTTCATGTTGTGGCACTATCATCATTTTAAAAGGGGTAGGCTTAATATGGGTTCAGCTACTCAAACCTAGGCATCCATGAAGTGGTGGTAGTGTCCATCTGTAGCAGCAGAATTGTATTCCAAAACAATCTGCAACCTCATGGTGTTGCATATATCCTTACTTTGCCATTACCACCAAGCCAGGAAATCAACTTTGTTCAGTGGAGAGTACAGGATTGCGTGCCAGGAGCAGCACGAGGCATATATAAAATGAAGTTGTGGTATTATCAGGCGTGGGCATGGGCCACTGCCTAGTGGTGTTATCATTGGACTGTTAATCCAGAGACCTGGGTAATGTTCTGGGGACTTGAGTTTGAATCGGTCGATTAAAAATAAAAATCTGGAATTAAAGGTCTAATGATGACCATGAATCCATTGTTGATTGTCAGGAAAAGAGAAGGAATCTGCTATTCTTACCTGGTCTACCTACATGTAACTCCAGACCCTACTCATGTGATTAACTCTTAGCTGCTCTCTGAGAATTTGGGATGGGCAATAAATGCTGGCCTGGCCAGTGACAACCTCAACCAATGATTTTTTTAAAATTTCTACAGTAGGTAATTAACCACCTGACCCCCAAAACCTGTCCACAATCTACAAGGCACAAGTCAGGAGTGTGAGGAAATATTCCCCACTTTGTCTGGGTGAAGTATTTCCAACAACTTTCAAAAAGCTTGACACCATCTAGGACAAAGCTGCCTGCTTGTTTGGCATCATGCCCTCAAATGTTCAGTCCCTCCACCAAGTGGTGTGTGCTATCTACAAGATGCACTGCAGAAATTCATCCAAGACTCCTTAGCAAGTTTAAAACTCTTGATCTCGATTTCCTGGAAGGATAAGAGAAGTAAGATCCCCTCCATGTCACACTCAAACTCATTTGGAAATATGTCACAACTTCTGTATTGCGGCTGGGTCATTATCCTGGAATCCTCTTCCTGACAACATTGTGGACTGCAGTGGTTCAGGAAGGCAGCTTACCACCACTTGCTCAAGGACAATTAGGGATGAGTATTAAATGTTGGGGAAGCCACTTGCTATGAATTAAGAAAAAAATCTTTGCTATCAGAGCTGAGCAGACATTCTTCCTTCACCAATGTACAAAATATACATTGCAGCAAAATTAACATTTTCAAAACTGGTTCTCTTTAGTCTGTCATTTACATAAATGATTTGGATGAGAGTAAAAGAGGCACGATTAATAAGTTTGCAGCCGACACTAAAATTGGTATAATGGAACGGTGAGGAAGGTTGACTAAGATTACAAATAGATTGATACAAATCAATTGCATCAATGGGCTGAGGAGCAGCAAATGGAGTTGAATTTTGATAAATGTGAGATATTGCATTTTAGAGAATACAGAACTGCAGATTTGGAATACAAAGTAGATAAGCAGAAGGCTGGAAGAACACAGCAAGCCAGGCAGCATCAAGAAGTGGAGAAGTTGACATTTTGGGTATAACCTGTCTTTAGGAATAGAGGTGGGGGTAGGGGGAGCTGCAGGTGGAGGGGTGGGGGAAACAGGATTTTGGGTCGGGGGGGAGGGGCAGAACAGTGAGGTAGTTATAGGTGATCACAGGTGGTGGATACGACCTGGTTGGTCGATGGGAGAACTGAATCTGGTTTGTAGCTGGAAGGAAGAGTTTGTAGGTAGAATGGAAAGGAGGAGGCGGGGCTGCAAAGGGAGTCTGAGGATGGATGGAAGGCTACTTGAAATTGGAGACCTCAACGTTGAGTTCTCTAGGCTTATAGGCTGCCTAGGTGGAAGATAAGGTGGTGTTCCTACATTTTGTGGTCTGATCTTCCGCCTGGGCAGCCTATAAGCCTGGAGGACTTAATGTTGAGTTCTCCAATTTCAAATAACCTTTCCACCCATCCTCTGATTCCCTTTCCAGCCCAGCTTCCTCCCTTCCATTCCAACTACTGATCCTTCCTTCCAGCTACCAACTGGATTCATTCTTCCAGGTCCTTCCAGACTCACCAGGTCCTACCCACCACTTGTGTTCCCCTATCACTACTTCACAATTCTGCCCCTCTCTTCACCCAAACCTCCCTCCCCCTCTTATCTGCAGCTTGCCCTACCCTCACCTCCATTAATGAAGAAGGTTATTACCCAAAATAGGGACTTCTCCACCTCCTTATACTGTTGGGTATTGCATTTTAGCAATACAAATAAGAACTGGACTTAAACAATTAATAGTAGGGCCCTGGGTACTGTTGTAGAACAGAGACCTAGGGGTTCAGTTACATAATTCTTTGTGTCACAGGTAGTCAGGATGATTAAGAATATAAGAACTTTGAGCAGGAGTAGGCCATCTGACCCTTCGTGCCTGCTCAACCATTCAGTAAGATCATGGCTGATCTTTTCGTGGCCTCCTCACTCACTTATAGCCCTTAATTATTTGAACAGTTGAAGAATTACCTATCTTAGCTTTGAAACCATTTACTGAAGAAGCCTCAACTATTTCACTAGGCAGGGAACTCCAGATTGATTCACCATCCTCTGAGTGAAAAAGTTCCTCCTCAATTCAGTCCTAAATATGCTCCCCCTAACTTTGAAGCAATGCTGTATTGTCTTAGTTTCACCTGCCCAGTGGAAACATTCTCTCTACTTCCATCAGATCTATTCCCTTTATAATTTTAAATGTTTCTATGCTGGAAAACACATTTAGAATAGTTAGGTGCTTGTTTTTGACCAGTGCAGACTTGATGGGCTGAAGGGCATTATTCTGTGCTGCAGACCTCTGAGCAGCTCATTTGGCAGGTATGAATAAAATGAACTAGTTATCATTCAAGGACTAACACTTCTACATTTGCTGTTTGAGATTCTGCTGTAGACAACTTGACCACCATTTTTGCACAACTAGCAATGACTACACTTCAAAGCTAATCCACTGGTAAAGAAAGTGTTTGGACATTTAGAACCTAAAAGCTTGTATATGAGCTCAAATTCATTTTTTCATCTGTTCTATTGCTGCCAATCACAGTTCAAAACCTGTACCCTTATACACTTCTGTATCTGAACACCAATCAAATTGGCCTTGCAGTTCTCCCTTCTGACACTAGCTTGGATTAAGCACATAATCCATTTCTAAATTGACTTGGTGATTGACACTAAACTGTTTCTGCTGCATGCTTTGTTTATGCACTCTTGCAGTGAAGTGACCGCAGCGGTTGACTCTGCTTTTCAGCAGAGTGCTAATTGACTCCCCGGCTCATACTACTTTGAGATAATGAAAGGCACGCTGTGGTTGGTTAAAGGATCGTGTTTTGTGTGAGGAGGGCATCCTGATTTGACTGGACTTCCTGTTGTGTGGTTTTCAGTTGACTAATGTGGCTGGGAACATTAGCAGACTTCTCGCAAGCAGAGAGATCTCAAAGGTCTCCAGGGAGAAGAGGTGGGGCGTGTTTAAGCACATTGATGGTGAAATCCTGTTATTTGCATACCCAGATGGTAAACAGAGCAAAGTAGGTGATAACCCTGTAGAGATGTTTGCTAGGCACAGCAGGAATTTCCCTGCTTAACTGCACATGCATTATGACTCACTGATATGTAAAGTGTTTCAGTAAATTTTATAAGTATGTGTGCATTCATACCTCATGTTTATTCTACTGCCTGTTTTTTGAGTCATTATTCAAACATTCAGTGTCATCATCAAATAGAATTTTACAGTCCAGGAGGCAACCATTCGCAGCATCATGTCTGTACTGGCTCCTGAAATAGCTACCCATCCAATCCCATTCTCCAGCCCTATCTCTGTAGCGCTTTCAATTAATTACTTTCAAATATATATCCAGCTCTCTTTTGAAAGTTCCTATGCAATTTGCCTCCACCACTCTCCAGACAGTACATTCCAAATCCTAACAATTGAGTAAAGTAGTTTGTGCTTATCTCACTCTCTGGCTCTCTTGCTGACAGTCTTGAAGTTGTGACCCCCTAGTTACTGACATACCAACTAATAACAGCAGAAAATCCCCCTTTACCCCATCAAAATTGTTGATAATTTTGAACATTTAAATTAGGTCAGCTGTTAAATCATTCCAGTAAGTCTACTTTGCATTCTGCTCAGGACTTTAACTTCCTTAAATAAGGTGCCTAGAACTGAGCTTAGTACTCCAAATGTGGTCTTGACCAATGATTTGTGGAGGTGTAGCATCACTTCCTTGCTTTGATACACTACCCCTCTATTTATAAACCTAAGGATCCTTTCACTAACTGTTCCAACTTGGCCATTCACCCTCAGAGAAATATACATGTAAACCCTGAGGTCCTTCTGCTCCTGTACAACTCCTTCAGAGTTGTATCATCAGCCTATAATGTCCCTCCCTGTTTCTCCTACCAGATGCATTACCTCTCATTTCTCTGCATTGAAGTTCATACGACAGGTATCTGTCTATTTAGCCAACTTGCCAATGTCCTTCTGATGTAGATCAGCATCTTCACAATTCACTATTCCCCTTAGCTCAGTATCATCTGCACATTTAGATATTTTACCCTCTACGTCTCCAAATCTTTTGTGTAAATCAGAAAAAACAAAGGTTCCAGTACTGATCCCTATGGAACACCACATTCAACTTCTCTCCAATCTGAGAAATATCAATTTATAACTAGAAATGTTTGGGAAACAAATGATAATTTGCTAATGTAGCAAAATGCTTTCTGAAAGTTAGAATGTACAGCATCCACTGCACTGTCCTCATCCACTGCCTGTGTCACCTCATCAAATAACACAATTAAATTTGTCAGACATTAACTGCTGATTGTCTAGTTTTAACTTACTTTTAACTCACAGGATATTTCCTTTGTCCTGTGTTATGACCTCCCATCAGTTTCCCCACTATAGATGTCAAGCTGACAGGGCTATAGTTTCCTGAGTTATCCTTTGCCCTTTCTTAAATAATGGTATCACATTTGAAATCATCCAGTCCCCAGGACTAATCCTGTGTTCAGTGATTCCTAAAAAAATTTCTTTTGATGGCTTCCCAATTTGCTGCCTTGCCTCGCTCATCAATCTAGGATGCATCTCATCCAGGAGGGAGTGAGGGCTGCAGATGCTGGAGATCAGAGTTGAGAGCGTGGTGCTGGAAAAGCACAGCACGTCAGGTGGCATCCGAGGAGTAGGAGAATCAACGGTTCGGCCAAAAGCCCTTCATCAGGAATCATTCCTGATGATGGGTTTATGCCCAAAGTGTCGATTTTCCTACTCCTCGGATGCTTCCTGACTTGTGCTTTTCCAGCACCACGCTCTCGACCCTGCATCTCATTCAGCCCTGGTGACTTCTCTACCTGGAGTGCTGCCAGTCTTTTTAGCCCCTTTTTAATCTATCACTATGCTGCTCAGTTGCTCAACACTCATTTTTAACGTGACCATTACCACCATGTTCTAATGTGGTAAAGATAGAAGCAAAATATTCATTTTATCCCTCTGCTGTAACCTTTGCTTCAGTGAGCAGCTTACCTTGCTTGTTCCTTATATACTCCATCCTATCTTTCACTAATGTTTTACTATTAATATGTTTGAAGCACATTTTACTACTTGTTTCAGAACAGCCTTTCTTCACGCTTCCTCTTAGCATTCCTTTTTGAGCCTTAGCCTGTCTCCTGCATTTGAGACATTCTTCCTGTTGTTTTCTATTGCTGTTATTATTCTGGTATGCATCATAAACCTCCTTTTCCTTCCTTATTTTCTGATCAATATCCTTGGTCATCCAGGGTACTGGATAATAAGTATTTATTTCTCATTGGTATATCCCCAGTTTGCATCCTATTCATCTCTCTTTTAAAAGCGTCTCATTTTTCATCCATTGTTTTATCCACCAAAAATGTGTTTCTAATGAACCTGCTCCAGTTAGAGTCAGAGATGTACAGCATGGAAACAGACTCTTCAGTCCAATTCATTCATGCTGACCAGATATCCTAACCTAGTCTAGACACATTTGACAGCACTTGGCCCATATCTCTCTCAACCCTTCCTATTCATGTACCCATCCAGATGTATTAAATGTTGCAATTGTACCAGCCGCCGCCTCTTCCTTTGGCAGCTCATTCCATATACTCACCACCCTCTGGGTGAAAAAGTTGCCCTTAGGTCCCTTAAAAACATTTCCCCCCCGTCCCTAAAGCTATGCCCTGTAGTTCTGGATTCCCCCACTCCGGGTAAAATACCTTGTCTATTTACCTTATCTATGCCTCTCATGATTTTATAAACCTCCAGAATGTCACCCCTCAATCACCGATGCTGCAGGGAAAAGAGCCCCAGCCTATTCAGCCTCTTCCTATAGCTCAAATCCTCCAACCCTGGCAACGTCTTTTGTAAATCTTTTCTGAACCCTTGCAAGTTTCACAACATCCTTCCAATAGGAGGGAGACCAGAATTGCACACAATATTCCAAAGTGGCTTCCCAATATCCTGTACAGTCCATGACATCCCAACACCACACTCAGTGCTGTGACCAATAAAGGAAAGCATTTCAAATGCCTTATTAGACCTAAAATCTTTTCGACCTAAAGATCTGTGCTTTTCCATGATTGATTTTTATTCTTTTCCAACGTAATATTGAACCTTGTGATCAATATTTCTTAAATGCTGCCCCCACCCGGTCTGACATTCTCCTCCTTTTACTAGTTGCAATTAGTTTTGAAGGACCGCTGGACCTGAAATGTTAACGGTTTTCTCTCCACAGAGCTGCCAGATCTGAGTTGCAGTAATTTCTGCTTTTGTTTCACCACTTGTCCTATCTCATTTCGTAGGACCAGGTCCAGCATGGCTTCCTCCCTGGTAGGACTGGAAAACATTACTCCAGAAAGTTGTTCTGCACACATTGCAGGAATTTCTCTCCTTATGTGCTCAAATTCTTACCCCCCCCCCCCCCAAATCAACTCTGGAGTAATGGACATTGCCACTATCACAATCCTACTTGTCCATAATTTACCTAAAATGTGCTCTCTTCCACTTCCTCCCCAATATTTGGAGGTATATAATAAATACCCAACAAGGTCACCACTGTCTTCCTGTTTCTCACCTCCAAGCATTACAGATTCTAATTTCGGAACTGCATCTCATTCAAGGACTATGATACTATCCTAGACCAAGACTACTATATTACCTCACCTCTTTTCCCCCTCCCTTCCCACGCCACCCCCGCCCCTCACCACACCTTATTTCTACTAAATATTTTTGTCACCTGGGGTGTTGCATATCTAGTCCTATTTTAATGAATATTTACAGATGCAACAATGCTCAGTGGATGAAGAGTAAAGCTAACACTACATGGTTTTTATATATTGATTAAAAAGCTCCTGAGGCAGGCTTAATGAGAACAAAGCAGAGCCAATTTTTTCTGAACAACACTGTTATTGCATTCCTCTGAAGCAGGTGGGACATGAACCTGAGTCAGAAGTAGGGACTCTGCCTCTGCACCACAAGAACTGCAAAGTTATCTCTAAGCTGTGCTGTCAACTACTCCACCAAATAAATGGAATAAAACATTGGTTAAGTGAAGATTGCAAGAGGGCATGTCAGGAGCAGCACCAGCCATACCTAAAATTGAAGTGTCAGCCTGGTGAAGTGACAAAACAGGACTAACATGCCAAACAATGTAACCAGCAAGTGATATAACTAAGCGATTCCACAGTCAACAAATCAAATCTAAGCTCTTAGTCACAAATAGTGGTGGACAATGAAGCAATTACTGGAGGAGGCGGCACCACAAATATTCCCACCCTCAATAATGGCGTAGCTCAGCACCAGAGCAAAGGATGAGGCTGGAGTGTCAAGTAGCTGATCCATAAAGGCCTTTTCTAGAGGTCCCAAGCATCAGGTACCAGTTTTCAGCCACTCCAGTTAACTCCCTGTGACATCAGAAAAAAAGTTGAAGGCACTGGATACTGCAAAGACTATGGGCCCTCGCCACATTCTGGCAGTGTAACCGAAGACTTGCCGCATCCTGAGCAAAGCTGTTCCAGTGCAGTTAATGGCGTCCACTCAAAAAGTGGAAAATTGCCTAGATATCTCCTGTACGTACACAGCAGGACAAATCCAATCCAGCCAGTTACTGCCCCATCAGACTACTCTTAATAAGGTATCATTGAGTGTTATCAAGCAGTTCCTGCTCAGCAATAATCTCACTGGTGCCTAGTTGGGGTCTACCAGGACCATTCAGTTCCTGACCTCACTGCAGTCTTGATTCAAACATAGACAAAAGAGCTGAATTCCAGAGGCGTGGTGAGAGTGACTGCCCTTGATGTTAAGACCCCTTTTTGACAGTATGGCATCAAGGGCCCCCTAGCCAAAACAAAGTTGATAGGAATCCAGAAACTCCTCTGCTCATTGCAGTCATATCTGACACCTAAGAAGATGGTTATGATTGTTGGAGGTCAGTCATCTCGGCTGTAGGACATCTCTGCAGGAGTTCCTCAGAATGGACTCCTAGGCCCAATCATCTTCAGTGGCTTCATCAATGACCATTCCTCAATGATAAAATTAGAAGTGGGGATGTTTACTGATGGTGCCCAAACCTAATTGCCTTTGAGAATGTGGTGCCAAGACTCCACTTTGAACCACAGGTGGTGTAGGTGCACAAACTGTGCTTTAAGTTAGCAGTTCCAGGATTTTGACCCAGTACTATTGGAAATTACAGTGGTATCATTTCAAAACAGCAACATGCATATGAAAAGGAAGACAGAAGGACATCATCCTATCCCTTGAACCCATGCTGCCATTTAATCTGATTTGAGGTCACCTTTCACTCCTCGCTGAGAATCTATCTACTCCTGCCTCAAAAATATCAAAGAATGCTTTTCAGAAAAAGATTCATGTGTATCTTGAAAAGTTTTTTTTTAAAAAAGCCTCACTTCTTTATAAATAGGTAACCCTTTATTTTAAGCCCCAACTCTATGTCCTCCCTTTAAAAAAAAAATTATCCTCTCTGCACTCACCTTTTCAGTACCCTCCGGACCTTGTATGCTTCAAAGGAGTCACCTCTATCTAGACTAAACTCTCAATAGTTATGAGCCTAGCCTTTCCTCATTTGGTGACCTGTTTGTTCCCAGTATTAGTCTGGTCAGCCGCCTTCGAGCTGCTTCTAATGTACTTTAAATAGTTGGACCAATTTTGTGCTCATTACTCCGGATGTGGTCTCATCAAAACCTTTCTAACTACAGAGAAACCTTGCTACTTTTCTGTTAAGTTCTTCTCACTATTACTGATAAAAAAAGGAGGTGGTGCAAGCCATTCAGTCCCATGAGCCTGCTTTGCCATTTGATGTAATGATGGCTGATCATTCAACTCAGAACCCTGTTTTTACTTTCTCCCCATATCCTTTGATATCTTTCAGTCCTAAGAGCGTCTTTCTTGAAAATCTTTATTGTTTTGACATCAACAGTTTGTCAGAGAATTCCACAGCCTCACCACACTCTGGGTGATGAAATTTCACATCATTTCAGTCCTAGATGGCCACTGTGTATCTTAGACTGAGACTGTTGTGGACTCCATGATCATCAAATACATCCTTCCAGCATTTACCCTATCTGATCCTATTAGAATTTGAGTTTATATGATATGCCCACTCGTTCTTCTGAACTCCAGTGAATTTGTCATAACTGATCCAGTTTCTCACCATACATCAGTCCCGCTGTCCCAAGAATCAGCCTGGTAAACCTTTGCACACTCTCAGTAGCCAGAAAATATTTCCTCCAATAAGGAGGCTGAAACTGTGCACAATGCTCCAAGTGTGATCTCACCAAGGCCCTGTACAATTGCAACAAGGCATCCCTGCACCTGGCCTCAAATCCTGTCACTATGAAGGCAAAGCATACCTGTTGCTTTCTTCATCTTCTACTGTACATGTATGTTTACTTCAATTGTCTCATTGCCATGGAGAATATACCAATTAATGATGACTAACTGCCAACCTTTCTTCAAATTTTAAATCATGTTCATGACTTAGGATATTGCTCTGAGAAATAAACCCAATTTGGCTGGCACCTATTTTGTTGAGTAGAAACAGAAACCACGTATGTACATGCTCATAAATGAACAGGGCCCTTTGAATTAATATATGTTGCATCTGGTATTCACAAAGTGCACAACATTGTTGGTGACAATCCTACATTGGCTATTAACGTAATTCCTCACCCATTCAGGATTATCTAACTGATGTTGTCCAAATGCAGACTCACACCTAATATTGGACATTGATGGAGCATTTATTAACATGGACTGGTTGGGTATACACCCTACTTCAACATCACAGGGTGAACAGACGATGCAGGCCTGATTTACAATGTGGTCGATGAGGCAAATCTTGTGGAACTATAGGAATTTCAATGAGTATACCGAATAGTAAAGGTAGGTTTGCAGTAGAAAACCATCTGGCTAATTGTTGAACGAGGACACCAAAGAAAAGGAGCCTGTTTGACCGTTCCATTTCAGATATGAATTTGAGAGTAGAATGGGACCCATTAAGACATGGAAGGAAATTAGTTTACCTCTGGAAGAGTAATGTATCTCAAATGCAACAGGTAAAGCTGTTTCACGCTGCTACTATGCAATAGCAACATAAGTTGGGCTTGCCACTAACAGGATGCTGCTGTCAGACCAAAGAGATTTGCTGTCCGTCACACAAATGAGTAATGTGGTATATCAAATGAAATACTGGTGTTGATGCCAGCTATGTAGTCCTACATCTCAAAGGACAGCAGGTCATATCAAACAGTATATAATTTTGGCTGTTCACAACAAGCAAGGCATTAAAACCTGTAAGAAAATCTTACATGCTCCTATGCTCTATTAAAGACTAGCTGCTCTGCAGTAATGGGCTTCTTCTCTGATGACAGAGATCCTGTCAAAAGCTGTCTTCATCAGTAATCAAGGGAAGCCAGCTAGTGTTTCTGTTTACTCTGTTCTTAACTGGGCTAGGTTCATGGCAGTGTTGTATTGGCAGGCAGAAATCCTCATGGACTTAGGTTAAACCAACTCCTTGTATTTTATGTTTCTTTCACTTTATATTTAAAACAACTTTTCACAGTCAGTAGCATTGTTTTGAGTTCAGAGATTTCATATGCAAATTGAACATGTGATCTTAACTTGCATTCGTTGAGGTAATATTACATTGTCAAAGGTATTACCTTATGTTATAACTTGTTGGCACAGAAGGCTGTGGAGGCCAAGTCATTGAGTGGATTTAAGACAGAGGTAAGTTCTTGATTAGTAATGGGATTAAGTGTTACGTGGAGAAGGCAGAAGAATGGTGTTGATTGAATGATGGAGCTGACTCAATGGGCCAAATGGCCAAATTCTGTTCCTATATTTTATGGTCTTATCCTGTACACTAGATGCTAAACTGAAGACACTCATTCCCCAAACCATTTGTTTGGACAGGTGGGTGTTAAAGATCCCACTCTGCTCTTCAAAGAATTATCAGCATTCCTTCCAACACAACCAACAATGTATTAATTAGGCTATCATCATGTTGCTGTATCCAGAACATACCTTCAAAATGATTCATTAAATATAGCATTGAGGTGCTATATAATTCTACTCCTAATAAGAGCGTCATATGAAGGTGGATTTTTTCTTTAGTGTCACCCTGCATCAGACATTGGAATTATTGAGCAAAACACAGCAGAAGGAAAAGCCAAATGTGATGAGACTCACCTGTGAAATCATAGGGTAGTGATCGTGTGTTTGGATTGTTCCTGAAGTGTTGATTTCTTTCCATGGACTTCAAACTATCAGTTTTTCTGTTTTGCCCAGATGATCACTGTGAATGCTGCGCTGTTCCCCAGCTCAATCACCAATTCCCTGATTGCAGTTGGAAATGATGGACTCCAAGAGCGTGATCGAATGGTGCGAGCATGTCTTGCCATCCTCTGTGAGCTAGGTAACTAAACTAATCTTTTATCTTTTCTGGTATTTATTCCTCAAAATATTCCCTGCAGGATTACTGTGTGGTCATCTACTTGGATTTAGCCTGTTGTTGGAAGTATCGTTTCTGGGCAAAATGTTGTGCTTGAAAACCTGATTGGCAGAAAACCTTGGCTCCCATTCCACCATAATGTTTAAGCGAATGCTTAAGCGACAAGTCTGAGATCCCCAGCATCACAGGTGCCAGTCATGAACAATTTGGTTCACTCCATGCAATTTCAACAAATGACTAAAGACACTATATTGCAAAAGCTATGAGCCCTGACAATATTCCAGTCATAGTGCTGAAGGTTTGTGCTCGAATTCTGGCTGAATCCCCAGCCAAGATGCTCTAGTACATCTACCACAAGGGCATCTACCTAGCAATGTGAAAAATTGATCAGGTGTGCACTGTGCACGAAAAGCAAAACAAATCCAGTTATTATCCTGTCAATCTACTCTTGATCATCAACACATTAGTGGAAGAAATGGTCAATGGTGCTATCAAGTAGCACTTAGAAAGGAATAACCTGTAATTAATATTCAGTCTGCCTGGATGCCTGACCTGATTAAAGCCTTCGTCCAATCTTGGAGAAAATAACTAAATTCCAGAAGTTAGCTAGGAGCGATTGCCTTTGATTTCAAGGCAGCTTTAGACAGTGTATGGCTTAAAGGAGCTCAAAAAAAAAATCTCGCGTCAATGGGAGACAGCCATCCAATGGTTGATTCATATCTAACACAAAGGAAATTGGTTGTTACTGCAGGTCAGTACCTCAGCTTCAGTATCTTTAGCTGTTTCAGCAGTGAACTTTCTTCCATCTAAAGGTCAAAAGTGGGGATGTTCGCTGATTATTGCACAATGTTCAACACCATTTGTGACTGCTCATGAAAATGTTTTTTTGTTCTGGGGACCCAGGTTTGAATGCTGATTATGGCAGATGGTGGATTTGAATTCAAGTAAGACTCTGGAACGAAGAGTCCAGTGATGGCCACAAATCCATTGCCGTTTGTCGGAAAAACCCATCTGATTCACTAATGCCCTTTAAGAAAGGAAGCTGCAATCCTTACCTGGTCCGATCTACATGTGGCTCCAAAGCAATATGCTTGACTCTTAACTGCTCTCTGGGCAGTTAGGAATAGGTAATGAATGCTGGCCTTGCCAGCAACACCATCATTCCTGTGAATGAATTAAAAACATGTAAAAGACCATTTAATTTCTTTGCATAAGAAAGACAGGAGAGACTGAGTAGGTGATAAGTAGTCTATGGAGGAATTAACTGAGTAGCTCTTTCAGAAGTCAGTAAAAATGCAATGGGCTGAATGGCCTTTTCAGTACGGTAAAATTATATGTTCCCATTCTCAGATAACCATGGGAATTAGACCTGGACAATATCCAAGATTTGGCTGTTAGGTATTAAGTAACATTTGTGCCACAAAACTGTCAGACATTGACTATCTCTTCCAAAAATACAAGAGTGTCCCTAACTCCCTTAACACTCAATAGCCTTCCCTTCAATGAATACTCCACTAGCAACATCTGAAGGTTTTGCATTGACCAAAATTTGAACTGAACCACCCATTTCAATACTGTGACTACAAGAACAGGTCAGAAGCTAGCAATTCTGCAGAGAGTAACTCCCCACCTGTCTGTCCTCTGCCTGTCCACAACCTTTTTCATGCAGAGGGTGGTGTGTGTATGGAATGAACTGCCAGGGGAGATCGTGGAGGCTGGTATAATTACAGCATTTAATAGGCATCTGGATGGGTAAATGAATAGAATGGGTTTAGAGGGATGTGGGCCAAATGCTGGCAAAAGGGGCAAGATTAATTTAAGATACCTGGTGTGCATGGACGAGCTGGATTGAAGAGACGGTTTCTGTGCTGAGCAACTCTGACTATGACTCTAAGTCAGAACTGTGATCGAATACTGTCCAGTTGCCTGAGTGAATGCAGTTGCAACAAGACAGAATAAACTCAATACTATACAGCCTGCTTGATTGGTACCCCATACACACCCTTCAACATTCAGCCCCTCCACCACTGTCATACAGTATTAGCAATGTGTACCATCTGTAAGATGTACTGCAGTAACTCTCCAAGGAGTGTTGATGAAGGTAATGCATCTGATGTGGTTTACTTAGGTTTTAGCAGACTTTTGAGAAGGCAGACTGGTCAAGAAAGTAAGGACCAATGGATTCCAAAGCTAAGTAATACATTGGATCCAAAATTGGCTCAGACGCAAGAGGCTTTGGACAAACAGGCAGAAATCTAGCCACCAGGATACCTGAACATCAGTTAACCACAAAACTGCATGACCCACTCACTAGTATCCTTACATACAGATGAGGAAGAACACCACTTTAACTGGGACAACACATCCATCCTAGGACAAGCCAAACTGAGATACATATGAGGATTCCTAGAAGCATTGCATTCCAACTGGAACTCTATCAACAAACACATTGACCTGGATCCCATTTATCATCCCTGGGGAAAAAAGAACAGGAAATGACATCACCATAGGAAGTGATGTCATCATAAAATGACATCGACAACTCAAGGAAACTCACATATAAATAGAAAGCAGGCTTTACCACCAGTGCTTCATTCGGAGGATCAATGAAGATGTTACCTAGTATGGTGACGAAATGTCTGAAAACAAACCTTCAAGCTTAGCGAGCAAACCTACATCCAGAACCTCAAACTGAGTTACAAATCTTTTCAAAACTTGCTGACACCTTTGGGTGCAATACACTAAAACTGGCCCGAAAATTGGAAACCAATGCCATCTAACCGAGCACCACCCGTAAAAGCTGCACTTCCTGCATGAACACCTAAGGAAACATGTACTACCGAAATGTCTTAAATACAAACCTCCCCTTAACACCCCACTAGCCAAAAGAATAGCAGAGAATTCTGAGAGAAATGATTATCGATGCCCACAACAGATTCCGTAAATACAACCGGGAAGTTTTGTACCAAAAATCTTTACTCACTAGTGCAACAGGCCATGAATGGACAGACACTGTAGAACAAGCTATAGATATTAGACAGCGACAAACACAGAAAACGAAAAAACTAGACAAACTTACATAAAATAACAACACTGACAACATACAAGCATGGATAAAAAAACTTATCTGACCAACCCTTAACGGACACTGAAAAAGCCGTTTTAGTAAGAGGATTAAATTACAACTTGCAGGATGTGGACAAGAAAGATTTCTTAGCAGCATTCGAAACAGCACTGAAAGAAAACCAACTGAGAAAAAACCCAGCAAACCATCAGACAGGCAGTCGCACAAACATTAAGCAGGAAAAAGAAAGAAAACACACTCAATACACCAAAAAGACTAAAAGATAAAAACATTGTTAATCTACCTGCAGACAAAGGATGCTTGGCAGTCATCTTAAATCAAAGAGACTACGTTGAGAAAGCGAATGCATTACTTGCAGATGCCAGCACTCACCAACAAGTGGTGACAGACTCATCCCCACAACTAGAGAACCGAATCATAGCCCTACTCAAAATACTTCAGAAATCTAGAGAAATAAATAAGAACAACCTCCAGAAACTGAAACCAGACAGATCCAACACACCATGCTTCTACGGAGTACCTGAAATTCACAAACCAGGAGCCCCCCTCAGACCCATAGCTTTTGCCCGAAACGTCGATTTCGCTGCTCGTTGGATGCTGCCTGAACTGCTGTGCTCTTCCAGCACCACTAATCCAGTATTTGGTTTCCAGCATCTGCAGTTATTGTTTTTACCCCATAGTCTTACTACCTGGAACACCAATTTGCAGATTGACCAAGGAGCTACACCAAAGACTAAAACACTTAAAGTCACGCCACTCCATCCACTTCAGCCAAGAATTCCTGAAGGCCAAAGACACCAAGATAGAAGAGGATGAAATAATGGTCTCCTTTGATGTAACAGCCCTGTTCATATCTTTCAACATCAACCCGGCCAAAGAAACGCTGACTACATTATTAGAAGAACCAAACGCCACCAACTTCATCAGAAAGGACAGTATCGTCAAGCTAGTGGACCTATGCCTTACCACATACCACCTTCAACAACAAAACCTACAGACAAACCAACAGAACACCCATGGGGTTCTCTGATATCAGGGTTCTTAGAGGCAGTAATGCTGAGACTCGAACAAACCGCTCTGCCAACCATCCAACCCAGACTTTGGGTCCGCTATGTGGATGACACCTTTGTCATCACTAAACGAAGCAAATTAGAGGACACCTTCAAGACCATCAATATTACCAACATATAAACAGAAAGCGGGCTATGCCACCAGTGCTTCATTTGTAGGCTCACTGAAGATGTTACATAGTATGGTGACAAAATGTCTGAAAACGGATCTTCCAGCTCAGCGAGTTAAGATTAGATTAGATTACTTTACAGTGTGGAAACGGGCCCTTCGGCCCAACAAGTCCACACCGACCCGCCGAAGCGTAACCCACCCATACCCCCTACATTTACCCCTTACCTAACACTACGGGCAATTTAGCATGGCCAATTCACCTGACCACAGCTTTGGACTGTGGGAGGAAACCGGAGCACCCGGAGGAAACCCCCACAGACACTGGGAGAACGTGCAAACTCCACATAGGCAGTCGCCTGAGGCGGGAATCGAACCTGGGTCTCTGGCGCTGTGAGGCAGCAGTGCTAACCACTGTGCCACCGTGCCGCCCACTTTTTTTCTTCAACACTATGGGCACATTAGCATGACCTTATTAGTCCTACCTTGTCCCTGCCTGCCCTGACTGTTTGACTGACTTCTGTTCTCAACTGCACCAGTCTCAGATTGATCTCCATCCAGAACCTCAATCTGAGCTACAAATCTTCTGAAAACTCGCTAGCTGTATACTACAGGAGGATAGTAATGGGCTGGTCAGTAAGACAGGTGGAATTATGGCAAATGGAATTCAAGGTGGAAAAGTGAGGAAATGCATTTAAAGAAGGGCTAACAAAACAAAAGATGACATCACGAATGGTCGGATTGTGAGAAGTACTGAAGATCAGAGGGATCTTGGCGTTCATCTCCACAGATGCCTGAAGGTAGCAGGCAGGTAGATGAAGTGGTTACAAAGGCATATGGGATACTTGTTTTAATTAGCCTCAGCTCATAGGATACAAGAGCACTGAGGTTCTCCTGGAACTGTACATAACGCTAGTTAGGTCACAACTGGAGAACTTTCTGGTCACCACATTATAGGAAGGATATGCTTGCAGTAGAGAGGGTACAAAAGAGATTTCCCAAGATGCTGGCTAGGCAGCAAGAACTAAGCTATCGTTAAAGATTGGATAGACTGGGGTTTTTCTTGGAGCAGCAGAGATTAAGAGGGGACCTGACACAGGTATATAAGATTTTGAGGGCCAAAGATAAGAATGCATTTTTTTTCAGTTAGTGGAAGGGTCAATGACCAGGGGACATAAATTTATCGTAAGAGGGAGAAGGCAAAAAGAAGAGTTGAAACAAATTTCTTTCAGAAGGTGGTGAGAGTCTGGAGCTCATTGCCTTAAATAGTTGTTGAGTCAGAAACGTTTAAGCAGCATTTAGATATTCACATCTGGTGCAATAGCTCGTAAGAATATGGGCCAAAAGCTAAAAAATGAGATTAGTGTAGTTGAATTTTTGTTCACCAGTATGGACACAGTGGGCTGAAGGGCTCCTTAGCATCTTTCAACCTGCTGCCATGTAGAAGGAAAATACAGAAGATGCCTATGAACAGCATTACTTGCATGTCTACATCATACTGACTTGGAACTAGATTACCATTCCTTCACTGTCACTAGGTGAAAATCTTGAAATTTCCTCCCTAGGAGCAATGCTGTGTGTTACTGCACCTTATGGATTCCAGTGCTTCAATAAAGCAGATACCATCATCTTGTAAAGCATGAATATGGACAGACAATAAATGCTCACCTAGCTAGCAAAACCCACAGCTTGTAAGCAAGTTTTAAAAAGATTACATCTTAAATCAAGGTCCTATTTTCATATTTGGTATTAAAAATTCATATGCAAAATCGCTTTTCAGGTACCGAAAATATATTGCTGTTAGTTGAAAAATGAAGACATAATTGTCCATTAAATTGGGCCAAGCACTTTTCATACAATGATACCGTAATTTCAAGTTGAATTGTGTTCAAATTAAGAATTAATCTTAACTACACAGAGTAAATGCTGTTAGTCTTTGTTTTTAAAAAAATTATTTAAATCACTTCTCTTTAAAAATACATGGCACTCAAGAACCACCAGACACTGAGCTTCTTATGTGAGCCTATTATGTATCATCTGCAAGAATGCTTCTGAGGCAATGTGATTTAATCAAAGCAAGTTGGATACTACTTCAGATACAGCAATTCAATTTATTTTCGATGTAGCTACATGATCCTGTATTTTCAGTTCAGTAATGTCCTATTCCTTCCCGTTGCTGCCCCTCCTCTCAAATCTAAAGTACGTAATATGCATGTACTCTTTGTGCGAGCGTGAGGTATTAAACTAGATTGGGCACTGGATGAACCTAATTGTGAAGCTTTTGTCTGCTCAAAATGGAAGAATACTGGGGTGGAGGAATCCTCATATAAGACCGGGTTTTTGAGGGCACTATTAACATCAGAAAACTATCTACACAATGGCACGAGAGAATGGCTACTGAAATGGATTCACATCAGTGGAGAGATGTAACACAAAGTGCTGAGAAAGGTATTATGCAATGATAATTTAGTCTGGATTAACACCAGTGAGGATGCATTATTCAATACAGCACATTGAGGGAGGTGTTACTGAATGATGAAGTGAGGCATTTGAGTGCTAATAAGGGTGATCTATAATACTAAAGAGTCACTGGACACGAACATAAATTCTGTTTCCTCCCCACAGATGCTGCCAGACTGCTGTGTTTTGTCAGCAATTTCTGTTGCAGTAATATAAGGTATTGAGGGAAAGATTACTGAGTTATACAGCAAGAGAGCATGCACACAGGATGTTTGAACTTGTCCCTTCACATGGTTTCTATCGTATCAGCTTCTGTCGCAGCAGTGCTTTTCCCCATTACCCTTTGGTGTCATCAGCACTGCTCACTAAAAAATTTAAAACAAAGGATGAATGAGTATTCAGAAATGACCTTTCATGCCCTCTAAAAATCCTAAAGCGCTTCACGATGAATTAATTTTAAAAGCTTGGACATATGCAGAGCAAACAGATAATGACAGGAAATGCTATGATGTAAAGTGTAGGACTTATATGCATAGTCAGTTCTGCTATAGCGCGTGTTTCTTCAACGTGAATTGGCTATAAAGTGATCAAAGAATTTGGATCATTATTTGTAGAACGTGAACTTTCCTTAACTGCATTGGCTGCAACCCGATTCTGGTCCCATTGGTTTAAATGGTGCTGCTACTACACAATTTTTTTTATAATGCGGGATTGCACAGGAAAGGAACTAACTCATTATGTCAAACAAACTGTATTTTAAATTGAACTAGTGGCATGTGAGTTTTCAGTGTCCTGATGAAGGATTTTAATCATTAACTTGTAAATATTTCTATAGCCATGTTGTTTTCTTTTAAAACACATTACTGTATCATAGCAATATTTCCAAGAATTATGTTGTTTTGTTTATATTGCTTACTAGTGAACAAAGTGAAATGTACATTGCATCAGGCTTTCAGTTAGGTTTTGGAATTTTTTGGAGGGTTTGGGGGAAATGCCCATAACTTGAATGAAGAACGTTGAGTTTCATTTGAACAGTTTGTAGAAGTCTTGGCTGAAACTGAGTATGTGAAACAGTTGTTCCTGATAAAGGGAGGTAGTTTTAGGATTTTTAAGGAAAAGGTTACCCCTATATAAGGAATTTGTTTAAAATCTCCAGACCAGATGTGTTTAGTTAAATGCCTGAAGAGGTTATTTGAAGCTAAGATTGTCTAAACTTAGGTTCTTCCTTAATTTGCCATATAACTAACAGATTCTAATGAATGGGAATTAAAGCCATATCTAATTCAATGCCTACGAAGGGTAGAAAAGGGAATTCTGTCTAGTGTTCGAGTACTGTAATGGGCTGCTACTGGGATTATAATGGGAGTGTATTTTAGCTGTGTTTAAAAAGTTTAGATGTGTCTCATATGTAAATAGTTTGGTTTATTCTTCTTTATCTTTTGTGTAGGAAGCTTTTGTTTTTTTATTATTAAGTCTAAATCTGCAACATTGTTTGTTTACCAATAAAAGGCCACCTCATTAAAACCAAAAGAAGATAGGTTGATACCAGCTGGGATCATCATAATGCACAAGATCTCAAAAACAGTAATGAAATAAATGATGGGAGTTTAATTCAGATAAATGCAAGGTGCTGCATTTTGGGAAAGCAAATCTTAGCAGGGCTTATACACTTAATGGTAAGGTCCTAGGGAGTGTTGCTGAACAAAGAGACCTTGGAGTGCAGGTCATAGCTCCTTGAAAGTAGAGTCGCAGGTAGATAGGATAGTGAAGAAGGTCCGTATACTTTCCTTTATTGGTCAGCGTATTGAGTACAGGAGTTGGGAGGTCATGCTGCGGCTGTACAGGACCTTGGTTAGGCCACTGTTGGAATATTGCGTGCAATTCTGGTCTCCTTCCCATTAGAAACATGTTGTGAAACTTTGAAGAGTTCAGAAAAGATTTACAAGGATGTTGCCAGAGTTGGAGGATTTGAGCTATAGGGAGAGGCTGAACAGAATGGTTCTGTTTTCCCCTGGACCGTCGGAGGCTGAGGGGTGACCTTATAGTGGTTTACAAAATCATGAGGGGCATGGATAGGGTAAATAAGCAAAGTGTTTTCCCTGGGGTCGGGGAGTCCAAAACTAGAGGGCATAGGTTTAGGGTGAGAGGAGAAAGATATAAAAGAGTCCAACCGGGCAACTTTTTCACACAGAGGGTGGTACGTGTATGGAATGAGCTGCCAGAGGAAGTGGTGGAGGCTGGTACAATTGCAACATTTAAGAGGCATTTGGATGTCTATATGAATAGGAAGGATTTGGAGGGATATTGGCCGGGTGCTGGCAGGTGGGATTAGATTGGGTTGGGATATCTGATCGGCATAGACGAGTTGGACCAAAGGGTCTGTTTCCATGCTGTACATCTCTATGACTCTATCTGTGACTCATAGGGATAATTTCCACCTTTATCGCATGGGATGGCAAACCGTGTCAGTGAATTTCAATAGGAATGAACATCAGCCAGGTATTATTTCACATGATTACCAGTTTACCACTCGATGGGTGATGGTGAAAATTATGTGCAGGCAGTTTGCTTGGTGTGGACTGATAGCTGTAATATTAGGAGATCCTGTACTCTTTGCCCCATGTTGTGCGATCTTACTGTCTTTCTGCTGGAGGATTAAAAAGATTAAGGCTTCAATTTGTTTCCAATCTTGAAGATAACAGTTCTGACTGCATTGCTGCTCTCATCTTTGTCTCGGCCTTGAACCAGAAAAAAGTACAGAAGTAAAACTCATAGCTGTCAAATGTTCGGTTTGTCTCTTTGCACTTTCTTCTTGACCGAGATCCCGAGTTTTCTTGTTTTCTGTTCGGAAAGTGCAAGCTTTTCTTTTTAACTTTCTCAGCACTTCAGAATGCAGAGGTGGTTGCCCTCCGTGGAGGTCTCAGCACCATTCTGAAGAATGTGATTGATTGCCAACTGAATCGCATAAATGAGGCACTCATTACAACCATTCTGCACCTGCTAAATCACCCAAAGACACGGAAATATGTAAGAGTTGATGTGGAGTTGGAGGTAAGGCCACTTGTTAATATTGGTTACAGTAGAAATGGCTAACTTGTGCACCCTGTTACATGGTAATCTGGTTTATACAAATTCTAGTCTATATTCTTCAACGAGTAAACAAGGTACAGTGCACAGCCTCTGCTCTAAAGCTACCAGGAGCAATATCAAACTTCGATGCAACTTCAGGCAGCAAAAGATAAGAGTAGCAAGGATATCAGGACAAATTCTCCATTCAGTGTGGGTTCGGGATTTTGGAAAGTTCATGATAGGAAATCACTGTAGTGTGATGTGTAACTATTTGGGATCGAGATGAATAACATTTTTTAGGTTTAGGTTTGTGAATCTTCTGATTTTTCTACTCCAGAATATTGTAAAAATTTAGTCATTGAATGTGTTTAGAGCAGGGGTTGACAATTTTTAAAATATTAATGACAGGGATCTGGGGAAAGTCCAGGAAAATGTAATTGAATAGTGGAACACACTTGACAGGGCGAAAGGACTACTGTTGCTCCTATGTGCATGTTATTAGAGGTCAGTACTGAAAGGACTGCCATTGGAACTGCCCCGATTTTCCCCACACTTCCATGTCGTAGACAGAGCATCCACTTCCATGTCAGAAGCTCAGTTAGGCAGACTCTATTTTCAAATGAATAATTGTGAGTTTTGAGAAGGAAACTGATTTCTAAATGGTTTTAAATCACATAACATTTCAGATACTCTGTGCGTAGGGAGTATTTGAGAATTTGTATCTGTAATGTGGATGATTGATTGAAGTGTTTGGTCAAGTTAATTAACGAGCTGGAATTGTAAGGGACAATGTTGCTTTCTTTGTTGCAGCAAATTTTAGCACCATACACTGATTTTCACTACAGACATAATCCAGACACTGCAGAAGGGCAGCTCAAGTAAGTTTTCTTTTTCATTTTATTTCAAATACCATAAAATGTATTTTCCTAAAAAGTTTATCGTGTAAGAACCCACATATTTGATTTTTCTTTTTTTTGGAGCAATAAACTGAAATGAAAAGTGGACTGCCGTAACTGAAAATCAAATGTCGAATGTTGTAGAGTTGCACAATGCAGTGATGATTTTTGGAAGCAGTAAAATGGAGAATTCAGCCTGAGTAGCGTTCAGAAAATTCTGCCCAACAACAGCCTTCTGAGCTGCAACGTTTTCAAGCTGTAATTTCAAGCAGAGGAGAGAAGCGTCCAGTCCACAGAAAGAAAGCATAACCTTTCTCTCAATGATAAAAAGATGGGAAAAAAAGCTTTAAAGAATTATGAAGCAAAGAAAGACCTTGCTCCCCAAATAAAAAGCAAACTAAAAGGCAGAACTAAGGGTCACTTGACCAGAAACATTAAGTCTGATTTCTCCCCACAGATACTGCCAGACCTGCTGAGCTTCTAGAGTTAATCTTTATTTTTGTTTCTGATTTACAGCATCCACGGTTCTTTTGATTTTTATTTAGTAGCTAAGAAATTCTTCTTTGCCTCTACTCTTGTGCTGTCATGAAAAGTTATTTTACTGTTACAGATGAAACCTCATGGATTGCTTTTGTCCTGTGTAACAGTCAGTCGGCAAATTGGTCTTTTTGATGGTCTCATTGGGACCTGATACATTTTGTGACAGCTTGTGGAACAGTGGGGCACATTTATTGGCACACACTTTCCGGTTAAGACCTGATAACTGAGGGACAGATCAACAAGTTCTAGAACAGTGACCCAGAAAAGGAGGGCTTTCCATGATTGCCGAGTCGATAAAACCTTGATGTAATGGAGACTGGTTAGGGTACAGCTTTCATTCAGTTTGTTGAGTTAGCATGCTTCCTTCAGGGGGCTGGCTTTAGTGCTAGAGAAAGGAAATACACAATGGGGTTTAATAACTCAGTTTCTGTCCAGTGATTCACACTTTTGTGTTCTGGCATTGAGCATGAACAGGATTGTGTTTAGCTATGATTCAGTCTACTGGCCCATATTTGCAAAGTGATCACCTGGTACAGTGGTTTACAATTGCTGTTGACTGCAGGAAGGATGTATTTTGAATAGAGAAAAGTTAAATATAATTGTTGATTTCCAGAGTGTAATTTTTTTTTATTTCATGCAGAGAAGACAGAGAAGCGCGGTTACTAGCCAGCAAGATGGCAATAGTAGCAGCCTTCCGCTCCTGGGCGGGTAAGACTCAACAAGATGCATGATGCACATCAAATATATATCACTATCTCCACACCAGCTGAGATCAACATGAAAGTCCCACCTTCTCAACCTCACTCCTTGCTATTGGTATGGTGACTCTCAGGTTAAATTCACCCGGAGTCACCTCTGTCTAATGAGAGAGCAGCCCTATGGTCCACTGAGACTCTGGTGACAACTACTATTATTTGCCTTCAATAATATATTGTCATTAAAAACCTTCACATAGTTTGGAGCAAAGCTCTGAAGAAGAGTTCTATCTGGCTTGAAACCTTAAGTCAGTTCTCACTCCACACATGCTGCCAGACGTGCTGAACTTCTCCAGCACTTTGTCATTAAAAATCAATCTGATTCACTAATGGCCTTTAGGGAAGGAACTCCACAGCATTCTGGCTAAATATGACTCCAGGCCCTCAGTATTGCTGTTGACTCTTACCACCCTCTGAAATGCCTGAGCAAATGACTCCATTCAAGAGCAGTTCAGGATTGACAACAGGCACTCTGCTTTCTGGCACTATCCAAAATCCTGTGAAAGACTAAATAACAAAAAGTTTAGTCTTTTATCTGTTCTATATTTATTATTTCACTGATATATTTATGTTTAAGATATAGAAATTGTATTGACTATCAGTATATAAACATTGAATACAATTTTATAAAGTAATTTGGGATCTCAATTTTTTTTTAAACCCATACACAGTAGTGACAGTAGAAGTAAAGCATTCTCACACTATCACCCAGCTTTTTCTTTTGGTTTCTCATCATTTCATGATGATTTTGTATACCCATTTACATTAACTTAATACTGAGAGTGACCGCAACAAATCATAGAAATTACAAATTCAGTACTGTAATTCTTGTGCTTTCTTGAAAACGTTATCTAAGTTTGCTTGCACAGGGTTTGAAATTGTAACCATCTTTGACGTCTGCCTCAATTGTTCTTGTTTGCAGGAATTATAAATCTCTGTCGGCCTGGAAACTCTGGTATCCAATCTTTAATAGGGATACTTTGTATACCAAATATGGAAGTACGGGTGAGTAGATATTTTAGCTGAAATTTTAACGTCCACATTATAGAGTCATACAGCATGGAAACAGACCTCTTGGTCCACTTCATCCATGCTGACAAAATTTTCCAAACTACGCTAGTGCCATTTTGCCTGTGTTTGGCCCATATTCCCCAAACCTTTCCTATTCCTGTACCTGTCCAAATGTCTTTTTAAAGTTTGTAACAGTACCTACATCTACTACTACCTCTGCAGGCTGTCCCCCGGTTTCATCCTTTTCACTTTGGTCGCATTCCTATGGATCCACAGTACATTACTTTAATGAGCAATTTGACAGAGCCACTACATGCTCCATCCTTTACAGTAGCTGCTCCAACTTTTTCAGAGTGTGGGCTAGCCACTAGGGTTTGGGGTTGGGGGTGGTGGAGGATTTCAGCTGCTCACAGACTCAGGGCCCAATGAGCAAATTTCAGAACGATCAGGTTCGAGACAACATGAATTTCAGAAATAAAACAATTCCAGGGGCAGGTAGAAGCAGATTTTATTCGAGTACAGTGAAAGTGTACAAAGTCGCCATCTTCTGGCACCATTTTAGCTACAAAGATTCTTAGGTACAAAGTATAAAATAATAAAATAAGTTACAAGTTAAACATTATAGTTCTTAATTACACAACACCAGGTTATAGTCCAACAGGTTTAATTGGAAGCACACTAGCTTTCGGAGCGACGCTCCTTCATCAGGTGATTGTCCGAAAGCTAGTGTGCTTCCAATTAAACCTGTTGGACTATAACCTGGTGTTGTGTGATTTTTAACTTTGTACACCCCAGTCCAGCACCGGCATCTCAGAATCTAATTATAGTTCTTTTTTGTCTAAAGTAGAAACTTAATTATCCCAGTTGAAGGTGTATGAGGGGATCAAGGAAAGATTAGGTCGGTCTTGTTGAAGAGCTGAGCCTGGTTTTACATGATTACAATGATCTATCTCAACTTTATACTCCCACACACTTCCCATTATACTCAACAGTTTCAGCCTCTAGAAATGTATCTGGTTTTGCTTAAAACATATTCAGTCATTTCACCCTCTCGGCTTTCTGCGGGAGAGAATTCCACAGGTTCGCCATCCTCTGAGTGAAACAATTTCTCCTCATCTTGGTCTGAAATGGCTTATCCCATATCCTGAGGCTATGGCCCATTGCACTACATCCCTGGTTGAGGGTAAACAATGTCCCTGCATCAAGTCTGACCTACCCCTGGAATTGTTTTATTTCTGAAATTCATGTTGTCTCGAACCTGATCTTTCTGAAATTTGCTCATTGGGCCCTGAATTTGTGAGCAACTGAAATCCTCCACCACCCCCCAACCCCAACCCCAAATCCTAGTGGCTAGCCCACACTCTGTGAAGACGTTGGAGCAGCTACTGTAAAGGATGGAACATGTAGTGACTCTGTCAAATTGCTCATTGATGTAATGTACTGTGCATCCACAGGAATGAGACCAAAGTGAAAAGGATTAAACCGGGGGGGGGGGGGGGCAGCCTGCACTGTCTCAGCTTGACGCACACTCTAAGAGTTGTTCTCTCATCAACCCATTCAGAAATGTTATTAAACACCTCTGGAGCAAGTGGGACTTGAATCTGGGTCTCGTAGCTCAGAGGTAGGAACATTACCACTACACCACAAAACTTTATGCCCTTTCTGTGAAAGATTGCTAGGTGATTTGATTGAGTTGATCAACATGATTAAAATGATTAAAAGAGTTAACAGGAAGGGGTCACATATGATCGAGCCTCTGTGTGAAAAGGTTGCCCCTCCGGTGCCTTTTAAATCTTGCTCCTGTCACCTTAAAATTATGACCTCCAGTTACAACACCTCCCCCCCCCCACCCAATCCCCAGTGAAAAGAACTTTGCTATTCACCTTATCTGTGCCCCTCAACCTCCTATGCTCCAGTGAAAAAATGTCCCAGCTTATCCAGCCTCTCCACATAACTCCATTATAGTAACATTCTTGTCAATCTTTTCTGCACCCTCTCTGATTTAATAGTATCCTTCCTTTAGCAGGGCAACCAGATCTGTGCAACCATGTTCTGTATAATCACAACATGACATCCCAACTCCTATTTAGTTTAGAAGATTAAGGGGAGATCTAATAGAGACGTACAAAATAATACATGGCTTTGAAAAGGTGGATGCTAGAAAATTGTTTCTGTTAGGCGAGGAGACTAGGACCCGTGGACACAGCCTTAGAATTAGAGGGGGTCATTTCAGAACGGAAATGCGGAGACATTTCTTCAGCCAGAGAGTGGTGGGCCTGTGGAATTCATTGCCACGGAGTGCAGTGGAAGCCGGGACGCTAAATGTCTTCAAGGCCGAGATTGATAGGTTCTTGTTGTCTAGAGGAATTAAGGGCTACGGGGAGAACGCTGGCAAGTGGAGCTGAAATGCGCATCAGCCATGATTGAATGGCGGAGTGGACTCGATGGGCCGAATGGCCTTACTTCCACTCCTATGTCTTATGGTCTTATACTGAGCAATGAAGGCAAGCCACCTTTACCACTATTGTCTACCTATGACACAACTTTCAATGAACTATGTACCTGAACACCCTCCTGGTATCTCTGTTCTACAATGTTTCCCCAGGGTCCTACCATTAACTCTGTAAGTCCTCCCCTTGTTCATCTTATTAAAGTGCAACACCTTGCATTTATCAAAATTGAACTCCCTCTGCCATGCCTTAGCTCACTGGTCCAAATTATAGAAATCTTTGTAATCTTAGATAACCTTACTGTCTAGTAAACCCACTAATTTTGGTGTCACCTGCAAACTTACTAACCACCTATATTCTCATCCAAAGCATTTATATAAATGACAAACAACAGTGGACTCACCACCGATCCCTGAGAAACACCGATGGTCGGAGGTCTCCAGTCCAAAAACCAGCCCTCCACCGCCACCCTTTGTCTCTGACCATCAAGTTAGTTTTGTAACCAATCTCCCTGAACTTCCATATGATCTAACGTTACTAACTTAATTACATGTGAAACCTTATTAAAGGCCTTATTAAAGTCTATGTAGACAACGTCGTCATCTCTGTCAATTATCTATCTATCTTGGTCACATTCTCAAAAAGCTCAAGTTTGTGGGACATGGTTTCACATGTACAAAGCCATGCTGACTATCTCTAATCAGTACTTGCCTCTCCAAATCCATAATAATCCTGCCTTTCAGAATCCCTTCTAATAATTTATCTACCACTAATGTCAGGCTCACTGGTCTGTAGTTCCTATGCTTCTCCTTATAGCTTTTCTTAAATAAAGGTATAACGTTAGCCACCGTCCAGTCTTCTGGCATCTCACCCATGGCTGTAAATATTACAAAGATCTCTGCTAGGGGCCACACAATTCAGTGCCTGTCATCATCATTTGTTGGCTAATTATTGTTGATATGTTTAGCAGGTTATGTATTTTGTCACCCCAAGTTTGAGTTCATACTTTTGGTCTTGTTTTACTTTGTCATTGATGTATTCCATTTAATTTTGTCTATGACAGTGATAATGTCACTGGAGTATGAACTCAAAAGATCAGGCTAAAGATCTGGGTGTGCGGGATTCAAATCTCAGCAAAGCAGTTAGTGGAACTATTCAATTAATAAATGTGGACTATAAAGCTGGACCTAATATTTGTGACTGAATAAATTATTATTGATTGCTGTAAAAACTCACTTGGTTCACTATTACCTTTTAGGGAGGGAAATCAGATATTGTTACTTGGTCTGGCCTATGTGTGACTCAAGACCCATAGTAGCATGATTGATTCTTGAGCTGTCCTGGGAAATGAGGGGCAATTAGGAGTTGGCAACAAATGGCTGTCCTTGCCAGTGACACCCGCGTGGAAAAAAAAGGAAGAAAAAAGTGATTGAGGGAAAACACATGTACAATCAAGTTTATAATTTATTCTTTGTTATGTTATAAACCTGGTGAGCCAGTCCAAAGATTCTGCTAATATCTTGGTTATGTTCCTCTAATCACACTCAAATTCATTAATGAGTGAAATTTAAATGAAAAGTATGATAATTACAATTTGAAAGTCAACCTATTGCTTCTTTTTACCTTGGGGCGAGTGCACCAAGTGTGTACTATTGAGTTTTGCTGAATATGGAGATCCCTATTTAGCTAATTTTTAACTTGTAATGGTAGAGTATAGAGTATAAAACTTTGCTTACTATATTGAAGTTTTCATGCAATACATTTCGTGGAATAAGTTTCTTGGGTTCACTAACTTATCGAAAAAGTGCTCCTTGATCATTGCTTTTCCATGGCCCTGCAGGCAGTGTAGCTTCACAGGATTGCATAGCCCAACTTTTACAGCCCAGGCAAAATGTGAACTGTAAAGAGCTAACTGAAAATGTCACACTGACTGTGTGCAGTTTTGTGTAGATTGCTCATTTGCTTATAAACTCAGCTTTGGTTTCTTCCTGGCAATCTGTGAGACCAAGATGGTAATTTGGACTAACAGCGTCCAAACATCTCAAACACCTTTAGGAGTTACTTTGGGGTAAATTTGTTATAGCTTATCGCAATATTTCGCAATCTTTCCAAACCATGGAGGCCATGTGGAAGTTCAAAATGAAAGAGTGCAAAATAGCCAATGGTACAGTGTTTCTTTTTTGCTGGGAACACACGTGTGCTGCCAAATGGAGACTCCCTCTCCTCCTTGCTTATTTAAAGAATTCTTGTCCATCAGTAGATGATGGTTAGCACATTGGTTTGAACAGTATATGGATACCCTTTAAAAACGTTTCAACCAGGAACAGTTCTGAAACTGGAGGGAAAGCAGGGTGGAATTAAGCTAATTGATTAGATCTTTCAAACAACCAGCATAAAAGAGACAGCATGGGTCTCATTATCTGCTCAATGCTATGATCTGAGTTGTTGCAATGTTTTCACAGAAAAGGACTATTGCAGTAAAATTCTTTGAAATGTATTTGTTCCATTTATTAACAGCTATTGACTCATGACATTAATTACCACTCTTGATGTGGCATGAATGTTTAGTGTAAAGGCTCTTATGGGACAATATTAGTTCAGCATTTGTACATACACTTCTGTGTCAGAAGATCTGGGTTCAAGCCCCAGTTAAACATAATATCTATGTTGACCATAAAGTAATTTCAATTCAAAGCTTTTCCTAAGGGAGTGATGCACTGTTGACAGCTCAATCCTTGGTTTAGGTATTTGGCCATGTGACATGAGATCTAAAAGAATCCCTTAGAATATCAATGACTAATATTTATACCTTGCCTTTAATGGTGGAGCAATTAATATTCAGGAGACTAGATTTAGAGCAGCAAAGATATGAGTCTTGATGTGGAAAAGATTAGAGATATGTAGGAATGATACCATGGAGCAATTTGAAAGCAATCGTTTTAAAGTCAAGCCATTGCTGAAAAGGGTGTCAGCATGGATCACTGAGCACAAGGATGATAGGCAGGCAAGACTTTGTGCAAGTTAAGACATGGGCAACAGAGTTTTAAATAATGCCAAATTTATGGAACGTGCAAGAGCCAGACAGAATTGTGTTGGAATAGTCAAGTCCAGAGGTAACAAAAACATGAATGGAGTTTCAATGGTGGATTAGCTGAGACAGGCAACAGGCACATGATGCTCAAATAAAACAACTGCAAATGCTGAAATCTGAAACAAAAACAAATGAATGGAGAATCTCAGCAGATGTGGCAGCACGGTCACAGGACACAATTCATTCATTCTGCTTTCTATCTACACGCTGCCAGACTGGACTTTCTTCAGCAATTTTTCTTTTTGAGGCACATTATGTTGGAAGTAGCCATATTAGTAGTGGTATAAATGCGGTCTGAAGCTCATCCATGGGTCAAATGTGAACAGAGGTTGACAACAGACTACTCAGTTTAGAAGAAGGGTCACTGTCCTGAAACATTAACTCTCCTTTCTCACCACAGATGGCTGTCAGACCTACTGAGTTTCTCTAGCTATTTCTGTTTTTGCTACTTTCATGTGGGACTGTGGTCAGGGAGAGGGATGGAGTTTGGAGTGGGGATCAAAGTCAATAGCTTCAGTTTTCTCACTATTTAATTGGAAGAAATTTGATCTTGTCCTGTACTGGATGTTGGATGTCATACTTCAGCAGCAGTAGAGAAGTCAAGAGATGTGATTGGTAAAGTAAAGTGGAGTTTCAGTATTGTATCTGGGAAAACTAATTCTGCCATTTGGATGGTGTCACCAAACTGGCAGCTCATATTTGAAACAAACCCAAGGATCGATCACTGCCCGAGCAGGAAGAAAAGTAATTTACTCTAGGAAGGCTGAATTAATTAAGGAAGTTGTTAAAAAAGGTCAGATCTGTTGGACTGTTTTTTGAACTTTGCTGAGAATTGAGTGACAACATCAAATGGTTTATCAGTACCTGTATTGCTGGTGTGGGTTGTCAAGAAACCTCTGGCAACAAACTGTTTGAAAACTAACACTTTCCTCCTCCTTTTTCTCACTTTGACAGCGTGGTCTGCTAGAGGTGTTGTACGATATCTTCCGTCTCCCTATCCCTGTGACAACGCAGGACTTTTCTGAAGCTCTGTTCAGTGTAGGTGGGTGAATATTCTCATTGTCGCACGATCAACTCACTTGAAATGAGGTGCTCTGATCAGCTGAGTGTACTCCTTAATTGGTGAACATTTCTTCTGTTGCTTGTTTTGTGCTCATAACAAAATGAAAGTTTTTCCTAATTGGTCACAGACAAAATACCCAAGTTTCTAAATCGCTGTGACTCATCCAAGTGCATGTTGAAAACTGTTTTCAAGCATATAGGATTCTTTGCCTGTTGGTACATACCGTAATGTGTCACTCACTTGTTCATCTCTGGAAGCCTTTTATTGAAGTCCTGCATTTGGCAGATACACTATAAATTAAACAATGAGAGTTCAGAGATTGGACTTTTTTTTGTGATTTAGATACTCTGCTACATTAAATAAATGCAAGTTGCAATAGTGGAAGAGCTTCCCTGTGCCATTTTCAGTGATACTTAGATAGTAAGAAAGCTCAGAGGTGTTTATTCAAAAGCATTGCCTCTTACTAGAGCAGGTTAGGAGTTACTGTTTCACAAGATTATAGATCAGTGACCTGTCCCACAGAGTAAAACAACTTAGGTTCATGTTGAAAATCAATTTCCTGGCCTTTACTTTCTGTTCACAGTTAGGTGATAATTCCCAGTCAACATTTTATTCTCTCAGGCATTTGTAGTCAACTACATACTGTGGAACTGATATCACATCACACTAAGCCTAATAGGTATAGCAAAGCACAAACAAAGTACAGCACAGGAACAGGCCATTCAGTGCACCAAGACTCTGCTCACACATACCTTTCTAAACTAAAAGCTTACTGCCTCTACCCTGTCCATATCTCACTATTCTCTGCCTATTCATAAATCAGTCAAGATGCCTTATAAACATTGCTATTGTATCTGTCTCTATCACCACCTCTGGTAGCACATTCTAGGGACTGAGCATCCTCTTTTTTTAAAAAAAAGCTCACCTCTCACATCTCCTTTAAACTTATACCTTTTTACCTTAAACCTGTGTTCCCTAGTAATTGATATTTCTACACTGGAGAAAAACTCCAACTATCCATTCTATCTGTGCCTCTAATAATTTAGTAAACTTCTATCAGTTTTTGATGTTTGAGTGAAAACAAACCAAGTTTGTCTAATCTCTTCTCATAGCTAATACCCTCCAGACTACACAACACCCTGGTAAACCATCTCCAAAAACTCCACGCCATTGTTGTAGTGTGGTGACAAGGCTGTACATAACATTCCAACTGTGGCCAAAGTGAGGTTCTATACAGCTGCAACATGATTTGCCAAGTTTTGTACTCTACCCTGACAAATGAAGTGCAATATGTGTCCTTGACCACCTTATCGACTTGTGTTGCTACTATGATGGAACTGTGGACCTGTATGCCTGGATCCCTTTATGTTGATGTTACTGTACATTTTCCTCTTGTATTAGACTTCCAAAATGCTTCACCTCACATTTGTCTGGATTACAGCCTTCATCCTTCCACTTCTACGCTCTGTCTTCTATGACTAAGACAATTCTGTATCCATCTTATCAACTCATCACAGTTTACATGTGACTTCACCTTTTGTCTCAGGATGTCATGTGTACAACCGCTGCAGCTGTGCCTTCATCAGTCATCAGGTTTCTGCTCCTGTTGGACCACAGCAAGCCATTGCCTTTTTTAAGTACTAACTCTGTAATTTTTTTTAATATGTATTTCTGTGATGTGGGCGTTGCTGGCTGGCCAGTGTTTATTGACTATGCTTAGTTGCCCCTTGAGAAGGTGGTGGTGAGTTGTCGTCTTGAACTGTTGGACTTCACCTGCTCTGGGTTGTCCCTCAATGCTCTTAAGGAGGGAATTAGAGGATTTTGACCTAGCAACAGTGAAGGAATGCCAATATATTTCCAAATCAGGATGGTGAGGGGCTTGGAGGGGAGCTTGAATGTGGTGGTGTTCCCGTGTATCTGCTGCCTTTGTTTCTCTAGATGGAAGTGGTGATGGGTTTAGAAGGTGCTGTCTGAGTATCTTTGGTGAATTTCTTCAGTGTATCTTGTAAACAGTACACACTGCTGGTACAGAGAGTCAGCTTATGGCTGCGGTGCCAATAAAGCAGGCCGCTTTCTCTTGGATGGAGTCAAGGGTTCTTGAGAGTTGGTGCTGCAACCATCCAAGCAAGTGGGAAGTATTCCTTCGTGCTCCTGATTTGCACCTTGTAGATGGTAGACAGGCTTTGTGGAGTCAGGAAGTGAGTTACCTACTGTTGTATTACTAGCCTCTGACCTGCTCTTGCAGCGGCTGTGTTTATGGAGGATTTAGTGATGGTAACACTGTCAAGGAGCAGTCTCTTACTGGTGATGGTCATACTCTGCCATTTGTGTGGCATGAATGTTAATTTTCACTTCTTAGCCAAAGCTTGGAGATTGTCCAGATCTTGTTGCATTTGAACATGGACTGCTTCATTATCTGATGAGTTGCAAATGTTGTTGAACATGGTGTACTCACCAGTGAACGTCGCCACTTCTGACATTATGATGGAGAGAAGGTCATTGATGAAGCAGCTGAAGATGGTTGGGCCAAGGACACTGTCCTGTGGAGCTCCTGCAGAAACATCCTAGAGCTGACATGACTGACTTCTAACAATCATGACCACCTTCCTATGTGTCAGGTATGACTCTAACCACTGGAGAGTTTGCCCCCTCATACCCATTGACTCCAGTTTTGCTAGGGCTCCATGCTGCCACACATGGTTAAATGCAACCTTGATGTCAAAGGCTGTCACTGTCACCTCCCCTCTGAAATTCAGCTCGTTTATCATAGAGTCATAGAGATGACAGCATGGAAACAGACCCTTCAGTCCAACCCGTCCATGCCGACTAGATAGCCCAACCCAGTCTAGTCCCACCTGCCAGCACCTGGCCCAAATCCCTCCAAACCCTTCCTATTCACATACTAATCCAGATGCCTTTTAAATGTTGCAATTGTACTAGCCTCTACCACTTCCTCTGGCAGCTCATTCCATAAATGTACCACCCTCTGCGTGAAAGAGTCGCCCTTTAGGTCTCTTTTATATCTTTCCCCTCTCACTCTAAACATATGCCCTCTATTCTGGACTCCCCCACCCAGGGAAAAGACTTTATCTACTTATCTTATTCACCCTCATGAATTTATAAATCTCTATAAGGTCACCCCTCAGCCTCTGATGCTCCAGGGAAAACAGTCCCATCCTGTTCAGCCTCTCCCTGTAGCTCAAATCCTTCAACCCTGGCAACATCCTTTTAAATCTTTTCTGAACCCTTTCAAGTTTCACAACATCTTTCTGATGGGAAGGAGACCAGAATTGCACACAATTCCAACAGTGGCCTAACCAATGTCCTGTACAGCTACGACATGACCTCCCAACTCCTGTACTCAATACTCTGACCAATAAAGGAAAGCATACCAAACTCCGCTTTCACTATCCTACCTACCTGTGACTCCATTTTCAAGGAGCTATGAACCTGCACTCCAAGGTCTCTCTGTTCAGCAACACTCCAGAGGACCTTACCATTATGTGTATAAGACCTGCTAAGATTTGCTTTCCCAAAATGCAGTCCCTGGCAGAACCCAAACTGGACATCACTGAGCAGGTTATTGCTGAGCAGGTGCTGTTTGATAGCAATGTGGATGACACCTTTCATCACATTACTGATGATCAAAAGTAGACTGGTGCAGTAATTGGCTGGGTTGGATTTGTCCTACTTTTTATGTACAGGACCTACCTGGGCAATTTTCTATATTATTGGGTAAATGTCCTTGTAACTCTATTTGAACAGTTTGGTTAGGGGACCAGCAAATTTTGAAGCACAAGCCTTCGGTATAATTGCCGAATGTTGTCAGTTCGCTTTGCAGTATTCAGTGTCTCCAACCATTTCTTAATATCATGTGGAGTGAATTAAATTGGCTGAAGACTGGTACCTGTAATGCTGGGGACCACTGGAGGTAGCTGATTTGGATCATCCACTCAGCACTTCTGGGTGAAGATTGACACAAAGGTTTCAGCCTTACCTTTTGCATTGATATGCTGGACTCTTCCCTCATTGAGAGTGGGGATTTTGTGGAACTGCAGAAAACAATACAACACTGGAACAGGCTGTTCAGCCCTCCAAGCCTGCGCCAACACATTTTTGTCCTTCCATACTAAAACTATCTTCACTCACAAGATCTGTATCCCTCTATTCCCTTCCTATTCATGTATTTGTCCAGGTGCTTCTTGAATGCTGCTATTGTATTTGCTTCTACCAACACCTCTGGCAATGCATTGCAGGCATTTACCATCCTTTTGGGTGAAAAACTTGCCTCACACATCTCTGTTAAGCTCCCTCCCTCCCACCCTTCCCACCTTGAACCTGTGTCCCCTAGTAATTGACCCCTCCACCCTGGGAAAACAAGACTTATTCTATCCATGTCATTCACCATTTTACAAACCGTTCATTCCCACAACCTCCTGTGTTCTAGTGAAAACAAACGCAGTCTATCCAACCTTTCTCCATAGCTAAAATCCTCCATACCAGGCAACGTCCTGGTAAGCCTATTCTGTATGCTCTCCAAAGCATTCACATCCTCGTAGTGTGAGGACTGTGTGCACTATTCCAAGTGTGGCCTAAATAAAGTTCTATAAAACTCCTCGTATGAGTTGCTTAAACGCCCACCATCATTCGGACTGAATGTGGTAGCACAGAGGACCTTGGATCTGATCCGTTGGTTATGGGATCACTTAGCTATGTTTATCACTTGCTGCGATGTAGTCCTGTTTTATGGCATCATGAGGTTGACATCTCATCTTAGGCATGCCCTCCTGCAGTCTCCATTGGACAGGGTTGATCCCCAGCTTGATGGGTAATGGTTGAGTTAGGGATATGCTGGGTCATGAGGTTATAGATTGTGCTGGAGTACAATTCTGCTTTTGATTGTGGGATGCTGTTGATGGCCCACAGTGCTTCATCAATGCCCAGTCTTGAGTTGCTAAACCTGTTTGAAGTCTGTCCCATTTAGCACGGTGATTAGTGCCACACAACACGATGGAGAGTATTCTCAATATGAAGGTGGCACTTGATCTTCACAAGCACTGTGTGATGGCTGCTCTTACCTATACTGTTGTTGACAGATGCATTTATATTTGTTGGTGAGACTATCAAATGACTGAATCAACAAATTTTACATCTGGGCTACCAGTCTGGTGTTATATAGCTAATCTACTGCCGCTTGTTTTTACAACTTCTATATTTCACATGGCCTTGGTTTTTACAGATCAGTTTACAAACTGGTAATGTCACCTCAGCTGATTTGCCACCAGGATGGTCTCAGTATCTTGAGGTAGAGGGGGAGAAACTTATCAGCTAGATTGTTACTTCTGGTTACTATTCATTAACCCCTGGTGTTACATTGGGGTAAAGTGACTGAGGAAGATAATTTTAAAATAAACTTAAAAATCATACAAAATCAGGTTATAGTCCAACATGTTTATTTGGAAGCAGTAGCTTTTGAAGTACTGCTTCAACCACCTGATGAAGAAGCAGCGCTTCGAAAGCTAGTGCCTCCAAATAAAGCTGTTGGATTATAACCTGGTTTGGTGTCATTCTTAACTTTGTCCACCCCAGACCAACACTGGCTCCTCCAAATCATGGCTACCATCCTGGACACATTTAAAATAAATGAAATTCTGGTTGCAGAATTTGAAGGATATTCAAAATGTCCCTCTCTCTGTTAAGGCACCATTATCCTGGTGACATTTGTATTCTTTCAGTATAGTGAAATCCTGCTAAAGAACATAAAAATGTTGGGACATCATATAGTTTAATCCATTACTTCCCCACTGCTACCCTCTGCTGGAGGGCTGCATCACCTGCACTTGTGGATCTGAACTCCAATTAACAAACCTAAGTGAAAGGTCAAAACTCTCAATGCATGACAGCAGCATTATTTACTAAAATAGAGGGCAAACTAAATTTCAGAAGTAACAAATGACCATGATCAGTCTTGGATTTTGAAGCCAACAGCTTATAAATTAAGAGAAACTACAGACGTCATAGAATGGTACAGCACAGAAGGAATTCATTTGGCCTGTCACACATGTGCTGACTCTAGTTAAACTTTCCAGTTGGTCCCCCTCCCCTGCTTTATAAAAGTTCAGCATAATTTCCTGAGCTTTAGTACTTTGTACCTGTAATAGTAAAAATAATAGTTAATAGCCTTTTCAACTTTAAAGAGTTATGAATGTATACCCAAATGTCTGTTCCTGCTCCCCCTTTAATATACTATCTAATAGCCTGCCTTTGTGTTTCTCAGTAGAATATGGTGCATGATACTTCTGTCTGTTTCATCAGTCCCTCACTATCATCCTGAAAAGCGTTAATATTGACAATGATATTTCTGCATTCCTGAGTTTCTTTTGACCTGTTAACTGAAATTATTCTCTGTAATACCCAAGTACTAGCTGCATAAACAATGTAAAATGTAAACCTGTTGGGCTGAGCGTAACCTTCTCATTACCTCATTTCTTACATTATATTCTGCGCTTTCTATCCCCTCTCAACCTGACAGATCCCAGCAGATTCCAGGACTCGTGGCGTCTTTCAGATGGATTTGTAGCAGCTGAAGCTAAAACCATTCTCCCACATCGAGCGCGATCCAGGTATGTGACTCCTTATTACATGCAGTTATCGGATTTACGTGACTAAGGCTGGGGACTGCAACCTATGAATTTGCAAAGTATCACCTTTATTTAAGCCTGGAATGTTGATGCACTTGAAGGCAATTTATTCTGTGTGAGGCACCATGAGATTTTGTGATTCAAGTGCCATTTTGATAAGGCTTTTACTTTATGACTGAGTTTTACTTCTGTGCCTTCACTAATGTCATGGAAGCAGCACAGCTCTTCTTCCAGAGATAACAATCTTTTCAGTGGCCTCCCATCAGCGCATGTGAAGTTCTTTCAACTCTTTCATGTTGAAACGTAATCTGGTGTGTTTAACATGTGAAGAGGTTAGTGGTCCCAGTAATGATTATGTATATAAGTGATGGGGCAGAAGCTATACAGATTTGGATATTCTTGAAGCCTCTGTGAATTGTTACAACTTGAGGATAGACAAGTCCCCCGGGCCTGACGGGATATATCCTAGGATTATGTGGGAAGCAAGAGAGGAAATTGCAGTACCGTTGGCAATGATCTTCTCGTCTTCACTGGCAACGGGGGTGGTACCAGGGGACTGGAGAGTAGCGAATGTTGTGCCCCTGTTCAAAAAAGGGAATAGGGATAACCCCGGGAATTACAGGCCAGTTAGTCTTACTTCTGTGGTAGGCAAAGTAATGGAAAGGGTACTGAGGGATAGGATTTACGAGTATCTGGAACGGCACTGCTTGATTAGGGACAGCCAGCACGGATTTGTGAAGGGTAGGTCTTGCCTTACAAGTCTTATTGAATTCTTCGAGGAGGTGACCAAGCATGTGGATGAGGGTAGAGCAGTGGATGTAGTGTACATGGATTTTAGTAAGGCATTTGATAAGGTTCCCCATGGTAGGCTTATGCGGAAAGTCAGGAGGCATGGGATAGAGGGAAATTTGGCCAATTGGATAGAAAACTGGCTAACCGGTCGAAGTCAGAGAGTGGTGGTAGATGGTAAATATTCAGCATGGAGTCCAGTTACAAGTGGAGTTCCGCAGGGATCAGTTCTGGGCCCTCTGCTGTTTGTAATTTTTATTAATGACTTAGATGAGGGAGTCGAAGGGTGGGTCAGTAAATTTGCAGATGATACAAAGATAGGTGGAGTTGTGGACAGTGAGGAGGGCTGTTGTCGGCTGCAGAGGGACTTAGATATGATGCAGAGCTGGGCTGAGGAGTGGCAGATGGAGTTCAACCCTGCCAAGTGTGAAGTTGTCCATTTTGGAAGAACAAATAAGAATGCGGAATACAGGGTTAATGGTAGGGTTCTTGGTCAGGTGGAGGAACAGAGGGATCTTGGGGTCTATGTACATAGATCTTTGAAGGTTGCCACTCAGGTGGATAGAGTTTGTAAGAAGGCCTATGGAGTATTATCGTTCATTAGCAGAGGGATTGAATTCAAGAGTCGTGAGGTGATGTTGCAGCTGTACAGGACTTTGGTTAGGCCACATTTGGAGTACTGTGTGCAGTTCTGGTCGCCTCACTTTAGGAAAGATGTGGAAGCTTTGGAGAGGGTGCAGAGAAGATTTACCAGGATGTTGCCTGGAATGGAGAGTAGGTCATACGAGGATAGGTTGAGAGTTCTCGGCCTTTTCTCGTTGGAACGGCGAAGGATGAGGGGTGACTTGATAGAGGTTTATAAGATGATCAGAGGAATAGATAGAGTAGACAGTCAGAAACTTTTTCCCCGGGTACAACAGAGTGTTACAAGGGGACATAAATTTAAGGTGAAGGGTGGAAGGTATAGGGGAGATGTCAGGGGTGGGTTCTTCACCCAGAGAGTGGTGGGGGCATGGAATGCGCTGCCCGTGGGAGTGGTAGAGTCAGATTCATTGGCGACCTTTAAGCGGCATTTGGATAGGTACATGGATGGGTGCTTAATCTAGGATAGAAGTTCGGCACAACATCGTGGGCCGAAGGGCCTGTTCTGTGCTGTATTGTTCTATGTTCTATGTTCTATGTTCTATGTTCTATGTTCTATGTTCTATGTTCTATGTTCTATGTTCTATGTTCTATGTTCTATGTTCTATGTTCTATGTTCTATGTTACTCAACAGACTGCCTAGAACGCTGAGGGATTAGATGATCACAAGTGAAATGGTCTTGTGCTAGTCTGTTTTTTTTCTATTTTGATTCTTTATTCATTTGTGGGTATCACTGGATAAGCCAACCTTTAATGCCCAGAAGATAGTTAAGAGTTAACCACATTGCTGCGAGTTAGCAATGGCATTCCTTTTCCTAAGGAACATCAATCATCCAGAAGGATTGACAGTCGATTGTGGTTACAAATGTTGCAATTTGCAAAGAATAGCGAATGTTGTCCTCTTGTTCAAGGAAGGCAGTAGAGACAGCAATGGTAATTGCAGACCAGTGAGCCTTACGTTGGTTGTGGGTAAAGTGTTGGAAAAGGTTATAAGAGATAGGATTTATAATCCTCTGGAAAGGGGCAAGTTCATTAGGGATAGTCAACATGGTTTTGTGAAGGTTAGGTCGTGCCTCACAAACCTTATTGAGCTCTTTGAGGAGGTGACCCAACAGGTGGATGAGGGTAAAGCAGTTGATGTGGTATTAATGGATTTCAGTAAAGCATTTGATAAGGCTCCCCAAGGTAGGCTATTCCACAAAATACAGAGGCTTGGATTGAGGGTGATTTTGCTGTTTGGATCAGAAATTGGCTAGTTGTAAGAAGACAGACTGTGGGAAATGATGGGAAATGTTCATCCTGGAGTTCAGTTACTAGTGGTGTATCACAACAATCTGTTTTGGGTCCACTGTTGTTTGTCATTTTTATAAATGACATGGTGAGGGCATAGAAGGATGGGTTAGTAAATTTGTGGATGTCACTAAAGTCGGTGGAGTTGTGGACAGTGCGGAAGGGTGTTGCAGGTTACAGAGAGACATAGATAAGCTGCAGAGCTGGGCTGAGAGGTGGCAAATGGAGTTTAATGTGGAAAATTGAGGTGATTCACTTTGGAAGGAGCAACAGGAATAGAGAGTACTGGGCTAATGGTAAGATTCTTGGTAGTGTTGATGAGCAGAGAGATCTGTGTCCACGTACATAGATCCCTAAAAGTTGCCACCATGGTGGTCATAAAGTGCTTTGAAAGGCTGGTCATGGCAACTCCAGCCTCCCCACTCCTCTTGACCCACTCCAATTTTCCTATCGGACCAACAGATCCATGTCAGGTGCCATATCACTTGCCCTCATGTCTCCCTAGAATATCTTGGCACCAAGAACAGCTACATAAGAATCCTACTCATTGACTACAGTTCAGCCTTCAACACCATTATCCCATCAAGACTGATTACTAAACTTAGTGATCTCGGACTAAGCCCCGTTCTCTGCAACCGGACCCTCAGTTTTCTAACCCACAGGCCACAAATCAGTGAAGATTGAGGACAATATTTCATCCTCACTAACACTCAACACTGGAGCCCCCCAGGGGTGTGTACTCAGCCCCCTACTGTACTCACTGTATACCATGACTGCATCGCCAAATACCAAACTAATGCCATTTACAAGTTCGCTGATGACGCCCACCATAGTCGGTCAAATCTCAGATGGTGATGAAATGACTGCAGAGAGGAGGTGGAAGACCTGGAAAAATGGTGCACTAAGAACAACTTAGCTCTCAATGCCAGTAAAACCAAGGGACTCATTATTGACTTTTGGCAGGATGTTACTCCTGTTCCCCTACACATTAACAGCACAGAGGTGGAACGAGTGGAGAATGTCCAGCTCCTGGGAGTGGTCATCATCAATAAGCTTTCTTGGACTGTTCATGTGGTTACAAAGGCATCTCTTCTTCCTCAGGCAGCTGAGGAAATTTGGCATGACAACAAATACCCTTGCAAACCTATATAGGTGCGTCATCGAGATGTATCGCTACCTGGTATGGCAACTGTACCATTCAGGATCGGAGACAGACAATCACAAAGGCCTATGTCCCTTCTATAGAATCCCATCTACCAGGCCCACTATCAAGGCAAGGCCACCAACATTCTCAAAGATCCATCCCACCCTGGCAATGTTTTTCTACAACCTCTACCATCGGGTAGAAGGTACAGAAGCCTGAACACATGCACCAGCTGGCTTTGTTACAATTTCTACCCCATTGTTGTTTGAATACTGAATGGACTCTCAAACTCTTATAATTCGCCTGTACCTGTGTTTTGTTTTTGCTGCTATTTACTTAGTATTTACTATGTATGCTACTAAGTGATCTGCCTGTATTGCTCACAAGACCAAGCTTTTCACTGTGCCTTGGTACACATAATAATACATTCAATTCATTCATTCACCTCCACCACTTCCTCTGGCAGCTTGTTCCATACGTGCACTACCCTCTGCTTGAAAATGTTGCCCCGTATGTCCTTTTAAGTCTGTTCCCCCTCACCCTAAACCTATGCCCTCTAGTTTTGGACTTCCCACCCCAGAGGAAATGCCTTGTGTATTCACCCTATCCATGCCCCTCATGATTTTATAAACCTCTATAAGGTCACCCCTCAGCCTCTGATGCTCCAGGAAAAATAGCCTCAGCCTGTTCAGCCTCTCCCTATAGTTCAAACCTCCAACCCTGGTAACATCCTTGTAAATCTTTTCTAAACCTTTCAAGTTTCACAGCATCCTTCCTATAACAGGGAGACCAGAATGGCATGCAGTATTCCAAAAATGGCCTAACCAATATCTTGTATAGCTGCAACATGACATCCCAACTCCTATATTCAATGCACTGACCAATAAAGGCAAGTGTACCAAATGCTCAGCAGCATTTATAATCCTGTAGATTCACATTTTGTATAATGTGTCTGTGGGGCATGCAGGGCAAAGTGACAATAAGTCATCCTATGAGATAATGTATAGTGCATGTCTCCTTTTTTTTTTGAGATGTCAAGTTTTGAGGTGAGGCAGGAGCTCTTAGTTATAAATCAGGATTGTTTGTAATTTTAATTCACTTAGTGATGTATTTATGAATCATCTTTTACAGACCTGACTTGATGGATAACTATTTGGCACTTGTGCTATCTGCATTCATCAACAATGGACTACTGGAGGTAACAATTATCTTAGCAAAAATGTTTATTTTTGACATGGATATTTGACACTACAAGATCCCTGGTACATCAAAGTCCCTTCCATTGACGTATTGTAACTATTATGGATCTCTCAGAATTGCAGAGAATAATGAGCATGAATGATCATTTGAGCTATGTGGTTCCTTTACAGTAGAATGGAACTTGGGAGTGATTAAAAGGCTGAAAACTAATCTTGAAGGGTTTTGATGATTTATATACAGCACAATATATATCACAGTATGTGTTACAGAAGAGAATTTGTGTGATGTATATGTAATGTTACAATCTCAGCTGATGTTATTACAAGACAAATCCCAAGCTGAAAACTGGCTTGATGGATCTTTTTGTTTTACTGAAGTGGTCTTTCATAAAAATACAAGAATGCAGCACAACATGTAATTTTTGACAATCAAAACATAAATTTATTGTACAAAAGAAATTTTTTTAAAAATTTGTCTAAAACCCAAGTTCAAAGATTTCAAATCTCACAGTAAATTAGAATTTCATTAATCCCAACAGCACTTCTTTATAATACTCACACCAAAGAGAATTCCTTCTTCACTGCTTAATTTAACTATGGCTTCAATTCCTCCTCTTGAGAATCTGATGGTCCCTTCCTTGAATCTTTGTACGACAAACTGAGATTTTCTCAGGGCCAAATAATCCTTTCAAGATTTTAACCAAACGCTTATGGTTTGGAATTTTGAAACTGAGCTTTTAACAGTTCTAATTATCTCCCTTTCTCAGGAGCAACCGTTTGCTTCAGGTAATACTTTGCCTAGCTGCCAAACTGAAATCCAAAAGAAAGCTCAACCTCTGACCTTCTAAACTGAAAGCCTAATGCCCACCAGATACTTGGTTCACTCATTAAAAACTCTACTAATGGAAAATAAATTCCCATTAGCTTCCATAAACCATCTAAGACCTTTCTTTAAGAAATAAATCACCATGACTGCAAATACAAACAGCATATTCATAAAACCCCTTCAGATTCACAGACCAAAACCCATGTGCTACTGGCTGAAAACAAAATTTTAAATTTATTTAATTTTAATTGCTCATGAAATGTGGATGTTGTTAGTTCGGCTACAATTTATTGCCCATCCCAGTTGCCCAGAAGGCAGTTAAGAGTCAATAATATGGCTGTAGGTCTGTTGTGATATGTAGATTAGGCCAAGTAAGAGTGGCAGATACCTTTCCATAAAGGATATTAATGAAAAGACAACTTTTAGAACAATTGACACTGGTTGCATTGTCACCATTAAGGTGACTTCTATTTCCAGATTTTATTGAATTCAAATTCCAGTATCTGTCATCATTATAGAATCCATTCAATATGGAAGCAGGCCATTTGGTCCATTGAGTCCACACCAACAATCCGAAAAAAAATCCCACCCAGACCTGCATATTCCAGGGCCAATCCACCTAGCCTGCACATCCCTGGATACTATGGGTAATTTAGCATGGCTAATCCACTTAACCTGCACATATTTGAACTGTGGGAGGATGCTGGAGCACCCGGAAGCAATCCACGCTGACATGGGAGAATGTACAAACTCCATACAGTCGCCTGAGGTTGGAATCGAACCCAGGCCCCGGGTACTGTGAGGCAGCAGTGCTAATCTTTGAGCCTCCTTGCCATCATGGTGTGATTCAATCCTCTCCCCAGAGCATCAGCCTAAAGTTTGGGATTGCTCGTCTGGTGGTAAGCACTATGTAACTATCTATATAGATAAATCGCAATCCTTGTGTCGCAATAGATGAAGAAGTATTTGCATTTATATAGGGTATTTATACCCAATGAAATGTTTTTGAAGTGTAGTCACTTGCAATGCAGAAAATAGAACAGCCAGGTTGCATAGAGCAAACTCTCTCTCAAGCAACAATGATCGGGTAATTTGTTTCATGATTTTAATTTAGGGGTAAAGATTGATCCAGAGCACTGAGGATGACTCCCCTGTTTTTCAGAATAATAGGATCTGTCCAGCTGACAGACTAGACAGTCCTCCGTTTTATATTGCATTCTAGAACATCTCACCTCTGACAGTGTAACACTCAGTCTATGTTGCTGTGCAGCAACCACTTAGATTTTTCTGCTCATGCCTAAAGTGATATTTGAACCTGCAACCGTCTGGATGAAGGTATAGTGCCACCAAATAAGTTATAAGCAGAATATTTTATTGTGTTCTGTTTAGCATTGTGAGCACCTTGGAGTGAATTGCAAAGGGTTTAGGTAGTTTGAAAAGAGAAAAACACATTTGTTAATGAGTTCAGACTGAAAACCATTTACAAATCTGGATTGAGCTCACCTTAAGCATAAGTTGTATATTTGAAGCATAATGACTAGATTTGGTGTTTAAATTGTAACTAATTGTTGATCTGTGGTGTTCGTTTGCTGTTAGTACACAGGAAACTTAGCAATAACAAATAGCGCACCCCATGCTGCTGGATAGCCAACAATATTGTGTTGATGTTAGATTACATTAGTCAATTAATGTGTCCCAAGTACTAGGTGCACTTTGGTACAGAGGGAGATTATTTTCTATTAAGCTGGAGCTTTGTAAGTGAACATGGTGCTTGGGCTGCAGTAAGGCAACTGCGCATTCTTGTTTTTGTTTTGATTTTTCACCATTGTAATTCATCCTGTCTCTTTCCTTAGAGTCTGGTTGATGTGCTAACAAGCAGCAATGATAATGTTTCTGTGCGGGCCACCATCCTGCTAGGCGAGCTCTTGCACATGGTAAGCGTGAAATTGAGTTGATTCTATCTCTGTATTCCTAACATTGGTCTCTAATAAACAGCTTGGCACACTCTTTCTAGTCTTCTAAAATGTCCTGCAACTAGGCAGGCACTTACCTCCCTAGTCCTGATTACAGTGGGCAATAGCATCTGGTTGCTAGACACAGATAAAAGTCTTTAGAATATGACAGAAGCACCTTGGTTTTTATGGGGTCTGAATGTGATGTTGTGCTTTCCAGAAGTTATTGTAGTCAGGAGAAACATCTGTTTTTATTTTAATACAGGCAAATACTATCCTGCCGTACGCCTACAGCCACCACTTGCACTGTTTACCAACCCTCATGAACATGGCAGCTTCCTTCGATATCTCTCAGGAAAAGCGATTGTAAGTATTATATTTTCCCCATCCACACCAGGCAGTGCAGTATGCATCTCATGATTCAAGGAAGTTGATGCAAAACAAAGCCATTGGTGCAATTGTAGATACTGTTTATAATGTTTAACTGTTGTAATACTGCTATAGTCTGCATGATTCATTGTTGTCTGATGCAAACCATGTACATGCTTTCTCAAGGGAGCTACTTATTAAATGTACTGTCTGTTGTGCGACTGAAACGCAAGTCAAAAGTTTATGAAATTGAGATCCTTCTTGTTGGCTTGAGGATGCTTAAAGTGGAGAGACAGAATTGAGGTGGTTGAGGAAGAGTTTTCAGCCAGCATTCCCACTTGTAACTGCTATCCAGTGGCCTCTGTTTGAAAGAACACACATAGTTAAGAAGGATCTGCTCTGATGTTGTCAGTGTTGATATCTGGTGGGGATGCCTGCAGTGTTACTTGCGACTTGTTTCAGATGCTAGATGGCTAATGGACCATGAGTGAACCATACCCCAGCAAGAAGCAACATCTTTAGCAGGGGCGAGAGGTAAACACAAACTGTGGCATACCTTGTCATGCATGCAAAAGGCTTTCATTGTCCACTGGGAGTCATTTGTACAGCAGCTGTGTATAAGAATATCAGAAAAATACTGTACTTTCATGGCCGTAACAGTTTTTATTCTAACACTGGCCACTGTTATATCATTATATTTTGGACCTGGATACATTGTATTAGGTGGAAATGAGTGCTTCCCTTTTACTGTCTGTGCAGGCCTAGACACTGCCTTACACAGAAAGTATAATACCATGGAATCATAATGTCTTACAGTGCAGAAGGAGACCATTTTGCTGGTTGAGTCCCTGCTTGCTCTCTGCATTAATTTACCAAGTCCAATTCATCCACCCTGTCCTTTTCTTGCCTCCATGTGCATATTCAACTCTCTCGCAAATCATGATTGAATCAATCACTGCTTCAGATCCTCTATTCTTACAGTTCTAAAAGGAAGCTCAACTTGCTTTTGATTCTTTTTGCTAATCATTTTAAATCTATCTCTGCTAGATTCTTGATCTTCCCAGCAATGGCAGACAGGAATGAATATTCCCTTTCACCTAGTTTGTACTGCACACGAGCAGGATTGACACTGAAAAACAGGAAGGAATATTATTTTAAGGAAGACAATTTTTGTGAATTCTTCTAGCAAAACATTGACACCAGCATGTCATAGAATTCCTACAGTGTAGAATTAAGCCATTCTGCCCATCAAGTCCACACCGACCCTCTGAAGACCATCCCACCAATCTCCCTAACCTACACATCTTTGGACTGTGGGAGGAAACTGGAGTACCCAGAGGAAGCTCCCACAGACGCAGGAAGAATGTGCAAACTCCACACAGACAGTCGCAGAAAGGTAGAATCAAGCCTGGGTCCCTGGTGCTAGAAGGCAGCAGTGCTAACCACTGAGCCACTCTGCCTGTGAGTTTGGAGCTTTGGAGTGGGAGTAAAGTTCAGGAAACAATGACCAGGATTTATGATGACTAAAGTCAAATTCCATTTTGGTCATATGATTGAGATTTTTTTTTCTCTAGTATGTTTAACTACAATTGTGTAAGGCCAGTGGCAGGGCTTACCACAAAGTCAGTAATGAAACAATGGTTATTTTCCTCTGATTTAATTCTATTATTGACTTGTGAACAGACGGGCCAGTGCAGCTGTGAATCGTCTGAAGCGTTTTCATGAAATGAAGAAGCGAGGTGCAAAACCTTACAGCCTGTACTTGGATCACATCACACACAAAAATGGCTCCACTAATAAAAGGCGGGATCACCACTTGCGTGTCCAAAAAGACATCTTTATTTTAAAGGTAATATGCTAGATCACATTGCCCGCATGTGGTGAGATATTGGAAATGTAAAAATTAGGTTACAAGTGTATGTTTCTATTCATCTTGAGTAGCAACTGAACTTAAGCTTTGTACATATTTTGACATAATACAGTTTCATCTATTGCCTAAGTAAGCAATTTTGACAAAGGACTGTTCTAATAATTTAATATTTCTGGTGTACAAATGTTTGCTATAAAAGTAAGTCAGTATTCATATTCCATAGTCAGGTGTCTAAGGCACTTGCTAACAGACCATGGAGGGCATGGTACAGGTTGTAAGATAAAATTCCACTTTCATCAAACTGTTGCAAAGAGAAATTGGAATAAAGCTGAATGGACCAACCAACATCCGCTCTTGGTACTCCAAAAAGGCAAATATGCAAACTGCTGAGTCGGTCCTAAAAGACCACCTTCCCAATAGTTGTCGGCTTGTACCATAATTGAGAACACTGTTCCATAGTCTTCTCCGGCAGTAACCTGAAATTGGCTGCCATGTAATGATTCAGTGAGTATGACCAGGTGTTTCAGAATGTATCCTGAATTCATCTTTCTCAACAACAGGCAGATACGCCAGAGGGGCAGCAAAGGATGAGGCTTGAAGTCTTTGCAGCCATAATCAAAAGTGCCAAGAAGGTGATTCACAGAACATAGATACCAGTCTGTTACCAAATTAGATCACTTCCATGTAATTTCAGAGTACTTCCAACGTTCAGTTTGTAGTGCTGAAGACTTGTGTTCCACAACTGGCTGTATCCCAAATCAAGTGGTTACAGTACAACTGAAAACCCTGTCACCTGACGATGTGGAAATTTGTCGAAGTACATCCTGACCTCAAAAGCCAGGACAAATCTGACCAAGCCAATTAATGCCACATAATTCTCCCCTTGATAATCAGAAAGTATTGGAAGTTGTCATTGTACTATTGAAGCTCCAGGACATGCTCATTGGAGGTAGTCCAGAGAACTTCCACAAAGATGATCCTGCGTGTAGTTTTACGAAGAGAGGCTGAATAGGTTTGGTCTGTACTCATTGGAGTTTAAAAGAGTAAAACATTCAAGATTCTCAAGGGACTTCACAGGGAGATGTGGGGTGGAGGGGTGGGGGAGGGGGGGGCTTGAATTTCCCCTTGTGGAAGACTCTAGGACTAGAGGACGTAATCTCGAAATAAGAGGTTGTTTGTTTAAGACCGATGAGGCGGGATTTCTTTGAAGGGTAGTTAGGTCGATTAGCCATGCTAAATTGACCATTGAGTGCAGGCTAGGTTGGTTAGCCAAGGGGAATGCAGTGTTTACAGGGGTCAGGGGTGGGTCTGGTGGGATGTTCTTTGGAGGGTCGGTATGGATTCGATGGGCTGAATGGCCTGCTTACACACTGAAGGTATTCTATCAAACATACACATCACAAGCTTCTCACTGATGCTTAGTTTGGCTTCTAGCAGGGCAATTAAGCTTTTAACCTCATTAAAACCTTGGCCCAAACATAAGGGAAAAAAGACTGAGGTGTGAGTGACAGCTCTTGACATCTTGGCAGCATTTGACTAAATGGAATCGAGGAATCCTCTCCAACTTGAATCCAATGAGTATCAGGTTGCAAACTCTCCCTTGATTAGAATCATGTTGTTTGCAAAAGAAAATGGTTGTGGTTATTGAAGTCAATCACCTCAGCTCCAGGACATTGCTCATTGGAGGCAGTCCAGAGAACTTTCACGAGGCTGATTCTGGGTGTAGAGGAACTGTCTTAGAAGGAGAGGCTGAATATGTTTGGTCTGTATTCATTGGAGTTTAAAAAAATAAAAGGCAACCTTATTGAAACATTTAAGATTCTTAAGGGACTTCACAGGGTGGATGTGTGGAGCCTAAGACCAGAGGGCATCCTCTCAGAATAAGGGGCTGTTTATTTAAAACAGATGAGGAGAGATTTCTTCTGAGGATAGTAATTCTATGGAATTGTTTACGACAGAGAATTGCCAATGCTGCTGAGATCAACAGATTTTTAATCGTAAGGGGATCAAGAGTTGTGAGGAAGAGGCAGGAAAGTAGAGTTGAAGATTCTCAGATCAACCATGGTCTCATTGAATGGTGCAGCAGAGTCAAGGGCTGAGTGGCCTACTTCTGCTGTATCTTATAGTCCAGTGGCCATGGGGTTCTTCAGGATTATATCCCAGGCCCAACTATCTTCAAGTGCTTTACCTTCCCTCCATTGTAAGGTCAGAAGTGGGATATCCACTGTGCAGTGCTCCGTGCAATGTACAACTGCCCCTCAATACCAAAGTTGTTCATGACTATGGGATAGGAGCAGATGGTATGGGAAAGTATTTAATTGGGGGAGGAGGAATTATGATGCTATTAGGCAGGAACTGTGGAACATAAATTGGGCTAAGATATTCTCTCAGAAATGCATAATAGAAATGTGGAGGTTGTTCAGGGAGCACTTGTTGATAGTGCTGGACAGGTTTGTCCCACTGAGGCAAGGAAGGGATGGTAGGGTGAAAGAACCTTGGGGGTGACAAGAAATGTGGAACATCTAGTCAAGAGGAAGAAGGAAGCTTACTTAAGGTTAAGGAGGCAAGGATCAGACGGGACTCTAGAGGGTTACAAGGTAGCCAGAAAGGAACTGAAGAATGGACTTAGGAGAGCTAGAAGGGGGAATCAAAAAGCCTTAATGGGTAGGATTAAGGAAAACACCAATGTGTCCTACACTTGAGGAACAAGAGGATGGTCAGTGAGGGTAGGGCTGATCAGGGATAGTGGAGGGAACTTGTGCCTTGAGGAGGTGGGGAGGGGGGTCCTTAGTGAATACTTTGCTTCAGTATTCACTAGTGAGAGGGACCTTGTCGTTCATGAGGACAGCGTGGAACAGGCTGATAAGCTGCAATAAGATGTCAAGGAGGAGGACGTGCTGGAAGTTTTGAAAAACATGAGGATAGATAAATCCCCGGTCCAGACGGGATACCCCCACAGTTATTACGGTGAGCAAGGGAAAAGATTACTGCGCCTTGGACGATGATCCTTGCATCCTCACTGTCCACTGGAGTAGTACCAGATGATTGGAGGGTGGCAAATGTTATTCCCTTGTTCAGGAAAAGGAATGGGGATAATCCTGGGAATTACAGACCAGTCGGTCTTATGTCGATGATGGGCAAATTATTGGAGAGGACTCTGAGAGACAAGATTTGATTATTTGGAAAAGCATAGTTTGATTAGAGATGGTCAGCACGGCTTTGAGAGGGGCAGGGGGTCATGCCTCACAAGCCTTACTGAATTCTTTGATGTGACAAAATACATGGATGAAGGTAGGACAGTGATGTGGTGTATATGGATTTTAGCAAAGTGTTTGATAAGGTTCCCCATGGTAGGCTCTTTCAGAAAGTAAGGAGGCGTGGGATACAGAATTGGCTGGCCCATAGAAGACAGAGGGTGGTAGTAGGTGGAAAGTATTCAGCCTGGAACTTGGTGACCAAGTGGTGTTCTGCAGGGATCTGTTCTGGGACCTCTGCCCTTTGTGATTTTTATAAATTACTTGGATGAGGAAGTGGAAGCGAGAGTAAGTAAGTTTGCCTGTAACGCAAAGGTTTGTGGATGGTGTGGAGGGCTGTTGTACGTTGCAATGAGACATTGACAGGATCCAGAACTAGGCTGAGAATGGCAGATGGAGTTCAACCTGGAAAAGTGTAAAATGATTCATTTTTGAAGGTTGAATTTGAACGCGGATTACAGGGTTAAAGGCAGAATTCTTGGCAGTGTGGAGGAACAGAGGGATCTTGGGGTCCGTGTCCATAGATCCCTTAAAGTTGCCACCCAAGTTGATAAGTCGAAGAGTGTGATGCTGGAAAAGCCCAGCTGGTCAAGCAACAACCAAGGAGCTGGAGAATTGACGTTTCAAGCATGAGCTCTTCATCGGGAATGAGGCGAGTGGCCTAAGGGGGCTGAGAGATAAATGGGGTGGGGCTTGGGGGGGGGGGGGGGGGAAGGTAGTTGGGAATGTGATAGGTAGATGAAGGTGGGGGTGAAGGTGATAGGTCGGAGAGGAGAGTGGAGCAGATAGGTGGGAAGGTAGATGGACAGATAGGACAGTTCAAGAGGGCAGTGTTGAGTTGGAAGATTTGATCTGGGATAAAGTGAGGAAACAGGTGAAATCTACCTTGATACATTGTGTTTGGAGGTTCCCATGACAGAAGACTAGATGTCCCTCCTCCAGGTGTCGGGTGGTTAGGGTTTGGCAGTGGAGTTGATAGGGTTGTTAAGAAAGTGTATGGTATGTTGGCTTTCATTAGCAGGGAGATTGAGTTTAACAGCCACGAGGTTATGCTGCAGGTTAGACCACTGTTGGAAGATTGTGTTCAGTTCTAATCGCTTCATTATAGGAAGGATGTGGAAGCTTTAGACTTACCAGGATGCTGCCTAGACCGGAGGGCACGTCTCATGAAGAAAGTTGAGGGAATTGGGGCTTTTCTCGTTGGAGGGAAGAAGGATGGGTGGTGACTTGATAGAGGTGTACAGGATGATGAGAGGCATAGATAGGGTGGATATCCAGAGACTTTTTCCCAGGGCAGAAATGGTTGTCACAAGGGAGCGTAATATTAAGATGATTGGAGGAAGATTTGGGGGAGATGTCAGAGATAGGTTCTTTACACAGAGAGTGGTGGGTGTGTGGAATGCATTGCCAGCAGTGGTGGTTGAGTTGGATACATGCGGGACATTTAAGTGACTCGGATAGGCACATGGATGATAGCAAAATGAAGGGTATGTAGGTTAATTTGATCTTAGAGTAAGATAAAGGGTCGGCACAACATCAAGGGCCAAAGGGCTTGTACTGTTCTATGTGCTGCAGAACCTAGACAATATCCAGGCTTACGCTAATAAGTTGCAAGAGTTACACAAGTACCAAGAAATGACCATCTCTAACAAGAAAGAATCTAATGATCACACCTTGATCCTCAATGGCATTACGCCAGCATAATCATCCTGAGGATTACCATTGACCAGAAACTGAACTGGATTAGTCATATAAATGCTATAAGAACAGATCAGAGGCAAGAATCCTACTGTGAGTAACTCACTCCTGACTCTAAAGCCCATCCATGGTCTGCAAGGTATAAGTGTGATGGAATGCTTACCACTTACTAAATGAGTGCAGCTCCAGTCCTCAAAGCTTGACATTATTGAGGACCAAGTGGTCCACTTGATTGACAGTCCTATCCAGAGCATTAATCATTTGTTGCCTCCAGCACAGTGTAGACCAGAAAGATACACTAGGATTTCTTCAGTAGTACCTTCCAAACCTACCTGTGCAACAGAGGTGCTAGCATACGGTAAACACCAACGGTCCACAGCAATAAAATGTTTTCACTTGGAACTATCTAACCATCCCTTTTCTGTTACTGGCTCAAATTCCAGGAGCTCCCTCTGTAACAGCACTTTGGGTGTACCTACTCCAAATAGAACTGTTGTTCAAGAAGGTGACTCACCTGTAGTAGCATTTGCCAAGCTGTTCCAGTACAGATAGCAAATAACATCTACCTGGCTATGTAGAAAATTGTCCAGAAATATCCTATGTGCAATAAGTGGGTCAGATTAACCCATGCAATAACATTCCTTTCCAACTTACTCCAGTATATACTGTTCTTTAGATTTAAAGCAGTTTTTTGTTTCATTGTTATCCCTTTATATGGTGATTAGTATCCATATTCCCTGTCATATGTTCTTTCTCTACATTTGTAAATTGTTTTCTAGGACACAGAAGAGGCAATGATGCAGAATCTACGAGATAGCGATGTCCTGAATAACAAGGACAACCTGAGGTGGAATTGGAACTTGATCTCCACCATTCTTAAGGTAGATGTCTGAAGAAATAATTGGGACTTGAGCATTTTGTCTACTATCTTTAAATTTGATATTAAATATTGTAAAGAGGTCAATAGGCAACTTAGTCTGAGTTTGAGATTTCCAGCATCCACAGTTCTGTTTTCTTTTGACCATGCTGTACCTAATTTCATGCTCTACCTGTCCTGGGAGTATTTGATGGGGACAGTGTAAAAGGAGTTTTGCTCTATATCCAATCCATGTCATAACCCAAGTTAGAAAATCAAAGTGTGCTCAGATTATGATACTAAGCTACCAATCAGTTTAGGGCTGTGTTAAAGACTGCTCAACAAAAAAAGGCAGATAGTTTGAAAAAGGGGAGAAGAGAAGAATCAAAATTAAATATAGTTATGGGCCCAAATAACACATGTTTGCTATTTAGAGAAGTGACAGATTCCAGAGATGGCCATGATTAAAGCAGCAAATATTTCCCTGTGACCTACCTCAATATATTCCAAATACACGTGATTTTGTTTAAGATTAACACCTTATCCATGTCTGTCCTGTTACAGTGGCCAAATGTAAACCTGCGAAACTACAAAGATGAACAGTTACACAGGTTAGTTTGGATTGTGTTGGTGTTCCATACTAGAAGAGATAGGCAGTTCTACCGACAAACAGTATGTAAGAATTTTTTAACAGAATAATATAATGTTTCTTAACAGGGCCATGGCCCCAGTTAAGTTGTGTCTCTGAACATTGATATTTGTCAAACCACCTCCTCACCATATTTCTCATTTTCACTTTCTCTCCCTCTCAACTTTCGATCATACTTTCCCATCATGTCCCTCTGTCTCACTATCCTATTTTCTTTCCATATCCCACAGTCCCACTTTCCCACCACCTCACTTACATCCTGTCATTCTCATCAAGCCAGCCTGTCACCATATCTTCAACTTCTCCCTTTCACTAGACTCCACAACCTCTCAACCATTTCCTTACATCTACCTACCTTCTCAGCATGTTCCTCAGTCCCACCAGCCTACATTTTTACCATAACCTTCAACCAAACATATTCTCTCACTGTCCTTCGACCCTTTCACTTAGAAATGTAAATGATTGCCTCTTAATCTTTTTTTATACCTGACTTTTCAAGTTCTATCACTGGGAACTTATTCTATTCCTTAACACCCCTTCAGCTGAAAAGTACTCATTATCTTTGACATTTTAAAAACTTGTCTTACTGTTTGAAGCTTTCACTATTAATAACAATTCCTTCAGTCTGGATTAGACTGGTGCTGGAAAAGCACAGCAGGTCAGGCAGCATCCAAGGAGCCCTTCTGCCCGAAACGTCGATTTTTCCTGCTCCTTGGATGCTGCCTGACCTGCTTGCTTTTCCAGCACCACTCTCATCCAGACTCTGGTTTCCAGAATCTGCAGTCTTCGTTTTTACCTATAACAATTCCTTCAGTCAACTAAGTATTGTAAACTTGCTGCTGAATTTAAAATCATTGAACCCTCCCCCTCCTCCTCTGCCCAGTTGTGTGTTTCTTGTTGATTATTGCGTCTATCTTTATTTAGGTTTGTGCGTCGATTGCTATATTTTTACAAGCCCAGTGGTAAGCTGTATGCAAACATGGAGCTGGATCATGCAATGGGAAAGCAGCTGACTGTAGTGGGCTGCCAATTCACTGAGTTCCTTCTTGAATCTAATGAGGTGAGCTCGCCAGCTTCTTACTCTGACCGTACAACAAATAATTTTTGTTTAGAATATTCCAAACTTACGCTTACGAATTCTGGTTCTGGTCACATTATAGGTAGGAAGTAAGCACAGAAGAAAGGGTGCACAGGAGATTTGCCTGGGCTGGAACGTATGAACTATTAGGCAAGATGTCAAATGTGGGTGGCTCAGTGGTTAGCACTGCTACCTCATGGCCCCAGGGACCTGGGTTTGATTCCTGCCTTGGGCAGCTATCTGTGTGGAATTTGCATGTTCTCCCTGTGTCTGTGTGGGTTTCCTCCCACAATCCAACAATGCAGGCTAGGTGAATTGGCCATACTAAATTGCCCATTGTGTGAGGTGCATTAGTCAGAGGTAAATATAGGATAGGCGAATGGGTCTGGGTGGGTTGCTCTTCGGAGGGTTGGTGTGGACTTGTTGGGCCGAAGGGCCTGTTTGCAAACTGTATGGTATCCAATTGCATTGTGCTCTCAAACAATTACTGCACAGAACTGTGTTCACTTATTGGGAAACCTAGAGGAATGGTTCAAATTGGAGGGAGTGAGAGAGAGGATGAATTATTTTGAAGTACGTCATTTAAGGAATTTGGTTTTTAAAAGTCTAATTTGTAGAAAAAAGGAAGATTAAGTGAATAGAGGAGTTCCTCCGTTTAAGACTGAGAAAGACTGTGTTGAAGTTCGAGTTGGTGTTATGACTGTGATTTTTAATACAAGTACAGATGCAGAGGAAGCCTATACATTATATCACTTTCTTCAAGTACATAGGGTTAAGAGGAAAATGCAGAAGAACAATTTTCTTTTATCAGCAAAATGTAGAAACATGACAATAGTGAGATGAGTCAGAGGGATAAGCTCTTTAAAATGGCCATAGCTTACTTGTGTTATCTTTGTATTGAGAGAGAGATTTAAAAAGCCTTCCTATCTAAGAAGAAATATCTAGTTTTAGAATTAGCTTTAATGTCACGTCCTCACATGAATACAGTGAAAAGTTTGCAACTTGCCACTTATGGCACAATCTTAGGTACAAAGATACCTAGGTCCAGATTTTTAATACAAATTAATAGGAATAAAATAGAAAAATACAAAATCATAAGAATAAAATAGAAAAGTGAAGGAACAACAAGTTCAAAGTTACAGTCCTTCCACGCCAGTCCACACACACCTAGCTTCCAGACTACAAAAGGATTTTTAAAAAGTCCAACTTCCAAAGAAGGGGTCTACAAATACACATACAAGGTTTTTGCAAGGTCCCGCAGCCAGAAGTCCTCACTCCTGGCCCTGCCTCCCCTGTCGCAGCAAAAGATCTTGAGTCCATGCTGCAGGCCTACTGCAGCCAGGAGTTTCCTTCTGGGCACTGCCAATGCCACATTAGGTGACCTGCCGAGTACCGCTGTGGCTGACAACCCGCCGAGTTCCTGAGTCCAGGTTCTGGGTCTACCACTGTCAGGAATCTCTGCTCCGGGCACTGCAGCCAACCCAACGCCATCAACACCACTTCAGCTTCCCCACAACGTCAGAGGATGCAAAAGAAAAAAGCAAAAGAGTGAAAACCTATTGAACAGATGACCTCTGGGCTCAGGAGTCTTCCTGCTGCGTTGCTACTCTGCCTCCACCTTGAGGAGTTTTTGTACTGGCACCTCCATACAGATATGTTGACTATTATCAATGTATCACTTCTGCCTGATGGTACAGATTTCTTCAAGGTCAAATTCTAAACAGGCAGAGAACTTATCTCCCTTTTCCATTTGTTCCGTATTGTAACAGGATGGTCAGATGTACCTGGAGGAGTTGGTGAAAGATATTGTACAGTGGCTGTCCCCGTCATCAAGTCTAAAGCATGAGCGCAGCTTGCAGAACAATGGTTTGCTCAACACCCTTAGCCAGCACTACTTTCTAATTATTGGTACCCTATCCTCTCATCCACAAGGGGTCAAAGTTTTGGAGAAATGCAGCATGTTCCAGTGGTAAGTCATGCCTAAAATGAATTTGGAGGCTAAAAATAAATGGTTAAGGCACAATTCTTTCATTACAAGCAACTGATTGAGAAGGGGGTGACATTTGAAATGTTAGACCGAGGACCCATTTATAAATAGTTGAACACAAAATGTTGCACTATCTTTCATCTTTTGAATACTGACCAGGTTGGAAGTTTCCAGTGGTCACTTCTTATCCCATTGATGAATTGATTGTTAGAGAGTGTCCACTGACAGGTGGAGGACATGGTGGTTCAATGGTAAGCACTTATGTCTCAGTACCAATTACCTGGGGTCAATTTAACCTTGCGTGACTGTGTGGAGTTTTCATATTCTCCCCATGTCTGTGTTGGTTTCCTCTAGGTGCTCCGGCCTCATCCCACATCCAAAGGTGTGCAGCTAGGTGGATTAGCCATGGCAAATGCAGTGTTACATTGATAAGCTGGCTCTGGGTGGGATGCTCTTCAGAGGGTCGGTGTAGACTTGATAGGCTGAATGGGATTCAGTTGGGATTCTATCCTATTCTGTTCAGATGCACTAGTTCTCTTCTGTCAGCTTTGTCTGTGCAAGGGCGCCTCGTGCTTGCAGTAGTTGATCAATAAGCAACTGTTATGTTTTGAGAGTGTGGTCGATTTCTATGATTTAAATATTTTTCTCCACCTTCCTTCCTTCGTCCATCACCATTCTAATTTGTTAAAATCATAGAATAATTTCAGCACACAAGGCTGTTTGGTCTGACATGTCTGCTGGTCCTTCAAGGGATCAGTTCATCTAGTGGCGCCACCCCACTTTTCCCTGTAGTCCTCTACATTTTTCTTGATGGATAATGATCCAGTTCCCTCCTGAATCCTTTGATTGAATCGGGCTTCATTGATCTCTCAGGCATTCCAATCTACTCTATTCCTAACTACTTGCTGCATAAAAATATTTTTCCTCATTTCATCATCGTTTCTTTTGCCAGTGATTTAAAATCTGTGCACTTTGGTTTTTGAACTTTTCAGCAGTGGGAGTGGGTTCTCCTTATCTGCTCAGTCCAGAACCTTGATGACATTCCACAAAAGTCCAACTCTTTTACACAATTTGCCAGTTTTGTTAATGCAACAAAAGAGGCAGCCACTATATTGAAATGTGCCAGAACCACTATGTAGGACTGTAGTAAAATACATGTAATTACATGGCAGTAAATTCTTAAATTCGCAATTAACCCAGTTAAAATATGTGCGATATGCTGAATGTTACACGGGCTTGGAGGTAACATTATCTTCCCTCTATCTCTCTCTCCATAGCTTACTGAGCCTGTGTTCTCTGAAGAATTATGACCATGTGTTAAAGCTAACTGTCTCCACGTTGGACTATAGCCGTGATGGATTATCCAGAGTGATTTTGTCCAAAATCCTTACGTCAGGTACCGATGTAAGTAGATTAGAGTTATTGAATAAAACGAGTCTTAAAATTCACTTTCACTTGGTCTATGTGATTCTACATCTCTGATTTTGCATGTATGCTGATGTAGCAGGAATGTTGGATAGATGGCAACTGGCCTGCATTAAATTGTAGGTTCCATTTTTATAATGTAAGTTATTAGTAAAGTTTGAATCATCTTCTCTTTAGTTCGGTGTCATTTTCCAAACATCCTGTGCAATACCTGTAAGGATGGATGCCTTTTGACATCCCTTCATTGAATCATTGAACTCTGATGGGAAGGTCCTTGAAAGGCTAGATCATTCTATGAAGTGGGTTGCAGAAAGATTCACTGCCATAGTAAATAAGGCAGAAGTCTCAACCTTCTTATCTGGGTAAAGTTTAATGCAACTTCAGTCCCATATGAATGTGGGTAACTTGAAATTTCCTTCTGAAGTGGGCAAGAAAACCAGTAGTTTTATCAATGTCTTCAGTTTACGGTGTAGGTTTGCTCGCTGAGCTGTAGGTTTGATATCCAGACGTTTCATTACCTGGCGAGGTAACATCATCAGTGGCAACCTCCAAGTGAAGCGAAGCTGTTGTCTCCTGCTTTCTATTTATATGTTTGTCCTGGATGGGGTTCCTGGGGTTTGTGGTGATGTCATTTCCTGTTCGTTTTCTGAGGGGTTGATAGATGGCATCTAGATCTGTGTGTTTGTTTATGGCGTTGTGGTTGGAGTGCCAGGCCTCTAGGAATTCTCTGGCATGTCTTTGCTTAGCCTGTCCCAGGATAGATATGTTGTCTCAGTCGAAATGGTGGGTTTTATTTTCATCCGTGTCGGGCTACGAGGGGGAGAGGGTCATGTCTTCTTGTGGCCAGCTGGTGTTCGTGTATCCTGGTGGCTCTCTCCCCTCATAGCCATACACACAGATGGAAAATAAAACACCATTTCGACTAGGGCAACACATCTTTCCTGAGACAGGCTAAGCAAAGACATGCCAGAGAATTCCTCGAGGCCTTGCACTCCAACCACAACGCCATAAACAAACACACAGATCTAGATACCATCTATCAACCCCTCAGAAAACGAACAGGAAATGACATCACCACAAACCCCAGGAACCCCATCCAGGACAAACATATAAATAGAAAGCAGGAGACAACAGTTTTGCTTCACTTGGAGGTCGCCACTGATGATGTTACCTAGCCAGGTAATGAAACGTCTGGATATCAAACCTACAGCTCAGCGAGCAAACCTACACCCTAAACCTCAACCTGAGCTACAAACCTTCACATATTTTGCAATGTCTTCAGTGTTTTAAGAAGGTCACTCACTCCACCGTCTCCGAAAAGCTAGGGGTGGGCAATGAATCATGAAGTGAGTTGTAAAACATGAATGTATCTTTTATTCTAGTCTCTGGTGTAGACCTGAAATATTTGCTCTCCTAGAATACCACTTTTGCAATGAAGTCAGCAGGTCTCAACTGTCTTGGTTTCTGTTTGTTCTGTGCGGAGTTGACTAGATTAGATCAAAGAGACTTCCTGTTGCTTACCACAGTGTGGTCTGTTGACTGTTTTTCTGTAGAACTGCAGACTGTATGCAACAAAACATTTGCGGGTTTTACTACGGGCCAATGTGGAGTTCTTCAGCAACTGGGGCATAGAATTACTCGTGACGCAGCTGCATGATAAAAATAAAGCCATTTCTTCAGAAGCGCTCGATATCCTGGATGAAGCTTGTGAGGATAAGGTGAGACTCTGTGTGGAATAAATGTTTAAATCAGTCAAGGCTCAGATCTGTTATTTTATTCCTGTTTTGCTCACCAGTTTTGGGAAAATGAATTGATTACACACGCATCTGGTTATTTGGAGAATCACAACTCATGGTTCCATGTATTCTCACGTCAGCCCCAGTTGCAGTTTTCTTTCTCCCCATTGACCGATCCGATGAATTATGCAGTCCTTTGCGGATAAGATTCTTCCTATAGTTGCAAGGCCTTCATGGATTTGTGTCTTAAACCTCCATCCTGGCTAAGGTTTTCTAACAAAATCAGTGCAAATCTCTCTACCTTTAACATCTCATCACTCATACAGCATTTGGTTAGGACTTCAAACTAATTTCCACGCTCAAACCCTGAAGACCCAAGAGCTTGTCTGTTCTTTGGACAGGAGTCTCATCTCCAGCCAGTCAGTAATACAAAGCTGGGAAATAAATGCTGGCCGTGAATAATTTTTATTTGAAATGGTCTGTTCTTAGTGCTGTTTTGATGCATTTCTAATCTTCCAGGCTAATCTGCATGCACTGATCCAGATGAAACCAGCATTAGCCCACCTTGGAGACAAAGGCTTGCTGCTGCTACTTCGGTGAGTATTAGAACATAGAACATAGAACAATACAGCACAGAACAGGCCCTTCGGCCCACGATGTTGTGCCGCACTTCTAACCTAGATTAAGCACCCATCCATGTACCTATCCAAATGCCACTTAAAGGTCGCCAATGAATCTGACTCTACCACTCCCTCGGGCAGCGCATTCCATGCCCCCACCACTCTCTGGGTAAAGAACCCACCCCTGACATCTCCCCTATACCTTCCACCCTTCACCTTAAATTTATGTCCCCTTGTAACACACTGTTGTACCCGGGGAAAAAGTTTCTGACTGTCTACTCTATCTATTCCTCTGATCATCTTATAAACGCCAGTCATCTGGATCTCATCCATGCCCACAGCTTGCAACCTGAAATTTCAGCAAGGCACTAAAATGGTGGCCTGCCTGACCTGCACAATGAATAAAAACAAAATAATCGGCTTGCTCCTGTCTGCTGGAAAAACTTACATATTTACAAAAACCAAAACAGAAATTGCTAGAAAAATGCCACAGGTCTGGTTGCATCTGTGGAGAGAAAGCAGAGTTAATGTTTTCAGTCCAGTGACACTTCTGCAGAACTACGTATTTATAGACTTTGAGAAGCTAGAATATGGAATTGTTCCTTCATTCCTGGGTTAGAGGGATTTACTGTGTGATATCTTAGAAATGAAAAGTTAAAGATCACAAAGGGTTTACCCACTGTCATAACCATTATCGGATTGTGGTAAGTGTCCAGAAAAGCATCTAAGAAGGAATAGAAGATGGTTTTCTGGCTGAATTTTTTAACAAGCAGATTTGGAAACAAAGCTTTGGAACTGTGCTGAAGTGCCACCCTCTGAATGAAAGTTGCTTTTTCAGTGTGCACTTAGATATAATCGTTGTAGAGCAATCCTTCTCTCTTCTTTTTAACATGCAAGCTTTTTTGGCATATTTTCAAGCCCATTATGTCTCTGTAGAGCTGCCTTGTCATAATGAATATGTCTAGAATTGCTGGGATATAGTTCAAGTCTGCATGGTAGCATTTTCCCACTTGTTTAAAGAATCACTTTGTTCTTAACAAATATGTGTTTGGTTTGTTGAAAACCATGGTGAAGGTGTCTTGTTCCAGTTAGGAATAATGAAGAGAAACAAATTGCACAGTTTTTGAAATTAAATTAAAAATTTATGCCATGTTATGGCTCATGTAGCAATAAGGCTTGATTTTCAGAATACTCCACCTATCAGACTTATAACAGCTCTTTAAATTAATCAATTACACTATTCAATTTCTCCAGTTGCCCTCCATTCATCCATAGTTATTTTAGATCGTACAGTTTAGGAGTAGAACTAGACCATTCAGCCCTTCACATCGGTTTCACCATTCGATCCTGCCTGAATGTTTCTCAACACCATTCTCCCTGTAACCCTTGATCTCCTTACTAACTAAGAACCTATCTATCTCTGTCTCAAATATACTCAGTGATTCGGCCTCCACAGCCTTCTGCAGCAATGAGTTTCACACATTCAGCATCCTTGGGCTGATGCAGTTCTCCTCATCTCAGTTCTAAAGAGTCATCCCTTTTACTCGCAGCTTGTGCCCTCAGGTTCTAATCTATTGGAAAGATCTTCTCCACATCCAATGTATCCAGGCATCTCCATATTCTGTAAGATTCCGTTAGATCTTCTCCCTCATCTTTCTAAACTCCAATTGCAGACCCAGCATCCTCAACCGTTCCTCATATCTCAGATGCTTCATTCCTGAGATCATTCTTGTAACCGTCCTCTAGATCCCCCTCCAATGCCGGTGCATCTTCCTTAGATCGAGGATCTAAAGCTGTCCACAATTTTCCAATTGCAGTCTAACCAAAGCCTTAAACAGACTGTAGAACATTTCTGCCCTGTATCCTTGCCCTCTTGACATGAATGTTAATGTTACATTTGCCGCCTTAATTGCCAACTGATCCTGTCTCTCTCCCCTACTTTTATGTTTCTTCCTGCCCTTTCCCAGTATTCCAAGCTTTCTGTACTTATGTCATAGTCATACTGCACAGAAACAGGCCCTTTGGCCCAACTCATCCATGCTGACCAGCTTTCCTAAGCTGAAGTAGTCCCATTTTCCTGCATTTGGCTCGTATTCCCCTAAATCTTTCCTATCAAACCACCTGTCCAAATGTCTTTTAAGTGTAGTAATGGTACCTGCCTCTGTTATGGACTAGACCAGACCACTCAAAACCTTCTTAAGCAGGCAGCCCAGATCATAACTTTGAAATTTGTTTCAGTAATTGTATAGTGAAAATTACCCAGAGTAAGTTAGCGAGGTTGACTACCAGGTTTTAAAATAGACACAAGTTTATTCACAAAATTACAGAATGAAACACAAAGAATAGAATAAAGAACCCCTACAGAACTCAGTCTATCCAAACTAGACTTAATTATGCTGTTCCGAATATACACAACAGTCCCAATAAGCAAACCCCCTTTTTTTAAAAAAAAGTAAAAATGGAACAATTGCTTACAGATTGAAGTTAAAAGGGCAAAGGAGAGAGAGCGCGATCCTGTTTCCACACAGCTGAACTGCTAGCTAGTTCTGGACCAAACTGCTCAGCTCAAGAGCTGACCACTCCCTTTTCATTATACAGGTCACTTCTAAAACATGACACTTTGGCCTGATGTCTCATCTGTTTACATATACTGTCAACAAAATGGCCTCTCAATACCCTTTAACCTCTGTAACAAACCAGTCTAATTGGAAACAGGAGCTGGTTTACAACCCCTCTGAAAAAAACAAAGGACACAGTATCCTTGAGAAAAGGAACAGCTTTTAGAAAAAAAAGGGGCCAGCTTTGTGACACCTCTGCCACTCCCTCTGGCTGCTTGTTCCTTATACAGACCACCCTCTGTGTGGAAGAAGTTGTCCCTCAGATCCCTTTTTAAATATTTCCCCTCGCGGCTCAAAGCTATGCCCTTTAGCTTTGGACTCCCCTACCCTGGAGAAAAGACCTTGGCTATCCTTTACACTTGCGTGGACCCTTGGTTTCACTGGTTAGTTCCTCCACTAGAGGATGAAAGAAGCAAATGGAGAATTTGCTTCTCCCCTTCCCTCCTTGTTGGAAATGTTCATGTGGTACTTGTCAGCTGCTGAATTCATGGTTTTACAGATTGAGAAATGAAGAATGGAATATTACAAAAAGCAAGAAGGAGCTAGGGTCAAAGCTCTAACATGCTGTGAGATAAGGTCAAAGTTCCAACCTTGACTTTGACCTTGTTTTAACATGGATTAAAAGCTGTGAAATGTCCCAGCAGTGAATGGAATAGCAGAGGCCAAATCTACCTGGTCAGTTTGATGTGATACCTCATGTAAAACTCACATGTGGCCTAATGGTTCTCGCCTAACATCAGGAACTCCAAGCATGCTGGATGATGTTCCACTCATGATGATGGTAACCTGGTACACATCTATTATAGAGTCGTACAGCACAATAGCAGATCCTTTGCTCCAACGCATCCACGCTAAACATGTTTCCCAAACTAAACTAGTCCCACTTGCATGTGTTTTGCCCATGTCCCCCTCAACCTTTTCCTCTTCATGTACCTATCCAAAAGCCTTTTTAAATATTGTAACTGTATCTGCATCTATCTACCGGTTCCTCTGGCAATTCACTCCACATTAAAAACCATCACCTGTGTGGAAAAAGTTTCCCCAAGGGTCCTTTTAACATCTTGTCCTTCTCACCATAAACCTGTGCCCTCTAGTTTTGGACTCCCCTACCTTGGGGGGGGAAAAAGACATTGGCTACTCACCATATCTGTGCCCCTCATGGATGAAAACCTTTATAAAGTCATCCCTCAGCCTCCAGCACGTCAGGGCGAAAAGTCTGCGTCTGTTCAGCTTTTTGACACGGAGTTGTGTGGGGTGTTATTTCTAACATGCTTCTCAATCTCAAGGCTGGAGTAATCACAGAATTTTAAAGGTCACAAAAACATGGAAATGTAGTTCTTTCTCAATTCTACCACAGCTTTAAAATTGCTTTCTTGTTCTAGAACCTAAGATCATAAGACATAGTGGAAGTAAGGCCATTCAGCCCATCGAGTCCACTCTACCATTTAATCATGGCTGATGGACATTTCAACTTCACTTACCCACACACTCCCCATAGCCCTTAATTCCTTGAGCGATCAAGAATTTCTTAATCTCTATCTTGAAGACATTTAATGTCACGACCTCCACTGCACTCTGTGGCAATGAATTCCACAGGCCCACTACTCTCTGGCTGAAGAAATGTCTCCTTATTTCCGTAATGCATTTCTTCAGAGTACTAATTTCTGCTTTGATCTATTCCATTCATGAAATAACTGCATGCACAGGACTCTTCAAGTAGTTCACATTCATTAACAAGAAAGGACAAAGCAGCTACATGATACAAGTGTTAATATTGCATTGGTGTACACAGTTTTTGACCATGCACGAGTGTGCACGGACTTGTGTGAAAATTGCTGTACACTTAGAATGAAAACAAAGGCCCAGTGGTGTTTCTAAGTAGACGTAGCTTTTAATTCTCTTACTGTACCAATCCTGGTGTTTTGCCATGTTGCTGACTGGGTTTCTGATGGAAATTCTATTGTTCATTGTTTCAGCTTTTTGTCCATTCCAAAGGGGTTCCATTACCTGCATGAAAGAGGTTATGTTACCAAACAGTTGGAGAAATGGCAAAAGGTAAGTGTGATGTTAAAACAATGATCAAAATTTAAATTGGAAGTTTTTTTAATAAAGCTGTTGCACTTGAAGTTCAATAGTGTCTAGGACAAAAGCAACCGGCTTGATTGGCACACACTTAACACCTTCAACATTCGTCCTTTCCACTACTGGCACAATGTCAACAGTGTTTACCATCTACAAATGAATGTCTGAAGGCAAACCTGGTATTCTACCCCATGTACACAGGTTGCTGGGTCTGTTGTCTCTGGGACCCGACAGTTGCAGCATGCACAAGAGTCTTCTGATCTTGTGTTAATGTCATATCATCGTCTGGTATCTGCACTAAATGCAACTCAAGATCTTGTAGATTTCTTTCACCTCTTTTTTTCTTTCGTCAGTTTGCCTTATTCAGACTCCTTTGTATATGGTTTGCCCTTTTCCTTTTTTCTTTGGTAAGCCATACCCGCCACCAATTTAACAGCAAACTGTCCTAAAATTTTGAGTTTAAATTACTCTCCAGTAAGTCTCTGTTCAATTACTGACTGTCCATAGTCTTTGGATAAGGAAGATAAATCTCATCTCAGCCGTAAATATCTCACCTCTTATACTAGGACTATGATCCTCCATTCTAGATAGTCCTCAAACTCTTTTAGGAACCTTACATTTGAGTTTGATCATTCTGATGCATTAAACTCCATAGAAATTGACATTCTCCACAATGTTAGCTATTCGTTGTATCTCCTTACAACAAAAGCTGTTCATCAGCTGGGTAATGCATGGATCCAAGCAGCTAATAAAGTTTATATGAAAATTCTGAAATTCAACATGACACTGCTTTTACAATCCTGAGCTTAGTTGGCAAGTTTGTTTGACTGCAAATGTCCAGAACAACTAATTGAAAACTGAGCAAATAGGATTAAGTTTAACATTTAATAATATGTCCCAGTGTGTTTTAATGCAGTGCTCTATAAAATTCCCAGTACGTGTTTAGGTCTAAATATTTAGAGGATCAATAGTTTAGAGAGCAATGCACCAACATTGTATTTGCTTTTAGGAATACAACTTGAAATATGTAGATCTAATTGAAGAACAATTGAACGAGGCACTCACTACGTACCGCAAGCCAGCTGATGGTGAAAACTATGTTCGACGCAGTAACCAAAGGTGAGACTAGGAAAACTGGTATTAACTATTTAATAAATAAAAGATTCTTTTAAATTCCTAGTCACAGTGTTGATTTGTGTGAATCCCTTGTCAATGGTTGGAAACTTTCTTGCATTAATTTTATAGCTGAAAAGTAGCACTTTTTGAAATGACAGTGGTATTTGGAGGACCAGGGTCCAAATTGCTGGCATCACCGTTTTTATGAAGGGAAATCAAGAAGTCATGATTGAGTAATGTTCAGCTTGGATTTAAGACATTTTGTAGAAGGAAGAGAGGATTTGGAAAGGTGGAAGTTTAATGGTGGGACAAAAATGTAAACATCTATTGCAAACATGGGGATTATGATCCCAGAATGGCCTGCACACTGCTGAACAAACTATGGATAGTCCCATCAGTGTCAAATTTCACAGTGTAAAAGTTTGATTATTACTAGTACATTGGGACTACAGAGGAACCTTGATTATCTGAATATTGGATTATCGAAAGGAGATCTCTAGGTCCCGATAGAAATATTATGTCAAAGAACTGTTTCGACACTGATCGCATAATTTATTTACAGGTACAATGAGTAAAGACAAACTTGGCACACTGAAATGCTGCCGAGAGCGGTCCCATATAGTCCAGGCACCATCTTCAAATGACTGACATCCCGTCCCCCTGCACTTTCCCCTTTCCCTGGAGTTCTACACAGGGTGTACCCTAAACCCCCTTCCCCAGACAATCTGTACGAGGCAGAGATGGAACCTGTCAAAAAGTTGCAGTAAAAGATTGTGTGCATTTGTGTGTGTGCGCGCACTATTTGGAGACTTACCCCACAAAGGCTGTCTTACTGTTGGTGTAGAGTCTGTGGTGGGGGGGGGGGGGTGTTGGATGGATTTTGGGGGGTGGGGATGGATGGGGTGTATGTGTGTGTGGAGGTGGACGGGTTTGGGCATGAACGAACCGGGTTGGGTGTGGACAGGGGGGCAATGTTGGACTGGGTTGGGTTGGAGCGGCCGCGGGGGCCTGCGCGCAACGTGCTGCGGGCTAGTCTCCTGAACGGGGAGCAGACTTCACAGAAAACTCCAAGCCCCAGAACAAATCCAATTAACCGAATAATCAATTATCTGAACAAAATAGTGCCCACCCATCTTGTTCAGATAATCGAGGTTCCTCTGTGTTTGGATTATCTGCAGTGAAATCCAGTTGGGTTCTGTTTCCGCGTGTGAAATTGGTCAGTAACAATTTAGTGAAGAAGAGAATTTATCTGTGCAATGCCTACACGTTTCTTAGCACTCCATCTCTGATTCACAACAGAAGAGCATGGATATTGGAAAAAAAACAATGAATTATAGATACTGGAAATCAAAAGCAGAAATTGCTAGAAAACTTCAAGTCTGGCAGCATCTATGATGAGAAAGCAGAGTTAACTTTTCAGGTCCAGTGACCCTTCAGAACTCAATAATTCAGACATTGAAAATTTGGACCAGAATTAATGTTTGTAGCATATGTGTAACTACATGTAGATTTAGGCTAATAAATGTTTGCACTTAACTGATCAGGTAGCTTGCAACAGGATTAAAGAAATGTAATTATTGCAGAATCAATCTTCAGCCATTGCATGTAAGCAACATTTTTAGTCATCAACTTATTAAATGAAAGCCAGCTATGGTAGAAATAATTGGGACTGAATATAGTTACTACATTAGCCTTAACAGGTTATTAATTTCATTGCGGTGCATAAAAGCTCATCTAAGTGGTGCAGTGACAGCATTGGAAGTAATTTGTTGTATGTGAAGAGTTCTGCAATAGCCTGAAATTTGACAGAGAGCTATATAAAGGCAAGTTCTTCTGTTATCAGTCTTTGAAAACCAGACAGAAATCTAGAAATATGTTTGACAGTCCTAGATCTAACTTTGATTGAAGGGAATTTAGTTTTGACTGCTATGGTTTTATTCATGTACTTTATTTGTTTTTTGTTTCTAGGTTACAAAGACCCTATGTTTACTTGCCAATTCACCTTTATGGCCAGTTAGTTCATCATAAAACTGGCTGTTATTTGCTAGAAGCACAGGTGAGGAAGGTATTGCGCGTGTATAGTGCAGAATGATTTAGTACAGATGCAGTATACTTATGACTAAAGGTTGCAGTTTTGAAAACCAGATGCAGAGGTCTGAAACTATAACTTTTTTCCCCTTTATGTAGAGATACCAGTATTTTCTTTTTTAATTTCAGATGCAATCAGGGTTTGTGTGTCAAAGGCAGATATAGAGATTTGGGAAGAGTTCTATTCTGCATCTAATCCTGCCCTAGAATGGGGACAGTTTAGAGGAAGTTTTATTTTGTATCTAATTCTGTGCTGGAAGTGTTTGATGGGCTAAGAAGTGATTCTTGAGAATGTTGGTGGTTTTTATTTACAGAGCATCGTTCCAGACCTGAGCTACACTGTGCGTTCACCAGTACTGGATAAATGGGATGGCATAAAGCAGCTGAAAGCAGCACTCTGGGCCTTGGTACAATTGTTTTCTTTTCCAATTTCTAGCCTTTGTTTATAGCTGTTTTCTTTTCCTAGCTGCTGTAGTAAATGCACTAATATCCCTACAAGCTTTCACACAAGAGATCATAAGCAAGTGTCCTCACTTGAAACTGCACATCACAGCCTAGTGGTTATCCTGAGTACTGGAGTTAATTCTAACGCACATGCAATCGCTGCTTACACTTGACAGAATGGGTTCAGTCCTGGGTCCTTTTTGGTTTGTGTGGCTCACTAAATAAACCGTCTGAGCCAACTTGGGATATAATATTGCTGACAAAAATAACTTAACCCCTGAAATAGAGTAACAAGAGAATTGCAACATGCATTTTGAGATCAGCTACACATTCCTCTTCTTGCTCCTATTTGCCTTTTAAAGGCTTCATCTTAGTGGACACTTGATAAGAGGTGACATAATGTAGATAGCACAGATGTGAGCAACGTTGGCTGGGTCAGCATTTATTGGCCACCTTTAATTGCCCTTTAGAAAATAGTGGTGAGCTACCTCCTTGAACCACTGCAGTTTGCTTTGGTGTAGGTACACCTGTAATTCCATTAGGGAAGGATTGAGCAATAGTCAAGGAAGGATGATATATTTCCAAGTCAAGATGGTGAAAGACTTGGAGGGAAAATTGCAGGTAGTGGTGTTCCCATGTATTTCCTGCGCTGCTCCTAACCCAAGTAAAAATTAGCAAATGTGCGGGAGTTAGAATAAATTAATCAGTGCATCATTGGTTATTGCAGCAAATGAAAGGGTTATGATTTATACAAAACCTCTATATTGATCAATCCTCTAGCATTCACAATAAAATGAATGAATTAGTCGCCCAACTAGGTTTGAATGGATGTGATATCATAGGGATTAGGAAGACATAGCTGCACCATGGCCAGGAATGGGATCCAAATATCCAGGGGCTTTCACTTTTTAGGAAGGATAGCCAAAAAGAAAAAGGAGGTGGTGTAGCACGGCTGATTTAAAAAGGAAATTAATGTGTGTGTGAGGAAGGACATTAGTTCTGAGAAAGTAGAATCTGTAGGAGTTTGAGCTTAGAAACACTGGCAAAATATAATAGTTTCAGTTGTATTTACCAAACTGTAGTAGTAATGTTGGGTAAGGCACTAAAAAGGAAATTATAAATGCAAGTTATAAAGGTACCGTTGTAATTATGGGTAACTTCAATCTACATATAGATTGGGTGATTCAAGTCAGTAGCAATACCATAGAGGAGGTATTATTGGAATATTTATATGCTAGTTTTATGAATCATGTATTGAGGAAACAAATAGATAAAATGCCATCCTTGATTCTGTATTATGTAACAAGAAAGGAATGATTGACCATCTATTTGTGCGTGCGCTCTTAAGGAAGTGTGATTGCTATGGAATAGAATTCTTAATTATGGAGAGGGACTAGTTGTCTCTGAGACTATGCTCGTAAATTCATAATAGTGTGGTACTGGAAAAGCTCAGCCAGTCAGGCAGCATCCAAGGAGCAGGCGATTCGATGTTTCGGGCATAAGCCCTTCATCAGGAATGAGGCTTGTGGGTCGGGGCTGAGAGATAAATGGGAAGGGGTTGGGGTTGGGGGAAGATAGCTGGGAAAGCAATAGGTGGATAAAGGTGAGGGAGAAGGTCCAAGGGGGAAGTGATGTAAGGGAAATTGTGATGGTCTGAGGCCTGAGCTACCTATGATAAATTGGGATTATTCTTGAAAGGGATGATAGTTGATAGGTGATGGCAAATATTTAAAGAGTGGGTGGAAGAACTGCAAAATGCCAGTCTGACCTAAAAATAAAATGTGGTCATACCATAGCTAACAAGGGAAATAGTATCAAATTCAAGGAAGAGGCATACAAATTGGCCAAAAAAAGTGACGTCCCTGAAGATTGGGAACAATTTATAATCTGGCAAATGGAGAAAAAGAAACTGATTATGAGGGAGGAAATAGAATGAGAGTAAGTTTGCAAGAAGCATTCAAACTGATAATAAAATCTCTTTTACAGGTATATAGAGTCATACAGCACAGAAACAGCCCATTCAGTCCAACTCGTTCATGCCAACCAAGTTTCCCAAACTAAACTATTGCCACTTGCCTCATATCCCACTAAATCTTTCCTATTCAAGTTCCTATCCAAATGTCTTTTAAATGTGGTAATTTTACCTGCACCTACCACTTCCTCTGGCAGTTCATTCCACATCTCACCCTCTGGAGAAATTGTTCCTCAGGCCCCTTTTAAAATGTTTCTCCTCTCACCTAAAAAGTATGCACTGGACAGCAAAAGTTTCTGTGTGGACAATTTTATTTAATCCAGATATTTTCTTCAGTTACAATAATAATAAACTTAAATATGCAATTAGTTTTTCTTGGGGAAAATAGCTAGCAGGATAGAACATAACTTGGTAACACTCCGTAGCGTGGTCAATCCATTATAAAAGTTTATAGGAACACGCATCAAGAAGCCAAACTAATGCAGAATGAAAAATTATTATATCTGTTGCATACAAAATTTCCACACTCGACTGAATCACAAGATCATTGACTTGTTCATTTTCTTGGCAGGTTAATTCCATTACTCAGTTTCCCAAAATAAAAAAAAAATTTCCTTTTCAAGATTTTAAGTGTAATTTTTGACCTATTGAGCTAGCTATGACGGGCGGCACGGTGGCACAGTGGTTAGCACTGCTGCCTCACAGCACCAGAGACCCGGGTTCAATTCCTGCCTCAGGCGACTGACTGTGTGGAGTTTGCACATTCTCCCCGTGTCTGCGTGGGTTTCCTCCGGGTGCTCCGGTTTCCTCCCACAATCCAAAGATGTGCAGGTCAAGTGAATTGGCCATCCTAAATTGTCCGTAGTGTAGGTAAGGGGTAGGGGTATGGGTGGGTTGCACTTCGGTGGGGCGGTGTGGACTTGTTGGGCCGAAGGGCCTGTTTCCACACTGTAAGTAATCTAATCTAATCTAATCTAATCTAATGACGAGAAAAAGATTAGTAAAGGTGAATATAGGTTCCCTATAGTCAGAAATATGGTAATTTATAATCGACAACCAAGGGATGGCAGGCTAATCCAATGCATACATTAGTTACGTCTTCACAAGCAAGACAAAATATAGGGAGCAGAGGTCCTAATGGAAAGGAGAAATTGGAAGAAATTAATAGGGAAAAGGTGTTGGAGAAACTAAAGGGATTAAAGGCAGATAAATCCCTGTGGCCAGAATACTTAGTGGCCCTAGAAATAGCAGGTAGTCATCTTTGAAACTTTTATAGACTCTGGAAAAGTTTTCTATGGAGGGTAGCTGACGTAACCCCAATATTTAAGAAGGGAGTCGGAGAAAACAGTGAATTATAGACTGGTTAGCTTGATATTGGTAGTGGGAAAAGTGCTGTAGTCCATTATAAAAGATGTAATAGCAGAACACTTGGAAGAGAGTGACAAGATCAGAATCAGCATGGATTTATGAAGGGCATATTATGCTTGATACATCCTCAAAACATTCTAGCAAAACATTAACGAGCACAGTGAATAAAGTAGATATGGTTTTCTTGGACTTTCAGAAGACTTTTGACCATGTCCCACATAAGAGATTAGCATGTAAAATTAAAGTGCACGGATTTGAAAGTTTCTGTGCTAAATGGATTGAGAACTGACTGATAGGAAACCAAAAGTAGGAATAAACTGTCTGGATCTAAGTGGCAGGCAATGACTGCTTGAAACCCAACTGTGACTAATTCCTGGGAAGGTGGGACTGACAAATAGAACATAGAAGAATACAGCGCAGTACAGGCCCTTCGACCCTCGATGTTGCGCCGATCAAAGCCCACCTAACCTACACTAACCCACTATCCTCCATATACCTATCCAATGCCTGCTTAAATACCCATAAAGAGGGAGAGTCCACCACTGCTACTGGCAGGGCATTCCATGAACTTACGACTCGCTGAGTGAAGAACCTACCCCTAACATCAGTCCTATATCTACCCCCCGTTAATTTAAAGCTATGCCCCCTTGTAATAGCTGACTCCATACGTGGAAAAAGGTTCTCACTGTCAACCCTATCTAACCCCCTAATCATCTTGTACACCTCTATCAAGTCACCCCTAAACCTTCTTTTCTCCAATGAAAACAACCCCAAGTGCCTCAGCCTTTCCTCATAGGATCTTCCTACCATACCAGGCAACATCCTGGTAAACTTCCTCTGCACCCGTTCCAGTGCCTCCACATCCTTCCTATAGTATGGCGACCAAAACTGCACACAATATTCCAGATGCGGCCGCACCAGAGTCTTATACAACTGCAGCATGACCTCAGGACTCCGGAACTCAGTTCCTCTACCAATAAAAGCCAGTACGCCATATGCCTTCTTCACTGCACTATTTACCTGGGTGGCAATAGGGAGAGACTGGATTGTTTGGGACTATAGTCACTGGAGTTTATAACAAAGAGAGGGGATCTCATAGAAACCTATATAGTTCTAACAGAATTAGACAGGGTAGATGCAAGAAGGATGTTCCTGATGAGCAAAGTGTCCAGAACCAGGGATCGCAGTCTAAGGGTAAAAGGAGTAGGCCTTTTTAGGCAGAGATGAGGAGAAATTTCTCCATACAGAGATTATACAGAGATTATTGAGACTGTGGAATTCTCTGCCACATGAAAAGAATATAGGGAGATAACAGGATTACAGTACTGAGTTGGATAATCAGCTGTGGTCATACTGAATGGCAGTTTTGGCCCGAAGTGTTGAATGGCCTACTCGTGCTTCTCTGTCCCTCCAACACCCTATCCACTGTGTTGACAATGAGATCTTTGCTCAGCAAATACTTTTTGCTGCATGTTGCCATGATGATGACATTTAACTGTAAATTCCGGCCCCTGCACACTCTGTTGCTCTAATTCCTGATTTTCATCAACCCTCATTCTTTCTGCAGTATGAGAAGAGGAAATCATTGGACGTAAATGACATAAATCTTTGGAATTTTCTAGCCCACAAAGCAGTGAAGTCAGCCTCATTTGAATCTATTTATTCAAGGCTGAGTTAGCCAGATTTTTCATCAGTAATGGAGTTGAGAGTTATAACAATGGGAAGCATACAATTGGAATTGAGACAACAATTAGATTAGCATTGTGTTTATTGATGGGCAGAGCAAACCCAGTGGCTATTCCTATTTCATAAATCTTAATTTCTTGTCAATCTAGCATTCATTCCAGCTCAGTTCTGTGAAACCATATCTCTATACACTTTTTGATGCACTGCATTTTCCACACTCATCCGTTTGGAATTCAGGTACAGAAAACCCAGTTGCATCACAGCCATTTTACACTTGGTAGGGTACTAATTGTCTCAGGATGGGACACCTTAAAGAACTCTCAGCCCATCTGTAGTTCCAGCAATGTGTCCCCACTACCAGGGCTGCAGCCAGTCTACCATGGTGAAGAGATAATTGAGGCCAGACTGAAGATACGTCTGGTGTATTGGCGCCAGAGCCCAGTGAAGGGAGTGAGGAATGGGTTTAAGAGCCAGGGGAAGTGTTCTGACCCTGAGGGCAGATCTTGGCTCTGATTGGCACAGTGATCGCCAAAGAAAGTTTGCAGCCTACCAGGCTCAAACCCAGCTTGTAAAAACTGCCATGGAGTTTGTCTGGAATGCCCCCATCATGGGAGAAATAGCAGCAAGTTGGTGGCATAGTGCTAATGTCACTGAACTAGTAATCCAGAACACCACACTAATACTCTAGGGGCATGGGTTCTCTGCTCTAGTGACACTGTTGCAGATGGGGAATTCAAATTCATTAAAAGTCTGAAATAAAAAGCCATCTCCCTCGCAACCATGTAATCACTGCCAGTTGTTGTAAATATTAATTTGATTCATAGTCCTTTAGGGAGAGCGGTCTGCCACCCCAATCTGAACTGACCTACATGTGAATCCAGACCCACAGCAATATGGTTAACTCTTCACATACTGCTGCGCAAAACATTGTGACCCTGGCAATGACTGCAACATCCCAAGAATCTTTTTTAGAATGAGACCAGCTGGGATCAAGCAAAAAAAGCTGCAAAAGCACTCCCTGACCTGGCTGTCAAACAGCAGCAAGGAAGTGTAACATACAGCCCTACACTACCGTTATCTTCAAAACCTGCTCCAAACCCATCTGTTTAACAGTGCTTACAATTGCCATGTTCCCTTTCTGATTCTTGCTTTTTGCTTTTCTTTCTGCATAAGTGATGCAAGACATTGGTTAGTAAGAGGCTTCTAACCTGAATGTGATGTGCATTTCAGGGTAACATTGGCTCGTCAAATTGGGGATTGAATTTGCTTCAGGAGGAGAACGTCATCCCAGATGTTATAGCCCTGGCCCACACTTGTGAAATTCTCTCTGTTAGAGGGTAAGTAGTAAATATCATGGAATGCGCCACCCATTTGTCCCATTGGGCAGATGCAACATGGGTTTGTGAAAGGCCGGTCGTGCTTAATTAATTGTTTGGGATTCTATAAAGACATTACGAATATGGTGGACAACGGGGACCCAGTAGATGTGGTGTATCTAGATTTCCAAAAGGCATTCCACAAGGTGCTGCACCAAAGGCTGCTGAACAAAATAAAGATGCATGGTGTTACAGGCAATGTATTAGCATATTGCTTTAGAGGATTGCTTTACCAACTAGAAACAAAGAGTGAGGATAAGTGAGTGCTGCTCTGTTTGAAAATCAGTGACTAGTGGTGTGCCTCAGGGATCAGTGTTAGGACCGCAATTATTCACAATTTACAGAGATGATTTGGAGCTGGGGGTGACATGTAGTGTGTAGAAGTTTGTGGACAACATTTAGATGAGTGGCAGAGCAAAGTGTGCAGAGGACTGTGAAAATTTGCAAAGGGGCATAGATAGTTAAGTAAGTGGGCAAAGATTTGGCACATAAAATACAATGTTAATAAATGCAAAGTCATCCGTTTTGGTAGGAATAACAGTAAAAAGGACTATTACTTGAATGATAAGAAATTGCAGCACGCTGCTATGCAGAGGGATTCTGGGTCTCCTTGTGCATGAGTCACAGAAGGTTGGACACAGGTACAACGAATAATTAAGAAGGCAAATGGAATTTTGTCCTTCATTGCAAAAGGGATTGAATTTAAAGGCAGAGGGGTTATGTTGCAGCTGTGCTGGTGAGGCCACACCTGGAGTACTACTAGCAGTTTTGGTCTCCTTACTTGAGAAAGAATGTACTGGCACTAGAGGGGGAGCAGAGGAGGTTCACTAGGTTGATTTCAGAGTTGAGACTGAGTAAACTGGAATTATATTCATTGGAATTTAGAAGAATGAAGGAGGAGGAATCTTAACAAAGTATATAAATTATGAAGGGAATAGGTAAGATAGAGGTAGGGAGGATGTTTCCACTGGCGAGTGAAACTAGGACAAGATGGCATAGCCTCAAAATTAGGGGGAGCAGATTTAGGACCGAATTGAGAAGGAACTTCTTCACCTAGTGGGTTGTGAATCTATGGAATACCCCACTCAGTGAAGTGGTTGAGGCTTCCTCAGTAGATGTTTTCCAAGCTAAGATAAATAATTTTTTGAACAGTAAAGGAATTAAGGGTTGTGGTGAGGTGTGGAGCTGAGGCCATGAAAAGGTCAGCCATAATCATCTTATATGGCAGAGCAAGCACGAAGGCCTAGATGGCCTACTCTTGCTCCTCACTCTTATGTGGATCTAAATGAGCACATGATAGTCTCTCTCAGTGCCCTGAATGCCTCAGTAACAAACTTTCCCTCATCAGAATTCATTGCAGATTATTGAAGTTTGCTGTATTCGTTGAATATATAGACTGTACTTATTGCTTTCTGATATTTTGCTAATGTTTAAGATAAATAACTTTCCCTGATGATGAGTCCCAAGTATTTGTTGTCTTAATAAAGTATCTGAATACTTCAAAGGGCTTAGTTTTTCATCTCACTTCCAGGTACCAGGATCCCTCTTTTGTTGCGCACACATAAGTAAGACCTGGGTAACATTCACGTTTGGACTGATAGTGGCACGTTCGCAGCACACAAGTTCCAGGACTGTATAAACATTTTGGTTACACAAGCAGGTCAGAAGCTAGGAATGCTTGCTAGTAATTCACCTCCTGATACCTTAGAGCCTGTTCATCATTGACAAGGCACAAGTCAGGACTGTGATGAATACTCCCGCTTTCCTGGATGGGTGCAGCTCCAACAACACTTTAGTTTGATACCATCAGAATAGAGCAGCCTGTTTGGTTGGCATCCCCTCCACTACCTTCAACATTTACTTCTATCACCAGCATCAGCAATGTATAGCATCTACACGATTACCTGAGTTACTCACCGAGGCTTTTTTTCATAACACCTTCCAAACCTGCAACATCAAGGCATGGAGCCCCACCTGCAAGTTTATCTAAGTCCCACTCCATCTCACTGTTCTTTCACTGTAACTAGTTCAGTCTCCTGGAACGCCCTACCTAACAGCACTGCAGGTATGCCTACACCAAAAGTAACAAGCCATTTTCAGCATGATATCTTGGCAGTAGCACCGTACAAACATAGTAACTGATGTTTCAGTTAGAAAAGCTGCTGCGTTTGTCAGTTCTGCGTTGTGTTTTAAGGCTTTGATACTTGATCTTTGTTAATGGTGCTGCTGTTACAGTTACCATATAGCAATGTGCAACATGTTTATACTGATCCCAACCATTGGGCACTACATAACTGCACCGGAAAAGAGATGCACGGAAGAGGCAGTGAGCTTGTGTTGTTGGTATAAGTACTGCAGTAAATATAAGTGTTTGAAAAATGTAAGCTGAGGTCAGCATGGTTTTGTGAAAATTATGTCATTGCTAGTTATGTTAAAAATCTCAACACCAGCTTAGAGTTCAACAGGTTTATTTGGAAGTACAGTTGTTTTTTTGGAATTTTGAACACTACTCCTTTCTCAGGAGGCTAGTGGGGCAGGATCATAGGGCACAGAACTTATACTGAAATATCAAAGTGTCATACAGATGATGCGATGTATTGAACAAATCTTGATAGCTATTAAGTCTTTAATCACTTAGAACAGGTTGCAGGTTTTGCATCATTAATATGTAAATCCCAGAACAACTATCAAGTCACATTTCTGAGCTAACTTGAGGTTTTAAAAAAGTGACATCTCAGTTCAAACAATGCATTTAAGGTGTGGGATTAAAGGCTATCTGTATCCCAATCTTGAGTCAGACCGATTCTATTTCCAAAGTAGGAATTTATAAGATGTCACATAGACTGACTGCCTACAGATTGTGCATATTTTGAACAAGATGGAATGTATCTACAAATGCAGATTCACCCCATAGACTTGTATGTGTGTCTGTGTGCATGAGTGAGACACCTTTTGGTCTTTAACCTGATGTGTGATTTTTTAACTTTGTCCACCCTAGTCCAACCCCAGCATCTCCACATCATTGGTAATTATCCTAGAAACATACTTTCACAATCGGTGAAGTAATGGATAGAAGTGAATGTCCCTCTGAATTATTTTCTCCACTAACAGGTCTGATAATCATTCTGAATCTTATTCTCCAGTAAAAATCCTAATAAAATGGCCATATAACCTCTTCATTTGTCCTTGAAAAATGGATTTAAGGGTGCCTTTTATTTCCACTGATCTGTGTTCCTTTTTCTGTTCCCACAGGACGTGTCTGTACGTACTGGGTCTCTTGGCAAAAACAAAGCAGGGGTGTGATATCCTGAAAAACCATGGTTGGGATTCAGTCAGGCACAGCCGCTTGCAGCCCTGGCCTGTGGCTCCTGATGACATGGAGCAGCTGTACAATGAGCTGTCCTCAATCCCTAGTACACTGAGCCTCAATTCTGAATCTACCAGTTCCAGGCATAACAGCGAAAGTGAGTCAGTGCCTCAGAGTGAGTATCATATGAAATGGGACTTGCCTAAGTGCTCTCAGCATAATGAAGTTATCTTACCTTCAGCATGGATTTCTGAGTGAAATGTGCAGTGTTTGCTGGCTGGTTGCTTAATTCCTAATCATACAATGTTTGCGTTCCTCTCTCCTCTCTCCTGACTACCACCTGATGAAGGAGCAGCACTCCAAAAGCTAGTGTGCTTCCAATTAAACCTGTTGGGACTATAACCTGGGGTTGTGATTTTTAACTTTGTCCACCCCAGTCCAACACCGGCATCTTCAAATCATCTCTCCTGGGAGTGTTGATCTCTGCTGGGGGAGGCTTGGCAACTGTATGTATAAGGCTCAACTACCCAATTGAACTTGAGCCTAAAAATCTAGAGTAACTCACATTATAAAATAGAGACATCACTTGGCAATTTCATACTAATCATCAGAAATAGAGCTGGCTCCTGTAGCCAAAGAGATCAGAAGATGCTAAGGGGAAGCAGCATTTTTTAAAATCTTCTGTGGGATGTGGCTGTGCTGGCATTTGTTGTCAGCCTGAACTGGCCCTTGAACTGAATGGTTTGCTCAATCATTTCAGAGAAAACAGTGAAGAGCGGGCCATTTCACTAAGAGTCACACGTAGGTCAGAGAGATGAGGGTACCACATTTTCTTCCTTACAGGACGTTAGTGGACTGGATGGGTTTTTACAAATATTCGTAATAGTTTCATGGTCACTATCACAGAGGCTAGACCTCATAATCTACCAACTCAATGCCATTGCAAATGGTAGAGAGGGGCAGTGCTTTCTGCAGTAAGTTCTGGCAGAGGTAGATTGAAGCCAAGTTCCGAAATGTTAAACGCTCTGTCTTGAGGTGGCTGCAACAATCAGTTGCAATTTGTCCTGTTTCAGCTTTAATAATCTCAATTGGGCAAGATTCCATAGAACTCCTTACATCACATATATAAGTTAATGGATGTGCTGTGGGCTTCTTTGTGTTACAGGCATGTTTATTATGGAAGATGATCGCTATGGCAGCAGCACAACCAGCACTTTTTTCCTAGATATCACTGAGGAGGGTGATCAGTCTTTGGAAAAGCCCAAATCAGCTAAAGAGAAGGAACGAAGCCCCTTGAGCATCCTCAGCTCTTCTAGATTTGTTACTCGGCGCTTCTTCAATAATCTGACTTCACTACCTAGCAAGAAACTGCGCAGTGGCAGCGATTCCAAGTCCAGCAAGGCAGCAGCAGATGCGAAGCAGGTTCAGCGGCGCATTCGTGCTGTCACTGAACCAGCCAACAGCACTGAGTATTTGCACACTGAGGTGTTTACCAGCATCTTCAATGGTAACCGATTGCACAAGAGCCACACACTGAGTTTGGAGACCTCCTTTGTTGGGAGTAGGGATCATGGCAACAGAGGAAGCTCACAGAGCATCTCTGAGTCTGAACTAAAGCGCCCAAAATCTATGTTGGGAGATAATCACCAGGAACAGATCATAAAGGATCGGTCTATGGGTGACAGCACGACTGGCACACAGTTCAAAAGCCGCAGCCAGAGCTTTAACACTGATACAACGACGAGTGGCATTAGCTCTATGAGTTCTGTCAGTTCAAGTCCATCTGGTGAAACAGTCCGCCTGGACCCTGCCAATGCTGACACAGACTGTGGCAGCCTGAATACAATAGTCAGTGCACGGACAGTGAAGACCAATGTCTCCCTTACTCCCCAGTCAAATCACCTACCTCTGTCCAAGTCAAACTCTGTGTCACTGGTCCCTCTGGGGTCATCTCACACGCTCCCCCGAAGGGCGCAATCACTGAAAGCACCTTCAGTTACTACCATAAAAAGCCTGACCGATTACAACTTTAGTTATACAAGCCCACGTGATGCATTTGGGTATGCCACACTGAAAAGACTACAGCAGCAGAGGATGCATTCATCACTGTCACACTCTGAAGCCCTCGCATCTCCAGCAAAAGATGTGCTGTTCACAGACACAATTACCATGAAGACTGGCAGCCTGGATTCACGGTTGACACCAAGAAGGTAATAAACCATCCTTCTGTTATATATTGAATAATACCATATGTTCAGAAAGGAGGATTTCTAAGCAGTGCACAAGAACATGATCTTTCAATGACACGCCTGGCCCGAATTGACAATTCTGGGATATCTGAAAAGGTTGGAAAATCTGTTGGAATTCTGTGAAGATGTAATTAATAGAGTTGACAAGGGGGAGCCAGTCAATAAGGTATCTTTGGACTTTTTCTGAAAGCGTTTGACCAAGTTTCACATCAGAGTATTGTGCAAGATTAAAATGCTTAGGTTTGGTGGTAGTGTATTGAGATGGATGGAAAACTGGTTGGCAGAGAGGAAATAAAGTGTCGGAATTAATGGGTCTTTTTCAACTGGTAACTAGTGGGGTATCACAGGGATCCGTGCTGGAACCCCAGCTATTCACTATATAGATTAATGATTTGGATGAAGGAACAAAATGTAACATCTCAAAGTTTGCAGATGATACCAAGTTGGGTGGGAGGGTGAACTGTGACGAGGATGCACAGATCCTTCAGCATGATCTGGACAGGTTGGGTGAGTAGGCACATCAATGGCAGATGCAGTATAGTTTGGATAAATGTGAGGATATTCACTTTGGAAGCAAAAACAAGGCAGACTACTACTCGAATGGCTGTAAATTGGGAGAGGGCAGTGTGCAGTGGGACCTGGGTGTCCTTGTGCAGCAGGCGGTAAAGAAGGCAAATGAAATGTTGGCCTTGATTGCGAGAGGTTTCGAGTACAGGAGCAGGGATGTGTCGTTGCTGTTATACAGGGCCTTGGTGAGGCCACACCTAGAATATTGTGGGCAGTTCTGGTCTCCTTTTCTGAGGAAGGATACTCTTGGTCTTGGGAGTGCAGTGAAGGTTTCCCAAGCTGATTCCAGGGATGGTGGGACTGACGTAAGAGGAGAGATTGACAAGGTTAGAATTGTTTTTGCTGGGGTTCAGACAAATGAGGGGGGAGTCTCAGAGACTTATAAAATTCTAACAGGACTAGACAGGGTAAATGCAAGCAGGATGTTCATGGGGGGTGTGTCCTGAACCAGGGGTCACAGTCTGAGGATTCTGGGTAGGCCACTTAGGAAGGAGATAAGATGTTTCTTCACCCGAAGAATGGTGAGCCTGTGGAATTCATTACCACAGGAAGTATTTGATGCCAAAACATTGAACATATTCAACAGGCAGCTAGATATAGCACTTGGGGCAAATGGGGTCAGAGGTTATGGGGAGAAAGCGGGATTAGACCAATGAGTTGGATGATCAGCCATGGTCGTGATGAATGACAGAGCAGCTTCAAGCCCGAATGGCCTCTTTGTGTTCCTATTTTCTATGTTGTGACTGCAGCAACTTGTTCAGTACCTTTTAATATCATTCAAACTTCACTTCCTAGGAATCTTAAAGCAGAACGTATGATACCAAATCACATAGGGAGTCATTGGTTCATGTTATGATCCTGGCTGATGTACTGGACAAGTAAGGTCTCAGGCTAAAATGTGTTGATAGATCAGTTTTGTTTTGGTTTTAATAGTGTGGTTCTTTCAGGTGCTACAGGTTCAGCTTTAACAATGAAACCGAAGTTTCCATAGGAATTAGGAGTGGTAATAGGCATTTCAGCCTTTCGAGACCGCTCCACCATTGAACATGATCATGGCTGATCTTATCCTGGTCTCAACTCCACTTTCCTGCCTGCTCCCCATAGCCCTTTTATCTCGCTTTTCATCAAAAACATACCTACCTCTTTCTTGAATCTGTTGATTGATTATGCCTCCACTGTATCTGGCAGAGAGTTCCATAGATCTACAACCCTTTGAGAGAAGTAGGATCAAAACTGCAAGGAGGAGAAACTATCTCCTCTCATTCTGTCTATTCCCTCTGTTTGAAACTGTCCCACATCCACCTTATCAATCCTTTTTAGCATTTTATATACCTCAATCAGATGTCCCCTCATTTGTCTGAAATCAAGCTATTCAACAGCTCTTTGTGCTTTCATCCCTGGAATTAACCTTGTGAACTACCTCCAGTGCTAATATATCCTTCCTCAAATAACATGGAGGTGTCCATGTCAGACTGGGGTAGACAGGTTTATTTGGACCTGATGAAGCTAGCTACCTGACAAAGGAAGAGCACTCCAAAAGCTTGTTCTTCCAAATAAACATGTTGGAATTTAACCTGTTGTGTGATTTTTAACTTACTCAAATATGGAGATCAAAATTGGGCACATTATCCTGATGTGGTCTCATATAATTATGAACAAAACTTTTATTGCAAGAGGACTGGATTACATATATGCCTGGATTCCATTTGCTTTATTATTAGCTGCACCTGCGTACCTACTTTCTACAATTCATGCATAAGGAGATCTAAATCCCTCTGCATTGATGCATTTTGAATGTGCTTCCCATTTAAATAATAAGTTGCCCTTTTATTTTTCTGGCCAAAATGAACAACCTTGCATTTATCCCCATTAAACTCCAGCTGCCAGATTCCGGCCCATTTTCTTGGCCTATCAATATCATAGATTCCTTACAGTGTGGAAGCAGGCTTACCAAGTCCACAGTGACCGTTTGAAGAACATTCCACCCAGACCCACCCCATCATTGTGACCTTGCATTTCTCATGGCTAATCCACCTAATGTGCACATCCCTAGCCACTACATGGGCAATCCACCTCTCTAGGAGGACACCCACACAGACACAGGGAGAATGTGTGAACTCCATACAGTCGGCTTACGGTGGAATTGAACCCAGGTTCCTGGTGCTGTGAGGCAGCAGTGCAATGTTCATCTGTGAACTCTTTATCTCCTCTTCACTGCCTGCTTTCCTCCCTATTTTAATATTGTACGTGAATTTTGCTATGTTACATTCTGTCCCTGCTTGCAGATCATTTGTATAAATTATAAGTAATTAAGGTCTGAGAACTAAACCCTGCGCATCCCACGAGCTACAATTTGCCATCCAGAGAATGAACCATTTAACTCTGCTTTTTTATCAAACTGGATTAGTGGTGCTGTAAGAGCACAGCAGTTCAGGCAGCATCCAACGAGCAGCGAAATCAACGTTTCGGGCAAAAGCCCTTCATCAGGAATAAAGGCAGTGAGCCTGCAGCATGGAGAGATAAGCTAGAGGAGGGTGGGGGTGGGGAGAGAGTAGCATAGAGTACAATGGGTGAGTGGGGGAGGAGATGAAGGTGATAGGTCAAAGAGAAGAGGGTGGAGTGGATAGGTGGAAAAGAAGATAGGCAGGTCGGACAAGTCAAGGAGACAGTAAGTGAGCTGGAAGTTTGAAACTAGGATAAGGTGGGGGAAGGGGAAATGAGGAAGCTGTTGAAGTCCACATTGATGCCCTGGGGTTGAAGTGTTCCGAGGCGGAAGATGAGGCGTTCTTCCTCCAGGCGTCTGGTGGTGAGGGAGCGGCGGTGAAGGAGGCCCAGGACCTCCATGTCCTCGGCAGAGTGGGAGGGGGAGTTGAAATGTTGGGCCACGGGGCGGTTTGGTTGATTGGTGCGGGTGTCTCGGAGATGTTCCCTAAAGTGCTCTGCTAGGAGGCGCCCAGTCTCCCCAATGTAGAGGAGACCACATCGGGAGCAACGGATACAATAAATGATATTGGTGGATGTGCAGGTGAAACTTTGATGGATGTGGAAGGCTCCTTTAGGGCCTTGGAACTTTAGGAAGGCTCCTTTAGGGCCTTATCAAACTGCCAATCCTCTATCCAAGCCAATACTCTACCCTTAACCCCTAACCTTCCAGGATAGTCTTTCATGCGGCACATGGTCAGGTGCCTTTTGGAAATCTAGATATACCACATCCACCAGATCCCCATTATTTATCTTGCTGGTTACAACCTGAAAGAACTCCAAGTTTGTTAAGCACAACTTACCCTTTGTGCAACCATGTGGACACTGGTGAATTGAGCTTTGTTTTACCAAGTGTTCAGTTATCTCTTCCTTTACAATTGCCTCCAGCAACATCCCCCCACTATAGAGGTCACACTAACAGATCTATAGTTTCCTACTTTTTGCTTTTTTTTTATTAAGGGTTAGTGTTAGTATTTCCAATCCAGTGGCACTTTGAGAATCTAGGGAATTTTGAAAAATTCAGAACTAATTCATCCACTGTCTCTGCTGTCTCCTTTTGTAATACACTCCGCTGCAGGCCGTCAGGCCCTGGGGACTTTATCAGCCTTTGATCCCATCAGTTTACTTAATACCTTATCCTTAGTTCTAATAACTTCACGTTCATCTGTAGTAACTGTACTTTTTGGGAAGAGATCATTATCTTTCACTGTGAAAACAGAGACAAAATATTGGTTTGGTGCCTCCAGCCATTTCTACGTTTCCCATCATTACCCCACTATTTTCATTCTTTAAAGGGCTAACATTTACTTTCATATTCTCTTCCTTTCTGTATACTAAGAGAAGCTTTTGGTATCTGTGCATATGTTTTCTCCTCGTTTCCTTTCAGAGTTTACCTTAGCTCTTTCAGTTTCGTTTTTAGTTACCCTTTGCTGACGTTTGAAGTTCTCCCAGTCCCCCAGAGTGCCACTGACGTTTACGTTCTAACACACCCCCGGTTTTGCCTTTGTTATCCTTTACTGTCTTGTTAAGCAATGGATGATTTTTCAGTTTTTTTACAATTCCTCTTCCCATCAGGAATATATGTCGAGGTGTCGGTGTTATTCTGGGGTGAACAAAATAAAGACTCATCAGTTATAGTCCAACAGGTTTATTTGGAAGTGCTAGCTTTCGGAGTGCTGCTCCTTCAAGTAGCTAGTGGGGCAGGATCATAGGACAGAATTTATAGTAAAAGTCTAAGTGTCATCCAACTGATGCAATGTATTGAACAAACCTAGATTGCTATTAAGTCTTTAATCACTTAGAATGTGATTATGGTTGCAGGTTTCTACTCATTAATATGTAATATGACTTCTTTCAAGTCACATTGCTGAGACAATAAAACCTTAAGTTGTAGGAAAAAGTGACATATCAGCTCAGGCAATGCACTAAAAGTGGGAGGTTAGAGTGAGTCTGTATCCCAACCTTAAGTCAGACTGGTTCTGTTTCCAAAGTAGGAATTGACAAAATATCCCATGGACTGACTGCCTACAGATTTTGCACTTTTTGTACAAAATAGAATGTGTCTGCAAATGCAGCTTCACCCCATAGACGTGTGTGTGTGTGTGCGCGCGCGCGCTTGATTGTGCGGAGGTGTGATGGAGTATATGCCTGTTGGAGGTGTGCTCATGTGTGTTTGTGCGCCTGAGAAAGAGCATGTGTATGAGAGAAGTTCTGGTGTGTGTGTGTATTTGTGCGCGAGTGTATAGTGTAGTAGTCACCTGTAGTGTGACATGAACCCAAGATTTTGGTTGAGGCCATCTTCATGCACACAGAACTTGGCTATCAGCCTCTGCTGGCATCTGTGTTGTTGTGTATCCCGAAGTCTACCTTGGAGGACGGTCACCCGAAGATTCGAGGCTGAATGTTCTTGACCGTTGAAGTGTTCCCTGACTTGGATGGAACATCCCTGCCTGACGGTTGTTGTCCGTTCATCCGTTGTCATAGCGCCTGCGCGGTCTCGCCAATCTACCGTGCTTCGGGGCATCCTTGCCTGCAGCGTATGAGGTAGACAACGATGGCTGAGACACAGGAGTATCTGCCACATGCATGGTTGGTCATGTCCCCAACTGTAATGGTAGTATCCATGTTGACATTCTTGACACAGCTTCCAGTGTTTGCAATGACAACATTGCAATGTTGCCATGACAGACCATTGTCTGCAGCAAACTGCCCGGCCTTCAGGTTAACATCGACCACAACACCATACAACCCTGTCATGGCAATCACTGCAAGACTTGTCAGCGTGTCGACATGGATACTACCATTACATGTGGGGACATCACGTGCATGGGGTACTCTTGTGACTTGGTCAATGTTGTTTATCTCATACACTGCAGGTAAGGATACCCTGAGGCATGGTATATTGGCGAGACCAAGCAGACGCTATGACAATGGAAGAATGGACACCGTGCAATAATGTTCAGACAGGGATGTTCTCTTCAAGTCGGGGAACACTTCAGCAGTCATTTGGCCTTAGCTCTTCAGGTGACGGTCCTCCAAAACGGACTTACGGATACGCAACAATGCAAAATCGCCGAGCAGAGACTGATAGCCAAGTTTAGTTCCCATGAGGATGGCCTCAACCGGGATCTTAGATTCATGTCACACAACAAGTGACCCCACTACACTTTTTCTCTTTCTTTCTTTCTCTCTCTCTCTCTCTCTCTCTCTCTCTCTCTCTCTCTCTCTTTTTTTTTCTCTCACTCGTTCTCTCTCTTGCTCGCTCGCGCTCGCTCTCTCTCTCTCGCACACATGCTGTCTCAGATACACACTGCCCCCTGCCCACTCTCGCATGCAACTTCCCACAGGCATATACTCTGTCACACTCTCACACAAACTCAATCAAGCACACGCGTGCACACTCTCCCTCTTTCCCCCAACTCTCTCTCTCCCTCTCTCACACACGTGCATATAAGTCTGTGGGGTGAATTTGCATTTGTTCAAAAAGCGCACATCTGTGCGCAGTTAGACCATGTGACTTTTTATCAGTTCCTAATTTGGAAATAGTACTAGTCTGACTGAAGGCTGGAATACAGACAGACTCTAACCTCCCACCTTTAATGCATTGTCTGAGCTGAGAAGATGCTTTTTTTTAAACTTATGGTTTTATTATCTCAGCAATGTGATTTGAAAGAAGTTCTGGGATTTACATATTAATGAAAACCTGCAACCATAGTCACATTCTAAGTGATTAAACTCTTAACAGCAATCTAGGTTTTTTCAATACATCGCATCAGTTGGATGACACTACGATGTTTTACTATAAATTCTGTGTCCTATGATCCTGTCCCACTAGCTACCTGACGAAGGAGCAGCGTTCTGAAAGCTAGTGCTTCCAAATAAACCTGATGGACTATATAACCTGGAGTTGTGATTTTTTTTAACTTTATCTCAGGAATATACCTTAATTGAGAGTATTTAGTATTTCTCTAAGTATTTGCCACTGTTCTTCTTCAAGTGTCTTGCCCTTTAATGTTTTTACCCAGTCCACTTGGGCCAACTCCTTCCTCAAGCCTGTACTTTAGGATTAGGCAAATCCTTGTGTGCAACTCTGTCTCACTCTTCCAATCTAAATTTGAAACTTTAGCATGGTTATGGTCACTCTTTTCAAGAGGATCATTAACCACAAGACCATTTATCAATCCTTCCTCGTTATACAATACAAAATCAGAACTAAGTCGAGAGTGTGGTGCTGGAAAAGCACAGCAGGTCAGGCAGCATCCGAGGAGCTGGAGAATCAACGTTTTGGGCGTAAGCCCCTCATCAGGAATGATTCTCCTGCTGCTTGGATGCTGCCTGACGTGCTGTGCTTTTCCAGCACCACACTCTCGACTCTGATCTCCAGCATCTGCTGTCCTCACTTTCTACTAATATCTGAACTAACCAGTTCACTGGCTCTGTGACATGTTCTCTGAACCTTTTCTCAAGGTCACTGTTATTAAGCTGATTAATCCAATCAACTTGAATGCTCAAATCATCCATAATTACCATTGTGTCCTTCTCATAAGCCTTCGTTATTTCTGGTTTATACTATGCCCGATGTGCTGTACATCGGGGTTCGGGGCCTGTAAATTACTCTTGCCAAGGGGTTTCTTCCCTTTTTATTTCCACCCAGACTGATTTACATTTTGGTCCCTAGAATCAATGCCATTATATAGTCTTGATGTCATCTTTAACCAGTAAAGCAATTCCACCCCCTGCTGCTCCTCATCTGTGTATTTGGAATATTGAGTACCCTTGGATATTTAACTCCCATTCTTGACCTTGCTGTAACCATGTTTCACTGACTCCTACCAGGTGGTACCTCTTCATCTCAATATGTACCATTAGCTCATCAACTTTATTCCCAATACTGAGTGCATTTAGGTAAAAGAGTTTTAAATAAATTCCACTTTTTGCTTTTCTCTTTTAACATTTTCTTGTGCACTATGCTTTCCCCACACTCCATTCTTCTTGATCTCTGAACACTGAGCTGCGCCAGCTTTTTAGCCATAAATGAAGCTGTACTATCTTCCTATTCCATGCTACACTACCACGCAGCATGAAGAGTAATTGCGAGATTACAACCCTGGAGGTCCTGCTTTCTACCTTGCTCCAGGCCTAGCTCCGTGAACTCTCCTTGCATGGCCTTGTCACTTTTCCTGCCTGTGTTATTAGTGCTAATTTGCACCACAACCTCTGACATTTCCAAAAGAAATTAAGATAAAATAAAATAAATGGTGCTATTTACGTATAACGCAAGGTTAAAAGTTTTGAAACACAGTAAAATACCATTCTATTGATCCCAACAACAGTCCTTTACACAAATCGAGACAATTCCCTTCTAATTCACATATATAAGGTTTTGTTGAACTGTACCTTCCGTGCACTATTGTAAGAATCGGACTTTCTGGAGCCTCAATTTTCGCTATCAAATAACCCCTTCAGGGTTTACCCAAACACTTATGATCTGCAACTTTTAAACTAAACTTCTTTCACTGAAATAACCTCTTTGTTAACTGTCCTAAAATATCTCTCTTTCTCAGCTTCATTAGCTTCAGCCAAGACCTCTGCAATATTACCCAAAACTGAACCTTAAAAGCTTTTTTTTTCTAAGCTGTGAGTGAACCCCTAAGCCCAGGAAAAAAAAAGAATTTTCTAGCTGAAAACCAAATGCACTTTTTTGCTGGCTTGTTAACTCCTCAGTGTGTTTTAAAACGAATCACTATGGTTACAGAAATACTTGAAGGTTAATTAGACACACAGAAACACTAGTCCAGAATTCAAAAATCCAAAGATTTTAACTTTCCAAACATTGACTGGGACTGCCATAGATTTAAGGGTGGAAGCTGTTTTTGGGTAGAAGTGACCTGTTCAAGAAGGACTGATTGCACCTAAGTTGGAAAGGGCCGAACGTACAGACAAGGAGATTTGCTAGAGCTGCTTGGGAGGATTTAAGCTAGTAAGGATTTAAGCTTGGGACCCGGGGAGATAGTGAGGAAAGATTTCAATCTGAGACTGGTACAGTTGAGAACACAGGCGAGTCAAACTGTCAGGGCAGGCAGGGACAAAGCAGAGAACAAGGTAGGACTGATAAATTAAACTGCATTTATTGCAATGCAAGAGACCTAACTGGGAAGGCAGATGAACTCAGGGCATGGTTGGGAACATGGGACTGGGATATCATAGCAATTAGGTAAAAACAATGACTGCAGATGCTGGAAACCAGAGTCTAGATTAGAGTGGTGCTGGAAAAGCACAGCAATTCAGTAAAATCAACGTTTCGGACAAAAGCCCTTCATCAGGAATACAGGCAGAGTGCCTGAAGGATAGAGAGATAAATGAGAGGAGGGTGGGGGTGGGGAGAAAGTAGCATAGAGTACAATAGGTAAGTGGGAGAGGGGATGAAGGTGATAGGTCAGGGAGGAGAGGGTGGAGTGGATAGGTGGAAAAGAAGATAGGCAGGTAGGATAGGTCATGGGGACAGTGCTGAGCTGGAAGTTTGGAACTGGGGTGAGGTGGGGGAAGGGGAAATGAGGAAACTAGTGAAGTCCACATTGATGCCCTGGGGTTGAAGTGTTCCGAGGCGGAAGATGAGGCTATATCATAGCAATTACAGAAACATGGCTCAGGAATGGCCAGGACTGGCAGCTTCGTGTTCCAGGATACAAATGCTACAGGAAGGACAGAAAGGGAGGCAAGGGAGGAGGGGGAGTGGCATTTTTGATAAGCGATAGCATTGCAGCTGTGCTGAGGGAAGATATTCCCGGAAATACATCCAGGGAAGTTATTTGGGTGGAACTGAGAAATAAGAAAGGGATGATCATCTTATTCAGATTGTATTATAGACCCCCTAGTAGTCAGAGGGAAATTGAGAAACAAATTTGTAAGGAGATCTCCTCTATCTGGTTATGGTTAGGGATTTTCACTTCCAAACTTAGCCTGGGACTTCCATAGTGTTAAGGGTTTAGATGGAGAGGAATTTGTTGTGTGTACAAGACAATTTTCTGATTCAGTAAGTGGATGTACCTACTAGAGAAGGTGCAAAACTTGACTTACTCTTGGGAAATGAGGCAGGGCAGGTGACTGAGGTGTCAGTGGGGGTGCACTTGGGGGCCAGTGACCATAATTCTATTAATTTTAAAATAGTGATGGTAAGGAATAGACCAGATCTAAAAGTTGAAGTTTTAAATTGGAGGAAGGCCAATTTTTCTTGTATTAGCAAGAACTTTCGATAGCTGATTGGGGGGCAGATGTTCACCGGTAAAGGAAGAGCTGGAAAATGGGAGGCCTTCAGAAATGAGATAACGAGAGTCCAGAGAGAAAATATTCCTGTTATGGTGAAAGGAAAGGCTGCTAGGTGTAGGGAATGCTGGATGACTAAAGAAATTGAGGGTTTGGTTATGAAAAAGAAGGAAGCTTATGTCAGGTATAGACAGGATAGATCGAGTGAATCCTAAGAAGAGTATAAAGGCAGTAAGAGTAAACTTGAGGGAAATCAGGAGGGCAAAAAGAGGACACGAGATAGCTTTGGCAAATAGAGTTAAGGAGAATCCAAAGGGTTTTTACAAATACGTTAAGGGCAAAAGGATAACTAGGCAGAGAATAGGGCCCCTCAAAAATCAGCAAAGTGGCCTTTGTGTGGCGCTGCAGGAGATGGGGCAGATACTAAATGTGTATTTTGCATCAGTATTTATTGTGGATAAGGACATGGAAGATGTTGAATAAAAGGAAATAGATGGGGAGATCTTGAAAAATGTCCGTATTACAGAGGAGGAAGTGTTTGGGTGTCTTGAAACACATAAAAGTGGATGAATCTCCAGGACCTGATCAGGTGTACCCTAGAACTCTGTGGGAAGCTGGAGAAGTGATTGCTGGGCCTCTTGCTGAGATATTTGTATCATCGATAGTCTCAGGTGAGATGCTGGAAGACTGGAGGTTGGCTAACGTGGTGCAACTGTTTAAGGAGGGTGGTAAGGACAAGCCAGGGAACTATAGACCGGTGAGCCTGACCTCGGTGGTGTGCAGGTTGTTGGAGGGAATCCTGGGGGACAGGATGTACATGTATTTGGAAAGACAAGGACTGATTAGGGATAGTCAACATGGCCTTATGGGTGGGAAATCTTGTCTCACAACCTTGATCGAGTTTTTTTGAAGAAGTAACAAAGAGGATTGATGAGGGAAGAGTGATAGATGTGATCTATATGGACTTCAGTAAGGCGTTCAACAAGCTTCCCCATGGGAGACTGGTTAGCAAGGTTAGATCTCATGGAATATAGGGAAAACTAGCCATTTGGATACAGAACTGGCTCAAAAGTAGAAGACAGAGGGTGGTGGTGGAAGGTTGTTTTTCAGACTGGAGGCCTGTGACCAGTGGAGTGCCACAAGGATCAATGCTGAGTCCACTACTTTTCATCATTTTATATAAATGATTAGGATGTGAGCATAAGGGGTATAGTTAGTAAGTTTGCTGATGACACCAAAATTGGAGGTGTAGTGGACAGCAAAGAAGATTACAATGGGATCTTGATCAGATGGGCCAATAGGCTGAGGAGTGGCAGATGGAATTGAATTTACATAAATGCGAGGTGCTGCATTTTGGGAAAGCAAATCTTAGTAGTGCTGATACACGTAAAGGTCAGGTCCTAGGGAGTGTTGCTGAACAAAGAGACCTTGGAGTGCAGGTTCATTGTTCCTTGAAAGCGGAGTTGCAGGTAGATCGGATAGTGAAGAAGGCGTTTAGTATGCTTTCCCTTTATTGGTCAGGGTAGTGAGTACAGGAGTTGGGCGGTCATGTTGCAGCTGTACAGGACATTGATTAGGCCACTGTTAGAATTTTGCGTGCATTTCTGGTCTCCTTCCTATCGGAAAGATATTGTGAAACTTGAAAGGGTTCAGAAAAGATTTACAAGGATGGTACCAGGGTTGGAGGGTTTGAGCTATAGGGAGAGGCTGAACAGGCTGGGGCTGTTTTCCCTGGAGTGTCGGAAGCCTCATAGAGGTTTACAAAATCATGAGGGGCATTGGATAGGGTAAGTAGATGAAGCCTTTTCCTTGTGGTGGGGGAGTCCAGAACTAAAGGGCATAGGTTTAAGGCCTTGAAACAAGGATGAGAATTTTAAAATCAAGTCATTGCTTTACTAATCCAGTGTAGGTCAGTGAGTGCTAGGGCTGATAGGAAAAGGAGACTTGAAGAGAGTTAAGATATGGGTAGCAGAGGTTTGGATGACCTTAAGTTTGCAAAGGGTAGAATGTTAGTGATCAGCTGGAGTGTGTTAAATTGGTCATTTGAGGGATTTAAGTTGAGATGTTAGACATGAATGTTGCCAGATGCATCATCACAGAACACTGGTAACACATTTCGCACTAAACAAAAATAGAATGTTTAATTGCTTGGCCAATGTTGATACAAAAGGAAAGATTTGTTTTTGATGAAGGTCTGTGCAATATTTACAACACAAATAGTACCACTGACATGGTGTAGATTGGAACCACTGGTATATTAAGGCCAATAGAAACTGCTCTGACTTCTGTTCATCTCTTGCATTCTTCTTCAGATTCATCAAAGCCTTGAGCTTTGCCTCGCTGGACAAAGAGGATTTATTAAGCCCAATAAATCATACAACACTTCAGCGTTCTTCCTCTGTACGTTCCATGGTCTCCAATGCCGCCTGTGGCAGCACGGACGATTACATAGGCCTCGCATTGCCCAGCGACATTAATGAACTGTTCCAGGTAGGCCCAGCAGAGGGAATGAATCCGGTCTTAGATTGCTACCTGTAATGCCTCAGGCCAGGGTTAGGGCTTGTATATCTGATTTAATATAGCTAAATCATTGTTTGTGAACAGGGGAGATATTTCAGGGACTCAAAAGAGGGTTCTGTATCTGAGGTAGTGTACCTGTCATTGTTTGATGGACGAACTTAATTTCTAGTTACTCAAGCCATTCATTTAATACAATTTGTTTCTGTCTTATTATCACCTTGAACGAAGTCCACTTTGAATCGCACAAGTGTATGATCAACTGACATAGTCAGTTTTTTGTCTAATTTTAGTTTAGGCAGTTTAAGGTTTCGCAAATGTAGGCTGGTTGTGTACTGTCCATATTCTGCCAACTGCAAACAACCATAGGAAGATGCTGTTTGATTCCATCAACAAATCACTGGCAGATATAGCCCACCAATACAGCAAATCATACACAATGCAACTAGGAAATACTTCAAAAGTACCTGTTTCTTTCCATAAATATACGAGTTCAGTACTGCAAAGCTGTTTCGTCTGTTCATACTTCAGTAAGCGTAAGCTTTTGGTATTTTCATCTGCAGTCTAATCATGTGCAATCTTAAAACGAAGCTGTATGACTAATTGTTTCATCTTTCCAGGTGAAAGAGATTCCATACTTTCAGCAGAAGTGTAACCTGCCTAAAGAGGACCATTCCCTCCAAGACCAGGAGTCAGATAATGAAGGTGAGAGCAGATACCTAAACCATCCCAATCATCTTTCCTGTCACTGCTAGTGGAAAATGTACGACTATGGCTACTGTCCAAGTACAGGATTGAATTCTACTCTCATGCTGTCCACAAGTTTATCGTGTACAGAATGACCACAAGCTTGCTTTTTGTTGGCAGGTGGGAACATTAATGTCATCTACGTTACCCATGGTGATGCTTTGCTGCCTCCCAGCCTTTGAAATCAAGGCATTATTTGCAGCATCAAGGAGCCATTGCAAATAACTTAGTCAGAGACAATTAGGGAAATTGATTGTAGAAGCTGGTTGGAATCATACCTAGCATAAAGCAAGTTGCTGATGGTCACTGGGAGTCTCTTATCTCAGTTCCAGGACATCTGTATCGGAATTCCTCAGGCTAGTGTCCTAGGCTCAACATTCTTCAGCTGCTCCATGAATAACTTTTCTGTCAGAAGGTCTGAAGTGGGAAATTGAACTGATGATTGCACAATGATCACAACTCCTCAGTAACATTTGCAATTTCTCAAGTGGCATTGCATCACTTGTGTGACAGGCAGTGACTATTATTCTGATCTTAACTGATGGCAATCTGAACAAATCACATCTGAGTGAAACTGGGCTTAATAGAAAGTGAGTCTTATTTTTGATACTGTTGTCAGTCACTAGGCATATTCACATGAGCTTGTCAATGTTCTTTTAATAAGGAGTGCAAGTTTATTGCACAAAACAAAAGCTATATATGGAATACATGACAGTTTAAAAAGGTCATATGAATAATAAAAAAAAATTCAATTCTTTTTTTCAGTGCTATTCTTTTAAGTCATTCCTGTCTTAACTTTTCAATGTCAAGCTCAACTGACTCTTTCCAGCACTCATGGGCTGGTCAGTACTTTCTAATTCTGATAGTCACAGGCTGATGGCTTCTCCAAACTGGAAAACTGCCCTTCTGCGAGAATGACTTCTCTTACTGAACTCAACCTACAAGTGGCTCCTGATTATCCTTTTCTGTATCTTAAAACTCAACTCTGTAAGCCATCAGCAATTAACTCCCCAGGTAGTTAATCAAGACTCAAGAGTCACATGTTTTCTTGGAAATGCTGTCAGCTCAAAATTATTTTCTGGCCTTCATTTAAAAAACGTCACTTCACTGAAATTAAAATTCATTTTACCTTTACTAGATTTCCCAAACAATATCAATATGCTCCAAATCTACATACCATTACCTACAAGAAAGAAGCCATTTATATTCTTAACAGTTGAAGATTCTAGCCGTCTGAGCTAATACAAAGTAAATTGGAACAGTAGGCTAGGGGATAGATCAAGAGAGGCGATGGGATATGTTTACGGGGATATGTCATAATATAGAACATAGAAGAATACAGCGCAGTACAGGCCCTTCAGCCCTCGATGTTGAGCCGATCAAAGCCCACCTAACCTACACTAACCCACTATCCTCCATATACCTATCCAATGCCCGCTTAAATACCCATAAAGAGGGAGAGTCCACTACTGCTACTGGCAGGGCATTCCATGAACTTACGACTCGCTGAGTGAAGAACCTACCCCTAACATCAGTCCTATATCTACCCCCCCTTAATTTAAAGCTATGCCCCCTTGTAATAGCTGACTCCATACGTGGAAAAAGGTTCTCACTGTCAACCCTATCTAACCCCCTAATCATCTTGTACACCTCTATCAAATCACCCCTAAACCTTCTTTTCTCCAATGAAAACAACCCCAAGTGCCTCAGCCTTTCCTCATAGGATTTTCCTACCATACCAGGCAACATCCTGGTAAACTTCCTCTGCACCCGTTCCAGTGCCTCCACATCCTTCCTATAGTATGGCGACCAAAACTGCACACAATATTCCAGATGCGGCCGCACCAGAGTCTTATACAACTGCAGCATGACCTCAGGACTCTGGAACTCAATTCCTCTACCAATAAAAGCCAGTACGCCATATGCCTTCTTCACTGCACTATTTACCTGGGTGGCAACTTTCAGAGATCTGTGTACATGGACACCAAGATCCCTCTGCTCTTCCACACTACCAAGTAGTCTACCATTAGCCCAGTAATCCATCTTTTTATTACTCTTACCAAAGTGAATCACTTCACACTTAGCTACATTGAACTCCATTTGCCACCTTTCTGCCCAGCTCTGCAGCTTCTCTATATCCCGCTGTAACCTGCCACATCCTTCCTCACTGTCTACAACTCCTCCGACTTTCGTATCATCCGCAAACTTGCTCACCCAACCTTCTAACCCTTCCTCCAGGTCATTTATAAAAATGACAAACAGCAATGGTCCCAAAACAGATCCTTGCGGAACACCGCTAGTGACGGCACTCCAAGATGAACCTTTGCCATCAACTACTACCCTCTGTCTTCTTCCAGAGAGCCAATTCCTAATCCAAACCTCCAACTCACCCTCAATGCCATATCTCTGTATTTTCTGCAGTAGCCTACCATGGGGGACCTTATCAAACGCCTTACTAAAATCCATATATACCACATCTACCGCTTTCCCCTCATCTACCTCCTTAGTCACCTTCTCAAAGAATTCAATAAGGTTTGTGAGGCACGACCTGCCCTTCACAAAACCATGCTGACTATCCTTGATCACATCATTCTTATCCAGATGTGCATAAATCCTATCCCTTACAATTCTCTCTAAGACTTTGCCCACAACAGAAGTGAGACTCACTGGCCTATAGTTACTACTTGAAATAATCTAAATTTAATCTGCATGTCAACTTGAAAGATCAGAATGGCAGTAGTAGCCTGGATGATGACTTCATAAAATGTTTACAAGATAGATTTGTTTTTTTAAAGCAGCAGCTTTTGGAAGCAAAGAACAAGTTGTATTAGACTTGGTTTTGTATAATGTGACAGGATGAATCAATGACTTCCGTGAAAATGCATCAGTAGGTGAGCCTCGTCTGTCTTTCAGTATGATCGTGGCTGATCCTATTTTAACACTACGCTCTCAGTCTCTCCCCAGACCCCTTAACGCCTTTCGTCTTACATAGAAGCATCGAGTATAGGAGCAGGAGTAGCCCCTTTTGAGCCTACCCCACCATTCAATCTGATCGGGGCTGACCTTCCATCTCATTACCCTGTTCCTGTTTCTCCCTGTATGCTTTGATCCCTTTAGCCTTAAGAAATGTATCTCCTCCTTGAAGGCATCCAATGTTCTGGCTTCAAACACTTTGTGACAGAGAATTCCACAGGTTTACCACTGTCTGGGTGAGGAAACAGTTATCCTCATCTCAGTCCTATAAAAGCTATCCCTTATCGTTAGACTATCACGTCTGGCATGGACTCTCCTGTCATAGGGAACATCCTTCCTACATCTACCCTATCTAATCCTGTTAGAATTTTATAGGTTTCTATGAGATCCTCACCCCCAATCTTCTGAGCTGCATGAATACAGTCCTAACCAATCCAGTTTGTCCCCGTACGTTAGTCCTCCTAACCGAGGAATCGGTCTGGGCAACCTTCATTGCACTCCCTCCTTCGCCAGCACATCCATCCTCAGATAAGGGATCAAAACCAGGTACAATATTCCAGATGTGATCTTACCGATGCCCTGTACAGTTTAGGTTAGATTCCCTACAGTGTGAAAACAGGCCATTTGGCCCAATAAGACCACACCGAACCTCCGAAGAGTCACCCACCCAGACCTATTTCCCTCTGACTAATGCACCTAACATACTATGGGCAATTTAGCATGGCCAATATATCTGACCTGCACATCCCAGTCTGGTATGGATGAAGCCTGGATACATAATCCAATGCTGAGTCTTTGTTTTTTTTTAAAAGCCATAAATGTATGCCCTTAATCAGAGGGATCTCCTATCCCTTGACCATAGATTAATTCAACTGGACTAAACCAAGTGGATTAATTTGAGGAACCTCTGGTGAGACCAACAAAATGATCAATTTGCCTCACTGTTAATTCAAGAGATTTTCAGTGCTGTTTAATCTTGAATTCTTCTTCTTTCTTCTTCCAAGTGCAATGTTATATGCAACACGTGCTTTTCAAGTTGCAAAACTGCAGTGTTTTCAGTTATAGCAGTCCAAAGTCCATTTCAGTTTACAGTTGCAGAAATGAAATATATGTGGTCTTTTACAACCATATACAGGATACAGTGCAGCATCTCACCAAAACACCTTCAGTAGCATCTTTCAAGGGGGAAAAGGGCAGCAGATGAATGTGATCACCCACATGTTCTTCCCAAAGCACTCCCCATTTTGATGTGGAAGTATATCACCATTCCTTCAGTGTCACTCAGTCAAAGTGCTGAAATTCCCTCACAGCATGTGGGTATCTCCAGCATATGTGTTGGATTGATTCAAATAGTTAACTCACCACTACTACCTTAGAAGAAATTAACAACGAGTATTAAATGCTGTTGTTGTCATCATTATCCAAATCCCAAAACTGAATAAATAAAAAGTATGCAAATCGTGCAGGCTGGAGTAAGGGCATGACACTAATACCTCCACCCCCAAACACACAGACACATACACAGATACATACACACATACACACACACATACGCACACTTTACCTGCCACAATAAAAGTAGACAATGCAGTTCTGACAGCATCTGAGGACAAAAGGATGAAGTTAATGTTACAGATCAATGATCATTGTTCAGAGCCTGTGCTTTTGACCAGCCAAGGACTAATTGAGTTCTGTTTTGTTCCTTTTAGATGCAGCATTGTCTCCTTGTTCTCGGAGCCCCTATCAAGAGCTCCGGCCACAGATCAGTTTCACAGAGGCAATGCTGAAAGCATCGGAAAATGCTCGTTCCATTGATGTTACTGAGGAGACGGGTTTAAAGGAGCACACAGATGAGAACTGCCTATACTGTGTGTGCCTGCAGATTGTCGGCTGCCTTCCCTACAGCCAGTGTGCTTCCACTTTCAATCGTGTAGGTGGGTATGAACACGCCTGTAGCTTGCTTAACAGTATGTCTCCTTTATAACCTTCAGTTTCTGTCTTTGTGATAACCTTATTGGACACTCAAAGAAAAAAGAATGTTTACAGCCCAAGAACAGGCCCTTCAGCCCTCCAAGCCTGAGCCGATCCAAATGTACTGTCTAAACCTGTCAGTCAATTCCTAAGCATCTGTATCCCTCTGCTCCCCACCTACTCGTGCATCTGTCCAGATGCACCTTAAATGAATCTACCGTGCCTGCCTCTGTCACGTCTGCTGGCAACGCGTTCCAAACGCCCACCACCCTCTGTGTGAAGTACTTGCCACGTGTATCCCCTTTAAACTTTCCACCTCTCACCTTGAAAGCATGATCTCCCATTATTGAATCCTTCACCCTGTGAAAAAGTTTGTCTCTATCCACCCTGTCTATACCCTTCGTGGTTTTGTAAACCTCAATCACGTCCCCCCCAATCTCCTTTTTTTCTAGTGAAAATAAACCTAACCTACTCAACCTCTCTTCATAGCTAGCACCTTCCATACCAGGCAACATCCTTGTAAACCTTCTCTGCACTCTCTACAAAGCGTCCACATCCTTTTGGCAATGTGGCGACCAGAACTGTACACAGTATTCTAAATGCAGCCGAACCAATGTTTTGTACTATTTTAACATGACTTGCCAGCTCTTACACCCAATACCCCGTCCAATGAAGGCAAGCATACCATATGCCTTCTTGACCACTCTATCCACCTGTGCAGCAACCTTCAGGGTACAATGGACCTGCATTTCCAGATCTCTCTGCCCATCAACTTTTCCCAAGGCTCTTCCGTTCATTGTATAATTCGCTCTAGAATTAGACTTGTCTAAAAGCATCACCTCACATTTGTCTGGATTGAAAACCATCTACCATTTTTCCACCCAACTCTCCAGTCTATATATATATCCTCCTGTATTCTCTGACAGTCCCTTATACTTTCTGCTACTCCACCAATCTTTGTGTCATCTGCAAACTTGCTGATCATACCAACAGTGCCCACTTCCAGATCATTTATGTATATTACAAACAATAGTGGTCCCAATGCTGACCCCTGTGGAACACCACTGGTCACCTTTCTCCATTTAGAGAAACTCCCTTCAAATACTACTCTCTGTCTCCTGTTGCTCAACCAGTTCTTTATCCACCTCGCTAGAACACCCTGCACACCATGTGACTGTTCCCCTTAACTAGTTGTTTGTACAAATGCCTCCATGCTACCCACTCTGTTTTTTCAATTTACTCATAGCGGGGGCATCACTGGTTGACAAGCATTTATTACCTGTCCCTACTTTCCCTGCATAACAATACCCTTACGGTGGGAATTTCAGGATTTGGATCCAGTGACACTGAAGAAATAACTATATATTTCCAGATGAGCAAGGCGTGTGGCTTGGGGAAGGTAGTGTTCCTTTATACCTGCTGCCCTTGTCCTTCCAGATGGTTGTGGGTTTGGCAGATGCTGTGAGGAGCTTTTCTGCAGTGCATCTTGGAGATGGTATTGGCAAAAACGCTTGGGGAGGTGAGGGGGAATTGAGAGTTCTTAGGAAGCAAAAAAGTAATGGTCCAGCATTACTGCCTGAAAGAGAGACGAAAGAAGATTCTAGCAATTTTTAAAAGGGTATTGGAAATGGAAAGATCACAGCGATGAAGAAAGAGAAGAGGAATGATGAGAACAGGATCGCTGTAACTGGCTCGAGTCGGCACAGGTACATTGGGTGCCTTAGTCTCCTGTGTTATTGTCTGAAATCCTTTCTATGCCTAACAGACAAATACCCGTTAAGACAGTGCTATGTAAACAGGTCCTTACTTTCTTTAAATGCTAATGTATTTCAGATTTTCCAGACATTTCATGCTCCGAATGCTGTGTGTCTGTCATCCCAATCCACACCCACCTGGAAGTCACACCTCGCTCCTCTAAGATTTCTGGGATCTCTGGGTGCAGTGATGCTGTGTCACAGGGCTCAGCAAGCAGCACCAAGAGTGTGGATATCGTTATAGGTGAGTGTACGTGGCAATGAAAACAGTGCCTTGGGCGACTCGAGTATTGCCTTCAATTGATCAGAAAGTGTGAGATGCTGCATTTATCCTTAGCGTTGTGTTTCCACTTTCCTGCCATCCTGGTTGCATGGGTGGAGTTTGGTAAGGCTAGGAGTTACAGTATTCCCATATAATCTGGGCAGAGGACCAGGGTTAGTTCAGAGAAAGCTGATTATTACTGTTGGGCATGCAAGGAGATGCCTGTTACATCATTAAGTGGCAGGGCCATGAATAGTTTAGATTAGGGTTCATTGTAAGGGAGATGGATGTATTAGATTAAATTAGCATAAAGTTTTACAGTACAGAGGAGACCATTCAACCAATGATGTCTGTACTGGTTCCCAAAAGAACTATTCAGTTAGTTCCACTCTCTAGCCCCTAATTCCATAGCTCCCTTAATACAACACTTTCAAATTACACTTGCAGCGCTCTTTTGAAGCCTCTATGGAATCTGCCTTCCTCACTCTCCCAGGCAGCACATTCCAAATCTTAACACCTGAGTTAAGAAGTTTCTCCTCCTCTCACTGTTAACTTTCTTGCTGAAAACCTTGAAATTGTGATCCCTAGTTACTGACATTACCTACCAGTGGAAACCAAATATCCTTTACCTTGTCAAAATTATTCATCGTATGAATATCTCAGTAAGGTAATTTCTTAATCTTCTCTGCTGAAAGGAGAATCTGCCCAATCTCTCTCATCTTTCCTTGTATCTAAAATCCTTCATTCCTGGTATCATTATAATAAATGTCATTTGCACTCTCACCAGGGCTTTTAACATCCTTCTTTAACAAAGGTGCCTACAGCAGGACACAATACTGAAATGTGGTCTGACTGAATATTTTAGAGATGTAGCATCACCTCCTTGCTTTTGTACTCTGTGCCTCTTACTTATAAACCCAAACATTCAATGTGCCGACTTAACTGTTTCAACTTGCCAGCCACCTTGAAAGAATTGTGTTTGTGAGCGTCGAGGTCCCTCTGCTCCTGTACTCCCCTCAAGTTGTACCATTGAGCCTGTATTGTCTCTCCATGTTTCTTCGGCCAAAGGCATTACCTCCCATTTCTCTGCATTAAAGTTCATCTGTCAGCTGTCTGCCCATTGGCCAACTTGTCAAGATCCTTCTGAAGTCACTCAGCATCATCCTCACAATTCATTATTCTCCCTAACTTAGGATCATTTGCATATTTGGAGATTTTGCCCTCAACATTCATCTCCAAATTGTTAATAGAATTTAGGAAAAGCATTGGTTCTCAACACTGATGGAGGGCACTACTTTCCTCATGCTTCCTCTTAGCCTTAGTCTCTCTCCTACATTTGAGATACTCTTCCTGATTTCTCTAGCTGCTATTATTCTAGTATGTATCGTATGCCTCCTTTTTCTTCCTAATTTTCTCATCAATATCCTTAGCCAGTTTTCGATACCCTGGATTTGTTTCTCATGGGTATGTATCTAGCTTGTATTCAATTCCCCTCCCTTTTGAAATTCTCCCATTTCTCTTGCAATGTTTTATCCACCAAAATGTGTTTCCATAAGACACAGGAGTGGAAGTAAGGTCATTCAGCCCATTGAGTCCACTCCGCCATTTAATCATAGCTGATCAGCATTTCAACTCTACTTATCCTCACTCTCCCTGTAACCCTTAATTCCTTGTGAGATTGAGAATTTATCAGTCTCTGCTTGAAGACATCTAACGTCCCAGCCTCCACTGCACTCTGTGGCAATGAATTCCACAGGCCCACCACACTCTGGCTGAAGAAATGTCTCCTCATTTCCGTTTTAAATTGACCCCCTCTATTTCTAAGGCTGTGTCCATGGGTCCTAGTCTCCCCGCCTAACGGCAGCAACTTCCCAGCGTCCACTCTTTCTAAACCATGCACTGACTTTGGCAAAAAGAATAAAAGCACAGACTACTTTCTAAACGGTGAGAAAATTCGTAAAGCCAAAGTACAAAGGGATCTGGGAGTGCTAGTCGAGGATTCTCTAAAGGTCAATATGCAGGTTGAGTCTGTGATTAAGAAAACGAATGCAATGTTGTCACTTATCTCAAGAGGGTTGGAATATAAAAACACCATTGTGCTGCTGAGACTTTATAAACCTCTGGTTAGGCCCCATTTGGAGTACTGTGTCCAGTTTTGGTCCCCACACCTCAGGAAGGACATACTGGCACTGGAACGTGTCCAGCGGAGATTCACACGGATGATCCCTGGAATGGTAGGTCTAACATATGAGGAATGGCTGAGGATCCTGGGATTGTGTTCATTGGAGTTTAGAAGATTAAGGGGGGACTTTAATAGAGACGTACAAGATAATACATGGCTTGGAAAGGGTGGATGCTAGGAAATTGTTTCTGTTAGGTGAGGAGATTAGGACCCGTGGACACAGCCTTAGAATTAGAGGAGGTCAATTCAGAACAGAAATGCGGAGACATTTCTTCAGCCAGAGAGTGGTGGGCCTGTGGAATTCGTTGCCGCAGAGTGCAGTGGAGGCCGGGACGCTAAATGTCTTCAAGGCAGAGATTGATAGATTCTTGTTGTCTCGGGGAATTAAGGGCTACGGGGGAGAATGCGGGTAAGTGGAGTTGAAGTGCCCATCAGCCATGATTGAATGGCGGAGTGGACTCGATGGGCTGAATGGCCTTCGTTCCACTCCTATGTCTTATGGTCTTGTAAGTTTCTATTAGATCTCCCCTCAACCTTCTAAACTCCAATGAATATATCCCCAGGATACTCAGAAGTTCATCATATGTTAGGTCTACCATTCCAGGGATCATCCATGTGAATCTCCGCTGGACACGGTCCAGTGCCAGTATGTCCTTCCTGAGGTGTGGGGCCCAAAATTGGACACCATATTCTAAATGGGGCCTAACCAGTGCTTTATAAAGTGTTAGTAGCACATCACTGCTTTTATATTCCAACCCTCTTGAGGTAAATGACAACGTTACATTTGCTTACTTAACCACGGACTCAATCTGCAAATTAACATTTTGAAAATCCTGGACTAGCACTCCCAGATCCCTTTGTACTTACGCTTTATGAATTTTCTCACCATTTAGAAAATAGTCCATGCCTGTATTCTTTCTTCCAAAGTGCATTTCCTGGACCACTCTCCTAAACTATCTAAATCTTTCTGCAGCTTCCCCACCTCAGTACTACCTGCCTGTCCACCTAACGTTGTATCATCGGCAAACTTCACCAGATTGCCCCCAGCCCTTTCATCCAGATCCTTAATAAATAAAGTGAACATCTGAACCCTGCGGGACACTACTTATCACCAGCTGCCATTCCAAAAAAGAACTGTTTATCTCAACTCTCATGCCAGTAGCTCACCTCAAACACCATGGGCCCTCATCTTACTCAGCACCCTCCCGTGAGGCACCTTATCAAAGGCCTTTTGGAAATCTAGGTAAATAACATCCACCTACTTGTCACCTTTTCAAAGAATTTTAACAGGTTTGTCAGGCACGACCTCCCTTACTAAATCCATACTGACTTGTTGTAATTCAACCCTGGACTTCCATGAATTTAGAAATCTCATCCTTAACAATGGTTTCTAGAATTTTACCAACAACCAGGGTTAGACTAATCAGCCTATAATGTTCCATCTTTTGTCTTGATCCTCCCTTGAACAAGGGTACAACAGTGATTTTCCAATCATCTGGGACTTACCCTGACTTCAGTGACTTTTCAATGAACACAACCAATGCCTCCGCTATTTCCTCAGCCACGTTCCTCAGAACTCTAGGATGTAGCCCATTGGGGCCAGGAGATTTATTAGTTTTTAGACAAAGAACAAAGAAAATTCACAGCCCTGGAACAGGTCCTTCGGCCCTCCAAGACTGAGCCGATCCAAACCCACTGTCTAAACCTGTTGTCCAATTCCTAAGCATTTGTAACCTTCTGCTCCCCACCTACTCAAGCATCTGTCCAGATGCATCTTAAATGAATCTACCGTGCCTGCCTCTACCACCTCTGCTCTACAACCTCCAGGCACCTATCACCCTCTGTGTAAAGTACTTTACGCGTGTAATCCCCCTTCAACTTTTCACTTCTCACCTTGAAAGTGTGACCTTTCGTTATTGAATTCCTCACCCTGGGAAAAAGCCATTCCTCATATGTTAGACCTACCATTCCAGGGATCATCCGTGTGAATCTCCGCTGGACACGTTCCAGTGCCACTATGTCCTTCCTGAGGTGTGGGGACCAAAACTGGACACAGTACTCCAAATGGGGCCTAACCAGAGCTTTATAAAGTCTCAGCAGCACAATGGTGTTTTTATATTCCAACCCTCTTGAGATAAGTGACAACATTGCATTCGCTTTCTTAATCACAGACTCTATCTATCCCTATCTGTACTCTTCATGATTTTGTAGACCTCAGTCAGGTCCCCCCTCAATCTCCTTTTTTCTAATGAAAACAATCCTAACCTACTCAACCTCTTCATTACTAGCACCTTCCATACCAGGCAATATCCTCGTAAACCTTCTCTGCAACCTCTCCAAAGCATCCACATCCTTTTGGTAATGTGGTGACCAGATGGTACACCATATTCTAAATGCTGAACCAACGTCATGTACAATTTTAACATGACTTGCCAGCTCTTATACTCAATACCCCGATGAAGGCGAGCATACCATATGCCTTTTTGACCACTCTATCCACCTGTGCAGCAGCCTTCAGGGTATAATGGACCTGAACTCCCAGATCACTCTGCCCATCAACTTTTCCCAAGGCTCTTCGTTTACTGTATAATTCACTCTAGAATTAGACTTCCCAAAATGCATCACCTCACATTTGCCTGAATTGAACTTTATCTGCCACTCCTCCGCCCAACTCTCCAGTCTATCTATATCCTCCTGTATTCTCTGACAGTTCCCTATGCTTTCTACTACTTCTCCAATCTTCGTGTCATCTGTAAGCTTGTTGATTATACCAACAGTTCCTCTTCTAGATGATTTATGTATATCGCAAACAACAATGGCCCTAGCACTGACCCCTGTGAAACACCACTGGTCACCTTTCTCCTTTTTGAGAAATTCCCTTCAACTACTACTCTCTGTCTCCTGTTGCTCAACCAGTTCTTTATCCACCTAGCTAGAACGCCCTGCACACCATGTTACTTCACTTTCTCTATCAGTTTACCGTGGGGAACCTTCTCAAACGCCTTACTAAAGTCCATGTATATGACATCCACAGCCCTTCCTTCATTTATCAACATAGTTACTTCCTCAAATAACTCTATTGGTAAGGCATGATCTGCGCACAAAACCATGTTGCCTATCATTGATAAGCCCATTCTTTTCCAAATATAAATAGATTTTATCCCTTAGTACCTTCTCCAGCAACTTTCCCACCACTGATGTCAAGCTCACTGGTCTGTAGTTACCCGGAATATCCCTACTACCCTTCTTGTTCAGGGGGACAACATGAGCAACCCTCCACGGCTCCGGCACCTCACCTATGTTTAAGGATGCTACAAAGATATCTGTCAGTACCCCAGTTATTTCCCCTCTCACCTCCCTCAGTAACCTGGGATAGATCCCATCTGGTCCTGGGGCTTTGTCCACCTTAATAACCTCTAGCCCACCCAACATATCTTCCCTACTTATGTCAACGTGATCCAGACTAATCAAACTTCGATCTCTAATCTCCACATTCATCTTGTCCCTCTCCTCAGTGAACACTGATGCCAAGTAATCATTCAGCATCTCACCCATTTTCTCAGGTTCAACACACAGCCTTCGTTCGTTATCCTTTAGTGGACCAATCCTTTCTCTAGTTACCTGCTTCTTATATAAGAATAAAAGGCTTTGGGATTCTCCTTAACACTATTTGCTAAAGCTATTTCATGACCCCTTTTAGCCCACTTGATTCCTCATTTAAGACTGGTCCTACTCTCCCGATATTCCTCCAGGACCTGTTCTGTTCTTAGCTGCCTTATGTATGCTTCCCTTTTCCACTTGGCTAGTTGTACCATTTGTCCTGCCATCCATGGTTCACAAATCTTGCCCTTCCTATCCTTTGCTTTCAGTGCCTATCCTGCACTATCTTTAACCTATCTTTGAAAGCCTCCCACATCTCAAATTTGGACTTCTCTTCAAACTGCTGTGTCCAATCCATATTTCCCAGTTCCTGTCTAATTTTGATATAATTGGCCTTGGCCCAGTTTAGTACTCTTCCCCTAGGACCATTCTCATCTTTGTCTATGAGTATTCTAAAACTTACAGAATTGTGTTCATTGTTCCCAAAGAAACCCCCACCACAACTTCTCCCACTTGGCCTGGCACATTCCCCAACACGGTGGCACAGTGGTTAGCACTGCTGCCTCACAGCGCCAGAGACCTGGGTTCAATTCCCACCTCAGGCGACTGTCTGTGTGGAGTTTGCACATTCTCCCCGTGTCTGCGTGGGTTTCCTCCCACAGTCCAAAGATGTGCAGGTCAGGTGAATTGGCCAATCTAAATTGCCCATAGTGTTAGGTAAGGGGTAAATGTAGGGGTATGGGTGGGTTGCGCTTCGGCGGGGCGGTGTGGACTTATTGGGCCGAAGGGCCTGTTTCCACACTGTAAGTAATCTAATCTAATCTAATCTAATCTAATCTAAAAAAAACACCAGGTCCAATGTGGCCCCTTCCCTCGTCGGGCTATTGACATCCTGCTCTAGAAAACTCTCCTGGATGCTTCTTACAAATTCTACCCCATCCAGACCTCTGACACTAAGTGTATCCCAGTCAATGTTGGGAAAATTAAAATCTCCCATCACCACCACCTTTTAGCTTTCTAGCACTTTCTCGTTTGTAATGCCTAACATATTCAACTCTGCCTCCTGCCCCTTCAGCTGTTGGGATATTACTCATGTCTTCCACTGTGAAGATTGACACAAAGTACTTAAGTTCTTCAGCTATTTCCTTATCGCCCATCACTCGCCTTCTGGCATCAATTTGGAGTGGCCAATGTTTATTTTTGCCTCTCGTTTAATTCATAAGAAACAAAAGAAAGTTTTACTATCATTTCTAATATTACTGGCTAGCCTACCTTTATATTTGATCCTCTCCTTCCGTATTTCTCTCTTTGTTATCCCCTCTTTTTGTAGTCTTCCCTATCTTTGGATTTCCCAGTGCTCTTGGCCCCTTTATATGCTCTCTCTTTCTCACTGTTACATTTCCTGACTTCCTTTGTTAGCCATGGTTATCTAATTTTCCCCCCCCGCACCCCGGGTAATCTTCGTTTGTGGTTCCTCGACTCCACCCACACAGACTCATCTGACCCTATGACATTTAATTTCATTCTTATGTAACAAGGCAACCCTGCCCCCCCTCCCTGTCTTTTCAATAAGTTGGAAATCTTAGGATGTTTAACTGCCCGTTTTGAACCCCCTGCAACCATGTCTCTGTGATGCCCGCCACATAACAATCATTAACGATGATTTGTGCTGTTAATTCATCTACGTTATGAGTACTACAAGTGTTTAGGTAAAGTGCCTTAAAGCTAAATTTCTTATCGTACTAGAAATATTGGAAATCATAAGATGTCCTAAGTTATCCTTCTTTGCTGCATTCCTAGTCTACCTTGAGCTTAAACCCACCTGCACACATGCTCTCTTGCGCTAAAATCTGCCCTTTTCCAGTCTGGGATCCTAATCATTGACTGATTTTTATCCTTTTCCAATTTAGTTCTGAATCTTATGTTATGATCACTATTTCACGAATGCTCACCCAATCTGATGCTATCCACTTGACCAGCCTCATTTCCTGTAACTTGGTCAGAATGGATGAGTTGGACTGAAGGACCTGTTTCTGTGCTGTATGACTCTGACTTTATAACCCAGACCCCTGCCTTCCAAATCCATCCCACTATACTATTTACAGACTCAGCTCTGAGATTAGTTCCTTTTCTGCTCAGGTGAAGCCCATCTCTTCTGAATAGCTTCCTCCTTTCACAAAATGATCGCAATGTATCCAAAATCTAAATCCATCACTCCTACACCATCCCTCAAACCCCAGGTTTACTTCCCTGATCTGCCTTTGCTTAAATGATGAGGCTCGTGGGACAGGTAGTATTTCTGAGATTGCTACCCTAAGAGATTGCTCCTGTATTTCCTGAACTGATCCTGCAAGCCCTCAAAGTTGTCCCTCCCTATCTTGTTGGTTCCTAGTGAATCACTACCACTGGTTGTTCACTTCCCTTTCTAGAAGTCTATCCAGCCCATGCATTATGTTCTGAACCCTTGACCCAGGAGGTAACTGACTGTCCAAGGGCTTGCAATCTCGGCTGCAAACTAGACTGTCTAGCCCCTCGAATTGAGTCAGTCATCACTACTAGCTTACTAGTCACTGGCTTTTGGAAGAAGGCAGCGAGTGGTGGTTGATGGAAAATATTCAGCCTGGAGTCCGGTTACTGATGGTGTGTCACAAGGATCTGTTTTGGGACCACTGCTGTTTGTCATTTTTATAAATGACTTAGACAAGCATAGGTGGATGAGTTAGTAAGTTTGCAGAGGACACCAAAGTCTGTGGAGTAATGGGCAGTTTGGAAGAATGTTACAAGTTGCAGGGGGACTTGGATATACTGCAGAATTAGGCTGAGAGGTGGCAAATGGAGTTCAATGCTGCTAAATGTGAGGTGATTCATTTTGGGAAGAATAACAGAAAGGCAGAGTACTGGAAAAATTCTTTTTCACGCAGAAGGTGGTATGTGTATGGAATGAACTGCCAGACGAAGTGGTGGAGGCTGGTACAATTGCAACATTTAAGAGGCATTTGGATGGCTTTAAGAATAGGAAGGGTTCAGAGGGATATGGGCCGGGTGCTGGCAGGTGGGGCTAGATTGGGTTGGGATATCTGGTCGGCATGGACAGATTGGACCAAAGGGTCTTTTTCCGTGCTGTTCATCACTATGACTATGACTCTACTGTGAATGTGCAGAGGGATCTTGGAGACCATGTACATAGATCCCTGAAAGTTGCCACCCAAGTGGATAGTGCTGGTTAAGAAGGCATACGGTGTGTTAGGTTTCATTGGTAGAGGGATTGTGTTCCAGAGCCGTAATGTCATGCTGCATCTATACAAAATGCTAGTGCGGTCGCACTTGGAATATTGTGTACAGTTCTGGTCGCCCTATTACAGGAAGGATGTAGAAGCGTTGGAAAAGGTGCAGAGGAGATTTATCAGGATGTTGCCTGGTCTGGAGGGAAGGCCTTATGAGGAATGGCTGAGAGACTTGAATCAGTTCTCATTGGAGAACAGAAGGCTCAGAGGGGATTTGATAGGGACATACAAGATGTCCAGAGGATTAGATAGGGTCAGTGAAAGTCTTTTTCCTAGGATGATGGCGTCAGTTTGTAAGAGTGGGCATAACTACAAATTGAGGGGTGATAGATTTAAGACAGATGTCAGAGGCAGGTTCTTTACTCAGAGAGTGGTAAGGGTGTGGAATGCCCTACCTACCAGTGTAGTTAACTCAGCCACATTAGGGAGATTTAAACAATCCTTGGAAAAGCACATGGATGATGTTGGGATAGTGTAGGGGATGGGCTTAGATTAGATTAGATTCCCTACAGTGTGGAAACAGGCCCTTCGGCCCAACAAGTCCACACCGACCCTCCGAAGAGTAACCCACCCAGACCCGTTCCCCTACATTTACCCTGACTAATGCACCTAACACTACAGGCAATTCAGCATCGCCAATTCACCTAACCTACACATCTTTGGACTGTGGGAGGAAACTGGAGCACCCGGAGGAAACCCACGCAGACACAGGGAGAATGTGCAAACTCCACACAGATAGTTTCCCAAGGTGGGAATTGAACCCGGGTCCCTGGTGCTGTGAGGCAGCAGTGCTAACCACTGAGCCACTGTGCCGCCATTAGTTCACAGGTCAGCGCAACATTGAGGGCCGAAGGGTCTGTTCAGTGGTGTATTGTTCTATGTTCTTTGACACCAGATTGTTTGTTTATAAGTTATACTTTTACAATCAATGAAGGGTTAAATTTTTTTATGTGCCTATGGGCACCGCTGGCTGTTCAGCCTTTATTGCGTGTCCCTAACAACCCTTGAGAAGGTGGGGGTGAGTTGTCGCCTTGACCTGCTGCAGTCCATGTGCTGTAGGTTGATCCACAATGCCCTTATGGAGGGAATTTCAGGATTTTGAACCAAGTGAAGGAGCGGCGATATATTTCCAATTCAGGATAGTGAGTGGCTTGGAGGGGAGCTTACAGGGAGTGATGTCCCATCTATCTGCTGCTGTTGTCCTTAAGTGGTCGTGGGTTTGGAAGGTGCTGTCAAAGGAGAAATAGTGAATTTCTGCAGTGCACCTTGTGGAAAGTTAAACTAATCTGATCTGACCGTGTTATTGGTTGTTGTTTATCTTCATTGCCTTTGAATCTTGTCTCCTACAGGAGGGAAACCTGTCATTGATGACACGCCTGCCTGCCGAGTGCTTTTGAGGAAAGAAGTCTTACGATTGGTCATTAACCTGAGCAGCTCAGTGGGAACAAAAGGCCATGAAACTGGGCTCTTGACGTAAGAACTAATTTCAATAAATCATTGTAAGATATTTGTTTACATTCAATAACTGCACCTGATATTTAGGAAGCGCATGTAAGGTAATGAAACATCCCAAAGTGGAAATAGGAGCAGGAATAGGCTACTCAGCTTCACCATTCATCATAACCATGTGTGAATATCCAACTTGTTCCTGCCTTTCTCCCATATCCCTTAGCATCCAAGTGTCAAATCGAACTCCTTTTTGAAATCCTACAATGATTTGGCTTTGACTGCTTTTTATACAGTGAATTCCACAGAATCACCATGCTGGGTGAAGAGATTTCCCATTACCGTGCTAAATGGGGCAGACTTTGAACGCGTCTAGCAACTCAAGACTGGACATCCATGAGGTGCTGTGGACCATCAACCGCAGCAGAACTGTACTCCAGCACAATCTGTAATCTCATGATCTGGCATATCCCCCACTCGACCATTACCATCAAGCCTGGGGATCAACCCTGGATTGGATCAATAGAGAGTGCAGGAGGGCATGTCAGGAGCAGTACCAGGCATACCTGAAGATAAGCTGCCAACCTGGTGAAGATATTAAACAAGATTACTTGCATGCCAAACAGCATAAGCAGCAAATGATAGAGCTCAGTGATCCCATAGCTATCATGTTAGATCTAAGCTCTACAGTCTTGCCACATCCAGTAATTTAATGGTGGTGAATAATTAAACAACTCACTAGAGGAGGCGGCTCCACAAATATCCCATCATCAGTAATGGAAGACCCCAGCATATCAGGGCAAAATATGAGGCTGAAGCATTCACAGTAATCTTCAGCCAGAAGTGCCGAGTAGGTGATTCATCTCCACATCCTCCAGTGGTCCCCAGCATTACAAATACTAGTGTTCAGCCAATTTGATTCACTCCACGTGAGATCAAGAAAGAGTTGGAGACACTGGATACCGCAAAGACTAAGGACCCTGACGACATTTCACCAACAGTACTGAAGGCTTGTGCTCCAGAACTTGCTCCCCCTAGCCAAGCTGCTCCAGTATAGTTACAACCCTGGCATCTCTCTGACAATGTAGAAAATTGCCTAAGAAAATTCGGAACATAAAAAGGAGGACAAACCAGCCAATTGCTGCCCCATCAGTCTCCTCTCGATCCTCAGTAACGTGATGGAAGGGGTCAGTAACAGTGCTATCAAGCAGCACCTGCTCAGCAATAACCTGCTCAGTGACGCCCAGTTTGGGGTCCCCCAGGGTCATCAGCTCCTGACCTCATTCCAGCCTTGGGTCAAACATGGACAAAAGAGCTGAATCCCAGAGGGGAGGGGAGAGGGACAGCCCTTGGTATCAAGGTTGTATTTGACTGAGTGTGGCATCAAGGAGTCCTGGCAAAATTGGAATCAATGGGTATTGGAGGCAAACTCTCCAGTGGTTGAGTGATTCATAGAACATTCCAGCGCAATACAGGCTCTTCGGCCCTCGATGTTGTGCTGACCTATTTCATTCTCATCCATATGCCTATCCAATGACTATTTAAATGCCCTTAAACTTGGCGAGTCTACTACTGTTGCAGACAGTGCGTTCACACCCATACTACTCTGAGTAAAGAAACTACCTCTGACATCTGACCGATATCTATCACCCCTCGATTTAAAGCTGTCTCCTTGTGCTAACCATTGCAATCCAAGGAAAAAGGCTCTCACTGTCTAACCCCCTGATTATCTTACGTGTTTCAATTAAGTTGCTTCTCAACCTCCTTCTCTCTAACAAAAACAGCCTCAAATCCCTCAGCCTTTCCTGGTAAGACCTTCCCTCCCTACCAGGCAATATCCAAGTAAATCTCCTCTGAACCATTTCCAAAGCTTCTACATCCTTCCTATAATGCGGTGACCAGAACTGTACACCATACTCCAAGTGTGGCTGCTCCAGAGTTTTGTACAACTGCAGCATAATCTCATGGTTTTGAAACTCAAACCCTCTACCAATAAAAGCTAACATACCATATGCCGCCTTAACAACTCTATCGACCTGGGTGGCAACTTTCTAGGATCTATGTACCTGGACACTGAGGTGTTTTTGCTCATCTACACTACCAAGATCTTACCATTCACCCAGTATTCTACATTTCTGTTACTCCTTCCAAAGGTGCGGCCACATCTGGAGAATTGTGTGCAGTTTTGGTCGCCATACTATAGGAAGGATGTGGAGGCACTGGAACGGATGCAGAGGAGGTTTACCAGGATGTTGCCTGGTATGGTAGGAAGATCGTATGAGGAAAGGCTGAGGCACTTGGGGTTGTTTTCATTGGAGAAAAGAAGGTTTGGGGAGATTTGATAGAGGTGTACAAGATGATTAGGGGTTTTGATAGGGTTGACCATGAGAACCTTTTTCCACGTATGGACTCAGCTATTACGAGGGGGCATAGCTTTAAATTAAGGGGTGGTAGGTATAGGACAGATGTTAGGGGTAGATTCTTTACTCACGAGTCGTGAGTTCATGGAATGCCCTGCCAGTAGCAGTGGTGGACTCTCCCTCTTTATGGGCATTTAAACGGGCATTGGATAGACATATGGAGGATAGTGGGTTAGTGTAGGTTAGGTGGGCTTGGATCAGTGCAACATCGAGGGCCGAAGGGCCTGTACTGCGCTGTATTGTTCTATGTTCTATAAAGTGAATCACCTCACACTTTTCCGCACTAAACTCCATTTGCCACCTTTCAGCCCAGCTCTGCAGTTTATCTGTGTCTCTCTGTAACTTACAACGTTTTCCATCGCTATCCACAACTCGACTGAATTAGCGTTCTGGCACGCAGGATGATGGTTGTGGTTGTTGGAAGTCGGTCATCTCAGCTCCAGGACATCTCTATAGGAGTTCCTCAGGGTAGGAGCTTCAGCTGCTTCACCAATGACCGAACCCTCCATCAGAAGTGGGATGTTCGCTGGTGATTATACAATGTTCAGAACCATGTGTGTGACTCCTCAGATCCTGAAGCAGTCCATGTTCAAATGCAACAAGATCTGGACAATATCCAGGCTTAGGCTGACAAGTGGCAAGTAATACTCGTGCTATACAGATGCTAGGCAATCCCCAATAAAAGACAATGTAACCACCGCCCATTTACATTCAGGGGTTTTACCATCCAGTGAATTCCTTACGATCAACGTCCTCAGGGTTACCATTGACAGGAAACTCAACTGGGTTTGCCACATAATCACAGTGGCTACAAGAGCAGGTCAGAGGTTAGGAATACTGTGGCGAGTAAGTTATCTCCTGACTCCCCAAAGCCTGTCCACCATCTACAAGGCACAAGTCAGGAGGGTGATGGAATACACCCCACTTGCCTGGATGGGTACAGCTCCACAACACTCTAAGCTTGACATCACCCAGGACAAAGCAGCCACTTGATTGATGCCACATCCACAAACATCCACTCCCTGCACCACCGACACTCAGTCACAGCAGTATGTACAATCTACAGGATGCACTGCTGAAATTCACCAACGATCCTCAGACTGCACCTCACAAACCCACGGCCACTTCTATCTAGAAGGACAAGAACAGCAGATATATAGCAACACTGGCACCTTCAAGTTTCCCCTCTAAGCCACTCACCATCGTAACTTGGAAATAAATTGCTGTTCCTTCTCTTGCTGGGTCAAAATCCTTGAATCTCCTTCCCGAGGGTACTCTGGATCAACACACAGGAGGTGGCCTGCAGTAGTTCAAGAAGGCAGCTTACCACCACCACCACCACCACCTCAAGGGGCAACTTGGGACAGGCAACAAATGCTAGCCTAGCCAGTGACCCACAAACAATATCCCACAAATGAATAAAAAGAAATTGCATTTTTCTTTAAACTGTGACCCTGTTTCTGGGCTCTTGTCATTTGAAACATTCTTCCTCCATCTTGTCTTGCTACAATTTTATTGGTTTCAATGAATTCTTTTCCCCCCCACCAAATATTCTTCTGAACTTTAGTGAATGTAATCTGAACCAATCCATTCTCTCCTCCAGTCAGCCCTGCTATCCCAGGATTCCAGTCTGGTAAGCCTTTACTACACTCCCTCTATAGTGAGAACATATTTCCTCCAATAAGGAGACCAAAACTGCTTGCTATATTCTTGGTGTCTTACCAAGGCCCTACAGAATTGCAGCAAAACATCCCCTCCAATCCTCTCTCTATAAAGACCAACTATTTCAGTATAAATTCTGCTTTTTACCACCTTCACCATCTGCTGTACCTACATGCTTGCTGTCAGCGACTGGTGTACAAAGGCATCCAGGTCCTGTTGCAAATTTTCCCCCTGCCAATGTAGTCAACTCAGCCACATTAGGGAGATTTAGACAAGGGCCTGTTCTGCGCTGTATTGTTCTATGTTTACTAGAGTACTGCAGCAAGTCCGAGACTTGGCTGGTGGCCACGGGACACAGTGGTCTGTTGAAGTGGCAGGCTCAGGGTCATTTTTGTGGACCGAATGCAGGTGTTCTGCAAAGCATTCACCCAGCCTGTGTTTCATCTCCCCAGTGTAAATGAGCCCACGTGATGCAGTAGACTGGATTGAACGAGGTGCAGGCACATCACTGCTTCAAAGAAAGGTATATCTGGGGCCTTGGCTAGTCAGGAGGTAGGAAGTAAATAGGCAGGTGTTACACTGTATCATTGCTGTGGGGGCCATGAGGAGCTGTTGGGACCAGTGTGTCCCCAGAGAGAACGGTCCCTGCAGAATGCTGTTGACCGGGAGGGCATTATGAGGCTAGTCATGAGATGGTAGTTAATGATCCTTTGGGTGCAGAGGCTGGTGAGCTGGTATGTGAGCACCAGAGGGTCCCTCTTGATGTTGTGGAAGGGAGGGGATGAGAGTAGAAATGCGAGAGATTGGTTGAACGTGGGTAACAGCCTAGTCAATCGTAGTGGTGACTCTGCTTGATTATACTATGCATTTCTAATTGCTACGCTGTTAAATGAAAGGGTTTAGTTAGTTCAGTTGGCAAAACAGCTGATGTCAAGATGAATCAGTTCCTGCACAGGTTAAGTTTATCATGGAGGACTATTCTGAAAATCTCCCTTTACCTGAGGTGTGGTGACCGTCGGGTTAAACCACCACAAAACATCTCTCTCCAATGAAAGAACAGCCCTATGGTCAAGTAGGCTTTCTTCAAAACAGACTCAAACTTTCACACTCACCGATATTAAGCTAACTTTTGCCTCCATCTTTTAAATATTTAAAGAAGCTCTTAATCCTTTGGTTTTGTTACTTTTTATTTCTTTGCTCTAATTTTATTTTTACTCTGGTTTGTAATTGTTTTAAAAGTTAACAAAATACAATCCTCGGGCTTACAACTAATCTTTGCCATTTGTACTCTTTTTTTTTTAATTCGATACAATCCTTAACCCTAGTCAGTTTATCCCCTGCTTAGAATTCTCCTTCATATTTGCTGTGAATCATGAACTATTTCCTTAAACATTTGGCCAGTGTTCCATCAAACACCTTTACTGCTAAACTCCTTTTCTATGCCTGTGTAACTACCCTTATTTAGTTTTAGCATAGCTATTTCTGACCCAAGTTACTCACTCTGTTTGAATGTTAAATTCTATGATGTTACGATCACTGTTCCTTGCAGATCTTTTATCCTTCATTAAACCTTATTACCAGATCCAGTGTAACCTTTTCTTGGGTGGATCCACAACAATATTGTTCTAGGAAACTTCCATGAATACACTAAATTGGTTTTCCCATTGTGTATGAAGATTAAATTCACCTCTGATGAATGTTATGCATTTTTTAAATGCTGTCATTATATCCTCACTTATTCTCTGTTCCACCATATAGTTACTGTTAGAGGACCTACAGATTACTCCCATCAGTGTTGTCTTCCCCTTTTTTATTTCCTACATTCACCTGTATGGATTCTACATAGAGTCATAGAGATGTACAGCAAGGAAACAGACCCTTCGGTCCAACCCGTCCTGCCAACCAGATATCTCAACCCAATCTTGTCCCACCTGCCAGCACCTGGCCCATATCCCTCCAAACCCTACCTATTCGTATACCCACCCAAATGCCTCTTAAATGTTGCAATTGTACCAGCCTCCACCACTTCCTCTGGCAGCTCATTCCATACACGTACCACCCTTTGTGTGAAAAAGTTGCCCCTTAGGTCTCTTTTATATCTTTCCCCTCTCACCCTAAACCTATGCCCTCTAGTTCTGGTCTCCCCGACACCAGGGAAAAGACCTTGCCTATTTACCCTATCCATGCCCCTCATAATTTTGTAAACCTCTATAAGGTCACCCCTAGCCTCCGAAGCTCCAGGGAAAACAGCCCCAGCCTATTCAGCCTCTCCCTGTAGCTTCTGATAGGAAGGAGACCAGAATTGCATGCAATATTCCAACAGTGGCCTAACCAATGTCCTGTACATCTGCAACATGACCTCCCAACTCCTGTATTCCATAATCTGACCAAAGAAAGCATATCAAACACCTTCACTATCCTATCTACCTGCGACTCCACTTTCAAGGAGCTATGAACCTACACTCCATGGTCTCTTTGTTCAGCAACGCTCCCTAGGACCTTATCATTAAGTGTATAAGTCCTGCCAAGATTTGCTTTCCCAAAATGCAGCACCTCTCATTTACCTGAGTTAAACTCCATCTGCCACTTCTCAGCCCATTGGCCCATCTGGTCAAGATCCTGTTGTGATCTGAGATATCCCCCTTTGCTGTCTGCTACACCTCCAATTTTGGTGTCATCTGCAAACTGGCTAACTGTATCTCTTATGCTCTCATCCAAATCATTTATGTAAATGACAAAAAGTAGAGGACCCAGCACCGATCCTTGTGGCACTCCACTGGTCACAGGCCTCCAGTCTGAAAAACAACCCTCCACCACCACCCTCTGTCTTCTACCTTTGAGCCAGTTCTGTATCCAAATGGCTAGTTCTCCCTGTATTCCGTGAGATCTAACCTTGCTAATCAGTTTCCCATGGGGAACCTTGTCGAACGCCTTACTGAAGTCCATATAGATCGCATCTACTGCTCTGCTCTCATCAATCCTCTTTGCTTCTTCAAAAAACTAAATCAAGTTTGTGAGACATGATTTCCAACGCACAAAGCTATGTTGACTATCCCTAATCAGTCCTTGCCTTTCCAAATACATGTACGTCCTATCCCTCTGGATTCCCTCCAACATCTTGCCTACCACTGAGGTCAGGCTCACTGGTCTATAGTTCTCTGGCTTGTCCTTTCCACCCTTCTTAAACAGTGGCACCACGTTAGCCAATCTCCAGTCTTCCAGCACCTCACCTGTGACTATCGATGATCCATCTTCCGATTTAAGATCGTTTTACTATTGGATTTACTTCATCCTGTACTAATGAAGGTACCCACTACCCTTTCCTTCCTGCCAGTCTTTTCAAAAGGTCACATACTCCTAAATATTTAATTCTCAGCTTTGATCTCTTTATAACTATTTCTCTGTAATTGATCTATTTTATATTTTAGACAATGTAACAGGGCACACTGACAAACTTGGCTGTAGGTGTGCATCAGATTTTGAAAGTGACAGGTCAGGTTGAGAGCTACATTCTTTCTCACTTTTTCTGCTGTTGCAGAGACTTCCAAGCTTAGAGGGAATGTTGTTGAGAGAGTGGTTAATAATACCAACAGTATCCTTTATTAATAGGGTGAGTACAACACTACACTTTGGGACAAATATGAAAGTGTTAGAGAGGATGTAGAAATGTTTCCAGGGTTGAGGAATTTTCATCAGAGAGAAAGATAGTAGAATTTGGGACTATTAACCTTGGAGGAGGGAAGGTTTAGTGGTGGTTAGGTCAAAAGGTTCAAAATCATTGATCTGGACACAGAGAACCTGTTCCTGTTAGTGAAAATATCAAGAACCAGAGAGACACGGGCCATTTCTTTTGCAAATTACCTTCAATGGTGACGTGAAAGATTTTCCACACAATTAGTGGTTAAGATTGTGAATGTACTGCCCAACAGTCTGGTGGATGCAGGTTCAGTTGAGGCTTTCAAGATGGAATTAAAAAGGAAGAATGCAGAGTTACCAGGAGAATAGGCATTTGGGGAGGTGCGGGGGGGTGCGGGGTGCGGGGAATGGTTGTCGATGCCACTCGATGAATAGCTCTTTTAGAGAACCAGACCAGACTAGACAAGATGAGCCAAATGAATTCCTCTGTGCTTGTAACCATTCTGAAATTTGTTCACTCATTGTGGCCAGTACAGTGGTTGAAAATTCAAATGTCAACATGGTCAGCTGCTGCATTGTTCAGGCCGAAGCTACAAGCAGAACTTGGTGTGTCAGAGAGGCCTGACTTGTTTATCAAAGAAGGGCCAGTCCAACCTTTGTCTGCAGTGCCTTGAGAGTGGGTGATAGATCCTTGCCAATCACCAAGAGCAAAACTGAGCCACATATCCAGTCCTCCAGGAGAGAATGCAGGAATTCCAACCACCCCTCATTCCTGTCATTGCAATCTCACAACACCTAACAAGCATCCGTTATCACATTCTCTGATTGAAATCGTTTCAGCAGTTGCATTTTTACCACTGATGTAGGACTATATACGGATATAATGTAAACAGGATGAACACCATGGTCTAGGGATTACAAATCCCACCCCAGTGAAAAAGTGTGTTCTTTGACCTCTACAGCTTTTGTAGATGAATGGCTGCTGTTTCAAAAGTATTTGAGATTTACTTGTTCTGCTTGACTCAGATTCTGGTTTTACACTCTCTCTCCCCCAGGATAAAGGAGAAGTTTCCTCATGCGTTTGATGACATTTGTCTATACTCTGAGGTTTCCCACTTACTGGCAAACTGCACCTTCCGTCTGCCTTCCCGCAGGTTTATCCAAGAACTCTTCCAGGATGTTCAGTTCCAACCCGTAAGTTTCTGACTGCAATGATTGTTAATCAGAGAGCTCCCCCTGCTGCCCCAATGAGACATCCTATTTCTCCTTAGTAAGGGTTGGGAGGGGGTTTCACCTAAGGAGCATCTTTAGGGAGGTACATGATTGTTCTATGAGAAGGGTGATTGGGTGGGGGAAGGAGCGAGTACGTGGGGTCTCTGGTCACCTTTGTTAGAGGCATTGGTTGGTCTTGGTTCCCTACAAACTGAATCTGGGAGGACACTTTCACCAGAGCCTCCAGTAACAATCTTACTCTGTATTAGAGGTTTCTTGTCTCTTTTTTAAGGTGCAATTTTTCCTTGCCTCTGTCAATGATGTCTTTGTTTCTGAGGAACTTTCTCGAGAGATACATTCTGTCTGGTGCATGGAATCAGTCTCTCTCTCTCTCTCTCTCTCTCTCTCTCTATGCTCAATCCACGCTCTGACCATGTTTATTCTCTTGACAGCTGTACGAGGAAGCAGACACTAGTCTCTCACCGAAGCAGCTTGAAGCTGAGCCAACCCCAGCATCCTGACCACGTTTGTGCCGAAGAATTGCTGCATCACCAAACCTACAAAGTACTTCACCCAGAATTCAACAGTACCAACATCTAACTACCGCTGTGACCAGCAGGGCAGGGCAGATGTGTCAAATTGGCACTCGAATCCTGTCCCTTGCATGTTCTTATTTATTTCCCTTCCCTCTGTCTTGGATGTGAAGGTATCCCTAACACTACAGGAGAAGTGATGCAGACTGGGAGACAGTATGTGAGACTTGTGGTTGGATCTCTCCCTGTCCCGTGGCTGTTGGCATGATTGCACAGATACACACGCTTTTCCCTAACCTGGGCCAGTCTCCATCCACCAGCATTGCCCCAGTTTCTTTCAATCACTGGGCCAGATGTGCTCAATCCCACCCATCACCCCTGCTGTCAGTAGATAGGCGTGTCAATTTTATATGTTTTAAATGTAGTCAGCTTGTATGAATGACCACTCTGTAATCTACTTAAATTGCATTGGCAACATGGGTTCAGGTGGAATGGAATCAGGCTGCAGTGCCCATGATATGCACTCCTGGAGAACCTGAACTCTCGGCAGGAAAAGTATTCTATGGCATGGTGCTGTGGGCTCCTGCACACAGGCAGGTTTGCATTTAATGGTAAGTCACACTTGCAGTAACTAATTTAATGCCTTTATATCATGGGTATATTGGAAATGCAGTTTAATGCAGCCAGGAAATATTCTCTCTATCCACTCGTCTATTAGAGCAATAGGAAACAGCAGTTTTGTGTGTGATCTCCTGCTCCTAGACCCTAGGCTGCTCTCCCCTGCTCCTGGACACAAAGGTAAATGCAAAATTCTCCATCTGCTTCTGGATTTGTGTACATGGGCAGTGCCCCCTATCTGGCCCAATTGATATGGTTCATTCAGGGTTAAATCCTGTCATCTTAGCACTTTGGCTAAAATAGCATAAAGTCTCCATTGGATACCCTACTAGGAAAGATTGCACAAGAACTTTCAGAAACACCATTTCAGGAGAAGCAAAGTCTGATTATTTTTATGGCCCTTTGAGACAAATAGCAATGTGAGAGTGGGGTTCATACTCCATTTCAATATTAGACTGTAAACTTTGGCCTTTCAGCACTCGTCTGAGGGGCTTGGTGTGGGGTTGGTGTCAACAAGTAGCAATGAAATATTCTAACACTACAGGAACAGGGTCCTGTGAGCCCTGATTGTACTGCAGAGCGTCAGCTGTGACAGTATGAGAAGAACAAGATGAAGCACTGGGATTTCCATTGAACCTATTTGTTATGAAGCTCAATCAGCATTGGTCTCCTGGCTTCAGGAGCAAAGGTCTCAACCAAATATTTTGTCTCATCATTCTGATTTTGACGTGCCATGCATGTGCACGCAATTTCTCACCATTTTACGGATTGTGAGTTACACTAATATATGAAATGTTCAAGATGTTTTTGTACATGTAACCATAAACACCAATGATTAGCTGTCTGAGACAGAAAGAAAATGGCTGGTTTTCCCTCATCCTATCCAGTACTCCTTCAATGAATGTCGGTTCCTATGGCTTTTGAAGAGTGTGGGAGTGTCTGCAGTTAGATACCTGTCACAGGGCCCTCTTGGAGACTGGAACAGTATTTGCCTTCGCTCTCAGTTATAACTTTAGCTCTTTGTATTGGATCATTTGGTCAGACTTTGAGAGGCATTGTATGACCTCTGATTGCATATAAGTTCTGAATTGGGGTTAGAATTGCTGGGTGAGCCATTCTCCAGACTGGAAGAGTGTATGATTTGCTGGACAGGAAACTGGTGGGTGTTTTCATTTCCAGCGCAGTTATTTAATTCTAGTAAAGTGGAAGGAGAAAAAAAAAAGGATGGGTCCAGAATAAGGTGCTATTACAATAAATATTCATCTCTCCAGGAACTGATAACCAAGGAGAAAGGAATATGATGCATTCAATAGTCTAAACACGAGGATGGCTTTGCTATGGCCTCACAGGTACTCTGTCTTCCACTTGGTTATTCCAACTATGCCTCTGCCTCTGCCTCGAATACCAAACTCTTACCCATCAATTAACAGACTGCAGTATCTCTCTTTCTCTCCCCACCCCTCTCAACCCGCATTGCACTAGAAAGAACACTAACTTCACATTGACCAGTTAAATCAGTCAGCAACAGTAAGCATATCCTGAACACCTGATTTTCAAAGTTCTTATAGGTTAATAATTCACTGTTTCGTGATGTGTTATTTTGGATCCCCATCTAGCCCAAAGTTGACTGGTAAATGTTGAATGTCAGGATTATGCAGATATCCCAAGAACCCTGTGTCTTGTCATTCCCATGGTCTGTGTACACGTCTATCCTTCCTGCTCGGTCTTGTTGACTTTTGTGTTTTGTCTTTCTTGTGGTCAACTGGTCATTTTGTTTGTCTTTGATCTCTTACAATTGCATGTGCTCAAAACCACAAGAATTTTAGGAATGAGGAGGTTGCAGGGAATGAATGGCCTTTAGTTGTGAGAGAGGGGTGGCTGAGATTTCTTGATCAAGTGATCAAAGTTTTGATATTTTACATATCTGTTTAGAAGGGATAGAATAAACAGAGAATAACCCCTGTGAGAAGGAGAGAGCATAGAATATGGACGTTGCAGCCACCATTGTGGATGTGTTTGATCTTATTTCTTTGTGATAAGCTGCTACATTATTGGGATGTTCTAGTGTTCGTAGGTCACTGAACATGAAACCTGATTTATATTGTATACCTGTAACATAGTCTGATTAAAAATGAGAAAAGAAATTATTTATATATTTTCCATAAAAGAATATTTCATGGAGCTGTGTATAATTTAAATAAGGTAAAACAGAGAAGAGCACCTGTCGAGTAATGTTTTTGTGTTGCCACCTTGTGGTTTCTTTGTATAGTGTGTACAGTCTGTTTTGGGCATTTACCCTTCTGAACATAAAAAATTATCAAAGGGATGCATTGCTAATTAACAATAAAAGCAAAAGTATCCAGATGTGATGTGCTGTCATTCTTCCCCACATACAACTTGTACTTATGTATTTATGATAGTAGAAGGTGCATCAAAATGTGCTGGAAATGCATGTTAGCTTTTAGTGATTTATACACAAGGAGTCCCCAATCCTGTGTTGTAGCTGTCTACAGCTCCTCTACATGTAAGTAATATTCACCTCCTCTTAGTATCTGTTGCCAGATAGGGTAGATTAAATTTTTCATCCCCTGGCTAATCAAAAGTCAATCTCAGCTCTACATTCCTGCATATTCGTGATAAAAATCAGTTCAGCTGTTTCATTGACTGACTGGCAAACCGGCTCAATTGTCATGATTTGGAGATGTCGGTGTTGGACTGGGGTGTAAAAAGTTAAAAATCACAACACCAGGTTATAGTCCAAATGATTTATTTGAAAGCACTACCTTCCAGATTGCTGCTCCTTTATCAGGTGGCATAGAGTAAAAGATCGTAAAACAGAATTTATAGTAAAAGTCTAGAAACTTGATGTCTGTGTCAACGTGTGATCTTTTTTGGAGATCCTTTCCACTTTAAGACAGCAGTTAATGGTATCAATGATTCGGAGTTGCTGAGTTGGACTGGAGTGTATCAAGTTTAAAAATCACAAAATCATCAGGTTATAATCCAGCAGATTTAGTTAGAAGCACTCAAGGGCTGAGTGATGCTCTTCCTTGTTTGCATATTCTATTAGTTAACCAATCCCCTATCCATGTTCATACTCTAGTAGAGTCTGTGATGTTACTGGTAGTCTAATGTGCCTAATTAAATGATATTTCCAAATGTTATGCTTTATAATAGATCAGGATTTTCCCAATTTAGAATAACTGGTTTATAGCTAGTTTTGTTTAAAAAGGGGAGATTTTAAAAAGTATCCCATTAAAAATTGCTAATGCTCTGGGACTTTCCCCAATCTAAGACCAGGAGGTTAGTACCAGTACATCCACTACCCCTCTCACTATTTCCTTGAAGGTCCTAGGACCCAGCCCATCAGCACTAGAGGCTTGATTAGCATCTCTCATTATTATTTATTTCTTCTCCTAAATGATTATTCATAATTTTTTGGAATACTATAAAAGTGTCTTTATTGAAGACAGACTAGCCAGTATCCTGCTGCAGTCAATGCATATTGTCTCTATTATCAGAAACATTTAACTTTTTATTAGGAAAGCAGTGGTTCTGGCACAAACTCTTGGGAACCATCACTGGTTATATTTCAGACTGGAAGAGGGCAGCTATCAAGACTTGCACAAATTCCCCAAGTGCAGCTCACTGGTGCCCTTCAATCAGACACTATATAAATGTGCAACTAGATACTGAATTCCATTTAAAATATAAGGAGAGTCAGCCTTTCAGCTTCCTTGACCATTCTTTAAGGATATTTCTGAACTTCTACATCAACCATACCTTCCACATCATTTAGTCCCCCAAAATCAATGTTTCTAACCTAGACAATCTCAACAAATGTGGTTACAGACTTCCAACAATTCACAACCTGCAGTGAAATCATTTTCAATCAGTCTTGTATGAGAGCCAATTATTCTGAAACCACAGCACAGATTCAGCAGCCAAGGTAAACCATCTTAAAAACAGCAAATGGTGTAAATCAGAAGTAAAAATAGAAATTGTTGGAAAAGCTCAACTGGGTACAGCATCTGCAGAGAGAAATCAATGTTTTGGTTTCAGTGTTCCCTCAGAACTGATGGTAGCTATGAAATGTCAGTTTGTATTCAGGAGTAAACAGTAGTTTGCAATATTCTCCAGCCTTTTGCAATGAAAGCTAAGACTCAAAATTGCTTGTTTTTGACTATGTTAACTATCATTTAAGTATGGATCCCTAAATCCTTCAGAACACCAACAGAGCTTTAAATGAAAGTTTTCCTTTCCACTCTTCTCAACTGGAAAAATAAGTTTGTTCAACTACTTTGGAACATAATCCCATTATTCATGCTTGTAATAAGTTATTTGGAGAGTCAACTTCTACTGACAGCAAAGTTGGGACAGTTATGCCTTGATCATCAATTTGCAACAGCTTTCCTCTGCTAAACTCAACTTCCAACAAATAAGACTGGACATACACTTTAGTGCAGAATCTAAGGAAATGCAGCCACGCAGCAAAAGATGATCATGCACTCTCACTGCTCTGCATCTTCTAATGTCAGTCTGCACACAGCCTCTAATCAGCAATCCACCACTTTGGTAGTCATTGTCAATGTACATGGAATAATGTATCAGTGTAAAAGTTAAAGAGGACACTACAGCTACCCTGGGAGGGTTGCTTCTTTGGCTAAAACACACATTTGCATTATGCAAAAAGCTACTTTGTCATTTGTACTATTTCTTCCTTCCATATTGAAATAAAGTCACCAAATCTACAAGCGTCCACTCCCTCATCTACTAACACTTATCTACAAGATGCACTGTGGAAATTCACCGAAGATCCTTAGCACCTGCCAAACCCACAACTATTTTTATCTAGAAGGACAGAGTAGCCTACAGTACCCAGGACCCAAGTTCGATTCTGGCCACCGACAACAATGTGTGGAATTTGCACATTCTCTGTGACTCTAGATGCTCTGGTTTCCTCCTATGGTCCAACGATGCCCAGGTTAGGGTGGCTTGGCCACAGGAAATCACGCAGTGTTCAGGGATGTGCAGAAAGTGGATTAGCCATGGGAAATGCAGGGAGATGGATGAAGAGGATCTGGATGTGATGCTCTCCAGAGAATCAGTATGGACATGTTAAGCTGAATGGCCTGTTTCCAGACTATAGGGATTCTGTGATAAGGGCAGCAGAACACTTCCCCATGAAAAAGCTTCCCTCTAAATCACGCACCTGACTTGGAAATAGAATCACCATTCTGTCAGTGTTATGGCTCAAAATCCTGAATTCCTTCTCTAAGGACAGCGTGGGACAGGTAATAAATGCTGGCCTAGCCACAAGTGAATAAATTTTAAAAACTGCAGTCTGTACATGTAAATGTAAAATGCTTACATTATAAAGGAATAACTTTTCTAACAATATGTTCTTAAAATTTCCAACAGACTCAATGCAGACAATGGAATACATACTGTTGAACATAGATATTTTAATAGATAAAATGTCAATAATTAGAATTTATTATGAAACATGCCTCAGTAAATGCAGAAATTTCCTGATTTTCAGCCCAAGTCAAGTGGAGTGCAATTCAGAGTACCATGGGTGCACACGGTCAAATAGCTTGGTGCTATTTTAGTAACAGGACCAACAAGTCAAAAATAGCCTCCGGCTGCAAAATTGCAGAAATAATCTAGAACCAAGGCAATAGCTGCAGGATCAGAGTACTGAGAAAGTTATTCCCTTTACTAGAGCCAAGATTTGCGATGGTGGCTAAACCACTGCCTTCACAAGGAATTTTGCACTCTGGCAATTTTGTTCAACCACTGAATACACCCAGGGCAGGTGGAATGCAGTGTCGGTGTCACATTGACCGCCTTGCATTGCTTTCATGCAAGGGTCAGACGGTGTCTGCATAATTTCAAGTCATCCTCATTCCGAAAGTAGGGCCATCGACTTCCATGGGATTGGTCCATGTTATTGGGAAAAGTGCTGATGTGGTTTGTCACTGTATTCTGCATAATGACTAACCATGAAACTTTCCCACTCTTCCCTCTGGCCCTCCAGTGTACTGGAAGGATATGCAGGATGACAATGAATTGGTTTGGCCACAAATGTACTTCCCATGGTCCCAGTGCTAGCATAGGACACAAACACAGAGCTTCCAGTCTGGAGGTAGGGTCGTTTCCACAGGTCTCTCAATGCAGGTACACAAACTCAAAGTATACAATGACAACAGGAAAAACGAGATCACAGCCTTCACATTATTATGTACATACAATTTATACAATCTTAGATCATGTGGCACATCAACAGTAGGCTCTCAGTCTAATAGGAGTGACTTGTTTACTTTCACGGGAAAGGCTGTTTAAAATTGACACTCCTACTGCAATAATGGTAAGGTTAGATTATTGAATATGCTCACCGATGGCACCTCCTCCATTGGTCTAATCATCACTAGCCTCTTTCAAACATGTTTCATACTGGAAATGCTGAACTAAATCTCAAGTATTATGTGCAGATTGTTGATCATGTTTATTTAACAGGATTTCCAAATTTACTCGTTTGGCACATCTTTTAATAACTATATCAGTAAGGAGACCTATAGTTTGAAATATATTGTAATACTATAATGTTCATTAGTATAATCTTTTTATCACTATTTTGTAATGAATTATGACTTGCATTTTTTTTAGCATCATCGCAATTCAACACAGGTTGCTATGATTGTTTTTCAATAAAACAATTGTTATTTATCTACTATCTCACTAAAAGACTGGACAGCACTCAACACAGAGTTTAAAGCAGAAAGAAAGATTTTTATTCAATTTATGGGATTCTCCCACACAATAGAGCAAGACATTTGGAAGCATTTTTGACCTTCAAAACTCTTTAATCAAACAAAAAAAAATTCTGATTGGCTGCAGGATTAGTTACTGTCATCTGAGACAATCAGGCCAGTTGCCAAATTATGCATTACACAGGATCACAATATTCATTGCCATCATGTGACTCACCAACAACAACACAGCGAAATTGACAACAAAGTTTCAATAGACTATGAACCAAAGCAGTGGACCACACCTTTGGTTTGGGTTACTTCTTAATTGGTTGCAGACGAGTCCCTAAATTCAGCTTTGCCTTTGGTGGGTATGACCAGAGTTTACACACATCCGGCCTAATAGGCCCCTGCCAGACATTATACTTTACACCAGCCTCTTTCCACCCTTTGTATTCCTTTCTCCTTTTGAAAGCAGGTTCCCTTGAATAAATCTCTGAATGCAAAACGGAGAACAGGAACTGTGTTGGTGGCCTTGGAGATCGCAATTGGCATACATATTCCAACAGTCAGAAAAGGGGGCAGAGGGAGATGATCAGAAAAAAAAAAGTTTTAGATCGTATGGAATAGCTTATGCAAAAACTGAAAAAACAAAAGACTGAATTGCTTGTTACCTAAATTCTCTTTTAATCTATCACTAACTGGACAGATAGGAGGTGAGTGGGAGAGCGAGTGCAGAGAGGACAGGACAAGTCCTGTACAGTCTTGGAGGTAGTACTGAAACCTGACTATATGGAACTGCAGAAAGGCTGGATTTGTGTTGTGTGGTGGATCTGTGTGGGTATTCAATAAGGAACCCAAAAGGAGAGTTAAGACAGCGAGCAGCACAGTGGCTCAGTGGTTAGCACTGCTGCCTCACAGCACCAGGGACCCAGAATCAATTCCCGCCTCGGGCAACTGTCTGTGTGGAGTTTGCACATTCTCCCCGTGTCTGTGTGGGTTTCCTCCGGGTGCTCCGGTTTCCTCCCACAGTCCCAAAGATGTACAGGTCAGGTGAATTGGCCATGCTAAATTGCCTGGAGTGTTTGGTGGATTAGTCAGGGGCAAATGTAGGGGAATGCTCTTTGGAGGGTCAGTGTGGACTGGTTGGGCCGAAGGGCCTGTTTCTACATTGTAGGGAATCTAATCAAATTCTGCCAAAACCTACACTGTCCAGGACTATATTCATAGCTTCTGAGATTACATTCCACTGATTTATAAAATTTCCATGGCAATTACAACAACAGCTGGACCACATTTTCAGAGAAAAACTAAATTGTTGATTAATAATTATCAGTGATAATAATTGTTGCTATGCAACAAACAGGTTATCAGACATAAAGAGCAAAATACAATATTCCAGTCCATGAAGAGAACTGCAACACTTCAAGGACAATGCACGCCACTAGAACTAGAGTATTTATATTTTTAAATGGCTCAGTCATTCCTTCCATTCTGAGATGGATGTGTATATCTGGGATGATGAATACAAAGGAACCTCAATTATCCAAATATCGGATTATCCAAAGGAGATATCAAGGTCCCGATAAAAACACTACATCAAAGTGGTGTTTCCAACACTGATTGCGTCTTTTGTTCACAATGATTAAAAAATGAACTCGGCCTACTGAAATGCTGCCAAGAACAGTCCTGGACGTCGATGTTAGCCCAGGCACCGTCTCCAAATGACTGACCGCACCCCCACCCTCTCTCGCCTCACACTTCCCCTGGAGTTCTACACAGGGGGGGTACTGTAAACCCCACTTCCCCAGATCATCTCTCAAACATTGTCCTGTAAAGCGGACTTAACAAGTGCTTGCCTGTGTCAATCCCATTGAACTGATTGGGTGGGTGGGTGGGAGGTTCAGCAATGCTGCAGGCCCCTTACACACGTGCCTCTGCTCAGAAACAAACCCTGAGACAGAGAGGGGGAGCAAAGCAGGCAGAGCGAGGAAAAAGGAAACTTGAGAAAACTCTGTCTGAATGAGGCACTGAATAAATTAACCGAATAATCAACTATCCAAATGAGAGAGAGTCCGCCATCTCATTTGGCTAATCAAGGTTCCTCTGTATACGCACAGATAAGCTTGCGCACGTCTTCCTGCGCACCTAGGCAGGTATGTATGCGTGTGGGGGCGTGTATACGTGAGATGATGGAAATGTTGGCATGTTTCCTGCCAGAGATCAATAATGTGTGGTGCGCACGTTTCCTTTCACAGTATCACTTTCTGTCGATGAAACATTATTGCATCAGAACTCCTAACAAGCAGATATGAAACAGCAGAAATAATGATTTTGCATCACTGCCCAGTTGTCATTCTCAGTGCTTGCAATGGAAACTGTGATCAACTCAATCTTTATGCTGAAGCAGTGGGTATTTAACTCTTCAAATCCAGCACACCGATAAATGAAGGGGCAATGTTCATGTTGCTGAATCAAGTTGCAGGCTATTTTGAAAAGATATGCAGAAATGCATTCTCCCCCTCCCTGTGTGGGTGAAGAGAAAGGTAAATATATTGCAGCTTGTTCTTCATTTCAGAATTCGAGTGTGGGTGGATGCCAATAAAAAAGGCCAGTTGAATAAAAAAGCTGATAGTCAAATACTTTTCTTACAGTAAAGCTCCAATCTCACTAGAATAGCAGAGTATTGTGTTTTGATCATAGGAGAAACAAAGTCTATAACCACTGCCTTTTAACAGTGGAATGCAGAATGATTTCTTGGTCTTTTATTCCCAGTGACTTCATGCACAATGTTACTGGAACGTCACAACTTCCAAACCAAGACGTTGACACACACCGTTGTTCACTGATGTCATACAAACAACTGAGGTTTTATCAACTGCTTTGCTCCTTCAAAACACTCCTTTCAACCCTCACCAAAAGCACTGGAATGAAAGGGGAGGCTGGTTTCTTAGAGACAGAAAAGCCAAAATGACCACTTTCATGCAACATGCTTTGGAGATTCAAGATCTCAGACTGTAAACACAGACCAAACAATTCAGCCTGCGGCCTGTGCTTGTGGTGTGTCATACTCACGAGTATATTTAAACAGAACCACACAAACAATGCTCATGCTACATTTAACCACATTAACTGTCAACGCTTCAAAGCAATTCATTGCATATGAAGCAATAGGTTTTGATAAAGCACGTTACAGGTAGAATTAAAGTAATCACATCTTCTGATGGCCAAACGCAGTCAAGCAGATGTAGTGTTTAAGGCTGTGAGCACTCAGTTAATACAGACCATGGTGCAAACTTTTGCAAACAGACTATTTACAGAGACAGGGCTCCATTCCTCCCTGGTTGAGTGCGAATCTATGTCCCTGCTTGTTGGACGGTTTTATTTAAGCCACTTCTGTGCAGTGGATTGAGTTTTTGTGAAAAGCAAGGTCCAGCTGCCTGGGGAAGGGTATGGGGCAGATTTGTTGTGTTTGTTTTGGGAGTTAGGAAAGAGGGATAAAAGCAAAATACTGTAGATATTGGAAATTGAAAATAAAAAAAGTGCTAAACAAACTCAGCAGGTGTGACAGCCTCTGTGGAGGAAGAAGCTAAGTGTTTCCAATCCATCACAACTTTTCTTCAGGGCAAGTCATTCAGCTGCTAATGAAAGGACACTGCTAGGTGAGAGCTTCAGTCACCTGAGGAAGATTCTGGCCGTCTGGAATCAAAAGCTGTGTGAGGTAGTGAGCCACAGGTAGTCAGCCCAATTCTTATCAGCACTTCAACTTTGTTAACCCACCAAGTCAATTTGAAACAAAGCCAGGGTAATCAATGCAGATCCACCAGGGTGGCCAGAGTAAAGATGGAGGCTCGTACTGCCATGATCAGAGCTCATGTATGTCTGATATTCAGAAGGACAACTTTCTCAATTGGCCTTGTTCCAGACAGAATCTGTCCAATCTCATTAATCCTCTGCAAGAGGCAAAAATCAGAGCTTATCAGGTGCCTTGGACAAGAGTCTTTTATGATATAAGCCAGCAATCACTCATGGTAGGATTCCACAGTTAGAACCAGCTGCACTAATTGAGTCCAATCATATTTTATTAGTTGTGCCTCAATTATCTTCAGCTAATAAACTGTGTAACTGCAGCATGAAATGATATTTCCCAGAGAGGAGCAAGAGATAGGCCATTCAGCTCCTTGAGCTGGTTCTAGCATATACAGTGACAGGTAACAGCAGTCAGACTGTATTCTCCTCAGGAATATGCCAACTGTGGCTCAGAGAGCTTAACTGTCACTACAAACTCTCACCTCATTGGTAGCTTTCTGCAATTTGACCTTTCATTTAGTTTCAGCCTCTGAACTATGAGAAGAGGTTAATATAATAAAGACAAGACAAGCTGCTTGTTGTTCCCAATCTAAATCAAGTAGGCTGCCACGTTCCCAGTCATTGTAGTGTTAGCTTCCCAGGACAAGGTGCAGGGAATTCACAATGAGCAAACATGAGACACAAACTGATGATAAAGGTTTGGATGCACTTCCCCTTGTATCCAAACCTTTCCTTGCCCAAAGTCTCTCATCAGCTGTCGTTGGAGTCAAAAGTCATTCTGGAATTCTGGAAAAAGGGCAGGGACCATGTTTTCACACCAGGTCTTAAACTGTGATCCTCTCCCAGCATCCTCTCTGGAATCAGGAATGCTTGGGAGTTGATGGAAGTTGGGCTGCCAATGGAATCAGTCTCAGGCGGTGGAAACTCTCCAGAATCTTGGCTCCAGGATTGGCGGTGGGCCTGTGGCTGATAGCCATTAACACGAGGCATTAGTTCCTGCACCTCCGTCTGCTCCCTGATTGGTGGAAGATCAATGGCTCCATGGATCTGAGGTTGATAGCCTGACTTGACAATCACCTCCACCTCGTCGTCCCTGGCCTCTTGTTGCTGGTAGCCAGGACCTCGTATGCTTGTATACGTTACCTCACTGGGATAGATGGATGGAGAGGCCATTGCCTCAAACGCTGGGTTAATCTTCCCTGAATTCTCAACAGGTGCACTACGCGGACTGTACGATAAGACACCTTGATTCTGGTTCTCGGTATCAGAAATATCCTCAGGAACTACCTCAGTCTCATCAGCCACTTCAACCTCCTTCTCAACGTCAAAACCAATCTGCTTCTCTTCAACAACCTGCACCTCATTGGGTGTACAATCTTTTGGTTCCAGAGTTTTGCATGAGTTGACTCCCTAAAATAAAAAGCAAAACAATTTTAGAAAATGACCATTTTTCTATAGTTTCAGATGTTTATACCTTAATCAGTGGGTATCTGATGTTATAAAATCCACCCCTATGAATGTCACCAAAGCTAGTGCCATTGCATCTCAGACATGGGAGCTAGTCTTCTCCCATGTAGAGCAGAAGCAATCTCTTCTGGGAAACAGCCTATTCACCCACCTCTGGACAGTCTCTGCCACAGGTCAGAGCTTAGAAACCACAAACCCCATTGCTCAGAAGTTGGGATACAACACACTCAGGACTCATAAGCTTCCTGCATTTGTCCAGCCAGGCACCCGTTGCCATTTGAGGAGAGAATCACAGCCTTGGGTACAGATCCCTATCAACAAGCCTGGGTTAAGACCAAGTTCAGCTTATACCCTAGCAAGGATGATCCAGGCTCCTGACACCAACAGAACTGCAGATAGTATAAAATTGAGAAACATATCTGATTTCTGCTGATCCCACTTCTCGACAAAGACACATACAGACATGCGTATATATGGGTAGACAAACACCCCTCTGCCTGCACATCCTCTGACATAATTTGCACAGGTTTTTATGAAACTCTCGTACAACTAAGATTTAATGACTTTGGATGCCTAAGAAGCAAACTATAAATTAACTTACAAAATTAATCAAGAGCTGTTCTTCAAATTTTGTTGTTTGATATGTTAAAATTGATTTAAAATACTTTCAAACCTTAGAAAAGCCAAACTATTCAAAAAAAAATTGAATGATGTATCAAAAAAAAGGAGTTATGTTGAAGCCTATACATTCAAAATACATTATGAGAAAACTTAACGAATTATATTAATTTTTATTTGTTCTCAACATGTGAGCATCACTAGCTGGGCCAGCACCTATTCCCAAATCCTTAAATGTCCCTGGGGAGGTGTAAAAGCACAGATCGCTAAAAGGTATTCATTAGATCTTCAGTCAATCTATGGCAAACTCAATGAGTGTGCAATTATAGCTTTAATTTTGGGAAATATAGCTGGGCAGATGGAGGGCATACTCTCAGAGCAAGGAGTCATCCATTTAAGACAGAGATGAGGAGGACTTTCTTCTCTCAGAGGGTTGTCAATCTTTGGAATCCCTTACTGTAGAGAGCTCTGTAGGCTGGGCTGTTAAAAACATTCAAGGTGGAGGAGATGAATATTTAATCAGTAAGAGAATCAAAGATTATGGGATAATGGTGAGAAAGTGGAGTTGAGGATCATCATGGCCTCACTACTTGGCAAAGCAGTTTCGATGGGCTGAATGGTCTATTTCTGCTCCTAAGCCTGATGGGGAACCATCCCTACAGTCATAACGATAATTCAGTTATATTAAGTACAGTTATGTGAAAGGGCAAAGCTAGGACAAAGATAGCAATTGGTGATTAATGTCTTTCGGGCTTGGGGAAGACTTGTAACACACTGCACAGGGTCGTGCTGTGAACCTTGCTTTTCCTTATTGATTAATGATAGAGATCTTGGTGTAAACTGCAGAACTACAAAATTTGCAAATGGATAAAACTTGGGAGCACTGTAAATGAGAGTGTATTACTTCAAAAGGAAAGAGACAGGCTAATGAAATGGAGTTCAAAGTGAAAAGTATGTACAGCTTAGCAGGACGACATGGAGAGACAGTGCCAAATAAAGAACTCTTAAAAGTGCATGCAGGACCTAATGTACTTGGGCGTTTCTGCCCATATTAAAGACAGCAGGACAAATTGCATGAGCAATTAATAAAGCATCCAATGTTGAGGAATTTCAGTTATGAAGACAGATCTGAAAAGTTGGATCTGTTTTCTTCGGAGGAGATAGAGCCGAGGGGAGATCTGGTTGAAGTTTTCAAAATCATGAGGAATCTGGACCAAGAGAATAGGGAGAATATGTTCCTATTTGTGGAAGGAGCAAGAATCAGAGGGCAAAAAATTTAAAATACTTAGTAAGACCAGCAAATGTGATGAGGAAAAACTTCTCTCACAGTGACTAGTCAGGGTCTGAAATAAACTGATAGAGAAAGTGATGGCAGGCAGTTCAATTGAGATATTCAGAAGGAAGACGGACAGTTATTTGAAAAGGAACAATTTGTATAGTTACAAATAGAAAGCAAGAGAGCCAGAACACACATAATGGGCCAAATGGCCTAATTCTGGGCTGTTACAATTTTGTAATCCTGTGAAATAAAAGGAAACATTCAAAATTAAGAGATTACCCATTTTACCAAGTTGAGCGCAACTGAACACAAGTGGACTGGAAACAGATACCAGATGGTAAATCAGCGTCAGAGTAATGGCAGTCATCCCAGGGATTCAGGACAAATGTTTCCTTTTTAAAGTTGTAGCAAAAAAAAAATGGAATTCACAATAAATGTCTGACGTCCAGCATGTTCCCACAAATACTGAGTTTAAAGGAATGGATGAACTTTGGAATGCATGTCCACAGATCCTGAATGGCATTAGGGTGCTCCAAGGTTTTTATCAATTATATTTCCAAGTTAGATGGTGTACGACTTGGAAGAGAGCTTGCAGATGTGGAGGCACTGTGTTTTACCTGCTGCCCCTGCTCTTCTAGGTGAGAGAGATTGCGGGTTTGAAAGGGGTTGTCAAAGGAACCTGAATGAATTGCTGCAGTATTTCTTGTCGATGGCATACACTGCTGCTACTGTGCATAAATGATGAAGGAAATTATTGTTTACAGATGATCAATGGGATGCCTATGAAGTGAGCTGCTCTGTTCTGCATGGTATCAAGCTTCTTGGGGCACTGCTTGAGCTGCACTCATCCAGGCAAATGTGGAGTCTACCATCACACTCCTGCTTTTTGTTACTAATTCATTCATACATGTAACCCATATCAGTTGGGCCTGTACTGATTTTCCATCCCTATAGGGTGGCACAGTGATTAGCGCTGCTACCTCACAGTGCCAATAACTCCAGTTCAATTCAAGCTTTGGGTGATTGTCTGCATGGAGTTTGCCCATTCTGCCTAAGTCTGCACGGGGCTTCCAGTTCCTTCCTCCAGCCCAAAGATGTGCAGGTCAGGTGGATTTGCTATGCTAAATTGTCCCATAGTATGTAGGCTAGGTGAGTTAACGATGGCACATACGGGAATAGGGTGTTAAGTTCTTGAAGGGTCAGTGCAGACTTGATGGGCTGAATGGCCTCTATCTGCACTGTAGGGATTCTATGATATTTACTTGTCCTCAGGAAGCTGCCTTGTTAGAACTTTTGCAGTTCATGTCTTTTGTATATGGTGTACAAGGAAGGGAGTTACTCTCTGCTGTACTCCCAGTTTCCAACCTGCTCTTGCAGGTGCTATATCTACAGTTCCTGGCTTGTTCTGTCATAAAACATTACTGCAGTCTGAGGTTGCATAAAGATTTTATAAACGTCCCGCATGTTCCCACAAATACAACCCTATGCACATGCATGCAGACACCACAACATATCTGCATTAGAACATAGAACAATACATCACAGAACAGGCCCTTCAGCCCTCAATGTTGCGCCAACCTGTGAACTATTCTAGCTCATCCTCCTACACTATCCCATCATCATCCATGTGCTTATCCAAAGAAAGAGATATACATTCTACACACACACACACACCCCAAGGGATACCAAACGTTCCCCTTCCCCAGGTTTTAGTTCAAATATACCTGAAGGAAGGTTCCATCCTGAAGAACTTTGCTGTTGTTTGGATCGGGAATATCAGGATAAAATGTCTCTTTGATCCTGAAAAAGATGAGCGTAAGGAAACGGTCAATAGTTCAGAGTTTTGACTGCTACGACTCCCCAAAGTTCATACTCCCAGCCAGGTCAAGGCATGAGCAGAAATTCTTTTCCTTCTTGTACAAGAAGTAGATGCTGCTGTCAAGGCTGGTCATCTGTTGTCAATCCCTAGTTTCCTTTGAATTAGTCAGCTCTCTCGGCCACTTCTCAGGGCAATTATTTATCAGCCACATTGTTGTGGCTAAACAGCCAAAACGGATAAGACGAAGATTTATAACCATCAATGATTACAGGGTCACCAGCAGGGTAGCTTTAATTCCAGATTTTTTTTTTGATTCAGAACTCATCTGCAAAGTAGAATTCAAACCCATGTCCTCAGAACGTTAGTCTGCATCTCAGACTTCTAGTCTAATGACAATTACCACCAATGCCTCCACCACCTCCGTCTATAGACACAGTTGTACAACATGGAAACAGACCCTTCTGTCCAACTCATCCATGCCAACCAGATATCCTAAATTCATCTAGTCCCATTTGCCAGCAAATGACCCATATGCCTCTAAACCTTTCCTATTCATATACCAGTTCAGATGTCTTTTGAATGTTGTTGTTGTACCAGCTTCCACCACTTCAATACACACATCACCCTCTGTATGAAAAAGTTGCCCCTTAGGTCCCTTTTAAATCTTTCCCTCCAATTTAAATCTCTAGCTTTGGACTCCTCCACCCTGGAGAAATGGCCTTCGCTATTCACCCTATCAATGCCCCTCAAAGATTTTATAAACCTCTTTAAAGGTCATCCGATGTTCCAGGGAAAATAGCCCAGTCTATTCAGCCTCTTCCTATTGCACAAACCCTCCAACCTGGCAACATCCTTGGGAATCTTTTCTGAACCCTTTCAAGTTTCACAACATCCTTCCTATAGCAGGGAGTCCAGAATGGAACACAATATTCCAAAAGTGGCCGAATCAGTGTCCTGTACAGCCGCAACATGACCTCCCAACTCCTATACTCAATGCACTATAGAATGCAGATAATCACACCCCCATTTTACGAATGCAGGGTGTAGGTTATGTTGCCCACGTCCAGCCTCTGATCTATGCCTGCAATGTTTGAATCATCACTGTTTTGCTGAAGAACCTACTCCAACTCCATGACAGACCCAGATGGCATGTTCGGCCAGGAGACCAATACTAGCACAATACAAGTCCAGTGGAAGAAACCTCTGCCAGAAAGCCCAGATGCAATAACATGTAAACCAGGTAATGGGGAGGTGCCATCAAGCAGTAAAAATTGAGGGAGGAGTGGAATTCCAAGGAATTTCCTCGGAAAGAATAGGAGCAGAGTGGAAGATCAATCAGCTGATCTTAGATTTTGCTACAGGGGAGCAGAAGACTGGTCAAAATTAAAAAGAGGCTGATCATCAAAACAGAACTTACCATTCTTGTTTTCGGTAACAGAAGATACTGAGGATGACTCCCAGTGTTATAACTCCCACAAGGGGCAAAGTAATCCCAAGAATCACAGCAAGGGCTAAAAAGGGGAGAAAATAAACAGAGTCAGTGAGATGTACACCCACAGAAACAGATCCTTTGGTCTGACTCGTCCATGCCTAACAGTTATCCAAACCTAATCGAGTATCATTTGCCAGCACTTGATCCTTATCCCTTTAAACCATTCCTATTCACATACCCATCCAGGTGCCCTTTAAATATAGTAATTGTACCAGCCTCCACCACTTCCTCTGGCAGCTCAATCTATACATGCATCACCTGCTGTGTGAAAAAGTTGCCCCTTAGGTCCCTTTTCTATCTTTACTCTCTCACACCCCCCCTCCCCCCCCCCCCCCCAACCCCCACCCCCACCCAACCCCAATCCCAGGGAAAAGACTGTCTATTTATCCTATCCAAGCCCCTCATCATTTTATAAACTTCTATAAGGTCACACCCCTCAGTCTCCGACGCTCTAGGAAAAACAGCCCCAGCCTGTTCAGCCTCTCCTTATAGTTCAAATCCTCCAACCCTGGCAACACCCTTGTAAATCTTTTCTAAACTCTTTCAAATTTCCCAATAGGAAGGAGACCAAAATTGCATGCAGTATTCCAACAGTGGCCTAACCAATGTCCTGTATAGCCACAGCATGACCTCCCAACTCCTGTACTCGACACGAAGCAATAAAGGAAAGGATACAAACGCCTTCTTTACTATCCAATCTATCTGCGGCTCCACTTTCAAGGAACTATGAACCTGCACTCCAAGGTCGCTTGGCTCGGCAACACTCCCTAGGACCTTACCATTAAGTGTATAAGTCCTGCTCCGATTTGCTTTCCCAAAATGCAACACCTCGCATTTATCTAAACTAAACTCCATCTGCCACTCCTCAGCCCATTGGCCCATCTGATGAAGATCCTGAACCAATTCAACCCCTCCTCAAACCTCAGCACAAACATCCCAGGAATTAGTCTGATAAACCTTTCCTTCCCTCCCTCATTTGGAAGAGCATCCTTCCTCAGATAAGGAGACCATAACAGCACACAATATTCCAGCTGTAGTTTCACCAAGGCCCTGTACAGTCGCGGCAAGACATCCCTGTGTCTGTACTTGAATCCTGCCACAATGAAGGCAGATATACCATTACTTTCAGCAACTAGTGTATGAGAACATCCAGGTCTTGGTTCCCATTCCTCTCGCTCAATTCACAGCCATTCAGATAATCTGCATTTTTGTTTTTACTCTCAAGGAAGAGAACATCACATTTATTCATATTAACCTTCATCTGCCATGTATTTGCCTATTCACTCAATTTGCCCAAATCACACGAAAGCATCTCTGCATTCCCTTCAATTCACCCTCTTACCCGGCTGTGTCTCATCTGCAAAATTGATATTAATTTATATTAATGATTTGCGTGAGGGAACTAAATTATCATAAATCTACAATTAAAGGAAAATTTTACATTATTCTATACTTTGCTTACGTTTCATCATCAGGATGAAGACAAAGCTAAGCAATTAACAGTCAGTGCATTCTTCAATTGCAAAACTGTGAAACTGCATTTCTCCCTCCAGTGACTCTGCTCATTCTGGTAGCTAACCGAATGCACTGGTTGGAGCCGATTATAATATCGCCATGGGAGTACTTCAATCCTCAGGTCTCAAAAATAATATTTCACAAACACTGACAGCTCAAAAAATGAGCACAAATCACATAACATCTGACAGAACTTCTAATATGATGCACTGAGAGACACGTGAGGAGAATTCTTCATGGTTAGACTTACGGCTGTTTGGTGTAGTCACTGTGACGTCTCTGCTGGGACTATCCCCTCCTCTAGTGTAGGCACGCAGTGCCACAGTGTATGTCGTCCCAGGCTCAAGGCCCCCGATCTTGAATGTCCGTGCATTAGAATCATTTATGATCTTTGGCAGTAGATTATCTATTGCAATTAAGGAAGTAGAAAATCAGAAACACTCTAACGTAACAGTGCTCACAGGATAACAGCACAACAGACCATTCAACCCACTGTTTACATACTGGCTCTTTGAAAGAGTCATCACCAATTAGCTCCATTTCCCTGTTCTTTTCTAAGAGCTGGGGTAGTTTCTGCTGCATATTTATCCAATGGCTTTCTGCAGGTTATGACTGAATCTGGTTCTATTGGCCCTTCGGGCAATGCATTCAAGATTACAATAATGCATTGTGTTAAAAAATTACTCACCTCCCCTTCCACCCCCCACAGTTTTTTTGTTTTCAGTCTGCGTCCTCTGGTTATGAACCTTTCTGCTACAGAAAAGTTTCTCACTGATTCATTCTATCAAAACCTTCACAATTCTGAACAAATCAAATCTATGTGGAACCTTCTCCACTTAACAAACGAGTTGGCACTCCCCCAATAGCCGAAATATTAAAGACTGTCAGGTTAGCAGTGAACCAGACACACAGACCAGACTATCAGAACTACAACTGACAGCTAACCCTAGCTGTAGCAGCAGTGCAAAGCACCACCTTTCCAAATCTCCAGGTAAAGAAAATTCGACAAAACATAACAACACACAAGTCATACAGCAACAAATAGGACTGGCTTGCCTGAGATTCTGTGAAATGCATTGTGGAATTTGTATTGAGACCAGATGTATCAAACAAAAATATCTTTAGCTACGCTAAATTGCCTCAGTGTCGGGAGATGTACAGGCTAAATGGATTAGCCATAGTAATTGCAGGGTGACAGGGATAGGGTAGGAGACTGTACTTGGGTGGGATGCTCTTCAGTGCAGATTTGATGGGCCTTTTTCCGCACTGCAGGGATTCTATGATTTACGCTCCACGAGAAAAGGATGCTGATTGGTTAGCAGTCAACTCTGACTGGCAGGAGCATAGCCATGGAGAAATCAACAGGGAAATATAGGCTCCCAAAGCTCCCAGAATCTGACAAAGTCACACAATGCTTGAACATATTCCCTTTGTTTTCAGCAGGACTGTGATAATGAATGCATTGCTTCTAGAAAAGGTAATGGAGTTACATTAAAAACCCAACAGATTGCTTTAAACTATTGTTAATGTTAGGGCTGCAGCAAGCTTCTATTTATGAAGCTCTTGATGCCACAGCTTAAAAGGTTAAAAACTGAGGGCAGTTTCCCAAAACATGCTTCAAAATCTTTAAGGGCTAGATTGACAGATTGTGCTGTCTGGCGAAAAAAATTCTACTATGAGTTAAATGAATAACAGAACCTCAAGGCTGAATGGCCTGTTCTTGCAGCCTGTTTGATTACTTGACATTTGCAGGAATTAAAAAGTTGAATGTATCACTGTGCATCTGTATGGAAGCCTAGTCCGGTAGGGACACGTTTCAAAAGTGCAACTCTGGCATATTTACCTGTTTTCAGCTTCTGACCACCCATAGGCTTGAAAGCCGAATTGTTGTATAGTTTACTGTAATAAACCTTGAAGCCCTGAATGAATCCTTGCTGTTTGTCCATGGGGATGTCAAGCCATTTAATCAGTACTGAATCACTCGTGGTTTCCTCAATATCCAGATTTGGAGCTTCGGCTGGGGCTGTGGAACATAACGAGAGACCAGAGATCATGTCAGGACTTCAATTCAATTTAATCGACAACATCTCACAGTGTATTAAAACACAAAAAAACAAAGAACAGTACCCAGCACAGGAACCCCTTGACCCACTAAGCCAGCACCAATACACAGCACCTCCCTCAACTAAAAACTTGGGCTTATAGGAAGCCATCAGAAAACTGCAGTGTCAGGATTTTCTCAGAGTGGTTTCAAAAAAATTAGCTGTCATTAGAGTAATGACTCTGTTTAAAGTTTGTTACATAGAGTTATTTGTATATCTTTCCATATCATATTATATTTCATCCTCTTTTATCTCACACCTTGAGAGTCAAGAAAGCAAGTGCCCAACTATTTTCCAATTTGAAGCCAATGCTACTCACCTCCTGGCTACCAGTGCTTATGGGACCTTGCCTTGTAAAAAGGAGCTCCTCTTTTTTCCTATAGTGACTACACTTTGAAAGAACTTGAATTGACTGTGAAGTATCAAGGGATATGTGGATGTTGTGAATGGTGATATAAACGCACATCCATCCTCGGACTTTAAAGGAAGTAGCTGCAGAGACAGTGGATGCACTCTCAGCAATCATCCAAGAACCCTCAGACTCTGGAAAAGTCCCAGAGGACTAGACAACTGTCAATACAACACCTTTATTTCCCTGGACATCGGCTGCTGAGGGATGAACGTACAAATATTTATAAAATCATGAGGGGCATGATAGGGTGAATAACTAAGTCTCTTACACAGTGTAGGGGAGTCCAAAACTAGAGGGCATAGTTTTAAGATGAGAGGGAAAAGATTTAAAAGGAACCGAAGGGTCAATTTGTTTCACAGAGGGTGGCGTGTGTATGAAATGAGCTGCCAGAGGAAATGGTGGAGGCTGGTACAATTTCAACATTACTACAAGCCCACCGACTCCCACAGCTACCTAGATTACACCTCCACCCACCTGACCTCCTGTAAATACACCATCCCTTATTCCCAATTCCTCCGCCGCATCTATTCCCAGCATGACTAATTCCACCTCAAAGTCCAGATGGCTTCCTTCTTTCATGATTGCAACTTCCCTTCCCACATGGTAGACAATGCCCTCCAGCACATCTCCTCCACTTCACACACTACCTTGAACATCACCCCTCCAAAACGCAACAAGGACAGAATCCCACTGGTCCTCATCTTCCACCCCACCAACCTCCGCATACACTGCATCATCCTCCACCATTTCTACCCAAACACACCCCACCATCAAAGATACATTTCCCTCCCTACCCTATCAACGTTCTGAAGAGACCATTCCCTTCGTGATTCCCTCGTCAGGTTCACACTCCCCACTAGCCCACACCCAACTCCTGGTACCTTTCCCCGCCACCACAGGAACTGCAAAATCTGCACAAACACCACTCTGGATTAGTGGTGCTGGAAGAGCACAGCAGTTCAGGCAGCATCCAAGTAGCTTCGAGATTGACGTTTCGGGCAAAAGCCCTTCATCAGGAATAACTCCCTACCCTCCGTCCAAGGCCCTAAGGGATCCTTCCACATCAGTCAGAAATTTACCTGTACCTCTAACAATGTCATCTACTGCATCCATTGCAACCAGTATGGTCTCCTCTACATCGGGGAGATAGGACGCCTCCTTGCGGATCATTTCGGAGAACATCTCTGGGTCACCTGCACTAACCAATCCCATCGCCTGTGGCTGTACACTTCAGCTCCCCCTCCCACTCCATCAAGGACATGCAAATCGTGGGCCTCCTCAACTGTCAAAGCGTTACTACCCAACATCCTGGAGGAAGAATGCCTCATATTTCGCCTTCAGATCCTGCAACCACACTGGATAAGTGTGGATTTCAACAGCTTCTTCATTTCCCCTCCACCCACATTATCCCAGTCCCAAGCCTCCAACTCAACACCACCCGCCAGATCTGTCCATCACCCCGCCCCCGACCTATCACCTTCTCCCTCACCTTTATCGACCTATCACTTTTTCAGCCACCTTCCCCCAACCCGCACCCCCTCCCATTAACTTCTCAGACTCAGCTGAGAAGCCTCTTTTCTGATGAAGGGCTTATACCCAAAACGTTGATCCTCCTGCTCCTCGGATGCTGCCTGACCTGCTGTGCTTTTTCAGCAACACACTCTCGACTCAGATCTCCAGCATCTGCAGTCCTCACTTTCTCCTGAATATACACAATGCAAACTTCAAAGAATCACATACCTGCATGCCTAGGTCTCTCTAAACTAATACAATTAAAAGTAGGGCCTAGGGTAGTGTACAAGTCCTACCAAAATGCAATAGTTCACATTTATCCAAATTAAACTCCATCTGCCACTCTTCAGCCTATTGACCTAATCGATCGAGATCTCTTTATAGTCTTGGATAACCTTCTTTATATACTGGTGCCCACTATATCACCAATTTTGGTGTCATCCACAAACTTACTAACCATGCCTCCTATATATTCATCCAAATCATTTTAATAAATGACAAACAAAAGAGCACCCAGCACCAATCCCTGTGGAACACATCTGGTTATGGGCCTCCAGTCTGAAAAACAACCCTCCTGTCGCTCACCTTTCAACCAATTTTGTATCACGCGGCAAGCTCACTCTGTATCCCATGTGATCGAACTTTATTAATTTGCCTACCATGCGGAACCTTATCAAAGGCTTTAAAGTCAAATAAACAATGTCTACCACTCTGGCCTCATCAATCCCCTTGGTTACTTCCTCAAAAAAAACTCAATCAAGTTTTTGATACACTATACCCCTTGCACAAAACCATGCTGACTATCCCTAATCATTCCTTGCCTCTCCAAATGCATATAAATCCCATCTTTCAGAATTATCTCCAACAACTTACTCACCATCGAAGTCTCAGATCTAAATCCCAGGCTTCTCCTTACATCCCTTCTTAAACAAAGGCACATTAGCCACTCTCCAGTTATCCAGCACCTCACACAGTTATACAGGATACAAATATTTCTACAAGAGGCCCCACAATTTTCTCCTTAACTTCCCACAACATTCTGCGATACACTAGATCAGGTCCCAGAAATTTATCCACCTTTATATTTTCTAAAACCTCCAACACTTCCTCTCCTGTAAAGTGAACTGTTTTCAAAACAATATTTATTTCCCTGAATTCTCTAGCCTCCAATTCTATCTTCACAGTAAGAACTGACAAAATATTAATTTAATATCCCTCCCATCTCCCACCTCCTGAGGTTCAGCACAAAAATGACTTCTTTAGGGGCATTACTCTCTTTCTCTAGCTGCTCTTAATGTACTTGGAGAATCTCTTTGGATTATCCTTGCCTTATTTGCCAAGACTTTCTCATATTGTCCCTTTGCCTTTCTGATCTCCCTCTTAAGAATGCTCCTACACTCTTCATACTATTAAAGAAATTCATACGAACCCAACTGTTTACATTTAACATGATTCTTTTTATTCTTGACTAGAACCTCAATATGGTAAAAACGAGGGCTGCAGATGCTGGAAAGCAGGTTCTAGATTAGAGTGGTGCTGGAAAAGCATAGCAGTTCAGGCAGCATCTGAGGAGCAGGAACATCGACGTTTTGGGCAAAGGCCCTTCATCAGGATTCCTGATGAAGGGCTTTTGCCCGAAATGTCAACGTTCCTGCTCCTCGAATGCTGCCTGAACTGCTGTGCTTTTCCAGCACAACTCTAATCTAGAACCTCAATATCTTTATTTATCCATTGTTCTCTAATCCTACCAGTCTTACCTCTTGCTCTAACAAAAACATAATGACTCTTAACTCTCCTTGTCACACTTTTGAATGCCTCCCACTTATCAGACATCGCTTTACCTGCAAATAGTCTGCTCCAATCGACTTTTGAAAGTTCTTGTCTCATACCATTAAAATTTTCCTTATTCCAATTAAAAACCTTAAATTTTTATACAAGGCTTATCCTTTTCCATAAGTACTATAAAACAAATAGTATTATAATAACTAGACCCAAAGTATTTCCTGACTATCACTTCAGTCACTTGCCCTGTCTTATTACCCAAGAGAAGGTCAATATTTACATATTGATAAAGGAAGTTTTTAACAAATTCTACAACATCCAAATTTTTAATACCATGGTAGTCTCAGTCAATGTTGCTTATATCCAAAATCTCTCTACATACTTTCTCATTCATTTTTCTCCGACAAATGAAGGAGGGTCTGTAATACAATTCCATCAAGGTGATTTTTTTTTTATTTCTAATTTCAACCCTACATTTTCACTGGACAAGTTTTCAGGAATATCTTCTCAAGTTACAGCAGTAATGGTTTCCTTAATGAAAAATCTCACATTCCCCCTTCTCTTTTGCCTCTCTTTCTATCCTTCCTATAACATCTGAAACCAAAAACATTGAGTTGCCTGTCCTGTCCATCCTTCAGCCGAGTCTCTGTGATAGCTGTGGCATCTCAATCCCATGTTTCCAGACATCACTTACCCAGTTCACGTGTATAGCCGACCAGCCTTTTCAGTAAGTAATCTCCATCATCCCTACACTCGTGAACCTCAAGCATGTACCGTACTCCAACTTGAAAGTCATCTGTGAAAAATATTAGAGCTTATTATCAAAATGATACAAAACAAACTGCACACTTAAAAAATTAAAAGGCTGCTTGCTGAAATTTGTTTGGTGTGGTCTCAGTCCAAATGTGACATGGTATGGAGCACAAGATTGGTTTCTTCAAAATGGAGAAAGTCTAAAGGATAATTATAGAAGATGGAGAAGGGAGAAAAAAAATTGTGTGTTGGAGGCAGATTGTTGGGGACAGTGGCCCAGAAGCCAGCAGCCATCATTTTCACCCAAGATGTGAAGAAAGCATTTAATGTAGAAACTGGTACCCTTCTGAATAGATCCAGATACTTAACAATTTTTGAGAAGATTTGCAACTCAGATTGACGACATGGCCCAGAGACTTTTTTGGGAGAAATACAGTGCCCTCTGGGAGAGACAAGGTATATCTTTGTGAAGGTAAAACTAGACATGCAATCATGTTTTTAAAAAGTAAATGAGCTCTGTGAAACACAAACTTTTGAGGGTTTAAATTGCTTTCCTTTAAAATTTACAAGTGTTTGATTTAAATAAAAGAATCAATGCTTACAATTTCCCTCTCTGCAAATCCAAGACGGAAAGTGGTTATAGAATTTATGCTGCATGACTGACTCCACAATCTCTCACTATCATAGAAAAATGTCTATTGGCTCCATGCGGCATTAAAGTTTATGGTGCGGCAATATAAATACAAATGCTTGACATTCAGAAGAATATTTAATTCCATGGGTTACCAGAGCCACAGGGTTATTTAGGGGCAAAGATTGGCATGAATGACTTTAGACAATAAAAGGTGAGTAGAGGCATCTAAGCTACAATGGAGGGCATGAGGATCTATGGCAGTAGTTGGAGGGACTTCCATTGATGTAGACAATGTGAAGGGCCATCAGTTAGTGTGGAGGTACACAGATTAGCATATTGCCATGAAGGCCATGGACTGGAAAGAGGGTCAAGCTTGTGAGAGTAATTGGGGTGCCTTAAAGCTGATATTTTTTCCCCTCAAGTGCTTCTTGTGTATAATGGGAGGTTGTGTAATTGTTGCTATAGAAGTTATTTCCTCTCTCAAACATGAACAATTTCAAATAAGCAGAAACAAAAGGAAGATGGCAATAAAAACCACCATGTTCTCGTGTCGATGTCAACAAAATACATATCACTACTTGTACCCCATAATCAATGCAGCGATTATCAAAGGTTTTGTTCCTACACAGAAAGAAAACAATTGTTAAGATGAATGGTTATCCTGACATGAGCAGTTGCTGTGTGTCCATTGGCTAGAATAGTAATTGACAAAGCTCCCCATCAGTTGAAACAGAATATATCCACAGTGCCCAGAGTCAGAAGGAAGTCTGACAGAAGATGGAACAGAAGTGATTAAGGGAAGACCCAGGGAACAGTTCCTTAACATGTCAGCGAGAGAGGAAAGATGCTGCCTGTGTAATTTTAATGACATCAACATACTCCATGCCTACCGTCTATTCACCCTCTAATATCAATGAAGTGTAACAGTTAATTTTCTCTATTAGCCATTTAAGTTGTGTTTCACATCTAAACTGCTATGCTTTTAGATGAACATTTGAAATGTTATAGCTTACAGGTCTACAGGCAAAGTACTGGAAAATAGGATTAGAATAGATGGATATTTGATGTCCAGCTAGACATGATGGCTCCAAATATTCCTTTCCATGCTATAAAAGCTCTATGACGCTAACATAAAAAAACAAAACTATGAAAGTTCCTTGCAATTGGTTGACTGCCTACATTCAGCAACTCCTTCCTAGAATCCATCTTCCTCATTGGAATATATTTTTACTGTAAATAATGAACTACATTTCTTATACACTTGCCATTATGCAACCACCAAACAGACAAAGTGCTCAGATGGTGCAGGCCAACATAAAGCAGAAGTGAGATGCACAGCACAAAAAAGATCCAGGGAAAGGAGTGGGATAGCCAAGGATTCTGAAGTAAAACAGTTTTTGATTAAAAATGCTTCACCTGATTTTATTATGGCACTTGTTACGTTTGAAGGAAATTTCTGCCAACTTATGTTACACTCAGAGTTACTCAAGACTTCACACCACTCGACAGTGTAGCCACAGCTCTCAACTTGGTGTCTCAGCCAAGTCAAATGAAATCCGTCCCCAACACCAACGGCTTTGAAGTCACCCAAATGTTCATCTAGAAAGATAAAAAGAAATTTAGAGAATAGTTGCCTGGAAAAGAAAGTAAATAAGAAAGATTCTGTGAGGCTGTATGGTTCTGACCCATACTGTGTCAAGATTAAAAAGAAAAACTTAAAAAGCACCTTTTATAACCGATGTAGCACTTCTGAAGAGTAATCGCTGTAGGAAGTCTTTCTGAGGCATTGAATCATCGGAAAAAAGGAATTGGCCAGTTTCCTTCCATTTAACAGGCCAGCAATCACCCAACAGGCAAGCTCCAAACAAATGCTCAATGAGTAAAAGTGCAACCTAAAGCTTGAAGCTAAATATGACACTGCCTTCAGCCTCATCCCAGACGACAAAACAAAACTCTGCATTCTCAAGAAGGGTCATTAGGAGCAAAACGTTAACTCTGCTTTCTCTCCACAGATGCTGCCTGACCTGCGAGGTTTTTCCAGCAACTCGTTCTTTGGTTTTTTTTTTGTTTAATGAAACAAAATTAGCAGGCAGAATGCTTTTATCTTATTCATATCAGTGAGCATTACTGACAGGGACAGTATTTATTGCCCATCCTAAGTTACCTGAGAAGTAAGTGCTGACAGGTCTTCTATAACAGAGTGAATCTATAGGCCACATCAGAGAAAAGATCCAACCACATCATAGTGAGTGTGGGACCACACCGATGTCAGATGGCATAAAGATGGCACATTTCCTTCCCCAAGGAACATTAGCAAACTATTCAGATCTTTACAGCAGTCTAACAACTTCATAGTCACTTCTACTGACACCAGCTTTTATTTCCAGTTTTAAAATAAAATGCAAATACTTAAACTAGAATGATGGGATTTGATTCACTAGTAAGTGCAGGCTTCCTAGTCTATGACATACCATATGTACTCAATTCACAGTCGAACTTTTTTGACCACTTTTTAAGGATAGATTTATGGGGTCAACAATTACATGGATACCACCTTTGAGGGACTGAAATTCATGCCTGTCAAAATTCATACCGTATCATTAGAAGAAGCCCAAATGGTCTCCAAACGAAAAAAAAAGAAAAACAAGGATAGTGTAGGCGGCGTTTGGTATGCTTTCCTTTATTGATCAGAGTATTGAGTACAGGAGTTGGAAGTAATAATGCGGCTGTACAGAACATTGGTTAAGCCATTGTTGGAATATTGTGTGCAATTCTGGCTTCCTTCCTATCGGAAAGATGTTGTGAAACTTGGAAGGGTTCAGAAAAGATTTACAAGGGTTGGAGGATTTGAGCTACAGGGAGAGGCTGAACAGGCTGGGGCTGTTTTCCCTGGAGCGTCAGAGGCTGAGGGGAGACCCTATAGAGGTTTACAAAATTATGAGGGGCATGGATAGGATAAACAGACAAAGTCTTTCCCCTTGGGTCGGGGAGTCCAGAACCAGAGGGCACAGGTTTAGGGTGAGAGGGGAAAGATATAAAAGAGACCTCAGGGGCAACTTTTTCACGCAGAGGGTGGTATGGAATGAGCTGCCAGAGGAAGTGGTGGAGGCTGGTACAATTGCAACATTTAAGAAGCATTAGGGTGGGTATATGAATCGGAAGAGTTTGGGGGGATATGAGCCGGGTGCTGGCAGGTGGGACTAGATTGGGTTGGGATATCTGGTCGGCATGGACAGGTTGGACCAAAGGGTCTGTTTCCATGCTGTACATCTCTATGACTCTAAATTATGGTAATTCTGAAAACCCGGAGCGGAACTCAACAGCCAGCAGACTGGAAGATTGGGAGCAGAGCGGAACAATCGACAGACTGGAATGCTGGAGCAGGACTTTTCAGTCAGCACACTGACTCATCAATGTTGATCTGTTATCTGTGAAGAACTAGGGTCAAGTTTTACACGAGATATATGGAAAATCCCAGGTTATTTGGCCAAAAATAAGGGGTCGACTTTTATATGAGATCAACTATTACTCGAGTATATATATGGTAATTACAAAATGAGTAGACTTTGAGATCAAATAATTGCAATGATACTTCAAGCCTTCTCCACCAAAAGCTGTCAAGAAACAACTTAAAAGCAAACTGCTAGAGGTACTGGAAATCTGGAATGAAAACAGAAAATGCTGAAGAAACTCAGCTCTGTTCCTCCAAGGATGCTGTCTGACCTGCTGAGTTTCTCTAGCATTTTCTGTTTTTATTATAAGAAACAATTTGTTGACCTGTCTCAGTAATTGATCATTAAAAGTAAAAAAAGGTAAAGTCATGAAAGTCCAACCTGACCATAGGGCTGTTTTCTCATTAGACTGTTGGTGGTTTTCTGGAGGGTCACCATGCCTCGGGCAGGGAAGAGGTTGAGAAAGAGACCTTTCATGGCAGCTTTCACTAGTGTGGGAACGGATCCTGTGCTGTTGGCCTCACTTGGAATCGCCAACTAACAAACCATCCCCCAAGCGTGTAGGAAATTTCAGGTCCTACATACTTGTTAATGGGTTAAATGGGGCAATTGTCAATTGCCTTCCCCAGAGCAAGAAAAAAAATAAAAAACAAGCATATGGACACAGACTATCAGTGCACTCTTAGTAAGTTTCAGAATTAAGAAGCTGAGACCCAGGTAGATCATTTTATTAGAAGTCGTGAGGGATCTTACTGACAGTGCAAAATTGGAACAGTTGGATGAACAAAGTAACCAGGAGTAACCCTGTAGTACCCACCATTAGTGTGCGCAGGAATCCTAACCACAGAAGGCGGTGATGTCCCAGCACTATTTTGTGCTATTACTGTAATTATATAGGCAGCTTGATCGAGATGTATTGCTACACCCGAAGTTGACCTCTCAACTGTGGTTGACGAGTTGCTTCCTATCTTCATCCAAGTTATATTATAAGATAAAACTTGACCATTTGCCTCAGCATCTGAAAGTGGCTGAAAGAAAGAGGGAGATTGAAGCAGTTTACTATTAGTCAAATTACTTTGATCCCTGGGTAGAGTGTGTCCTGTTTAGCTGTCAATTCCTCAGTTTCAAATCCAACTTTCCTCTCAATCAATAGCTTCCTTGTTTCTATACCAACAGCAGCATCACGCTCACTGGAAAATTTATACTGCCATACACAGAGTGCAGTGAAGATTCACAAGACTGACTATTGGGGAGGCATGTTTATTGTATGGAGGGAGATTGGGTCAACTGGCCTGAGTTCAGAAAAATTAAACTGGATCTCTTTGCAATGTATAAAGTTTGAACACAGCTGGACAGACTGGATGCAAGGACATGTTTACCCTGACAAAATGGATCCAAAATAAGAGATGATAGTCTCCAGAGTAAGACATGTTGGACTAGGATGAGAAGAAGTTTCTTTACTCAGAGCTTGGTGAACCTCTAAAATTCTCTACCACAGCAGGGTAAGACAGTGAATATATTTAAATAAATAAACTTTCTGTAGGTTAAATAAGTCAAGAAAAAATGGAAGGAGAGTCCGTATATTGCATTGAGATTCAGGATCACGATGATAATGTTGAATAATCGAGCAATTCATCTACTCCTGCATCCACTTCCTACATTTCTCTCAACTTTTATTTCGCCGAGCTGCATACACAAATCTCCACGTGCACACTCAACTGAGCTCGAATCAGTATTCCTGACACAAATCACAACAACAGAAACACAGAGCATTCCTCAGCCTCCATTTTCTTCTGCAATCTCAAGTCAACAACCTCTAAACGATATACAGCAGAAATTCATAGAAAGATACAATAGAAAGAGAAGGCACTTGATTCACTGCGTAGTCACCACCTCTTTGCAAGAGATACCTATCATTTTCACTCATCCTTTCTTTTCCCATGACTATAAAAACCTTTTCTTCTCCAAATAAGCACACAATTCTCATTAGAAAGTTACTCTTGAATCTGTTTCCAATCTCCTTTCAGGCAATGCATTCCTGATCACAGCAGCGCAGCATTAAAACATAACTGTTCACTTCAACCCTGACTGTTCTTTTACCAATTGCCTTACATCTGTCTCCTCTGGTTATCAAACTTGCTGTTAATGGAAATAGTTTTGCCTAATCTACTGTGCCAAAATTCTTGATATGTTTAGCAGCTTTATTAACCCCATTTAGTCTTAACATGACAGCAAAAAACAGAAAATTTGAAATAAAAAATATTCTACCACTTAAAATGATAAGGACAGCAGGTGCATGATCACCACTGGGTTCTCCTCCAAGTCACACGCCATTCTAACTTGAAACTGTTGCTTCACTGTCACTGGGTTGTAAACCTGGAACTCCTACCTGACAGCTCAGTGGGTTGCCCTACACCACAAACACTGCAGCAGTTCAAGGTGGTGGCTCACCACCAACTTCTCAAAGGCAATTAGGAATGGTTTAACCAAGCCAGCACCATCATATCCTATAAACAGATAAAAAGAGAGAGAGAGAGAGAGAAGACAATAGGCAATGTGAAGATTGACTATGAAGAGCTACTGGAAAGGCTGGCTATGATGGGATTGGACAAATCACCTAATCCACAAGATGTGCACCTTGGTTTACTAAAAGTAGTGAGGGTGGCAACAGTGAAAAGGTGTGCCTTAATTTTTCAGTCTTTGCTAGTTATGGGAGAAATATCAGAATTGATGGGTGATAAATGTGGCATCATTATTCACAAGAACCAGGAAATACAGACCAGTTAGTTTAACTCTAGCAATTTTTAAATCCATATCAGGGGAAAAGAAAATTCAACAGAAACTTCAAGAAGTTTGAGTTATCAAACGCGAGCGAGCACAGGTTTGGACAAGGCAAGTAGTGCTTGACTGACCAAATTCAATTTTTTAATAAAGCAACACAGAAGGTCAACGAAGGGAATGCAGTGGATGTTGTCTATATAGGAATTTCAAGGAAGTTTTTGACGAGCAATTAAAAGACAGTTTACTGAACCGTTTAGTAAATACTGAGACTTAGCAGAAAGGAAATTAGAGCCCTACTGGATAAAAATGAACCTAATGACAGGAAGCAATGAGCCATGATAGATGGGTATTGCTTGGACTAGAAAATTACACACGGTAATGCTCCCCAATTGTCAGTGTTGATGCCACTGATGTTACCGCTAGATATAAATGACTTCGATCTTGGAATACGGTGTAAAATTTCAAAATTTGCCCATGTTACCAAACTTGGGAGTGGCAGCAAACAATGAGGATGATACAAATCAACTACAATAGGTCATAGATAGCCTAGCAGAATGAGCAGACAAATAGAAAATGGAAATTAAAATAATCAGAAAAGTGAAGTGACGCATTTTGGCAGACAGAATAGAATAGGCATTAGACTCTTAATGGTGCAATTGTAAAGCGTGTGCAGGAACAAAGGGACCTAGAGGTACATATGTATCTTTGGACATAGCAGGACATAACAAGGGTGGTTAGCAAAGTGTGTGGGACCTAACACTAAATGAAGAAACTGGGTACAAAAGCAGAGAAGCAATGCTGACATTTTATAATGCTCTGGTTTAAATCACAAATAGAGCACTGCATCCAATTCTGTTCATCATACTTTAGGAAGGAGGCGAAAGTTCATAAGAGAGTGTAGAGGAGATTTCCCACAATGGTTTTGGGGATGAGAATCATTTTTGGAATGAAGTTAGATTGGAAAAGCAGGGGTTTATTTTCCTTGAAGGCAAGGGATTTTAAAGGAGACCTGATAGGGGTATACAACTTTAATGACATGTTGTGATGAGATACAAAGAGAAAATCTCTTCCCATTAGTTTGGGACACAGATTTAAGATTTTGGGGAACAGACACAAAGAAAGATAGAAGTCAGGGGCAGAAGTAGGCCATTCAGCCTTTTGAGCTCATGCTGCCATTCTACGTGATCATGGACGATCCTCTATCTCAGTGCCATATTGTCACTTTATCTCCATACCCCTTAACGTCTTTAATACCTAAAAATCTATCAATCTCTTTCTTAAATATAATCAGTGACCTGGCTCCACAGCTTTCTGTAGAAGGAATTCCACAAGTTGACTATTGTCTGAGATTATAAGTATGAATCTTTTCTTATGCAGCAAGTGGTAATGACCTAGAGTTCACTATCCACAATGCTGAAATCAGAGAGGATCAATTATATAAGAAGGAATTTGTTGCCAATTTGAAGGAATCATATTTGTATGGATACAGGGATTCACAGTGAGGGAACTGGAATAATTACAATGCTCACTGGCAAGTCGTTATGGAATTGATGCACCAGATGGCCACCTTGTGTGGCAAATACAGTCTCTGTGGAGAGAAACACTTCAGGTCAATAACCTTTCTTCATTATTGATTCCAATGAAAAGGTCAGCAACTTGAGAAATCTCTCCACATATACTGCCTGACCTGCTGTTGCCAACTGAAAGGAGATCAATTGCAGATGCTCCAGTTTTTCCATAGGACTGAAACAACTTAATCTCTAAAACTCGGCACCCTCCTTCAGGCTTTAACATCCTCTCTAAAATTTCACATTTTGCCAGGACTTCGACCACATTAATAATATTACCATTTGTAGTCCTTACCTTCCAGTAAATCATCACCGTCCTGTTTGGCATAATCTTTCTCCAGACATTCAGGCTAGTCGATGGAGCTGTAATTAAAGGAATTTTAGAGATAAATGGGCATAGGAGGGAAAAAAAGCTTGAAATACTGTTATGAAGTTGAAGGTATGTACTGTACCTTTAAGAGAGTGAAAATGTCGTTCTGAACTGAAAGCTTACAGGCACCTGTGACATATGACTAGGTGGCAGTCTCAGAGTATACTAGAAAATTCAAAATGTGTAATATTTGGCTGTGTAATGGATATCTAAGTTGGTTGGTGTTTTGACAGCAATTCAATTTTAACCATTTTAAATTATGTGTTGAGAATGTAGTGCTGGAAAAACATAGCAGGTCAGGCAGCATCGACGTTTCATCAGGAAGGGCTTACGCCTGAAACGTCAATTCTCCTGCTCCTCAGATGCTGCCTGACCTGCTGTACTTTTCCAGCACTACACTCCTGACTCTGAGCTCCAGCATCTGCAGTCCTCACTTTCTCCAAGTTTAAATTCTGCCCCAGGATACTTTAACCTAATTGAGTTCGAATTTATTGTTTTGCCAACATCGAGCTAATGAGACAATCCAATGTTAGGGATATAAAAAAAAGGCAGACATTTTGAAAATCGGACAGAGCAACTGCCATCAACACAGATCCAAGAAATTAGGAAACATTCTCTATCATAGGTATCTTTTCATATGAAACATATTCGCAGTAAAAGAAAGACAACGACCCAGGGAGATCTTTCACCAGAAGAAGACAGACATCAAAGATGATAACCACTGTGTGGTTATGAAGTTAAGTTGATGTAATTTTAATAAGTGTCTTACTGGAACAATATATTGTTATAGGCAGATAATAAGCAGTTAAGAGAAAGGGGGCTTAGAGTTGTGAATAGATGTTGTTTAATATTCACTTTTAGAGTTAAAATAAATTTATGTTATTTTCTTGAAATATTGGAATTTGGGGAGTTCTCTGTCACTCACTTTAACAGATTAAAGAGCAAAATGGGCTTTTCTGGGTGTTTGGTTTAATTAACAGAAGTGTTCACTGCTGTGTTGTAACAATACATAATCTGTCAACTTTCCAATATGTAAATATCTTGTTACTGTATTGTATGATGGGAGTGTATGATGGGACAGTATTGACAGAGCTTTGCTGTGTCTAATTGATGCCTTTCCTGTCCTGAGGATATATGATGGACATGGTGCAATGGGAGTCTCTTTTACATACAATCGAGGCGATGAAGTATGCTTCTAAGTGTTTGTTATCTGAAACAAAGTGCTCCATCCACAACATTACCATTCCTGCATGTGGAGTGCAGCTGGTCTTGAATAACAGTCTTTGTACTAGATTATTCTCCTCTTGGTTACTCACCAGCTTGTTCAGTTAGAAAATTTCGCAAATTGCTCCATTTACTCCATTTCCAAAAGTGCTGAGCAGAATATCGAGCCTGAATGGAATATCGCGTATTAGGTCTTAAATTGTCTAATGTTACGATGTGTCTTGCATCCACTGGTCCTCCAAGCACAGAGTAGTTATACTATAATACAAAAATATTCATAGATTAGACATGGTGTCAATTACTCACCAATAACAAGACATGTGTGGAAAACTGGGTCTGCAATCTCTATAATTTCAAAGAATGAGAGGCAAATTCATTGAAACTTACAAAATGCTGAAAGGGATAAACACGATAAGTGCAGGCAAAATACTTTCCCTGGCTAAGGAATCTAGAAGCAGGGGATACAATTTAAAAATAAAGAGATGCTATTTAGAGAGGAGGAGAATTTCTGTCCCCTCAGAGGGTTGTGAACCTTGGGAATTCTCCAGCACATACAGCTGTAGATATATTTCAGTGTCTTTAAGATACAGATCAATTGATTGCTGATTACCATGACATAAAGGTTTATAGAGATGGAATGAATAAAGATGTTATAGAGTTCTATCAGCCATAAATAGCTGAATACTGCATGGCTGGGTAAGCTTGAATGAACTACTCCTGTACCTATAACTGGGAGGAAAAGACTGTGCTCTGCCAATCTGTGCAATAAGGGGAAATTCTTCTGGAGAGAGAAACCAATATTTATGTGATGAACACCACTTGCAAGCCTCTGGCCTGAATTCCACAGATTTCCAAGTTGACATATCAGGAATTGCAAGGTTGGCATACAGCAAATACCAAGTTTCTTAAACTTTCCCTGTTTTCAGCAGCCATGCCTCTCTACTACTGCCAAAACCCTACTCCATGTTTCCATAAAAACCACTTTTAGTTGCACACTCCGAACTGGCTTCAACCACATTTGTACCACCACACATACCTTTTCACACACTTTACAACAGAATGACCCGGGCTAACAGCAATTGCTAAAAGTGGTGGCACATATTAACAAGGAATAAACTAACAAACAAGACCCAGTCGGTCATTCCTACTGGGATAGAATTGGTTCAACAATACCTGGAACTATGGTTTTGGCCTCCATATTGTAAAAATAGAGTTACTAAAAAAACAGTAGAAAAAGGATGCACCAGAACTGACGGTCTAAATGACATACTGAACAGAGGTCCTTCTCTCAGGAGGAGACTGCAGGGTAACCTCAAAGATATTTTTTAAGATTATGAAAGGCATAAAGATGACACCATTTGCAGGCTCTGTCTAGGGGCCATGACTGGAAAATGTGAGACACATTTCATTTCCTCGGGAAGCTACAATGTGAAGCTCCCTACCAGAAGAGCAGTTGAACAGTAAATTTGTTTTTAAGAGCAAGTTAGACAACTAAATTAAAATACTACTTTTAATGTAATAAAATGCTAGAAAGAAAAGTCTGATATTGAAGCAGAAGAAAATACTAAGTCGTGACCAACAGTTTACTCAAAAAAAGCAGATTTTCTTTTTAAAGAGTCTCAAAAGAGGAAAGCAAAGAGGCAGAAAGGTAAAGAGTCAAACCCAGAACTTGGGGCATAAAAAACCGAAGGGGGGATTAGTTTAGTTTAGTTTGAGAACATGATCAGTGTGGACTGGTTGGACTAAAGGGTCTGTTTCCATGTTGTATGATCATTTGGTCAGGAGAAAGTGAGGACTGCAGATGTTGTAGAGTCAGAATCAAAAAAAGTGTGGTGCTGGAAGTGTGGTTCTGGACTCCTTCACCCCAGGGAAAATACTTTGTCTGTTTATCCTACACATGCCCCTCATGATTTTCTAAACCTCTATAAGGTCACCCCTCAACCTCCGACGCTCCAGGGTAAACAGCCCCAGCCTGTTCAGCCTCTCCCTACAGCTCAAATCCTCCAACCCTGGCAACATCCTTGTAAATCTTTTCTGAACCCATTCAAGTTTCACAACATCTTTCCAATAGGAAGGAGACCAGAATTTCACACATAATCAATGTCCTGTACAGCTTCAACATGACCTCCCAACTCCTATAACTCAATACTCTGACCAATGAAGGAAAGCGTACCAAACGCCTTCTTCACTACTCTATCTGCGACTCCACTTTCAAGGAGACATGAACCTGCACACCAAGGTCTCTTCGTTCAGCAACATTCCCTAGAATCTTACCAATAAGTGTATAAGTCCTGCTAAGATTTGCTTACCCAAAATGCAGCACCTCGCATTTATCTAAATTAAACTCCATCTGCCACTTCTCAGCCCATTGGCCCATCTGATCAAGATCCTATTGTAATCTGAGAAACCTTCTTCGCTGTCTACTACACCTCCAATTTTGGTGTTATCTGCAAACTTACTAACTATACCTCTTACGCTCAGATCCAAATCATTTATATAAATGAAGAAAAGTAGTGGACCCAGCACCGATCCTTATGGCACTCCACTGGTCACAGGCCTCCAGTCTGAAAAACAGTCCTCCACCACCACCCTCTGTCTTCTACCTTTGAGCCAGTTGTATCCAAATGGCTAGCTCTCCCTGTATTCCATGAGATCTAACCTTGCTAACCAGTCTCCAAATAACGAAGTAAAAATTCAAAATTGTGGGACTAAATTAGAAAATAGAGAAATAAAAAAGACAGCGACAAATAACTTTTTTTTAAAAAAACAAATATTGGACTCATCTCATCAAATTAAGTCTGGGCAGTGTTGTTTACAGGTCAGCAAGTCAGTCTCATAAGTTAGCAGCTTCAACAGAAAGAAAAATAAGCAAGACTAAAAAATTCCACATTCTTGATGTAATTACTTACTGACATGTTGCTCCCCAAATGATCTCTTATGTCCATCTCACAAAGCAGTGAGATCCCTGTATAATCTACTGGATCTGACCAGGACACGTTAATACTTCTTAATATTTTGGCTTCTTCACTCAGTTGGTGAGGGGCATAAGGGTGAACTGAAATAAAGATCAAAAATCATCAACTTAACCCCAAAGATTTTGTTCTCAAACTTACTGACAAATATAAAGCTAGTGGCACTAAATAAAAAACTGAAGGAGCTGCGGACACTGGGAACATCAGGTTTATATCACAATTTTAGTGGCACTATTCAGGGCAAACAGAAAGCTGCTAGATGTCTGCCTGCATTCAATTAATAACCTTTCAGAACCACTGGTGTTTAATGGAAAGCTCACTATCCATCAAAATATTGGGCTGCACACATACTTTCAGGCATACTATTGTACATGAGCAGAAATTCTATCTAGTTTGTCAAATGAATAAGGATAAAATCAAGATTAGATTCCCTACAGTATGGAAGCAGGCCCTTCAGCCCAACAAGTTCACACCGACCCTCCGAAGAGTAACCCACTCAGACCATTCTCCTACCCTATATTTACCCCTGACTAATGCATCTAACAGTGTCGGCAATTGAGCATGGCCAATTCACCTGACCTGTACAGTTTTGGATTAAGAGAGAAAACCCACGAATACATGGGCACAATGTGCAAACTCCACATGATAAGCTTCTTGCATGAAGCTGTGTGAATAGCCTGTTGACAATGTCTGGTCTAATACATGAAAAATGGGCAGTGACACAAACAATGAGAGGGCAATTGGCTTGTCCAGAAGCAAATTTAAAGTATGCAAACCAACACCTGCTGGAATAAGCTGAAGGACAAGAGACAGAGCAGAAACCTTAGGATAACCTTTATTATAAGTGATATACTTACACACTCTGGTCACATCCACTGTTATATGGGACTGAGCTTCCCCCAATGGATTTTTACCACGTACTGAAAGATTATATACACCATTGCCATTTGAAATAGGAAAACTGCACCAGTAACTCGGGTAGATCTTTGAAGCTTCTTCACATGGTAAGGTGATCTCTGATGACCTAATAAATGAGAAACATTGGAGTCAGTGTGTGATCCCTGTTGTATAGCACTTGTTTTTTTTTAGTGTCTTCCACTAGCAGCTAATGGTTTCCACATTACGTGTCTGGGAATTAAGTTAAAGTAATTTCACACATAATAAAAGGATGGCTTTTGCTGATTTTTCACTCGTAGGAATCTAGGGCAGCCAATCTCTGTACTGCTGATCCTACAAACAGCAAATAAATAAATAACCAGATAACATGCTTTAGATGTGACTGCCCGAGGAGAAACAATAGCCTTGACTTTCAGAGAAGTCTCCCCAACAGCTCTAATACGAATTGGTGTTATGTGATCATTTGCACCTACTTGAGGTAAGCAGCCAGTCTAATTGGAAAAACATTCCTTCACATAATACACAAAACTAACCAGTAAAGCCTTGGAGCGACTCTGGAAGAATCAGTCACCTTGGCATTCTTGGGCTCAAAACTTATACAGTCGGTTCTGCTACGAGTGTTACTTCAACATGATTGAAGAATTTCTACCGTTATTTGTAGAAAGCAGACTTTCCTTACCTATATTGGCTATGACGTGTCTCCAGCCCCACTAGTTTAAATGGCGCTGCTATTATGCAATTTTCTTACAATGCGAGCTGCACGAAAACGGAACTATTGCTTTATAACAGATTCGACTGTATTTGGAAGCAGTGCCCCAGCTTCCAAAGAAAACAAATCTGGCAGGATGGACCAAAGAAAAACAAACAAACTACAGAAAACAGATTGAAATGATTGATCTTTCACCTGTGGGATCAGATGGCAAATCACATCCAAACAGGGTGGTGTGCATTTGCCTGTCAATCGATTTTACAGGCTATTTCAGCCTGATTGTCACCATGCATGGGAACGGCTTTACCATCCACAGAAAGGTCACAAGATGGAATAAGAGCAGGAAGGTTATGTTGAACTTGAATAAGACACTAGTACAGCCTCAGCTGGAACGTTGCACCCAGTTCTGTGCAATGCATTTTAGGAAGTAATATTCACAAGAACGGTTCTAGGGATGAGGAATTTCAATTATGAAGACAGTTTGGAGAAGTTGTGATTGTTCACCTTGGAGAAGACATGGTTGAAAAATTTAATAGGGGCATTCAAAATCATGAGGGGTCCGGGTAGCATACAGAAGGAGAAACTGTTCCTACCCACGAAAGACCAAGAGGAGGAGGACACAGATTTAAAGCAATTGGCAAAACTAAGAAAAGTAAAGAGAAAAAGCATATTCATAAAACGAGTAGTTAGGATCTGGAATGCATATCCCAAGGGTATTGTGACAGCAGGTTTGATCAAGTCTTCCAAAGAGTCGAGATAGTTACTCAAAAATCAACACACGCAGTGTTATGGGGAAAAGGCTGGAGAATGGCATTCACTGAAATGCTCATTCAGAAAGCCACTGCAGACACAGTGGGTTGAATGGTCTCCTTTTGTGCTGTTGTCGTTCTATGATTCTGAGAAGACTGGTACGATAAAAGACCACACTCTGTCATAGGAGCTACTCTCCTGAGGTCCGACTCAGTTGGATGAACACAAATTCAAAGCAAAACAGACACAAAGGAACTTACCTGTCGATGAGTGTATATATAGTCCGACGCTTAGAGACTAATGAAGTTGACCTCCCTGGTTCCCAAGTACAGTTTAGTGTTTTTAAGTCACGTGTTTCACAGCTGAGATTTCTTGGCAAATCAGGGGGATCTAAAAACACAAGTTCAAAGGTACTCATTCTATCTTGAGACAGGTAGGTTCTGGATTAGTAAGGGGAACTAGGGTTACAGGAAGATAGCAAGAGAAAGGGGTTGAGAAACATATCAGCCATGATCAAACAGTGGAGCAGACTGATGGGCCAAATGGCCGAATTCTGCTCCTCTACCTTATTGTCTTGTGGAAAACCCCTGGATAAAGCCACTGCTGGCTTCGGCAATGACAACGTGATTCCAAGATTTATATTGTTACGACACGGTGGCAAAGCTTCTGTTAATTAAACCAAACACCAAGAAAAGATTGCCTCACCTCAATCTGTTAAAAATGTAACTGACAGAACTCCTAAATTCCACTATTTAAACAAACTAGCATCAATTTATTTTCTAACTCTAAAAGTCAACATTTAAATAAAACTACTCAAAAAATCTAAGTCGCCCCTTTCTCTTAAGACTATCTGACTCTGAACTGAGGGTATTCTGGCTAAGTTAGCAGATGATATGAAGATAGGTGGAGGGACAGGTAGCGTTGAGGAGACGGGGAGACTGCAGAAGGATTTGGACAGGTTAGGAGAGTGGGCAAAGAAGTGGCAGATGAACTTTGGGAGGAAGAATAGAGGCATGGACATTTTTCTGAGTGGAAACAAAACTCAGAAATCTGAAGTGCAAACAGACTTGGGAGTCCGAGTCCAAGTTTCTCTTAAGGTAAACTTGCAGGTTGAGTCAGTAGTTAGGAAGGCAAATACAATGTTGTCATTCATTTCAAGAGGACTAGGACATAAAAGCAGGGATGTACTTCTTGAGGCTCTAGAAGGTTCTAGTCAGACCACATTTTAGAATATTGTGAGCAATTTTGGACTCCATACTTCAGGCAAGATGTACTGGCTCTGGAGCAGGTCCAGAAGAGAATCACGAGAATGATCCCAGGAATGAAAAGCTTAACATATGAGGAATGTTTGAGGACTCTGGGACTGTACTCGATGGGAATTTAAAAGGACAAGGGGGGACCTGGTTGAAACGTTCAGAATACTGCGTGGCCTGGACAGAGTGGATGTTGGAAAGATGTTTCCATTGGCAAGGGAGACGAGGACCTGAGGGCACAGCTTTAGAGAAAACGGAAGATCTTTTTGAATGGAAATAAGAAGAAATTTCTTTGGCAGAGAGTGATGAATCTATGGAATTCATTGCCACAGAAGGCTGTGGAGGCCAGGTGATTGAATATATTTAAAACAGATAGATAAGTTATTGATTGCCAAGGGGATCAAAGATTACAGGGAGGAAGCGAGAAAATAGTGTTGAAAAAACTATCAACCATGATCGAATGGTAGAGCAGAACTAGATAGGCCAAATGGCCTAATTTCTGCTCTTTTGTCTTATGGTGTTATGGGTAACCATGAGAATTCTAACAATATTGGGCTTCATCCTTTCTGCACCATTATTCAGCGAAGTAAGTTTACCACATTTGAAATGTTCATCCATCAAAACAATGCCAACGATCAAAGGCAATCATATCCATCAATCAACACTACATACATTATTTATGACCATATAGTTTTACAAGGGTAAATTGGTATTGCATGGTGTGCACTGCACTAGCAGTGCAGTATGCAGATATCAAGGTACATTGGATCACACAGACATCTGTGTCCAACATTCAGCACAAGCACAAATACAAAAATCAAGACCAACCAAAGTTATCTGTCATTTATATCTCCGCAATACTTACAGCCAATAAATATGACTGCTCCTTCGTACTCCTTCTTGTTTATAATGCAAAGAACGTTTGTTCCAGATTCTATCGAGGGGGTGACATTCTGGACCTTGACAGCCTGGCTCCTGTCACTTAGTTCAATAACTGATGCATTCAAGTCACTAAACAAAAATTCATCAATTTTTTTTCCTTGACCAGCTACACAACAAAATGTCAAGCTGGATCCTGCCTTAAGAACAGTACCATCCACGGGATAGACTTGACCCTTGGTTTGGTTAAATGTGTCTAACCCTGGAAAAGAGAAAGAAACATATTTGTTACAAATAAAACCAGAAATGTTCAAAACACTCAGTTCTGGCAGCATTTGCAGGGGTTAAAAACAATGTTGACATTTCAGGCCAATAGGTTTTCATCCGACCTTATTACAACTTTGGCCGACATGGCATGTTTCACCTAACAAACTGAGTAAAAGGTCTTTGACATAAGATGATAGTCAGGACTGCAGATGCTGGAGAATCAGAGTCAATAAAGTGTGGTGCTGGAAAAAGCACAGCAAGTCAGGCAGCATCTGAGGAGCAAGAGTGGGGTTATGCCCAAAATGTCGATTTCTTGCTCAGATTGCTGCCTGATCTGCTGTACCTTTTCCAGTGCCACACTATTGACTTTGACCTACAAACATGCAAAGAATATGATGTGACCAGAAAGCAGATCATGTACAGAAGGAAAGTTACTGTTGGTAAAGGTGTTCACTGCTGATCTTCACCTTGACCAAACAGTGTCACATCTGTTCAAAGGTGAACTCACTGGAGAGGCCAAGTCATGTGTCCACATCCTCTTTCGAAGTCACAAGATGAAGACACACCGCCTCATTCAGTTCATCAATTATTCAAAAAATATTTGATGGTAGCATAAATCCTAGTCTCAGCTCATCTCCCGAACCCTCTTTTGCCCACTCTCCAGCTTGCCAAGACAGAGCACCCAAGAAGGTGGAGGAGCTAGTAGAAGGAGAAAGTGAAAGAGGAGAAGAGAAGAATAAGGTGGCATGGTCTGGGAAAGTGGGGGAGGAGGCTGTCAGGGGAAGGAGAAAGACAGAACAGGGATAAGAGAAGGGGTGGAGACAGAAGTGCATGCAGAGATTGGAGGAGGACAGAAGCTGTGATATGGAGTAACGATTGATATGAAAGAGTGGAGAGTGAGGAAGTAGGAGCAAGATGTGGAAGGAGAGTGTACAGGTGGTAGCTAAGGAAGGAGACAAAGAGGAGAAGTAGTGACAGAATGCAGTAAAATAACTTTGGTTTGGTATGTGTAGAAAACAGTTCCATCACATATTGTCTTGGTATGAAGAGTGGAAAAGCATGTCCTCATGGAAAGTGGAACATTGAAAAATGTACAAAGGACGACATAGTTTTTTTTAATATCCACTCCTGCGACATGGACATCACTAGGTGGGCCACCATTTACTGTCCATTCTGACTTGCCCTTGAGAAGGGAGTGGTGAGCGACCTTCTTGAACCCCAGCAGTATACATGTGCTGTAGATTGATCCACAATACACTCAGGGAGGGAATTCCAAGATCTTGACCCAACGACAATTAAGGGAAAGCAAGATATTTCCAAGACAGGAATGCAAGTTGCTTTGATGGGAACTTTGATGGTGAATTTCTGAAGTACATTGTATAGATGGCACACAGAGCTGCTACTCAGCCTCAGTGGTGGAGGGAGTGGATGTGGTGCCAATCAAGTGGGCTGCTTTGTCCTGGATGGTGTCAAGATGAGTGAAGATTTCTGAAGTCTGCAAGTTGAGAATGAGATGTAGGTACATAGTCTGTCATCAGGTGCAGAAAAACACTAATTTACTGTTTAGTCTTTGTTTTGCACTAAACTTCAAGAAATAGTACTTATGGGCCCACTAATATAATTTGTTGTATTGCTCCAAGTAACAGGGAGTGCAAGTCTCTGATAGGCAAGTGACAGCAAAATGGCACAGTGGTTAGCACTGCTGTCTCAGTGCCATGGATCCAGGTTCAATTCCAGCCTGTGGCAATGCTTTGTGTGGAGTTTGCATATTCTCTGCACGAGTTTCCTCCAGGTGCTCCAGTTTCCTCCCAAAATTCAAAAGACGTGCAGGCTAGGTGGACTAACCACGGGAATTGCAGGGTTTACAGGAATAGGGTAGGGGCATTGGTCTAGGTGGGTGCTCTTTGGAAGGTTGAGGTAGACTCAATGGGCCAAATGGCCTGCTTCACACTGTAGGGATTCTATGATACTATGAAAACTCTCAGACAGCACCTCCAATGAAAACTAAAATATGATACAACACCTCTAGGATTATTTGAACAATGTCACATAATTTACTGTATATTAAATGAGTTCATGATCTCTCTCATGGTTCAATTTATATGCTATGTATGACCGACCACATCATGAAGATTTACACCATATCACTTAGTTTCACTTTGTCAGTGAAGGTTTTTTTGAATATATGGATGAGATTCAGTCAAACTATTTCAACATCCCAGGAAGGTAATGTGGAACTCACCTTCAAGTGTTAAGACTAGACTCCAGTCACTCCAAGCTTTGACACCAGAAAATAGGACTTCACTCTCGCCACTAATAGCACGAATCCTCACAGAGTGTGCTGTGCACTGGAGAGGCATATCTGATGTCCAATTGAACTGCAGGATCCTGTCCCGGGAAAAGTCCAGAGCACTACTGTAATTCCCCTGCAAAAATAATCCTTTTTCAAAAAATGTGGAAAGGATCTTTCTATAATATTAAGTCAAATCAATCTGAGACGGTATAAAAAGAGAAACTACATTTGGTGAATTGGGCAATCTCAGACTAGGGAACATAACCTAAAAATTACAGCCAGATGTTATTGGATACCCTCTTGAGCAGAAATTGACTGTCACAAGTCATACTATCCATTGAGGTGAAAGTGAGTACTGCAGATGCTGGAGATTAGAGGCAAGATGAGAGTGGTGGTGGAAAAGCACAGCAGGTCAGGCAGTATCCGAGAAGCAGGAAAATCAAGATTTCGGGCAAAAATCCTTCATCATTCGGCTTTTGTCCGAAATGTCGATTCTCCTACTCCTCGGATGCTGCTTGACCTGCTGCGCTTTTCCAGCACCACTCTAATCTTGATACTCTTCTTTGATAACACTTCAAAGACAACTTCATGGAATATAAAAAGTGGTTTGAGATTCAGGCTGGTGACAGTGAATTAGCTGACCTGTTAATTCAGCAATTTGGGCGCTTTAGTTTGCTTCAGTACCCCAAGTCAGGAAAAGCAAGACTAAGCAAATCAAGAGTCTCACTGAATGGCAGACCGGGCTCCAAGTTCTGCTTCTCAGTCTTCTGACCCAGCTCCTACAACCTACACATATGTAGATTTCAGGCTCAGCTGGGATACCTGCACATGATCAAATATTTTCAGTGTGCACACAGACTAGATTTACGAAGTATACTCTACCACAGACCAGATCTGACATGACATGAGAAGAGAAAGCTGAAAACCAGAGGTATTCTCAGGTGAAGAACAGAATAAAATGCTTGGTTGCAAGAATCCTTCACCAAAATTTCTGAAATGATAGTCCAATAATTGACATCAATTGCCCACGTGTGATTTCATAATTTCACTTACCCTCCAGACCTCTCGCATTGTGTGTGTGTGGATGATTTGGATTTCGAAGATCAGTTTTAAACCCACACCATATTTTGTACCACCTTCGTTCCATTCCACAGTTAACTGAAAGTCAGTTAGACCTTTAAACACCCTGAGGAGTTCTGGTGTGTAAGGTTGAAATACTGAAACATAAAAAAGATTGAAAATAATCATGCCTCACAAATTGGTTAAGAATTCTTTGATGAAGTGACAAGGGTAAGGCAGTAGATGTAGTCCATATAGATTTCACTAAGGCCTTAGATAAGGTTTCACATCATAAAGGTGCTCTGAAAGGTTAGCTCACACAGAATCCATCCAGCAGGAGCTGGCTAATTGGATACACAGTTGGCTTGATGGTAGAAAGCAGAGGGTAATAGTGGAAGGACATTTGAAGGCATGTGACTAGTGGTGTGCCTCAGGGATCAGTGCTAGGCCCATTGCTGTTTGTTATCTACATGAATAATTTGGATGAGCATGTATAAGGCATGATTAGTAAGTTTGCAGAAGACACTAAAATAGGCAACATCATGGACAGTGACGAAGGTTATCAGAAATTGCAGCAGGACCTTGATCAGCTGGGGAAGTGGATGAGAAACGGCAAGTGGGCCAAGAAATGGTAAGTGGGTTTAATATAGATAAGTGTGAGGAATTGCATTTTGGAAAGTCAAATCAAGATAGGAGTTTCATAGTTAATGGCAGGACCTTAAGGAGTGTAGTAGAACAGTGGGACCTTAGAGTTCAGGTGCACAGTTCTCTGAAAGTGGAGTCAAAGGTAGACAGAGCAGTTAAGTTGATTTTTGGCACACTGGCCTTCATTAGTCAGGGTACTGAGTGTAGAAGTTGGGAAGTTACGTTGCAGTTTTACAGGACATTGGTGAGGCTGCACTTGGAATATTGTGTTCAGTTCTGGTCACCTTGCTATAGGAAGGATGCCATTAAACTGGAAAGAGTATAGACGAAATTTACAAAGATGTTGCCAGGACTCAGAGTTATAGGAAGAGATTGCATAAGCTAGGACTTACTTCTTTACTGCATAGGCCACTGATGGGGAATCTTATAGAAGTATACAAGATGATGAGAGACATGGATAGGGTGAATGCACTCAGTCTTTTTCCCAAGGTTGGGGAATCTAGGGCTGGAGGGCATCAGTTTAAGCTAAGAGCAGAAAGAATAAAAGGGAATCTGAGGGACAACTCTTTTTTGTTTAAAAAAACAGAGGGTGGTACGCATGTAGAATGTGCTGCCAGGGCAAGTTATTGAGGCAGGCACATTAACAATATTTAAAAGGCATTTGGACAAAATACATAGATAGGAAAGGTTTAGAAGGCTATGGGTCAAGTGCAGGGAAATGGGGTTAGCGTGGATGGACATTTTGGCTAGCATGGATTGTTTGGGCCAAAGGGCCTGTCTCCATGCTATAGGACTCTGACTCTAACTCTAATATCTGAAGAAAGTTATCTATATTGAGAAGTTCAGAAAAACAGTAACAGCTTTTGTAAAAAAATTAATTCACAGAACAAGCACTTCACGACCAAGAACATTCATTTCCCATTCCTATATTTGGTGGTAAGCCACCATCTTCAACGATGACAGTCCACATGGTGTAGGGGCATACAAAGACTTGTTAGGGAGGGTGCTCCAGAATGCCAATGCATTTCCAAATCAGAATGGGGTGCGAGTTAGAGGGAAACTATTTGCATTACATATATCTCATATCATTGAATACTTCTTATTGTTGGAATTGCAAAAGAATGGATGCACCATCCACAGTTGACTAATAAGATTAAAAGATGCATCAAACTCAAAGGAAAGACACAAACGTGCAAAGATAGGCTTCAGGTCAGAAGCCTTCAGATTAAAAACTAACAGCCAAGAGTTGGTTAAAAAAAATCAATGAGGGAAAAAATAGAGTCCAAGAGAAAGTTCACCATGAACGGACAGGAAAAGTATCTTCAGATATTTAAAACAAGTTAACAAACTAAGCACTGACCTATAGAAAATGTGTCTGGGAAATTGGTCATGGAGAATAAACAGATAGTGGAAGAACTAAGCAGATATTTAGCTTCAAATCTTCACCAGAGACAAGTAGCATCCGAAAATGGATCAGAGGTCAGAAATGAAAAAAGTGGGAGGTGTTCAAGAAAATTACCATTCCCAGAGAAGCAGTACTGAGCAAACTACTGTAATGGAGAGTTGACAAATGCCTAGATTTTTATGTATTTCATCCTAACGTCTTAACAGTAGCACCGAGTGGCATGATTAATGCATTGGCTTCAAATTTCCAAAACTAAATTAGATTTGAGGAAGATTCCTTTAGATTGGAAAAATTCTTAATATGACTCTTTTATTCAAAAATGGTAGCAGGCAGAAAACAGGAAACTACAGATAAGTTAGGTTAATATCTATCATAGAGGAAATGTTATAAACTCTCATTGAAGATGTTATAACAGGGCACTTCAATACGTTCAAGTTATTCAGGAAGAGCCAATATGGCTTTGTCAAAGGGCAATAATACTTAACTAATTTATATAAATTTTCTTTATTCACTTGCAGGTTGGGAGAGTTGCTGGTTGACCCTGTCCCTAGTTGCCCTTGAGAAGGTGGTGGTGAGCTACCTTCTTGAACCGCTGTGGGTTGGCCCACAATGCCATTAGGGAGGGAAATCCAGAATTTTGATCCAGCAGCAATGACAGAATGGCAATTCATTTCCCAAGTTAAACATCACAAAACACCAGGTTATAGTCCAACATGTTTATTTGGAAGCACTAGCTTTCAGAGTGTTGCTCCTTCCTAAGGCAGCTGTGGAACAGAACCATAAGCCACAGAATTTTGCAAAAGATTGCAGTGTCATGCAACTGAAATAATATATTGAACAAACCTAGATTGTTGTTAAGTGCTTCATCCTTTAGAATGGGTTGCAGGTTTAGATTCATTAACATGTAAATCCCAGAACTTCTTTTAAGTCACATTCTCAAGATAACTTAAAGTTTTATAAAGAAAAGTGACATCTCAGCTCAGACAATGCATTAAAGTGTAAGGTTAGAGTCTGTGTGAATCCCAATCCTGAGTCAGACTGGTTCCATTTCCAAAACAGAATTTATAAAATGTGATATGGATTGATTGTCTGCAGATTGCACATATTTTGAGCAAAAGAATGTATCTACAAATATAATTCTACCAATGCAAATTCATCCCATGGACTTGTGCGCATGCGTGTGCGAGAGTGCGCGAGCAAGCTTGTGCATGTGAGCATGCGCGTGAGTGAGTGCGCATTTGCATGCGTACATGCTTGGTCAAGTGTGATGGAGTATAAGCCTGTGAGAGGATGTGCGTGTGGGTGAGAGCATGGGGCATGTGTGCATGTATGAGCGACACGTGTATGAGAGAGGGTCTGCACTGAGTGAGAGAGAGCGAGAGAGCGAGAGTATAATGTAGTATGGGTCACGTGTAGTGTGACATGAATCCAAGGTCCCGGCTGGGATACAGACAGAATCTGACCTCACATCTTGAATGCATTGCCTGAGCTAAGATGTCACTTTTCTGAGAATGTGACTTAAAAGTAGTTCTGGGATTTACATATTAAATGAACTAAAACCTGCAACCTTTTCTAAAAGGTGAAAGACATTACAGCAATCTAGGTTTGATCAATAAATAATTTCAGTTGCACAAAATTGTCATCCTTAGCTATAAATTGCGTGTCTTATGGGCCCGCTCCACAGCTACCTATTGAAGGTGCAGTGCTCCAAAAGCTAGTACTTTCAAATGAACCTGTTGGACTATAACCTGGTGTGTGATTTTTAAATTTGTCCACCCCAGTCCAACACTGGCTTTGCCAAATCAATATATTTCCATGTCAGGATGGTGAGTGGCTTGGAGGGGAACTTGAAGGTGGTGGTGCTCCCATATATCTTCTGCCCTTGCCCCTCTAGATGGAAGTGGTTATGTGTTTGAAAGATCGCACGACGATCGTTGGTGAATTTCTGCAGTGCATCTTGTACAGACTGCTGCTACTGAGCATTGGTGATGGATGGAGTGGATGTTTGTGGATGTACTGCCAATCAAGTGGGCTGCTTTGTCCTGGATGGTGTCAAGCTGGAGGGTTGTTGGGACTGCATTCATCCAGGGCAAGTGAGGAATATTCCATCACACTTCTGCCTTGTGGATTGTGGACAGGCTTTGGGGAGTCAGAAGGTGAGTTACTTGCTACAGAATCCCTAGCTTCTGGCCTCCTCTTGTAGCCACTGGGGAGTCCAGCTGAATTCTTTGAAGAGGTAACTTCCGTTAGATAAAGGGGAACCAATGCAAGTCTCTGGTTCAATTTCCAGAAAGATGCCACAACAAAGATTATTACAGAAAATGAAAGCTCACTGTGAAGGAGATATATTAACATGGATAGAAAACTAGCTTACTAACAGGATGCAGAGTACAAATCAATAGCTCTTTTCAGGTTTACATGATGTCACAAATTGTATGCCAAGGGATCTATATTGGGGTCTCAACTCTTTATAATTTATATAAATGGTTTTGATGAAGGAACTAAAGATCTGGTACATGACACAAAGACAGGTGAGAAATTGGGCTTTGAAGAACACAAAGGAACCTATAAGGGGATTATCGATAGGTTAAGTGAGTGGGCAAATATCTGCCAAATGAAATACAATGTGAGAAAGTGGGAAACTGTCTATTTTAGCAAAAAGAATGAAAAAAAAATTATTTAAATGGTCAGAGGTTGGAGAGGTCTGAGAGAGAGATCTGGGTGACTGAGTGCATGAATCTCAGAAGATTAGCATGCAGGCGCAGCAAGTAATCAGGAAAGATGATAGAATGTGATGGCTTATTGTGAGGGGAGTTGAATGCAAGAGGAGGGAGCTTATGCTTCAGTTATACAGGGCGTTGTTGATATAACATCAGGAGTACTGTGTAGAGTACCGGTCTCATACCACCATAAGGATATTGATGCATCGGACACAGTGCAGTGAAGGGTTACTAGACTTACACCTGGAATGAATAGATTGCCTGATAAGGAAAGGCTAGGCCTGTGTCCTCTGGAGTTAGGAAGAGTCAGAGGTGGTTTAATCAACACAATTATGACCCTGAGGGGACTTGACCAGGTGGATGTTGAAAGGATATTTCTTCTTGTGGAAGAATCTCGAAGTAGAGGTCATAGTGTGAACATTTAAAACAGATGAGGAAATACGTTTTTCTCTCAGAGGGTTGAGATTCTTTAGGAATTTCTTTCTCAAAAAGGCAGTGGATGCAGAATCTTCAAATATCTTTAAGGCAGAGTTAGAGAGATTCTTGATTACCAAGGGGATGAAAGATTATTGGAGATATGCAGGAGTACAGAATTTAGTTTGTTAGATCAGGCATGATCTCATCGAACAGTAGATGGCATATTCTTGTTTCTGGTTAGTTATGCCCTTCAGGAATCAGAAGTTCAGATTTGAAAGATGCAATCAAAGGAGCCTTGGCAAATTGCTCCAGTGCATCTTATAGATGGCATAGACTGTAACAAGTGTGCACCCAGCAATGGAGGGAGTGAATATGAAAATTGGTGGATAGGGTGCTGAACAAGTGGGCTGTTTTGTCCTGAAAGGTGCCAAGCTTCTTCAGTTGGAGCTGTACTTATCCAACCAAATGCAGAACTATTTCATTTCAATTCTGACTTCTACCTTGTAGAGATTGGACATGGTCTGAACAGTCAAAACATAAGTTACTCACCACACAATTCCCAGGCTTATTCTTGCAGCTACTATGATGATCTCGCCAGTTCAGTTAAATTTATGGACAATGATAATACCTAGCATGGTGATTATAGGAGTAAGCCTTCCTGCTTTCTGGAACATGGGTGAATACAACTATGTCAGGCTTCTGCATGATGAACCTGTGGCACAATCGGCTCAATTGTGTCACAAGTCCACAGAAGTTAGGAAGAAGGACTTTTCAAGGTTGACCTGGTGGATGAATGTTCAATGTTTTTGTCATAGTTTGACATGACTGAGTTGATTGCTAGGCTTAGGAGGCAATCACATTGCTGGAGTCACACGTCAGCCAGAATGGGGAAGGACGAGACAAAAAAATTGCAGATGCTGGAATACAAAGTGGACAAGCAAGAGGCTGGAAGAGCACAGCAAGCCAGGCAGCATCAGGAGATGGACAAGTCTGATGTTTCGGGTATAACCCTTCTTCAGGAATGGAGATGGGACAGGAGGATGTTGCAGATAAGGTGGGGGGGGTGGGAGGTGCTAGGAAGAGATATGGATAGGACAGGGACAGAATAGCGTGGTGGTGTTAGGTGAATAAAAGGTGGTAGTTACCAACTGATAGGTCGATAGGAGGAATAAATCCATTTGGTAGCTGGAAGGAGACGTCGGTTGGAGAGATGGGAAGGAGGAGGCAGGGCTGTAAAGGGTGTCTGGGAACAGGTGGAAAGGTTACAGACCCATTTCACCAAGTATCCCAGCTGGGCCTAAAAGGGCCGGCCTGACCTTCCAGTCACCACCCATTCCCTCACCGACATGTCCATTCTCTGCCTCCTCCATTGCCACAGTGAATTAGACTACAAATTAATAGAATCAAAGAACTCCTACAGTGTGGAGACAGGCCCTTCAGCCCAACAAGTCTACACTGACTCTCTGAAGAGAGTCACCCACAAAGACCCATCCCCCTATCCTATTACTCTACATTTATTCCCGAGTAATGCACCTAACCTACACATCCCTGAATACTATGGGCGTTTGGCATGGCCAATTCACCTAACTTGCACATCTTTGCATATTGGGAGGAAACTGGAGCACCCGGAGGAAACCCATGCAGACCCCAGGAGAATGTGCAACTCCACACAGACAGTCACCTTCCTTCCTTCCATCCATAAAATCAACCCCTCCTTCCAGCTACCAACTAGATTCATTCTTTCTAATTAATCCACTAGTTCATACCTACTACCTGTAATCATCTATCACTACCTCACCATTCCTCCCCTCTGCCCATCCATAAACCTTGCTCCTTTCTTTATCTGCAACATCCCCTCACCCCCACCTCCATTCCTGAAGGGTTATACCCAAAACGTCAGACTTCGTCAAGTCCTAATGCTGCCTGGTTTGCTGTGCTCTTCCCGAATGGGCAAGGACAGCAGACCTTTTTGAAGGACAATGTACCAGAAGTGCTTTTAGAACAATGTGGCAAAGATAGCAAACTTTTTTTGAAGGACAACATATGCAAAGTGCTTGTACAACAATGTAGTAGTCTTGAGATCATGAACATTTTTTAAATTCCAGATTTAATGTTTTTAGGGGAGTACACATTGGTGGGACAGTGTGGAGTACAGTTTCCTCATTCCCTAAGTCACAGCTGAATTTAAGGGAATTGCCAAGATGGGAATTGACCTCATACTTATAGAGCACTGATTACAACCTATAGTAACACTATCACCATGTTAATAATCTCATCACTCGAGAAAAAAACAAATGAAAACTTTTGCAGCAAGAAAGACCTGATTTTTGGGTTGTCTGCAGCATCCTTCGCACTGCTGCAACTCAGGTTCAAGTGTAGTTCCCCTTCTGAGAAAGAGCTGTTACACATACTCTGGTAACGATACTCAAAAGGACACAAGGTGGAGACAATGACTGGCACTACACCAACATTTGACGAGTTTCGCAAGTTTTGATCCGCACTGCCTAAACTGTGGCATTGGTCATTGAAATGGGATGGTTTAATGTCTGCATTTAAGTAGCATAGAAAGGAATTTGAGACAAACCCATTAAAAGAACACATACAGAACAATACCCTTGTCATTCTTACTCTTGAGAATTTGAATAAATGTGAAGTATGCCATGTTCAGAGAGACGAAACCAGACAGGTTATACAGAGGAACCTAGATTATCCAAATATCAATGACCCAAACTTCAGATTATCCGAAGGTGATGTCAAGGTCCCGATAGAAACATTAAATCAAAGAGGTGTTTCAACACTGTTCGCGTCTATTGTTTACAATGATTGAAAATGAACTTGCCTTACTGAAATGCTGCCAAGAACAGTCCCGGACATCAGTGGGAGTTCAGTCACCGTCTCCAAATGACTAACCGCCCGCGCACTCTCTCTCGCTATCCCCACACCTTCCCTAGAGTTCTACACAGGAGTACTGCCTAAACCTCTCTTCCCCAGATAATCTTTCCAATATTGTCCTGTACAGGGCAAAGGTGGAACCTGTCAAAGAGCTGCAGTAAAAAGGTGCGTCTGTCTGTGTCTGTGCCTGTTGGTGCGTGTCGGCGTACGCACCATTTTGAGACTCAACCCCCCCCCCTCCATAGGCAGCAGCACTCTTAATGCTTTTGTCCAGTCCGGCTGCCTCGGAGAAGTGGCCAGGTTTAAGGATTTGGGGGGGGGGGGGGGGGGCGTAGGTTTGGAGCGGAAAGGGAGCAGTGTTGGACGGGGTTGGGGGGCAATCAGCGTGACATGGTTGGATGGAGTTGGGGGGCAGGCGGGGCGGCGGAAGGAGGGTGTGTGGTGTTGGATGGGGTTGGGGCAGTGTTGGACGGGGTTGGGGGGTTTTGGGCGGGGGCAGGGTTGGACGGTGGTGGGGTGGGAGGAGCGGTGTTGGGTGGGGTTGGGGGGGCTAGCGGGGACGCAGACAGTGGACAAGGACAGAACAGGCCTCATGGAGGTGGGGATGGGGGCATTTCTGGGGGGGGACAAGGTCTCTCGCGCAGTGTGCTGCTGCCTAGTCTCCTGAACGGTGAGCAGCCATAGCAAGTGCTCGCTGTGTCAATCCCTTGGAATTGAATGAGGCAGGGGATTCTTCAGAAATGCTGCAGGTCCCTTACACACAAGTGTGTCTCTCCCTCAGAAACAAACCCTGAGATAGAGAGGGGGAGCAGGCAAACAGAGCAAGGAAAAAGGAAACTTCAGAAAACAGCGCCCCAGGGGAGAGGCATTGTATCAATTAACCGAATAATCAATTATACGAACGAAATATGCCCACCCATCTCGTTTGGATATGGAGGTTCCTCTGTACATTATAACCACATTCACCTATAAACCTGAGGTGAAAAATCTGTTTTGTATCTTCTAAATAAACCAAAACTAAACAGCTCTGATATTTACCAATGTCACTTTCTACCTTCCGAAATTTTTCTGACGTCTGTTTGCCTAATTCATTTGTAGCAGTTATCTGCAATTGTAAATCTTGAAATGCAACAAAGTCACGCTCGATAAAGGTTTTAGCTCCCACTTCAGTGCAGGTATCTCCTAACCTACAAAGCAAACAAAAAGAAACTGTTCAATTGTTGTTTCTTAAAAGCATGTTTACTGAGGAATTGTCTCGTTTTCCCACATCCGAACAGTAAGACAATTTGGAAGCACAACAGGGGCCAATATCTCGATTATATTTCATGGTCCAATTATCCAACATAATCTACAATTTATGGCTTGGATTAGCCTCATTTTATCATTCCCATCAAGTCAGGAGATCGATCCGGTTTTAATGAAGAATGCAAGAGAGCACGCCAGGGGCAGCACAGAGTGTACATAAAATTGAGGCGTCAACCTGGTGAACCAGAAAACCAGGACTACTTATATCTCAAGCAACATGACCAAGTAATAACTACGGGCGAATAGCACACCAACACATCACAGAAACACAAGGAATTGAAGGTGGAGTTGGACATTCATTCCAGCAAGTCTGCCCTGTCAATCTATATGTCATGGCTGATCTGTTCAAGGGCTCAACTCTGCTTTTGTCATGTACATAATTCGAACATAGAACATTACAGCACAGAACAGGTCCTTCGGCCCTCGATGTTGCGCCAACCTGTGATACCAATCTGAAGCCCATTTATCTTACACTATTCCATATCATCCATACTTTTATCCAATGATCATTTAAACGCCCTTCAAGTTGGCAAATCTACTACTGTTGCAAACAAGGTGTTTGATACCCTTACTACTCTGAATAAAGAAACTACTTCTGACATCTGTCCTATATCAATCACCTCTCAATTTAAAGTTAAGTATCCATCACAATCGAAGGAAAAAGGCCCCCACTGTCCACCCTTTCTCATCTTCTGATGTCACCACTCAACCTTCTTCTCTCCAATGAAAACAGCCTCAAGTCCCTCAGCCTTTCCTCATGAGACCCTCCTTCCATATCAGGCAACATTCCGGTAAATCTCCTCTGCACCCTTTCCAATACTTCCACATCCTTCCTATAATGCAGCGACCAGAACTGTAAGCAATACTCCAAGTGAGGCCAGACCAGAGTTTTGCACAGCTGCAACATGACCTCATGGCTCCAAAATTCAATCCCTCTACCAATAAAACCTAAAGAACTGTACACCTTAACAACCCTATCAATCTGGGTGGCGACTTTCATGGATCTATTCACATGGACAGAGAGATCTCTCTGCTCATCCACATGATTGTATACTCTATCCCTTCCTATTCTATGCTGAACTGCACTATCCAAATCCTGAATGCTGTCATCTCATCTTGCTTTGCAATTTACATTTTGCTTCTCTAATTCTAATTAGGTTAAAGCCCTCTCTATAGTCCAAGTTATTTGATTTGTTTTTTTTTTAATTCATCAGGTCCCAGCACAGTTTAAGTGGAGCAATTCTACCAGGACAATTCCTTTCTACCGCAGAACTGGTGCCAATGTCCAGGAATTGAAATGCATTCCACCCACACAAATCTTTGAGCCGCATATTTAGCTCTGTGACTTTATTTACTCTACAGTTTGTTTGTGGCTCAGCTGGTAGTGCAGATATTATTACCTTCATTTTTAATTTAGCTCCTTTTGGAAGTTTTCCAGCAAAATATCCTTTCTAGTCTTACGAATGTAATTAGCACCAAGTGAATAATGACAACTGGATCTCTCCCCTCCTTCTCCAACTCGATCAGATGTCCTTTACCCTAGCACTGGACAGGCTGCAGAGAACATTATCCATCTCTCGAATTAGAGTGTTGCATGGTATTTTTAAAATAGTATGATATCATAGCAATTATCAGAGTCCACACAAAATGATGAGAACTCACCAAGAGCAGACAGTGTAGTTTGTTTCTATATTTGTATCTCTTCCTGTGCGCCAAGAACATTTGAGTTTACCAAAGTTCTGGGTTACACATTCCAAATCCCGAGGAGCCTCCGGGGGATCTAAAGAAACAAAAATATTTGAACTCCAGTTTCTTAAACACTTTGGATGGGTAAACCATCCTGCTGATTGACTGGCGACAAAATAGCTTGTGCAGTTTTCACATCTCAGTCTCAACTTTACTAATGCTACTGTACACAGCCTGTAACAAAGTTGGTCAAGAAATAAGAGTTATTCTCCATTAACAGAATTGGTAAGGGTCTACTCCTACTCCAATTTCTGATGCGCTGGTAGAATCTACAACACTGAAACACCATTTCAAATACCAGTCTTTTTCTTGAATGCAAGACTATTTCTGATCTTCATCTCACCAGATCATTATATCCTTCTTTTTTCTTCTCTCGTCTATTAAAACAACTTCATCTTACATGTATCTATATAATTTGCCTCAACTACTCATTGTGTTTGCAGGTTCACATTCTAACCACTCCAAATAGAAGGGGTTTCACTTAAATTCCTTTCTCAATTTATGGCACAATGTTTTGAACTCGAATAAAAATGGAAACATTTTATCCAGATCTAGCCTATTGAACCGTTTCAGAACTTTGAAGGCATCCATCAGTTCACCTCAGTGAAGACATAGCCAAAAAAAGCTTCAACCTGTAAGTATTGCCATTTGCACCTCCACCATTGACACCCAAATTCATTTGACTGTGGGAAAAACAAAAAATCCCACTTTTTGCAATTTGTATGCCTTCATAATACGATACTTACATCCAGTCTTGACTGAAGTGCTGTAAGACTCTGTTTTAAATGTACACGTCAGATTTTCTCCTTGCTGGCTGGTTAGGCCAAGGTTATTCAGTGACACCATGCTAACATTGGAGGTGATCTTAGTGTAGTAGCTGCTGGGGAGGAGATTGCCAGCATATTTCCATTCAACCTGATCAGCAGCACCAAATTCACAAAAGTAGCAGGTTATATTGTAGCTGAAATTGACTCTGGCAACCAGGTTTTTTGTAGAAATGGAACCACATTGACCTACAGGAATAAGAAAGATAGTATTTAACTTCTTAGAGCAGATAATCTAGATATTGTCACATCATTTGTGGGATAATAGTGAATGCAAATTAGCCGCTGTGATTCATACATTCCAACATTGACAGTCCCTCAAAGTATTTCATGGGCTTTACAGCATATGAAATAGGTTGGCATTCATCTCGATCATGGGTCCTTTCCCCACACTATCTTTGCCTGTAATTGGCCCTCATTTGTCTACACTAATCCTTTCCTTTTCACATGCTCCAAAAGCTTTTACAGTTAAACTTTTTATGTTTGTCACAAGCTTACTTTCATATTCTACAGTTCCAAATCAGCTTCTTCACTCTCCTTTACTGAATTCTAAAATGCTGCCACTTGTCAGATTAATGGTACTCTGTTATAACCATTTTATAAGCTTCTTCCTTTGATCTAATTCAACATTTAACTTCACGTGTGAGCCACAGTTAAATCACTATCAGTAGTGTTATTCCATTTCAAGGGGTTGTCAATTAGTTACAAACCATGAATAAACACTATTTACCTTGCTCTGTTGATTGTTATTCCTTTAAAGGCAGAAGTGAGGACTGCAGATGCTGGAAACTAGAGTTTAGATCAGAGTGGTGCTGGAAAAGCACAGCAGATCAGGCAGCATCCGAAGAGCAGGAAAATCGACATTTCGGGCAAGAGACCTTCATCAGGAATAGCCTGATTCCTGATGAAGGGCTTTTGCCCGAAACGTCGATTTTCCTGCTCTTCAGATGCTGCCTGATGTGCTGTGCTTTTCCAGCACCACTCTGATCTAAACAACTGTTATTCCTTTAAAGACAGTTTCCCAAATTATCACAGCCAACTTGTCCCCCTCACATTCTCATTTCCTTGGTTTATAGTTAAACTCTTTTGTGTTTTCCTGGGAATGACCAACAGAAATCCAAATGATTCATTCATCCATTCTAAGGAAAGCCTGAGCAGTCTGTCTTTATCTCAATTTCCAGCTGAAAATTGGGGTCAAGGATGTCAGATGCACTTGAGATATAAATAAGGACCACTCAGCTGCACCTCTCAACACAAAAAGTCAAAATAAAATCAGGCAGTGAGTAAATTGGCTTACAGTTGGGTGATTTAAGAAAGAATGAAGTCAGTGTCATTCCTCCAAACCTGAGCACCAAGCCAAATCAAAGTCTAATAAGATAAATGTTTTTCTTTGAACAGTGTTAAATTCCTAAACAAAATAAGCTTGTGAAGGTTGAATTCAGATTCTTTTAACTTATTTACAAGGAATGGTAAACTTACTACCGAAACCTAATGGCCCTTTAGAAAGTGATAGTGAGCCAGTTTCACAAATATAACTACTGAGTGATCCAGAGTCACGTATTGGCCACACCAAGTGGGGATGGCAGATTTCCTTCCCTAAAGGACAGTTAAGAGCCAGATAGGTTTTTCTAATAACTGACAGTGGTTACACAAAAAACATTCTTTTTTAAATTCCTAAAAACAAAGTATTTTTTTGACGGTCTTTAAATTTCACGAATGTGGGATTCAAATCCATGACCTGCAACATTAGACTGAGGCACTGAATTACCAGCCCAATCACACGATCACTATGCCACCAACAAATCATAGTTGACCTAAATTTTCATTTGGGTAACAATACAGATATCAATGTTAACATCTAAAAATGACAATGAATAACAAAACACCATTTTCGTGGAGCAAAAAATACATTGAGCAAATTAGGGAGTGTTAACAGAAACATTAGAGTAAATGATCTAATCTCAATTCCTTGTTTTGCAGGGGGTGGAGGAGCAGTTATAGAGCAAGGCTGAATAGGCTGGACTTTTTTCATTAAAGCACAGGATGGTGAGGGATGACCAAATTAAGAGGTTTATAAAATCATAAGGGGCATAGATAAGGTGAAAGGCGGGTATCTTTTCCCTTGGGTGGGGCATTTCAAGACAAAGGGGCATATTTTTAAGGTGATAGGAGAAAGATTTTTAAAAAGACATGAGGAACAATTTTCTTTTTTTAAAACACAGAGTGGTCTGTGTGACGGATGAACTTCCAAGGGAAATGGTGGATCCAGGTACAGTTGCAATGTTAAAAGATATTTGGATAAGTCTATAATAGGAAATGTTTGAGGGGTGTGGGCATGGACAGGCAGGTGAGACTTAGTTGATTTTGGGATTATGATCGGCATGGTTTGATTAGACTGAATGGTCTGTTTCCTTGCTATATGACTTTATCAAAGAAATTGACTCACTTTTAAATGTGGAAAAGCAATTAAATCGATACCATTCTTTTTGCAGAAAGTTTTTGTTTTGTTCTTCGTATCTAGCTTCCATCTCTTAAACAGTTTCCTTTCTCTATTTTGATGTAAAAACGCAGTTACTGTTCCTTAACTGGCGTCATTAGTGTTATTCAACAGCATTATCACACAAACAGTAAGGGAATGGGAGCATAATCATAACGTGGCACAGCGAGCAATCCAGAAGTCTGCTCCAAAACTAGGATTTCAAACCCCACAATTGCGTCTGGTATAATTTAAATTCACTGACCTAAATCTAGTAAATGATTACCCATTCTGGTTAGGCAACTTTTTAAGTCATCACAATCACCAAATCATATCTAACTGCCAATGTCCCAAACATTTTTTTAAATATCTTGAGACGTGGATAGTGCAGGCAAGAGAAGCATTTATGACCCTGCAATTCAAATGCAGGCAATGGCATTTCCTGCTTAATATAAGACTATAAGATGATGGGCCAGATGGCTTAATTCTGCTTCTACAAGTCTGCTCCACATTCGATCATGGCTGACTTTCTCGAACCCATTCTCCTGCCTTTCCCCATAACCTTTGATTCTCTTTCTAATCAAGAACCTCCTCTGTCTTAAATACACTCAATGACTTGACCTCATGGCCTTCTACAGCAATGAGTTTCACAGATTCACAATCCTCTGGCTGAAGAAATTCAGCATCTCAGTTATAAATCAATGTCGCTACACTCAGCCTGTGCCCTCAGGTCCCACTCTCTCCTGTATATAGAAACAACTTCTCTAATTAGGTCAATATCCCATATCCCCATCCCTCACCTCATGATTTAATGCTCCTCTACATTGAAAGTCAGAAACAATTAAACGTAACAAGTCACTCAGGTGGAAATTCCAACACCAAGAGTCTTAAAATCCTTACAGTGGGGAAACAGGCCCTTTGGCACAACAAGTCTACAATGACCCTCCAAAGAGGAACCCCCTCCCCCACCCAAACCCATTACCCATTACTCTATATTTACCCATGACTAATACACCTACTCTACACATTCCTGAACACTATGGATAATTTAGTATGGCCAATTCACCAATGCACATCTTTGGATTGCAGAAGGAAACTGAAGTTCCTGGAGGAAACCCATACAGATATGGGGATCATGTGCAAACAGACAGTTGCCAGAGGCTGAAATCAAACCTGGGTCCCTGCAAGTGCTAACCACTGAGTCACTGCGCTGCCCCTATCAGCAACAGAACTTAGGTAGCACAAATACAGACTGCTGAGTCACAGCAGTTGGTGAGGCAGCAGATAAGAGAAAAAAATCTACTTCATTTCAACGTCAATGTACCAGCATGGTTCCTGTGATGAGTAGTAGTCTTCATACCTTTGATCCAGGAGGTCTGGGTTCAAGTCTTACCTGTTCCTGAGGTGTGTAATAACATCTCTGAACATGTTTATTAGAAAATAAATACAAAAACAAAAATTGCTGGAAAAGCTCAGCAGTTCTGACAGCCTCCATGGAGAAAAGTCAGTGTTTGTGTTTTGGGTCCAGTGACCCTTCCTTAGACTAATATCATCCTATCAGTCTACTCTCAATCATCAATGAACTGATGGAAGCTGTTGACAACACTTATGAATCAGCACTTGTTCAGCAATACCCAGCTCAGCAATGCCCATTTTGGGTCTCAGCAGGGTCACTCAGCTCCTGATATCTTTGATCTATGTTTGAATCAAGAGCTAAATTCTTGAAATGATGTGAGAGTCATAGCCCTTGACCTCTAGGTTGCATTTGACTCAGTGTGGAATCAAGGAGCCCTGGCAAAACTGAAATCAATGGACATCAGGAGAAATGTCTCCACTGGTTGAAGTCACACTTGGCACACAGGAAGATGGCTGCAGTTGCTGGAGTTCAGTCATCTCAGCTCCAGGCCACCCACCAAACATTAAACTTTTTTTTAAAAGTCTATTCATCATCTTAGATTTATTGTCCCTCACCAGCTGAGGTCACCATGAATGACTCTCCTTCTCAACCTCTCCCCTTGCCAGAGACATGGTGACCCTCATGTTAAACTCATTGCTAGTCGTCTCTCTCTAATAAGAGAGTAGCCCTTTGGTACAGTGGAACTATTGGCGACTTAATCTTTTAAATATTTGAGATCATGCATCTTTATTCATACCCATTTTACATCTTATCTCTACACCACCACCAAACACAACACCTGTCTTTTGCTCTTAGCACCCTCAATCCCCTCTACTCACTCTTCCTCCATCATAAAAACAGGTTTCAAATTCCTTTCAGTTCTGAAGAGTCATACTGAACTCAAAATGTTAGCTGTTTCTTTCCACAGATGCTGCTGAGTTTCTCCAGCAATTGGTTTTTATTTGATTTTATCGCAAGATTGCATTTCCTGAGCAAGCTGTGTCTGCAAGACTTGAGAGACAACTGAATGCAATTAATCAGTTGACCACATTTACCATTGGTCAATGACTCTTTTTAGAATTCAACCATGACAGATAAACCTGTTTTACTCTATCATCTCAAGAGAGTGCCATGATGTGAGGAGGCCAATGTTGGACTAGAACAGTCAAACAGGAGGCTGGAAGAACACAGCAAGCCAGGCAGCATCAGGAAGGGAGAAGTCAATGCTTCAGGTATAACCCTTCTTCAGACATAGATATGGGGGTGTGAGGAGCTACAGCCTGGGGGATGAGCAGGGCATACATTGATGAGATAATGAGATATGAACACATGTAGTGAGTATGACCTGGTTGGTCGATGGGAGGGATGAATCAAGTTGGCAGCAGGAAGGGAGGAGGCAGAGCAGAAAAGGGAGTTGGGGAATGAGTGGGAAGACTATTTGAAATTAGAAAACTCATTGTGAAGTCCTCCAGGCTGTAAGCTGCCCAGGCAGATGATTTTTTTTTCCCTCAACAATGGAGGACTGCAAATTTTGTTCCCTTTTCAAGAAGGGGAGTCAGGACAACCCTGGTAATTATAGGCCAGTGAGTCTTATTTAGGTTGTGGGTAAGGTGTTGAAAAAAGTTATAAGATATAGGATTTATAAATCACCTGGAAATGAATAATTTGATGAGGGATAGTCAACGCAGTTTCGTGAAGGGTACGTCATGCCTCACAAACCATATTGAGTTCTGCGAGATGACGACAAAAATAGGTGGATGACGGTAAACTGGTTGAAATGGTTTATATGGACTTCAGTAAGGCATTTAAAAAGGTTCCACACAGTAGGCTATTGCACAAAACACAGTGTTTTGGGATCGAAGGTGACCTTGTGTTTTTGATCAGAAATTGGCTAGCTGAAAGACGATAGAGGGTGGTGGTTGGCGGGAAATGTTCATCCTGGAGCTCAGTTACCACTGGTATTCCGCAAGCACCTGTTTTGGGGCCACTGCTGTTTGTCATTTTTATAAAGATCTTGATGTGGGGGTAGAATGATAGGTTAGTAAATTTGCAGATGACATCAATATAGGCATAGTTGTGGATAGTGCTGAAGGTTGTTGAGGGTTACAGAGGGACATGGATAAGATGCAGAGCTGGGATGAGAAGTGGCAAATGGAGTTTAACGCGGCAAAGTGAGAGGTTAGTTCACTTCGGAAGAAATAACAGGAATGCAGAGTACCGGACTAATGGTAAAATTCCCTGAACTTCTCCACCAGATTGATAGGATTATTAAGAAGGCATGTGATGTGTTGGCATTTATTAGTAGGGGGATTGAGTTTCAGAGCCAAGAGGTCAAGCCTCAGCTGTAGAAGACAATGGTAAGGCCGCACCTGGAGTATTGCATGTAGTTCGGGTAACCACATTATAGGAAGAATGTGGAACTTCTGGAAAGGGTTCAGAGATGAACTACTAGAATGTTGCCTGGTATGGAAGGAAGATCTTAGGAGCAAAGGTGAGGGAACAGAGGCTGTTTTCGTTGAAGAGAAGGAGACTGAGTGGTGACTTAATTGAGACATAAAATAAAATCAGAGGGTTAAATAGGGTGGACAATGAGAGGTTTTTTCCTTCGATGATGAAGGCTAACACAAGGGAGCATAACTTTAAATTGAGGGGTGATAGATTTAGGACAGATATTAGGGGTAATTTCTACACTCAGAGTAGGAGGGGCATGGAATGGCCTGCCTGCAATAGCAGTAGACTCACCAACATTAACAGCATTTAAAAGAGCATTGGACATACATATGGTTAATAATGGAATGATGTAGGTTAGATGGGCATCAGGTTATTTTCACAGGTCAGTGCAATATCAAGGGCCGAAGGGCTTGTACTGCACTGGAATGTTCTATGTTCTATATTCCTCCAACGTGCAGCTCGATTGACTGTGGAAATGGAGGACTGAGGTGGTCAAAGTTAGAAGTCACAACACCACGTAATAGTCTAGCAGGTTTGTTTAAACTCTCATACCTTGAGTGCTGCACCTTCATCAGGTGAACTCCTGACAGTTTAAATAGACCTGGAGGTGCTGGAAGTCAAGTTGATAAAAGGTGGGGCTGGAAAGGCACAGCACGTCAGGCTGTATCAGAGCAGCAGACAAGTTAATGTTTCGGATTGGGACCCTTCATCAGTCCTGAACTGAAATATCAACCTTCCTGCTTCTCCTATGCTACCTGACCTGCTGTCCCTTTTCAGCTACACACTTTAATTGACTTTAAATAAATCTGTCAGACTACAAACCTGGAGTCGTGACATTTGACTTCAAAAGAGAGCAGGACAGCAACTGACAGAATATTTACAGGGATAAACATCAACACTACACTATTTCTGAAGAGATATTAACTGCTATTACATCCTTATTGAGTAACTTTGTTTTGACAATGAACTCATAATTAGGTTGATTGAAAAACCTGGTTGATAAGTCGATTTTTGTTTAAAACCTGGTAACAAGCAGCTAATTGGTTAGCCATCCTGATAACAAAAACTATGGTTATTTTATGCTGTGACCGGAGGAGTAGTGGATCTAAAGTGATGGTGTACTCCTCTTGCCTCAGATGTAAAAACCGTCATCAACTACTTTTGGGAATATAGGCACTGTTATAATGTAGACACCAAATTTGCTCACAACAACCCCAACTAAACTATGACAATAAATAATATAATCCATTTTTAACTCTTGGTTTAAGGGACAAATATTGGCAAAGACACCAAGGAGAATCCCAAGGATGATCATCTTCCAACCAATGCCATGGCCACTGAAAGGACAAATTTGAACATTTCACCCAAATGATGACATCTCCAACAGTTCAGTCCAATTCTCTGAGCACTGCAATGGAGTGTCAGTGTAGTTTAGGTATTCAAGTCTGAGGAGCAAGTCTTGATCCATCATCTTCCAATTCAAGAGAGGAGAGTGTTAAAGCATCAATCTGCAGCTACAGCAATCTTCCTGAAGTAATAACATGAGTGGAAATTTCATTTGAGATCCAAGAATATCAACACACAGCAATGAAAGACAAAATACAACACTGATTACATTGCCAGACCAGAAACTACATCTTCAAAAATACAAAGGAAACAAGATAAAACTGGTTTAATGGGGTGCAGCCACATCATTTTAAGAAAAAAGGCCTTTCCTAAATTTAACTCCAATAGCTGTTTGAAACACTTAGAACATTACAGAGTAGTACATGCCCTTCGGCCCTCGATAAATATTAGATCACGCAAGCAAATTACATTAGACTTCATCAGGATCTGTGTTTATTATCATAAAGAACATAATAGCCAGGGAACTAATTTCCTAGCCAAGTAGACAGAAACATTACTACTGTTACAGTTGCAGACAGATATGATAATGACAAAGGCTGTTGGTATGCTTGCCTTTATTGGTCAGTGCATGGAGTGTAGGAGTTAGGACATCATGTTGCAGCCGTCCAGGACATTGATGATGCCACTTTTAGAGGACTGCATATAATTCTGTTTGCCATTCTATAGGAAGGATGTTGTTAAACTTGAGAGGAAGCAGTAAAGGATGTTACTAGGACTGGAGGGTTTAAGCTCTAGGGAGAGACTGAATAAGCGGTGCCTTTTTACCTCTGGAGATCATAGGCTGACCTTATAGATTTTAATAAAATCATGAGGGGTGTTTATAACATGAACAGTTAAAGTATTATTTTCCCCCAAGGTGAGGAAGTCCAAAACTAGAGGGTATATGTTTAAGGTGACAGACCTAAAAAAGACCTGAGGGGATCTTTATCATGCAGAGAGTGGTGCATGCCTGGAACGAATCGAGGAGGCTGGTACAATTCCAGCATTTAAAAAGGCATTGGGATGGGTAAATGAATAGGAATGGTTTATAGGGATATGGGCAAAATGTTGGCAAATGGGACGAGGTCGAAATGGGATGTCTGGTCGGATGAGTTGGACCAAAGGGTCTATGTCAGTGTCTCTATGCTGCTATAAATACATTTGAAAATGAATTTGCCCACTCATTGTAGAATGTAAAAAGATTGAATGACTCATATAATCAACTCCTTTGAAGAACAATTTGGACGCACTGAGAAATTGTTCTTGCACGTCTATTCATGTTTGTTGCATCCAGGAACAGGAATAGCAAGTACAATCATTTATCAAGCCAATAGAGAGACAATGTCACTTGCCAAAATGCCCAAGGAACTTGCACTGAAATACAGATGACATCACATACTAATCACATCTATACTGATAGAAATACACAGATTCATCTTTATAACTCAGAGCCAAGTAGCAGACTTATTTTATTTTCATTCAGTTTCTTTTACAGTCAATTTACTTCCCTTTTTCTAACATTTTACTGCATACATTCCTACAGGCACAAGACATCTCATAAAACTCTGGCCAAAAGGCTATTCTTCATGTCTTAACCTGCACAGTGAATATCAGTCAGAGAATGAACTGCGAGTGAACCTAGCCCAACATTCAAGCAAGTGCTTCCTACACTGGTTTTAAAAGGATAAAGCAGAACTGATCATATTTGACTCTCATAGACAGATGCTACAGCTAACATCTGATGTGTCATATTAAAGATTAAGACAGACAGAAAATAAAAGCTTGTGATATGGGGTAACATTAGCATAGAAAGAAAATTGGCTGGTTGGCAGAAAAGTTTTCACCTGATTGGCAAGGGTCTGTGCTGGGGCCTCAATGTTCATAACTTATATCAATGACTTAGGTGATCTGAGGGAGTGAGGCATGGTAAATTTGCAAACAATACCAAGTTACAATCTGCAAAAAAGATAAAAGAGATTGTAGATAAAGACATTTGGATAGGTACACGAATAGGAAATGTGTGGATGGATATGGGCCAAATCCCATATGTGACTAGTTTAATTTGGGAAATGTGGTCACTATGGACAAGTTGGATTGAAGGGTGTTTCCGTGCTGTATGACTTTATATGGATAGGTTGGGCGAGAGCACAAAAATCTGGCAGATGGAGTACAATGTGGGAAAATAAGAAGGTGTTCACTTGGGCAAGAAGAATGAAACAATTTTTTTTGGAAACAAGTAAAAGTTAGCATCCAGATAAACACAGAACCAAGGTGGTTAACAGGATACTATGCTTTATTGTAAGAACTGAACATGAAAAAAGTGTGTTATGTTCCAGTTGTGCAGGGCACTAATAAGACCACAATCTTGGAAAATGGGTGCAGTTTTTTTTGTCCTGATACTAAAAGGAACAACGCAAGTGCATTGGGGATGTTCAGAGTAAACTAAACTGATATCAGGAATGAGCAGATTATCTTGAGAGGATGAACCTATTTCCACTGGAGTTTGGAAGAGTGAATGGTGACTTTATTGAAGTGTATGAGATCATAAATGCTCTTGACATAGACGAGTCTAAGACAGGGGATGTTATTTTAAAATTACAGATTGACTTAGGACTGAGTTGAGGAGGTTGTACAACTTTAGAATACTGCCTGAGAAGGCGATGGCACAGAGGTCACTGAATATTTTTATGACAACTAGATAGATTCTTGTTAGGTGAGGCAAGTGAAAGATTATTGGGATTTGATGGGAAAGCGGAATTTGGAATACATTCAAGCACAATCTTATTGAATGGCACAGGAAGCTTGAGAAGCCATTTCTGCTGCAATTGCATACCATCATAATCAATATCCTCGCTTCTCCCAGCTCATCCTGCAGGAGTTAAAATCGCAACCTCTCAAAAGCCGAGCAATCAGTTGAGCTGGAAATACACAAACCAATTTGGCTGTAACTCAGAAGAGCACTAGAACAAAATTTCCACAAACCAAAAGGTTTTGGACCTCCAATTTTCAGCTTAACGTCCAACAAGCTCTGCAGAAAAGGCCTTAAACTAATTTGGCAGGGTCAAAGGACCAGGATGCAAGATAATGTAAAGACCACTTCTTATTTTTCTTTGTTTTTGACTGTGGACTAAAAGAGTAAAAAGACAGTTTTGAAGCCCAGTACCGCGAAAGGAATTTTTGCACCTTTGAGTCATGATGTCTCATTATGACTTAAAATTACACTCTTGCACTGCAAAGTGAGCATAGAGACATAAGATGCTACAACACCGGTGGGTGCGTGGAGTGAGACTCATCCAGCATCAGATTGCTGATTAGTTACTGTCAATGTCAGTGACCAGTTACAGATGACAGAAGTCATTAAAGCCAACAACTTTAACTGGCTCCGAGAAAAGATGAACAGATCAAGTGTTTACAACAGAAGGGAGCAGTTTCAGGACTGCTGAAAGAACAGGTTAGCTGTCACCATCTCTCTACAGCGAGAAAGTGAGGACTGAAGATGCTGGAGGTCAGAGTCGAAAAGTGTGGCGCTGGAAAAGCACAGCCGGTCAGGCAGCATCCGAGAAGGAGAATCAACATTTTGGGCACAAGTTCTTCATCATGAAGGACTGATGAAGGGTTTATGCCCAAAACGTTGTTTCTCTTGCTCCTTGGATGTGCCTGACTGGCTATGCTTTTCTAGCTTATCTCTCCACCCTTCAGGTTCTCTGCCTTTATTCCTGATGAAGGGCTTTTGGCCAAAACGTTGATTTTACTGCTCCTCGGATGCTGCCTGAACTGCTGTGCACTTCCAGCACCACTATCCAGAATGCTTTTCTAGCGCCACACCTTTTGACTCCATCCCTCTACAGTAAGGTAACTGAAGTCACAGAAATGCCAGCTATTTTCTCCCACCAATATTGCAAGTAGTTACTTGGAAAATAGATCAGAGGGTTGTGTGGAACAAACCAAATGTCTCATCAATCCTGTGGACTGGTCCTCTTGAACAGTGCTTTCCAAATACTTTCTTTTCATCCACATATACCACCACTTTTTTCCTCTCTGTATGTAGTCATAGATATTTTAAAATGAGGGTTAGCTGTCCCAGGTAAGAACCTGGTAAGTGTTTTCCGTTAACCCAATTCCAGACAAGCAAGCTGGTAACTTGGTGTACTTTGATTAAACCATTAACTTTGTGGCCAACCAAGGAGTATTGGGGCTCAAGAATCAATGCACTTTCTCAAGTGGGTCACAACAAATGACAGAGAAGAAACAAGGATCACAGAGGAAATAGATAAGTGCAAGAACAAAGAACAGCTTGAAAGCAGAGCTTGAAACTACGGGCTAAATGACAGGCAGACTGAGATGCATTTGAGTTTTTGGATGTAGGTCTGCTCACTGAGCTGCAAGGTTCGTTTCTATACGTTTCCTTACCTTACTTGGTAACATCTTCAGTGGGCCTCAGGCAAAGTAATGCTGAAAATTCCTGCTTTCTATGTATAGGTTTGGGTTTCATTGGGTTGGTGATGTCATTTCTTGTGATATCATTTCCTGTGAAGTCACTTCCTGTTCCTTTTCTCAGGGGGTAGTAGATGGGATCTAACTTGATGTGTTTGTTGATAAGAGTTCTGGTTGGAATGCCATGCTTCTAGGAATTTTCGTGCATGTCTTTGTTCGGCTTGTCCTAGATCTTCTCAAAACTCACGATGCATTTCAGTGTCATGCAATAAATAAAGTTGTTGAGCTGCAAGGTCATTGCCATCCAGAATTAGGATATAGTGGCAATAATAAAGGCCAGGCCTCATACAAGGGAGACAGAACTAGCAACTTAATGTTTGTATTATAAGGAATTCAGGAAAAATCACACGAGAAAGGTGGTCACACTGGTCAAAGAGGCAGTGGCATAACCACTGGACTGTTAATTCTGAGAGCCAGATAATATTCTGGGGAAGCGAGTTCGAATCCTGCCACAGCATATGGTGGAATTTGAAATCAATTGAAAAGAAATCTGGAATTAAGAGTCTAATGGCGACTATGAACCCATTGTTGAAAAATCCCATCTGGTTCACTCATGTCCTTTTGGAAAGGAAACTACCATCCTTACCTGGCCTGGACTACATGTGACCCACAGCAATGTGCCTCTGCGCAATTAGGAATGGGCAATAAATGCTGCCTAGCCAGCAACGCCCTCAACCCATGAATAAATCAAAGTACTAAAGCACTGGAAAGGGATGCGACTGAAGGAGTCAAGGGCAGAATTAATTTAGTGTGAACGAAGGAGTAGAGGAGCTATGGCACAATTGGGTGTATACAATACATTACCAAATTGTGACAGGGATATGGAGAAGCAAATTTGAATGCAAATTACAAGAGGAATTAAAGGACAATGATACTGAAGTACTTCAATATTTTAATACTGACTGGAGTATTACAACGTAAAGGACAAAATGGAAGGCATTCCTGAAATACAAGAGAATCATCTTGATCAGCGGCTCAAATTTTGAAGTCAGCAAAGTGAAGGCTTTTGCCACAAACCTCAGAGCAAGATGTCCATGAAGATCTCATTAGTTCTGTGGTATGAATCTGTTGTGTTGCCATAATCGTACCAGACCTGAAGAGCTACTCTCTCAGAGAGAAATGACTGGTGGTGACTTAACCTGAGGGCCACCAGACTTCAGGCGAGGGAAGAGATTAAGGAGGAGAGCCCTTCATGGTAACCTCAAACCAGTGATGGGAATTGATCCCAAGCTGTTGGCATCACACTGATCTGCAAACCAAAAATCCAGCCAACTAAGCTAAACTGATTCCCAGTATGAAGCTACATATCCCAATAATATTTTAATCCTGGCACAAATTATAAAAGAATACCCACCATTTGGTGGTAATAAAAGCAAACAAGCAAAAGCAGCCAATCAAATTCAAGTATTCTCACAGTCATCAAATCAAAGTTAAAAGCACTAACTATCTTTCACTTCTTAAACATTCTAAGAGAGTAAGTACATAGGATTACAGTAGAAACTGAATACAAAAAGAACTGAACAAACTTATAAATTTATGTTCAAAATCTGTTTTATTTAATGTAATATAGAAATGTGACATTCCATCCTGGTTCCAGGGTAAAGAAGGTAACAGAATATTCTACTGGCTAACAGACGGAATTTCAACCTGCTTCCCGACTCATGTTTCAGTTACCTAGGGCATTCCAAAATGATATCCCAAACACATATGGAAATATGAAGTGGCAATACTGTCTTACTGGCATAGTTGTGAGAAGTATACAGGGACAGAGGGATCTGGGAATGGATGCACTGACCTTTGAAGATTATCATTCCTGATGAAGGGCTTTTGCCCAAAACATCGGATGCTGCCTGACCTGCTGTGCTTTTCCAGCACTCCTCTAATCTTGACTCGAATCTCCAGCACCTGCAGTACCCACTTTTGCCCTGACCTTTGAAGATGGTAGGGCATATCAAGAGTGATTAGCAGAATACTTGTAAGTAGTCGATGATAAATTCCTGGAACTTACTGCTGAGACAGTCAATGACTTGAAAAGAAAATTGGAGGAGACAGAAAGGAAATAAATTTGCATGTTTGTTTGCAGAGATAAAACATGAGTGTGCGAGACCGACTGGCCTATTCCTTGGGCAGTTGGCATTGACTCGATGGGCCATATGGCCTCCTTCTGTGCCGCAAATGACCCCCGGTGGAGGAGTACACATGGATGAGTCAGGGTCTCTAGTGAAATGAAACAGAGGAAGAGGGGCCAGATGAGAACAAATGAGCAGCTAACATACAAAGGAATCCAAAAATCTTTCCAAAATAAAAATAGCAAAACAGCCTTGTTTTCTTTACAATGTTTAGATAGCGTCAAGAACTTTTAAGGTACATTCCTTATCCAGAGCAGGAGCAAACAATATTGCTCATCTGTTTTGAAAATTATTGCTCAAGATAGGAGACTATTATGACAGAGTTTAAAATCAATACAGATTATTTGCAGCAGAGCAGGTATGAAGACCAAGAAGTTTACAAAATGAAAACAACGTCGAAGCTTGACAAGCTATAATTTGCCTTGAGCATCCAGTTGATACAAGCACCCATATCTCCACAAGTACTAATAACTGAGATGACTATTGAAAAAACTCTGTTCAATAAGCTAACGAAAGTAGCAAACGATGAGGTGATGATCTCCTTAATGACTAGGTTTGGGCAGAGAATGCAAGGGTCATGACCTACATAGAGGAGTTGTGAAAGATAAAATATGTTTTTCCAAATTAGGGTATTTATTTAAAAGAAAAAAAAGACGCGTAAATGTTTACTGGCTACATCATATTGAGCATTAATGGTGACGTTCTCAATGAATAACCTTATAAACAAAGCACTACTGTTCTGTTTTTCAATCTGAACTCATTTGGAGTAACTGATGAACTCTATTTGATGAAATTATCAAGTATAAAACTCCACTACAGTAAATAAATAATATAAACTACATGATAATTTCCAAGTGCACACCTGGTGACTATGAAAAATTTGGCATTTTCAGAATTCATACCCAACATCGGAATTAATATTTTTGAGCTATGTGAATAAAGTAAATGATTATTCAGTTTTGTTTACAATTAGTTTTATGCCCACAGAAATGGGAGTGTTAAGATCACAAAATTAAGAGATTGAAAATGACAAACTTTATTTTAAGTCAAGACCATTTGACAAAGGAGCAGAAATTAGGCCATTCAGCACATCGAGCCTGCTCCACTATTTGATCATGGCCGATAATTTTTCTCAATCCCATTCTCCTGCTTTCTCCACATAACCCTGGATACTCAACAACCTAGCAATCTCAGTTTTAAACATACTCAATGACCTGGCCTCCATTGTCTTCTATGACAATGAATTCTATACATTCATCTCTCTCTGGATGAAGAAATGTCTCCTTATCTCCTTATCTCCATTTAAAAGGTCTTCCCTTTACTCTAAGACTGTGCCCTCAAGTCCTAGTCTCTCCTACCAATGGAGACATCTTCCCAACATCTACCTTGTCGAGGCCACTCACTTATCCTGTACATTTCAATTAGAACCCCCTTCATCCTTCTGAACTCCAAGTATAGACCCAGAGTCCTCAAAGATTCTTCATATGTTAAGCTTTTCATTCCTGCAACCATTCTCGTGAACCTCGTCTGAACACGCTCCAAGGCCAGTCGGTCCTTGCAAAGATTATGAGGCCCAAAACTGTGCACAATAATCTGAATGTGGTCTGAACAGAGCCTTACAGAGCCTCAGAAGTACATCCCTACTTTTATATTCAAGTCCTCAAGCCAAAAGGTGTGGATTTATCATTGCTGAAATACAACCATTAATCACACGAAGAGGGGAAACATTGAAAAAATGTAATAAAGAATCAAGTCTTGAAACTGTGACTGCAGTCTGACTTCATCCTTCAGCCCCAACAATTTTAACAAGAAATTAATCAGACTGCTGTGGCCAGATTACAATGCTGGATAGCGGTTTCAAAATAGCATCTCAATTTCTGAGTTATAAAGAACAGCACAACAGTTCCATTCTCCTTTAGAAAAAGCAATGGTCATAATGGCCCTCTGACTTTTGTTTTCCTTTATTTCTCTGAGCGTCACTAGCAAATCATACATTTGTTGAGTAAACCTAAATACCCTCAGATGATGAAATACATCGAAATATGAAGCAAAAGTAGGCCATTCAGCCCTTTGAGCCTGCTCCATTATTCAACAGGATCATGGCTGTTTCTCTACCTCAGTGCCATATTCCCTCTTTCTCCCCTTAAATATCTAAAAACGATTGCTATAACATGGAGGCAAATCTTCTGTTAATTTAACCAAACACCCAGAAAAGCTCACCTTGCCTCATGATCTGTTAAAATATGCCTGACAAAGAACTCAAATTCCACTATTTAAAGAACATATCAATTAATTTTTCAACTCTAAAAGTAAACAATAAACAAAAACTGTCAAATCTAAGCTCCCCTTTTCTCTTAACTGCCTCCAACTCTACAACAATTGGCTGTTCCAATAAGACACTTACTAAAATGACATCAACTTAATTTCAAAATCACATAGTCACTGTCTTCTTCTGTGTCTTGACTCTTCTGGCTGCGGATCTCCCAGGGTCGTTGTCTTTGTTTTTACTGCGAATAGGTTTCATATGAAAAGGTACCTTTGATAGAGAATGTTTCCTAATTTTTTGGAGAGAAAGTAGTCAGATGGGCAATTAGCACGTTCCTTCTCTCTCGACGGCAGTTGCTCTTTGACCAATTTTCAAAATGTCTGCATTTTTATACCCAACATCAAAATGTCTCATTGAATTTGTTTTACCAACAGTGAACCAAACTCAACTGAGTGTTAGTATCCTGGGGCATAATTTAAACTGATTGGTTAAATTCTAATTATTGTCAAAACAAATTCTAATTGTTGTCAGACATCCATTTCACAGCCAAATGTTACATATTTCCAATTGTCCAGTACACTCTGGGACTGCCATCTCATCATATACATACACATGCTTGTAAGCTGTCAGTTCAGAACAGTATTTTCTCTCTCTCTCAAAGATACAATATACACCTTCAACTTCATATCAGTATTCATCTCCTTCTTGAATACATTGCGACTTGGTGCCTGGAGCTTTTTCTCGCCAAGAATTCAAAATTGTTCACTACCCTTTGAGCTACGAAAATTTTTCTTTGTCAGTCCTAAATAGTCTATTCCTCACCATGATATTCTCGTTCTATGGAAAATAAACCAAGAAAAATATCTTCCCTCCTCAGTGCAGATTCCCCTTCATTCTTCCAAGCTCCAGTGAATACAGGCCCCCAATGAGAGCAGCACTGCCATCCCTGATATCAGTCCCTGAACCTCCTCACAACTCCTTTAATGAGTATATCCTTTCTTTGGTAGGGAGATCAAAACTGAATGCAATACTCCAGGTACAGTCTTCCCAACACCCTGCATAACTGCAGTAAAATATCCCCATTCTGAACTCAAATCCCAAGCAATGAAGGTCTATATATAATTTGCCTTAATTGCTTGATGCACCTGCCAGCCAATTTCCATTATTGATGAACAAGGACCCACAGGATACTTTTGCACATCCACGTTTCCCAATGTATCACCATTTAAATCATACTTTTGTTTTTCTAACCAAAGTTTATAACATCACATTTAACCACATTGCACAACATCTGCCATGAGTTTGCCCACTCACTCATTTTCTAGATCAGAGTGGTGCTGGAAAAGCACAGGTCAGGCAGCATCCAAGGAGCAGGAAAATCAATGTTTCAGGCAAAAGCCCTTCATCAGGAATGAAGGCAGGGAGTCTCCAGGGTGGAGAGATAAATGGGAGGGGGGGGGGGGGGGGGGTTGGGGCTGGGGAGAAGGTAGAGAGACTCACTCAATTTGTCTACACCTCCCTGAAGTCTCCAAGCATTCTCCTCAAAACTCTTAATACAACCTGGTTGTCTCAAACAAACTTGCACTTCCCACTAGTCACTGCCTGCCTATCAGAAAAAGACCCATTTATTTCTTCACTGCTTCTGGTCTGTGAACCGTTACATTATTGGATACAATTGATTAATTTACTTGAATGTTTCCAAGAGCAATAAGAATCAAGAACAATTGCCTGTCGTGTTAGGTGCATTGGTTAGAGTGAAATGGGTCTGCATGGGTTACTCTTCGGAGGGTCGGTGTGGACTGGTTGGACAGAAGGGCCTGTTTCCACACTGCAGGGAATCTAATCTAATCTAAACACTGCTAAGTCTAGTTAATTTAAGTTGGCCAGCAGATTTTCTTCCGACAAGGCCATTAAAGAACCAAGTGCAGTTTTACAGCAATTCAATAGTTGTACATTTACCATTTTATTCCAGAGTAAATTTAAATTTTCCAGTTACTCATGTCATTGGATCACTAGTCAATTCCTCTAGAACAGCTATGCTGCCACATCTTAAAGTTCGGTACCTTTAAGAGTCCGATATTATTTGACAATACCAAGTCAGATAGTTGCATTTCGCAAAGCAAATGACAACATTTCAGGGTAATTTTCAAGGACCGGGATCGAAATCATAGAACTTGGTGCTACTCCTCATCTGAGCATCCAACCCAAATGCGATCTGGCCATAGCTGGTCACCAAGAGCTCCAGGTGTAGCCCACTATCCCAAGCCATGGTATTCTTGTCCAAATTCATCACGAACACAGAACAATGATGGCGTGTTCATCTGTTTTTGCATGTGTAATACCTCGGAGATTAACAGTGAATACACTCAGAACAGGAATGTTTGCAACGTAATAAGTAGAGCCCAGTTTGATTCAAATATTAGCTCTCGTCAAGACCTGAAAGCATATCAAAAGGAATTTGTTAATTCCAATTATATGTCGAGCACTTCACTGACAAGGCCAATATTTTTTGCTTAATCCTATCTAACCTCTAATACAGTTTTGTTTAAAAAACTGTAACACCAATAAACTGGGATTTTTTCCCCTGGATTATAGGAGGATGAGGGATGACCTCAGAGGTGTTAAAACATTTAAAAGACATTGGACACGGGTACATGAATAGGAACGGTTTAGAGGAATATGGGCCTTGGTTGGGATGGACAAATTGGACTGAAGAGCCTGGTTCCATGCTGTATGCATCTGGTTACACTCAATGAGCATATATTGAGCAACTTGTGAGAAATTCAGAGCTTTCCACTTGTTTGCAGAGGTGAGGATAAGATAGATGATTCTTATAGAAATGCTCGAGTGAATATGCCGTGGTCTTGTTCTAAATAAGCACTTCACCAATCAATATTTAACAGAGGTGGTGCAGGGTAAGATACAAAACATGCTCAAAGATCTTAGCGAAACAAATTCATGAAACTTTTTTGAACTGATTTACATTTGAAATTGTTCACTCAGATGACCTTGTGATCTTGTTTGGATAATCCAAAATTCAGATAATTGATATTTTGATCATCAAGGTTGTCAATAATTCAATATTTAAGCAATATTTTTTCCAAACAGTGTGGAAAGAAACTGTACACGTTTACTGAACACAAATTAGGGAGATAATTCAAAAGAACTTACAAAAGGGTTGGAATATTGCATCAGTAATTAGAGGGGTAATTTAAAAGGCATTGGTTGTGGATTCATCAGCAAATTTCACTTCATTTGCTCCTAGTAACCTGCTAACTTCTCCTGTGGACAGCAAACCATCTTCAGCTGCCTTATCAATGACTTTCCCTCTTCCTTAAATTGAAAGGCCTTTCAGATGTTCCAGACGATTGCACAATGTTCAACACCATTCGTAACTCCTCAAAATCTGAAGCAGTGTGCCAAGTGCAGCAAGAAATATCCAGGCTTGAGCTGGTATTTGGCAAGGAACATTCACACCACACAAGTGTCAGCAAGAATCTGACCATTTCCCCTGGGCATTTAACATTTACTATTGCTGAATTAACTATTATCAACATTATCATTTCCACTGAGAATGTGTATAGGATATAAGCAAGCACGAGGTTCAGCTGAGCATTACTCAGATCAGATAAGAACTTACAGTTAACAATGGGATGCTGGATGTAAGGTTCATGGGTTAACAAGGTGCAAAAGCAGTCATTATGTAGAGCCATTTAACAATATTGCAAGCATTCAGTATGAGAGGCCAGTTTATGTGAAGCCAGTTATTCATTGTGTAACAGGAGATGACATAATCTTTACACTTGACACTCGCTGATTGCAGTGGTTGCCCAATCCATATGTATATTGCCTTATCTGGATGCTCCTCTCTATAAAATGACAAAATAGTTCACTGAGAAACTGCTCTTCTAGAAAAGACTGTGAACTCATGTCTCTATGCACATGGGCAATCACTCTCTCTCTCTCTCTCCATGGCCCAGAATAAAGATGAAGGAGGTAACACTATACTGTGTCTCTGTGGATTCTACTTCAACTGAGAGGGAAAACAGGACAACATCATGACCCTCTATCACCTAGAAGGACAAAGGCAGAAGATGCATGAGAACATCAGACCCTGCAAGTTCCCTTCCAAGTAAAACACCATCCTGAAATTAAAATGTAATCACTGTCCCTTCACTGATGATGAGTCAAAATCCTGGAAGTCTCTCCCGAACATCACTGCGGTTGTCCCTATACTGGAAGGGCTGCGGTAGTTCAAGATGGCAGTTAATCACCATCACGCTCTTGAGAACGATTAGGGACAGGCAATAAATGCTTGCCTAAATCAACAACTCCCGCATTCCATAAACGAATGTTAAAAAGCTCACATTCGATTTCCTTGCCTCTTAAATCCTCCCCTTCCAGTTTATTTTCCCTTCACAGATCGCATTCAGAGTTTCTTTATGCCATTTTTTCTATATTCTGATTTGCAGAAGGGTTTCACAGTCACCAATGGCAAAATTATCAACTGTTGTGCTCTTCGGCAGGGGACACTCCAATTTAAAGGAGGTAGAAAAATAATGTTTTAAACAATCTCAGTAATAGGCACATATATAGTTTCATGATGTAGGTCACTAACTCATGGCAAAATCTCAAGCAAAGCAAACCATCTGACCTGTTATGATCTTAACATTAAAAAAAATCTAACAGTCAGCCATAGAGCCAGTCAAGTTTTCCCATTAGTTAATTAAGATCATGGCTGATTTCCACTTCACATTCAAGCGCGAATCCAAAAGATTCACAACACTCTAAGAAAAGATATTTTTCCTTACCCTAGTCCTATACCTTTAACCTGATTGGATGATCAGAGTTCTAGACTCGAGTGATAGAAAACACACTCAGCTTTTAACCTGTCAAATCCTCTTCAAATTTCATTCTTTTGAGCTCCAGCTAGTATTGGTCTATCCCAGTCAAACTCCTCCCCCTCTCATTCCAAGCATTACGTTAGTAGCCTTCTTCATTGCATTCCAACCAAGGTAAGCATCTCCTTCCCTAATTGTACAGAGCAAAATTATACTCAATACTCCAAATAAGGTCTCACAAAACATTTCTGCTACCTCCAAACGGATAAACCGCATCATCCACCGACATTTCCGCCACCTCCAAACGGACCCCATCACCAGAGATATATTTCACCCCCCAACCCCTTTCCGCTTTCTGCAAAGACCATTCCCTCCGTGACTACCTGGTCAGGTCCACGCCCCGAACAACCCACTCTCCCAACCTGGTACCCTCCCCTGCCACTGCAGGAATTGTAAAACCCCCACCCACACTTCCTCCCTCATCTCTATCCAAGGCCCCAAAGGAGTCTTCCACATCCAAAGTTTCACCGGCACATCCACCAATGTCATTTATTGTATCTGTTGCCATCTCCTCTACATTGGGGAGACTGGACGCCTCCTCCCACAGCGCTTTAGGGAACATCTTCTGGACATCTGCACCAATCAACCCCACCGCCCCGTGGCCCAACATTTCAACTCCCCCTCTGCCAAGGACATGCAGGCCCTGGGCTTCCTCCACCGCCACTCCCTCACCACCCGACACCTGGAGGAAGAACACCTCATCTTCCGCCTCAGAACACTTCAACCTTCGGGCATCACTGTGGATTTCACCGGTTTCCTCATTTCCCTTCCAACCCCCCCCCCCCCCCCCCCCACCTTACCCCAGTTCCAACCTTTCATCTCAGCACTGTCCTCATGACCTGTCCTACCTGCCAATCTCCCTTCCCACCTATCCGCTCCACCCTCCCCTCTGACCTATCACCTCCATCCATACCCCCATTCACCTATTGTACTCTTTGCTACGTTCTCCCCAGCCCCACCCCCCTCCCACTTATCTCTCCACCCTGCAGGCTTCCTGCCTCCATTCCTGAAGGGCTTTTGCCCAAAACATTGTTTTTCCTATTCCTCAGATGCTGCCTGACCTGCTGTGCTTTTCCAGCACCACACTAATCTAAACTCTGGTTTCCAGCATCTGCAGTCCTCACTTCTGCCTCACAAAAGTCCTGCTGAGTTGCAGCAAGATGTTCTTCCTCATGTATTTCAATTTTTTTACAGTAAATTTCTTACACCGCTTGTCTTCCTAATTGCTTTCAGTGGTGAATTATTAATGAAACACTGGTGGGGCAAAGAAATAAAGAAAGGAAAAGTGGTCTCTTAATATTATTGACCTGGAAAACTGCAGCACCTAGCTAAGAATACAATGAGGGCAAAACATCAGCCACGTTTTATTAAATGAAAGCAAGTGTTAGAAGCACGAACCAGAACAACATTAAACAGAGTATCCAACTTCAGTGTGAACTCACCTGCATTCTGTGCAACAGCCATGTGAAAACCAGATGACTGAAGGGCTAAAAGCACAAATCCAAATAACACCCGTAGATTCATTCTACCAGTTCGGAATAGCATGACAGAACACGAGCAATGTCATCCACCAGAGTGTTCTCTTTCCCTGCAACAACAGCAATGCCAGAGTTATAACAGTGGATAGACATCCAAATAGAGTGTTCAAGTATGCAACACTTAGAATGTTGCCCTTATGTACTATTTGAGTACATCCTGTTAGAACTGGCCAAGGTCATGCCGGATGCTTCAGATCTGCAGACCATAAACAGTGCTGCAAGGCACTGATAACATTTGATATTCCAGACGACACTACATCCTGTGCTGTTCTGTAAATTGCAAAATCAATGACATTGTCCTCTAAAGCTATGATGATCATGTGTCATTGGCAACTCTTTTGATGGCTCAAACCTTTGAGGTACAATTTCAGAACCTCGCACTTGTCACGTGCGAACCACACCAAGAGTGGTCACATGGATAAATCACAGATGAATCAGATTCTTTCTCCCCCTCATTGCTGCATAAGCATTGTCAAATGCAGGGGAAGCAGATCATCAAACTGAAGCAGTAAACCTGGCCAGATGTCTACACCCTACATTGGGGACTGAGAGACCTGCCCAGCCTAAGATCAGCTAACAGTGACCCAAGAGACACAAAAGGATTCACCATCAGCTGAATTACTACTGAATATCTTCAAGTTTTGAAAGAATTTACATAAACAGGAATACCATGCAAGACTGGAGTAAAACAGAATTTCCCAAAGAACAGAAGCACTGCTAACACATCAGAACAGCTTCAGAGCCTGCACTTCACAGAATCAACAAGTTATTGAGAATTAGTGATCCACTGGGACCAAAAGTAGAGATCTCCAAACCAATTTACTGTAAATGTGATGATTGATTGATCTGTAAATCAAATCACTTTAGTTGGAGCCTTGTAATAACACTGTGCAGATCACAAAAGTATGGAGCTTTGTTGCTACCACTCAATTAGACTCTGGCCAATTTCCCTTTATGACTCAAATGCGTGACATTTGATTTGACCTCAAAAGTGATGAGATGCTTTACCTCTGTTACAAGGGAGACTGTCAATACTGCAGAATAAGGCCTTAGTCTAAGCTAAAATTCAGGTAAGTCCAAAATCAGCTTTATTCTTGTCTTTACTTCTAATAAAACTGAAGCAGTAAACCTGGCCAGATGTCTACACCCTACACTGGGGACCGAGACACCTGCCCAGCCTAAGATCAGCTAACAGTGACCCGAGAGACACAAAAGGATTCACCATCAGCTGAATTACTGCTAAGACAAGACTCCAGCTGTTGGCAAGGATGCACGACAAATGCTTTGTCTGAAATTGCAACTTTTGATACATGCCATCACAGTGAGCTTTGACAAGCTAGCAGAGTGATCATCACAACTGAGCTAAACCAGCCTATATGTAAATTCAACAAGCATCCACCTACATAACAACAACAACTTATGTTTTACATGGTGCCTTTAGCATTTTACAACCTGAAGGCAGCACGATCAGAAAAAAATATTGACATTCTAAATATTGTTTCTACCCTACAGCCCATATAGAAGAAAGTGGTTCGAGATAGCTATTCATCACTATCTTCAAGGTCAGGGACAAAGGACAGGCAATAAACGCTAGCCAGCCAGTGACACCAAGGTCCCGCAAGTGAATAAAAAAGAATGAGTGTTAAGCACAGGTTACCGGGAGTTTCTTGGGAGGAGGCAAAGAGATGGAGAGGTTTATGGATCAAGATAAGAACTCCTGTCAATTTTCTCTCCTGGCTTGAAGGCACTGAAGACTTCTTACAGCCAGGTAAATCTATTCATTGGGAAATGAAGCTGGGACTTTTTGCCTTGAATGATTGAATTGTCCTAGTGAGTTGAGTTATTGAAGAAATGTTCTTGTTGGTACATTGACACATACATGTGGATCAGTTGTGACGCTGCTCACAAAATCAACAGCAAAATAAATATCCCTCATAGTGCACTGACCAAGTCGTCAATTTAGACAGAGAAATCTTCTGGAACAAAACTTAGTTTCAGGTGAGAAAGCATGCAGCTATGAACAAATTGTTTGTTGTGGAATGACAATACCCAAATAAGAAACAAAGTTAAAAATCCCAACACCAAGTGAGAGTCCAACAGGTTTATTTGAAAGTACAAGCTTTTGGAGCGCCGCTCCTTCATCAGGTAGCTAGTGGGACAGGATCACAGGACACAGAATTTATAGTAAAACATCAAAGTGTCATACAACTGACGCGATGTATCAAACAAACCTACATTGCTGTTAGGTCCTTAATCACTTAGAACAGGCAGGCAGGATTTGATTCATTAATATATAAATCCCAGAACTTCTTTCAAGTCACATTCCTGAGATAACTTAAGGTTTTATAAAAAAAAGTGATGAGGTTAGAGTCTGTATGCCAACACTGATGCTACAGCAACAGATGAATAGACACAGCACAATAATTGCCAGACAGGGATGTTCCCTCCAAGTCGGGGAACACTTCCTCGGTCGACGACATTCAGCCTCGGATCTTCAGGTCACTGTCCTCGAAGGCAGACTTGGGGATACACAACACAGAATTGCCAAGCAGAAGTTGATAACCAAAGCAGGTACCCAGGTGAATGGCCTCAGCTGGAATCCTAGGTTCATGTCACACTACTGATGACCCCACTACACGATACACGCGCACACTAACACATGATTACACTCATGCAGACACTCTCTCAAACACACGTTCTGTCTCAGACACACACCCGCTCTCTCCTTCTCTCCCACAAAGTCTCAGGGACAAATTTGCAGGTGTGTACTTGCATATACATTCTATTTTGTTCAAAATGCACACAATTCATAGGTGAAGATCTGTACTCCAGAGAGGGGCCTCTTGGTTCCACGATTGGTCAAACAAACACAAGCAGCTCAGTCTTTTTAGCAAGTTTTAACAATTTATTATGACGCTGAACTCTTCTGTGTACTCTGGAAAAGCTGTGCACAATCTTAAAACACAGACAACTTACATACGTTCTTAACAAACAGAACAGCCTTAATTGCAAAATTAATCCAATAAAATGAAATGATATGACAAATAAACAAAATTAAGCCAATGATATTTCCTGGGAACTGACTTGTTTTGCCCTTCTTTATCTCCTGGACACCTGGTTTCCAAGGTCAATTAGGATACTTTAATAATGTCATATCTTACATAGTTAATTCATATTATGAACAGGGCATTGTTTGCTAATCTTTCAATTAGTTCAGGAATGCAGTTTTCAGCAGAGTTAGATGCCATTTTAAACAGAATTGTTAGTTTGCTCCTAGAAGGCATTTTGTTGTTATTTTATGTTACTAGCATTAAGAAGTCATTTTATATTTAGCAAAAGCATGCTTTCATGGTTGCTCCTGACAACAGCCCAAATCCGGATTTTAGATCTAAATAGGCAATCAGCCTATGTGACATTTTATCAATTCCGATTTCAGAAACAGAACCAAGGTTGGGATACAGACTCACTTTAACCTCACACCTTTAATGCATTGTCTGAGCTGAGATGTCACCCTTTTTTTATACTGACAAAACCTTAAGTCAGGACTGTGACTTGAAAGAAGTTCTGAGATTTACATACTAATGAATCAAAACCTGCAACCATAAACACATTCTAAGTGATTAAAGACTCAGCAGTTTGTTCAATACATCACACCATTTGACACTTTAATCTTTTACTATAAATTCATGTCCTATGATGCTGTCCCACTCGCTACCTGATGAAGGACTAGCATGCCAAAAGCTTGGACTTCCAAATAAACCTGTTGAACTATAACTCAGTGTTGCGTGATTTTTAACTTTGTCCACCCAGTCCGACACAAGCACCTCCATATCACAAATAAAGAAGAAATGAGTTAGTTAAATATGTCCTTGGCAAAGTTTCAATTGGGTTATTCTTTTGAATTGTTAAACTTCAACACTTCCAAGCGTTAAATTTTTTGTAGTTCAATTATTTGGGTTCCAAGTCATTTGTACTAAGACTAGAATCAATAAAAGCTATTGTTCGCATACTGACAGAAATATTACAATGACAAAAGGACCACCAAATTTTCTACTTGTTCAGTTAACTCAAGGGCTAGTCAATTAAGAACACAGATGAAAAGAATACCAAATTAATGAAAAACAACAACAGAAAATGCTGGAAAAAATATTTTGTTTATATACCAGACTTATAATTTACAGTGAAGTATGCATTACTGAAAAGACAAATACTATACGACCACACAGCTTTTTTTTAATGTAAACTATGAACTGTGTCAAGATAAGATGTAAATAGCTACTGATGCCACAAGTCAGAGAGTCATAGAGATGTACAGCATGGAAACAGAAAAATAAGCATTTACTATCTGCCCCAGCTCCTGCAGCTCCACACAAAGGACACCTTGCTGATCTTTGAGGGGCCCTATTCTCTCCCTAGTTACCCTTTTATCCTTAATATATTTGTAAAATCCCTTTGGATTCTCCTTAACTCTACTTGTTAAAGCTATCTCATGTCCCATTTTTGCCCTCCCGATTTCCCTCTTAAGAAGGGCCTGTTTCCACACTAAGTAATCTAATCTAAAAGTATACTTCGACTGCCTTTATACTCTAAGGATTCACTCAATCTCTCCTGTCTATACCTGACATATGCTTTCTTCTTTTTCTGAACCAAAACCTCAATTTTCTCTAGTCATCCAGCATTCCCTATACCTACCAGCCTTTCCTTTCATCCTAACAGGAAGATACCGTCTCTGGATTCTTGTTATCTCATTTCTGAAAGCTTCCCATTTTCCAGCCATCCTTTTAGCTGCAAACATCTGCCTCCAATCAGCTTTTGAAAGTTCTTGCCCAATACCATCAAAATTGGCCTTCCTCCAAATTAGAACTTCAACTTTTAGATCTGGTCTCTCCTTTTCCATCACTATTTTAAAGCTAATGGAATTATGGTCGCTGGCCCCAAAGTGCTCCCCCACTGACACCTCATTCACCTGCCCTGCCTCATTTCTCAAGAGTAGGTCAAATTTTGCACCTTCTCTAGTAGGTACATCCACATACTGAATCCGAAAATTTTCTTGTGCACACTTAAATTCCTCTCAATCTAAACCCTTAACACTATGGTAGTGCCAGTCTATGTTTAGAAAGCTAAAACCCCCTATCATAACTACCCTATTATTCTTACAGATAATGGAAATCGCTTGACAAGTTTGTCTCAATTTCCCGCTGACTATTAGGGAGTCGATAATACAATCCCAATAAGGTGATCATCCTTTTGTTATTTCTCAGTTCCACCCAAATAAGTTCCCTGGATGCATTCCCAGGAATATCCTCCCTCAGTACTGTATCCCTTATCAAAAGCACCACTCCCCCCAACCCCCCACCCCCTCTCTTGCCTCCCTTTCTGTCCTGCCTGGAGCATTTGTATCCTGGAACATTAAGCTGCCAGTCCTATCATCCCTGAGCCATGTTTCTGGAATTGCTATGATATCCCAGTCCCATGTTCCTAACCATGCCTTGAGTTCATCTACCTTCCCAGTTAGGCCTCACGCATAGAAATAAAATGCAGTTTAATTTATCAGTCCTACTTTGTCCCTGCTGCCCTGACTGTTTGACTCACTTCTGTTCTCAACGATACCAATCTCAGACTGATCACTATCTCCCCACCTTACTTGTTGAAATCCTCCTGAGCAGCTCGAGCAAATCACCCTGCCAGCATTAGTCCCCTTTCAATTCGGGTGCAATCTGTCCTTCTTGTACAGGACTTCTATCCCTGAAGAGATTCTAATGATTCAAAAATATGAATCCTTCTCCCATACACCAGCTCCTCAGCCACACATTCATCTGCTTTATCCTCCAATTCCTACCCTCAAGGGCTTCCTTTTTAAATTCCAGCCTAACTTTCAATATTGTCCCTTCAGAATCTCATCCTTTTCTCTTCCTTTGTTGTTGGTTCCAATGTGTACAATGACCTCCTGCTGTTCCCTCCCCCCTTGAGAACATTCTGCACCCTCACTGAGATTTCCTTGATCCTGGCATCAGGGAGGCAGCATACCATTCTGATTTTTCGCTGCTGACCACAGAAACATCTGTCTGTGCCTCGGACTGGACAGTCCCCTAATACAATTCATCACTTGGAACCTGATGTATCCCTCTTTACATTAGAGCCTGTCTTGATACCAGAAACTTGGCTGTTGGTGCTACACTGTCCTCAGAATCCGCCACCCCAAGAACCCATCACCCCCTACATTTTCCCAAACACATACTTTTTTTGAAATAGGGATAGCCACAAAAGAATCCTACACTACCCCTGCCTATTTTACCTTTCTTGGAGTTAATCCATCTATGTGACTGTACCTGCAACTTTTCTCCCTTCCAATAACTGCCATCCATCACACCCCATTGCTCTTGTAAACTCCTCATCGTCTCTGTCACTCCAACTGATCCATTCAATCTGATAGGATTCACAACCAACGGCATTTATTGCACATATAATCTTCAGTAACACAAACTCTCCCTAAACTCCCACAGCTGACAAAAGCATACCACTCTACTAAAGGCCAATTTTGCTTTTTCCAATCTACCGACCAAGAAGATAACACCATCTTATTCCTATACAAAACACTGTTCGAGGCTAACTTAATATTTACGGACTGGTAAGCTAGAGGAGAGACTTGTTAGGAAGGAAGATGTGTTGGGCATTTTGAAAAACTGGAGGATAGACAAATCCCCCAGGCCTGGCGAGATAGATTAGATTAGATTAGATTAGATTACTTAGTGTGGAAACAGGCCCTTCGGCCCAACAAGTCCACACCGCCCCGCCGAAGCGCAACCCACCCATACCCCTACATTTACCACTTACCTAACACTCCGGGCAATTTAGCATGGCCAATTCACCTAACCTGCACATCTTTGGACTGTGGGAGGAAACCGGAGCACCCGGAGGAAACCCACGCTGACACAGGGAGAACGTGCAAACTCCACACAGTTAGTCGCCTGAGGCAGGAATTGAACCCGGATCTCTGGCGCTGTGAGGCAGCAGTGCTAACCACTGTGCCACCGTGCCGCCCATATATCCTACGATTATGTGGGAAGCAAGAGAGGAAATCACAGAACCGTTGGCAATGATCCTTTCATCTTCACTATCAATGGGGGTGGTGCCAGAGTACTGGAGAGTGGCGAATGTTGTGCCCCTGTTCAAAAAAGGGAATAGGAATAACCCCGGGAATTACAGGCCAGTTAGTCTTACTTCAGTGGTAGGCAAAGTAATGGAAAGGGTACGGAGGGATAGGATTTATGAGTATCTGGAAAGATTCTGTTTGATTAGGGACAGCCAGCACAGATTTGTGAAGGGTAGGTCTTGCCTTACAAGTCTTATTGAATTCTTTGAGGTGACCAAGCATGTGGATAAAGGTGGAGCAGTGGATGTAGTGTACATGGATTTTAGTAAGGCATTTGATAAGGTTCCCCATGGTAGGCTTATGCAGAAAGTCAGGAGGCATGGGATAGTGGGAAGTTTGGATAGAGAACTGGCAAACCGGTCGAAGTCAGAGACTGGTGGTAGATGGTAAATATTCAGCCTGGAGCCCAGTTACAAGTGGAGTTCCGCAGGGATCAGTTCTGGGTCCTCTGCTGTTTGTAATTTTTATTAATGACTTGGAAGAGGGAGTCGAAGGGTGGGTCAGTAAATTTGCAGACGATACGAAGATTGGTGGAGTTGTGGATAGTGAGGAGGGCTGTTGTCGGCTGCAAAGGGACTTAGATATGATGCAGAGCTGGGCTGAGGAGTGGCAGATGGAGTTCAACCCTGCCAAGTGTGAGGTTGTCCATTTTGGAAGGACAAATATGAATGCGGAATACAGGGTTAACGGGAGGGTTCTTAGTAAGGTGGAGGAGCAGAGGGGTCTTGGGGTCTACGTTCATAGATCTTTGAAAGTTGCCACTCAATGGATAGAGCTTGTAAGGAGGCCTATGGTGTATTAGCGTTTATTAGCAGAGAGAGTGAATTCAAGAGTCATGAGGTGATGTTGCAGCTGGAAAGGACCTTGGTAAGGCCACATTTGGAGTACTGTGTGCAGTTCTGGTTGCCTCATTTTAGGAAAGATGTAGAAGCTTTGGAGAGGGTGCAGAGGAGATTTACCAGGATGTTGCCTGGAATGGAGAATAGGTCGTACGTGGATAGGTTGAAAGTGCTAGGCCTTTTCTCATTGGAACGGTGAAAGATGAGGGGTGACTTGATAGAGGTTTATAAGATGATCAGAGGAATAGATAGAGTAGACAGTCAGAAACTTTTTCCCCGGGTACAACAGAGTGTTACAAGGGGACATAAATTTAAGGTGAAGGGTGGAAGGTATAGGGGAGATGTCAGGGGTAGGTTCTTGATCCAGAGAATGGTGGGGGCATGGAATGCGCTGCCTGTGGGAGTGGCAGAGTCAGAATCAGAATCATTGGTGACCTTTAAGCGGCAATTGGATATGTACATGGATAGATGCTTAAGCTAGGACAAATGTTCGGCACAACATCGTGGGCCGAAGGGCCTGTTCTGTGCTGTATTGTTCTATGTATTATGTTCTATGACTTGAGACGTAGCTCAATAAAACACATAATAATGAAAGAACCTACACGACTCATTATTGTAGATTTACAGCAAGGCTATACTTGAAACTATTTATATTTGTTTCTGTGCTGAGACCTCTCCCAAACAGGTTGTGAATTTCACTGTTTGTTAAGTTTTCCTAGACACACTCCAATGTCCAAGGATACATGAATTCAAACAGCAAAGGCAGTAACTGTGCAGGTTCACTGCTGTATCAGCAGTGTAAGTTTCTTTCTCTCCCTCCTGCCTATTGTCTGACCTTATCCCTTTTAAAAAGTGCCATTGTATTGACTTTTCTTCCTCCAAAGTTGCAAAACATTGCAACAGCTTATGGAACAGTAATTGCTCCTCCTGGAATTCAAGGAAATCACCTCCAACACTTAAAATGCCTCAAAAAAAAAGGAGCAGCTGTTACAGCCAGAAATTTCTCCTGTCCTCCATGGATTACCCAGATTCCTTGCTGGGATAGAGGTCCACAGTACTAAAAGCAAGCTGTTAGGCCTTCATTGAATTCAACACAATGCGTTTCTCAGGATGGCACCTCACCTAAGTTGGAAAGTATTCCTTCGCAGGATATTCATTCATTCCGCCTCCCTTCCCAGCCCATCGCCATCCCTTGCACTCCTCCCTGCCACCAACTGGATTCATCCCTCCCTTGCACCAACCAGGTCATACCTGTTTTCACTTATCCCCACTTCACCACTCTGCCCTCGCCATACCTTTTATCTGCAGCTCCCCCAACACCAACCCCAAGTCCTGAAAAAGGGTCACACCATAATGTCAACTTCACCATATCCTGATGCTGCCTGGTTTGCTGTGATATTCCAGCCTCCTGCCTATCTATTCATTATTCAAAGCCATTCCTTCAGAAATTAAAGTTCTGCTGATTGTGGAAATCTGAAACAGAAAAAGTGTTCACAAAATTCAACAAGCCTGCACCATGAGCTCTGAAGGGTGATATCCTACTCAAAACATTAACTCTGTTTATCTTCACAGATGCTGCCAGACTGCCTCAGCTTCTCCAGCAATTGTTTTTATTGAGAAAGATTGCATTGTCACTCAATATATGCAGATAGATTTTCAAGGGGTGTGCACTAGAGAGCAAATTATCAAAAGCAGGAACTGTGGCTGGATATTTTTCTGTGACCTCCCTGATCAAGGCTGCTAAATCCAAGTGCAGCTACTTGGGAGGCAGGGACGCTCACGACATACTTTGCAAACCTCTCCATGATGAGGCATTGATATCGAAAAGACCATTTAACACATTTATTCCCTTCATAATATTCTTACATTTTCTTAAGACGACAAGTACATGTGAGTACACTAATTCAATTTTTGATGCTAGAATTTGGTTTGATTTGAATTAGAAGTAGGTTTAATCGTCACATGTACTCAAGTACAGGGATATATGAACACAATGAGAAGTGTGCAGAGTCACCATTTCCAGCACCATTTTAGCTACAGAGATACTTAGGTATAAATTAGATAAAAAGAAGATCTCAAGTTCAAAAGGTCAGCATTACAGTTTTTCTCAGGCCAGCAGTCCACACTGGGCCTTGCCTCAAGAATTTGAGTTATTTTCACTGCATCAGTACATGTAACAAATAAAAGCCACAAGAACTGTGGATACTGTAAATCAGTAACACAAACAGAAATTGCTGGAAAAGATCAGCAGGTCTGGCAGCATCTGCAGACAGAAATCAGTTAAACATTTTGGGTCGAGTGACCCGTCCTCTGATAACAGTGGAGAAGCAGCCGTTGGTATGCATTTTCAATCTTTCGGATCAATTACCTGATGGAGGAGGGTGGAAGAGTCTTTAACTGGGGTAGGAGGGGTCTTTGATGATGTTGGCTGCTTTCCCAAGGCAGTGGGAAGTGCAGATGGAGTCATTGGAATAAAAGGCTGGTTTTCATGATGGACTGGGAAGCATTTATAACTCTAATTTCTTGTGGTGGCTGGCTGTGCAGTTCCACGTGCAACGATGCTTTCTATACAGTGAATCTATAAAAACTGTTCGGTGTCATTGCGGACATACTAAATTTTCTTAGCCTTCTGAGGTAGTAAAGGTGTCGGTGTGCTTTGTTTGACTGTAGCATCAACATGATGAACCAGGACAGATTGCTGGTGATATTCACACCTCGGAAATTGAAGGTCTTGACCATCTCCACCTCAGCACCACTGATGCAGACAGGGGTATGTTCTCCATTGCACTTCCTGATGTTGATGACCAGCTCCATCTGCATTTCCCACTGCCTTGGGATAGCAGCCAAATCAAAGACCCCTCCTACCCCAGTTAAAAACTCTTCCATCCTCCTCCATCAGGTAATTGATATGAAAGATTGAAAATGCATACCAACGGCTGCTTCTCCACTGTTATCAGAGGACGGGTCACTCGACCCAAAATGTTTAACTGATTTCTGTCTGAAGATGCTGCCAGACCTGCTGATTTTTTCCAGCAATTTCTGTTTTTGTTACTCATTTACAGCATTCACAGCTCTTGTGGTTTTAAGGGAGAGACCACTGTTTTTATACCATGCCACTAAGCAGTCTCTTTCCTGTACTCAGTCCCATCATTGTTAGAGATCCAATCCACTACAGTGGAGTCATCAGCAAACTCATAAATGGAGGTAGATCTGAATCTGGCCAAACAGTTGGGAATTTCTAAGGAGTAAAGTAAGAGGCTGAGTATAGAGCTTTGCAGGGCACCGGTGTGAAGAACTATCGTAGAGGAGATGTCGCCTATCCTACTGACTGCATTCTGCGGTGTCAAGAAGTCGAGGATCCAAGTGCCGAATGGGGAGCAGAGTTCTAGAATCTCAGATTTTAAAGATGAGTTGCGTTGGAATTATGATTGTGAAGGCAGAGCTGAAGTAAATACGTAGGATTCTGATGTAAGCATCCTTGTTATTCAGATGTTTCAGAGATCAACGTAGGGCCAGGGAGATGGCTTCTACCGCAGACCTATTGTGACATGAGGCAAGTTGTAGAGGATCAGACAATCTGGGAGGCTGGAGTTGCTGCGTGCCATTGTTAACCTCTTGAAACTCGACTCACTGAACTTCATAAAAATGATGGATGTCAGAGCCAATGGGCAGTAGGCATTAAGGCACGTTGCCTGATTTTACTTTGGCACTAAGTGACAGTGGTCTTCTTGAAGCAGGGGGGAATCTCACATCATAATGAGGAGGTTAAAGATGTCTGCAAATACCCTCGCTAGCTGGTCCGCACTGGATCAGAGTGCACGGCTGGGGACTCCACTCAGGCCAGTTGCTTTCCATGGGTTCACTCTCAAGGCGGCCAATCTGATAGCTGCAGTGGTGACTACCGGTACAGGTACACCCCAGGCTGTCGGAGCAGGTGACATCATTTCACTGACTTTCTGCTCAAAACAAGCAGAGAATGCATTGAGCTCATCAGGGAGGAATGCACTGTTGTCAGTGATTCTACTAGACTTCATTTTATACCCTGGTGTATCTTGTAAGCCTTTATGTGCATTCATGTGGGACTGTCTCAGTGTGCATGATGGCTTTGCAAAGGTCGTACCTCGATTTCCTGTACAGGTCAAGGTCACCCAATTTGAATGCCTCAGACCTGGACTTTAGCAGGGTGTGAATCTTCCAGTTAATCCATGGCTTCTGAGTTGGGGAACACTCCAACTAACATCTTCGCATGCAGTCCTCTACACCCTTATTGATGAAGTCATTTGTTTAGGTTGGCCACTGTGCTCTTGAGTATGGACCAGTCCATTGACTCTAAACACAGTCAGGTAGGAGCTTATCTGATACCTTTTCTGCACTGGATCCTCATGTTTCAGTTTCTGCTTGTTAATCGGGAGGAGCAGCATAACCATGTGGTCTGATTTACCAAAATGCTGGTGGCCAACCTAGGCATCCAATGGTTCTGTAGCAATGGTCAAGGGGTTTGGGCATCTACTGGGACAGGAAACAGGAGACAGGATGATGATATTTTGGTAGCATGTTCTTGAGGTTGAAGTCACCAGCTACGATGAACAAGGCCTTGGGATATTCCGTCTCAGATAAATTTGTACATTAAATACTAAACAATATCTGACTCAGATGTAATAAATAATAGACTGCAGGTTTACTCGTATCATTAAAATATTTTAATACATTCATCAATTTTATTGAAGTAACATTGCGAGACAAACTCTCACTGAACTTTACATAATGATGGTTAAAAAGCCCTCCGTAAACTGCCACAAAAACAGAAGGACATCAAGGAGCAAATTAATGGAATTATCCCCACTTGTCCGAGCTAAGTGCAGCTCTAACACACTCAAAAGTGTTTTAATATCTAGGATAAAAGAGCCCAGTTGGTTGCCACCCTATCCATTACACGCAGTGGCAGCAGTGTGCATCATCTACAAGACACAGCACAGCCAAATCTCCACTGACAGCATCTTAGAAAGTCTCAATGTGAACCACCCAGAAAGTTTGTAAATGCATGGGAACACCACCATCTCCAATCTCCCATCCATCTGATTTGGAATGATATCACCATGGGATTCACTGTTGTTTTAATCCTATCTGCTGTCATTACTGAACATGTCAGATCCCAGATAGAAATCTAGTTTGATTAGCAAAAATAACAACATGGTAGCCTTTCACTGAAAGACAAGCACACAATGCTGCTGATTTGGTTGTAACATCAAAACAGAAGATGTTTATAACACAAAAGGAATAAAGCTAAAATAAAACAATGCAAGATTTCACACAATGTAACTGCAAAGGTTTCAAAACATGCAGCAATATGAAATCACCATTAGACCATAATATGTAGAAGCAGTAGGCCAATCCTCCCATCAAGTCTGCTTCGCCATTTAATAGGATCCTGATTGATCTGAAAATCCTCAACTCCACTTTACCGTATAACCCTCTACTCAATCACTGATTTTAATAAGTGTAACACAGCTTTGAATATACTTAATGACCCAGCCTAACAACCTGTGGTAAAGAATTGCATAGATTTACTGTCATCTGAGGAAAGATTCCTCATCTAACTTAGATTTAGGGTTGCACATTTAAGATCATGCCCTCTAGTCCTTGATTCTTCCACAAGGAGAGACATAGTTTCCCGTTCTATCCTGTTGAGGGCCCCAAAATGTTTACTCCTCATTCTTTTATTTTCCAAGAAGGCGGCACAATCTACTCAATATCTCCTTATTTGTGCACGGGATAGCCTCATGAACCCTCTCTGGTCTACCTCCAATGCTAGCACATATTTCTTTCGATAAGGGGCCCAAAACGGTTTACAGTATTCTACTGATGTCATAGGAACATACTTAAGAACTAGGAGCAGGAGTAGGCCCTTCGAATCTGCTCCTCCTTTCAATAAAATCATGGTTAATCTTTTCATGACCTCAGCTCCATTTACCCACCCTCTCAACGCAATCCTTAATTCCTTCATTGTTCAAAAAAAACCTATCCTAGCTTTAAAGACATTTATTGAAGTAACATCAAATACAAAATTGTGCAGGGAATTCCACAGATTCACAACACTCTGGGAGAAGAGGTTCCTTCTTAACTTGGTCCTAAACCTGCTCCCCCTAAACTTGAGGCCATGCCCTCTTGTCCTAGTTTCACCTGTCAGTGGAAACAACCTCTCTACATATATCTTATCTATTCCCTTCCTAATTTTATATGCTCCTATAAGATTCCTCCTCAATTCCAATGAATATAATCCTAGTTTATGCAGTCTCTCCACTTAAACCAACCCCCTCCACTCTGGAATCAACCTCGTGAACCTCCTCAGCACCCCCTCTTGTGCCAATTCATCCTTTCTCAAGTAAGGAGACCAAAACTGCACACTATACTGCTGGTATGGCCTCATCAGCATTTTGTCCAGCTGCAACATAACTTCCCTCCTTTTAAACTTAACCACTTCAGCAATGAAGGACAAAATTCCATTTGCCTTCCTAACAGCCTGCTGTACCTGCAGTCCAACCTTCTGTGATTCATACACAAGGACACTTGGGTCCCTCTGCTTAGCAGCATGCTGCAACGAGTTTCCTGTGGTGTGTCATTTACTGTGGTGATGTCATTTCCTGTTCTTTTTTCCCCAGGGAGTGGTAGATGGGGTCGACTCCATGTGTTTGTCGATTGAGTTCTAGTTGGAATGCCATGCCTCCAGGAATTCTCGTGCATGTCTCGGTTTGGCTTGTCCTAAGATAGATGTGTTGTCCCAGTCATAGAGCCATAGAGATGTACAGCATGGAAACTGACCCTTCGGTCCAACCGCGCCGACCAGATATCCCAACCCAATCTAGTCCCACCTGCCAGCACCTGGCCCACATCCCTCCAAGCCCTTCCTATTCATATACCCATCCAAATGCCTCTTAAAATGTTGCAATTGTACCAGCCTCCACCATATCCTCGAGCAGCTCATTCCATACACGTACTACCCTCTGCATGATAAAGTTGCCCCTTAGGTCTCTTTTATATCTTTCCCCTCTCACTCTAAACCTCTGCCCTCTCGTTCGGGACTCCCCGACCCCAAGGAAAAGACTGTGTCTATTTATCCTATCCATGCCCCTCAATTTTGAAAATGACTAGAAAGTCATCGCTCCGCCTCAGACGCTCCAGGGAAAACAGCCCCAGCCTATTCAGCCTCTACCTGTAGCTCAGATCCTCCAACCCTGGCAATATCCTTGTGAAACTTGAAAGTGTTCAGAAAAGATTTACAACATCTTTCCGACAGGAAGGAGACCAGAATTGCATGCAATATTCCAACAGTGGCCTAACCAATGTCCTGTACAGCTGCAACATGACCTCCCAACTCCTGTCCTCAATATACTGACCAATAAAGGAAAGCATACCAAACGCCTTCTTCACTATCCTATCTACCTGCAACTCCACTTTCAAGGAGCTATGAACTTGCACTCCAAGGTCTTTGTTCAGCAATACTCCCTAGGACCTTACCATTAAGGTGTATAAGTCCTGCTAAGATTTGCTTTCCCAAAATGCAGCACCTCACATTTATCCGAATTAAACTCCATCTGCCACTTCTCAGCCCATTGGCCATCTGGTCCAGATCCTGTTGTAATCTGAGGTAACCCTCTTCGCTGTCCATTACACCTCCAATTTTGGTGTAATCAGCAAATTTACTAACTGTACCTCTTATGCTCACATCCAAATCATTTATTTAAATGACAAAAAGTAGAGGGCCCAGCACCGATCCTTGTGGCACTCCACTGGTCACAGGCCTCCAGTCTTAAAAATAAACCTCCACCACCACCCTCTGTCTTCTACCTTCACGCTAGTTCTGTATCCAAATGGCTAGTTCTCCCTGTATTCCATGAGATCTAATGTTGCTAATCAGTCTCCCATGGGGAAGCTTGTTGAATGTCTTACGGAAGTCCATACAGATCACATCTACAGCTCTGGCCTCATCAATCCTCTTTGTTACTTCTTCAAAAAACTCAATCAAGTTTGTGAGACATGATTTCCCACGCACAAAGCCATGTTGACTATCCCGAATCAGTCCTTGCCTTTCCAAATACACGTCCATCCTGTCCCTCAGGATTCCCTCCAATAACTTGCCCACCACCGTGGTCAGGCTCACCGGTCAATAGTTCCCTGGCTTGTCTTTACCACCCTTCTTAAACAGTGGCACTACATTTGCCAACCTCCAGTCTTCCAGCACCTCACCTGTGACTATCAATGATACAAATATCTCAGCAAGAGGCCCAGTAATCACTTCTCCAGCTTCCCACAGAGTTCTCAGGTACACCTGGTCAGGTCCTGGGGATTTATCCACTTTTAACCGTTTCAAGACATCCAGCACTTCCTCCTCTGTAATATGGACAATTTGCAAGATTTCACCATCTATTTCCCTCCAGTCTATAATCTTCCATATCCTTTTCCACAGTAAATTCATATGCAAAATACTCATTTAGTATCTCCCCCATTTTCTGCTGCTCCACACAAAGGCCGCCTTGCTGATCTTTGAGGGGCCCTATTCTCTCCCTAGTTACCCTTTTGTCCTTAATATATTTGTAAAAACCCTTTGGATTCTCCTTAACTCTATTTGCCAAAGCTATGTCCCCGTTTTGCCCTCCTGATTTCCTCTTAAGTATACTTCTACTTTCTTTATACTCTAAGGATTTACTCGATCTATCTTCTCGTGTGGCGGCACGGTGGCACAGTGGTTAGCACTGCTGCCTCGCAGCGCCGGAGACCCGGGTTCAATTCCCGCCTCAGGCGACTAACTGTGTGGAGTTTGCACGTTCTCCCCGTGTCTGCGTGGGTTTCCTCCGGGTGCTCCGGTTTCCTCCCACAGTCCAAAGATGTGCAGGTCAGGTGAATTGGCCATGCTAAATTGCCCGTAGTGTTAGGTAAGGGGTAGATGTAGATGTAGATGCAGATGCAGATGTAGGGGTATGGGTGGGTTACGCTTCGGCGGGGCGGTGTGGACTTGTTGGGCCGAAGGGCCTGTTTCCACACTGTAAGTAATCTAATCTAATCTAATCTCTCTACCTGACATATGCTTCCTTCTTTTTCTTAACCAAACCCTCAATTTCTTTAGTCATCCAGCATTCCCTATACGTACCAGCCTTCCCTTTCACCCTAACAGGAATATACTTTCTCTGGATTCTTGTTATCTTATTTCTGAAGGCGTCCCATTTTCCAGCTGTCCCTTTACCTGCGCACATCTGCCTCCAATCAGCTTTCGAAAGTTCTTGCGTAATAACGTCAAAATTGGCCCTTCTCCAGTTTAGAACTTCAACTTTTAGATCTGGTGTATCCTTTTCCATCACTATTTTAAATCTAATAGAATTATGGTCGCTGGCCCCAAAGTGCTCCCCCACTGTCACCTCAGTCACCTGCCCTGCCTTATTTTCCAAGAGGAGGTCAAATTTTGCACCTTCTCTAGTAGGTATATCCACATACTGAATCAGAAGATTGTCTTGTACACACTTAAATTCCTCTCCATCGAAGTGGCGTCCTTCCTTATCTGTATCTAAGGATACTGGTGTGATGGGGTCATGTCATTTTGTGGCTAGTTGGTGTTCATGTATCCTGGTGGCTAGTTTTCTGCCTGTTTGTCCAATGTAGTGTTTATTTCAGTCCTTGCATGGTATTTTGTAAATGACATTAATTTTGCTTGCAAACTTTCCTCTGCAAAGTTTCACAGTCTTCTGCACACTTTGCTCTGCCACTCATCTTAGTGTCATATCAAACTTTGACACACTACATGTGGACCATAACTCCAAATCATGTATGTAAATTGTGAATAATTGCGGTCCCAACACTGATCCGAGGCACACCACTATTTACTGATTACTAACCAGAAAAGCACTCATTTATCCCTGTTCTTCATTTCCTGTTAGTCAACCAATCCTCTACCCATGTTAACATTTCAACTGTAACGCCATGCGTCTTTATCTTTTACAAAAGCTTTGTGTGCAGAACTTTCTCGAAGGCTTTTTGGAAATCTAGTTACACCACCTCTACTGGGGCCCTGCTGAGCTCGATGTTCATAACTGCTTCACAGAATTCTGACTATACCTTTTAGCTTCAGCAAAATGTCCCCACTTTTATACTCCAAACCTTTTGAAATATAGGCCAACAATCCACCTCCCATCCCCTATTACCCACTGAACTTGGATGGTTGCTTTTCATAATTCATGGACAAAGACTCCCATATTTCCCCTCTCCCACAGTGTCTCTCCATTTAAATAATATTTAGCTCCTATATTCTTCCTGCCAAAGTCTGTAACCTTACATTTGCCCACATAACATTCCATCGACCAGGTTTTTGCTCACTCATTTGAACTGTTTATATGACTGTCATCCTCACTGCTTGCTTTCTCAACTATTTTGTGTCATCTGCAAGCCTTTCTCATCAAAAATAATGTGGACCAGCACCTTTACCTATGGCACTCCACTGGTTACAGATTGCCATCCTGAAAATGTCCCCTGTATCCCAATTTCTATTAGTTAGCCAAATCACTATGTATTCCCAACATCACTCTGCAGTACTCAAATATGGGGGTGCGGGGAGGAAAGAAGTGAGTTCCCTTATAATTCTGACTTAATTGTTTCTTTCAATTCCCAAATCTCATTCCTGACTAAGAGCTCATGGTTGAAACGTCGACTCTCTTGCTCCTCAGATGCTGCCTGAGCGCCAATGCTTTTGCAGCATCACACTTTTTGACTTGACTCTGACCACAGCCAGGTCCATCTGCAAACTCCACTCAAAAGCTGTAACGATTTTCTCCCTCAGCAAAAACCAATTCTCAATTTATCAAAAGCAAGCTAATGCCTTTCAAATATCACAACCACATGTTAATGCGCAGAAGGCAGCCAACTGGCTCAGCGTACCTGCACCAATTATTAAAAGGTGCATTACAAAGTCCTCATCTACTGCTTTTCCACCAACTACTCCCCCCATGCTCCTTGCACATTAACTTTATCCAAATAATCAATCATCATTTGAATGCTCAGTTGAACCTGCCATTATCACAATTCCAGACATTGCATTCCATAACGTCACATTCTTGTGAAGTGAACAAGTTATTCCTCATTTCACCCTTGCAGCTTTTGCAGATCACTTGAAAATCGAAGCCTTCTTTTTCTTGCTTGTTTTGCAAGTGTGAACAATTTCTCCTTAGCTACTCTATGCAGCCCACTCATGATTCTGAAAGTATGTTTCAGATCTCCTCTTAAGCTTCAAAACAACAAATTGCTGAAAAAGCTCAGCAGGTCTGGCAGTATGTGTGAAGAAAAATCAGAGTTAACATTTGGATCCAGTAACTATTCCTCAGAACTCCTCTCTATTTAACCTTCTTCTTTCCCAAGAAAATAGTCCTAACTTGTTCAGTCTGTCCACAAAGGTGAATTGTCTCATCGTTGGAACCATTTTGGTGAACCATTTCTGCACTCACCCCATTCTGTTCACATGTTTCCCATCATGTGGTGTCCAGAACTATACACAGTACTCCAGCTGGAGTCTAACAAGTGTCTTAAACAACTTCAACATTATTTGCTCTAGCACACTATGCCCTTCCAAATAAAAAAAAAATTCTGTATTCTTTGTCTACTGTTCTCTCTACCTGTCCTGCCACTTTCAATGATCTGTGCATATATACACCTAAGTCTTTTGGTTTTTATACACCCCTTTAGAATTGTATCCCTTATTTTACATTGTATTCCAATGTTTTTCCTACCAAACCGCATCATCTCACACTTCTTTGCATTGAAACCCAACTACCAACTCTATCCACTTGTCTACGCCCTTCTGGAGATTGGCACTGACCTCCTCACAATTGATCATTCTTCCACATTGTGTCACATTTGCTCTCTGCATCCTTGAAATACTCACAATAAAACTAAATTTACATCATTACTCCAGAAAGACCCCAGCCACCTGTTAAGAAGCACGTGGCTCAAGGTTGCCTCGTTAAGGATTAAACCCCTGCATATAATAGACCAAAACACACATGCCACTAGTTCAACACCCCAACTCCAAAATAACTGGTTGGATCACACTGCAACTGAAGCAAAATCCTAGAATTCACTCTCTAACAACACTGAGTGCAAATATGTCTCAGAGTAACAGCTGATCAGGAAGGTGGCACACCACTCAGCTTCTCAAGAGCAATTAAGGATGGCAAATAACTGCTTGTCTTGCCAGCAATTGTACAAACAAAACAAACTTCCCACTTCTCCAGGAATTTTGAAGCAAGTCTTTGAGATTTCAAAAAGAATACATTTACAGATTACTGCACTGCTTTGAAGGTCACAAGAAACCATGGCAGGGGAAACATGTTTTTGGGAAATATTCTGAGTTTCTTACTTGCCACGAAATGAAATATAATAGAACATAAGGGGATAGGAGTAGGTGTAATCCATTTGACCCAAACAGCCTGTCCTGCATTCAATATGATCATGGCTCACCATCCTAATCCTATCCTCCCTACATATCCTCGATCCCTTCCCACATTTTGATACATTAAGGACAAAAGAGTAACTAGGGAGAGAATATGGCCCCTCAAAGATCAGCAAGGCGTCCTTTGTGTGGAGCTGCAGAAAATTAAACGTATTAAAAGTATTTTGCATCCGTATTTACTGGGGAAAAGGACATGGAAGATATAGTAAGTCAGGAAATAGATGGGCACATCTTGAAAATGGCCATATTACAGAGAAGGAAGTGCTAGATGTCTTGAAATGCATAACAGTGGATAAATCCTCAGGACCTGATCAGGTCTACCCTAAAACTCTCGGGAAGCTAGGGAAGTGATAGTACCTGTACCATCGATAGTCACAGGTGATGTGCCAGAAGTGATGCCATTGTTTAAGAAGTGTGGTAAGGATAAGCCAGGGAATTATAGACCAGTGAGCCTGACATCGGTGGTGGGCAAATTTTTGGAAGGAATCGTGAGGGATAGGATGTGCCTGTATTTGGAAAGGCAAAGACTGATTAGCGATAGTCAACATGGCTTGTGCTTGGGAAATCATGTCTCAAACTTGATTGAGTTTTTTGAAGTAGTAACAAAGAGGATTAATGTGCGCATAGCGGGAGATGTGATCTATATGGACTTCAGTCAGGCATTCGACAAGGTTCCCCATGGGAGACTGATTAGCAAGGTTAGATCTCATTGAATACAGGGTCAATAAGCTATTTGGATACAGATCTGGCTCAAAGGTCGAAGACAGAGGATGGTGGTGGTGGAGGGTTGTTTTTCAGATTGGAAGCCTATGACCAGTGGAGTGCAACAAGGATTGGTGCTGGGTCCACTACTATTCACCATTTAGATAAATGATTTGTTTGTGCACATAAGACGTTATAGTTAGTAAGTTTGCAGAAGACACCAACCTTGGATGTGTAATGGACAGCAAAGGAGGTTACCTCAGATGACAATGGGATTTTGATCAGATGGGCCAATGGACTGGGGAGTGGCAGATGGGAGTTTAATTCAGATAAATGAGAGGTGCTGCATTTTGGGAAAGCAAATCTTAGTAGGACTTATACACTTAATGGTAAGGTCCTAGGGAGTGTTGCTGAACAAAGAGACCTTGGAGTGCAGGTTCATAGCTCCTTGAAAATGGAGTCACAGGTCGATAGGATAGTGAAGAAGGCATTTGTATGCTTTTTTTATTGGTCAGAGTATTGAGTACACAAGTTGGGAGGGCATGTTGCGGCTATTCAGGACATTGGTTAGGCCACTGTTGGATTACCGCATACAATTCTGGTCTCCTTCTTATCAGAAAGATGTTATGAAACTTGAAAGGTTTCAGAAAAGATTTACAAGGATGTTGCCAGGGTTGGAGGATTTGAGCTATAGGAGAGGTAAAATAGGCTGGGGCTGTTTTCCCTGGAGCACAGGATGCTAAAGGACAACCTTATAGGCATTTAGAAAACTATAAGGGGCATGGGTACGGTAAATAGGCAAAGTCTTTTCCTTGGGGTGGGTGAATTCAGAATTGGAAGGCATAGATTTAGGGTGAGAGGGGAAAGAAATATAAGAGACCTAATGGGCAACTTTCTGATGCAGAGGGCGATGCATGTGTGGAATGAGCTGCCAGAGGAAGTGGTGGAGGCTGATACAAATGTAACATTTAAAAGGCATTTGCATGCGTATATGAATAGGAAGGGTTTGGAGGGAAATGGACAGGGTGTCGGCAGTTGGGACTAAATTGGGTTGGAATATCTGGTTGGCATGGACAGGTTGGACTGAAGGGTCTGTTTCCGTGCTGCACATCTCTCTGACTCTAACCACTTTGTGGTAGTGCTTTTTACAGGGTCACCACTGAGTGAAATAAATTCTCATCTCAGTCCTGAAAGGTTTACCAAGTATGAGAGAATTCAATATGTTACAACAATTTCATGATATGCATTTAAAATGCACGCCTTTCACAAAACAGTTGATCTTGAGGCAACAAGGACAGACCCCCACACCAATACTTATGGTGGCCTGATGAAGGTGTTTTTCAATCAATGGTCGGACACACGAATAAGGGCTACCTCCAACTGATAAAAACATAAAACAATGTTAAGGAGCAAACTATAGCCATCCAAATGGTCATTGGAACAGTCAAGTAGTTAAAAAAACTCTCCCAACAGAGAAAACCTTATGTCCTACAAACTCAAGAATTGGGTTGGGAACATTTTACTCTGTGCAAGAGTGTCAGGTGACTTAGTAGACCATAAGTATTTAAATTTCGTCCAACACATTCCTCAGTACTAGCAATTATTATTTTAATAAGACTTCCTTAAACATACAGAGATATTCATGCAGCCATAATTTTAGAATAACCAATAGAAATAATCCGACAATTATATCAAACCTCCAGACAAGTCACATCCAATTTCCTCAAATACAGGAAACTAGCTTCCATAAACTTCATTCACTGCAAATGACACTACTTCCCATTTAAGAAGAATGGTTTTCACTTGGAAGGAGTTCTTAACTGTACAACAAACAATTTGAAGCAGAGTAACTAGTTACATTTCTGTAATCATGGGAAATGTAGCCTTATCTATCACACCACATTGAATTAATCCTCTCACCACATTATCTCAACAAAAAAACTCTTGTTTTCATGCAATATATTTGCAATTAATTAGGACTCCAAACAGAATTATAAATTGAAACAAACAATAAGGTCAGATGATCCTGAAAATAAGCTCGATGTCAAATTTACTTGAAGTTGTTGAGCAATGTCACTTCACAAATTTATTTCAATTTATTGTTTGGAAGGAATCTGCCCAGTACCATGCAGGTTACTGAGTGACTGCCTGCGCAGCTTAAAGGGAACAGTGCTGTTGACTCATGATGGACAACAGCTGCTGAGGTGGCAGTAATCCTCTGATCACTCACCACTGGTGTGAGAGTCAAGCGTGCCCCAAACCAGCCTATGAAAGTGCATTATTTGACTAAACGGCCATCAGTATGGTGTAAAGTAAGCAAGTGTTTATCTGCAGGAGATGAACAATGGTGGCACATCGAATGAAGTGGGCTTTCTACTCATTCAGGCATGAGCTACTCAGTAATATAACTCACCATTACTCGTGAATTCTAAGCAACTATATTGTGTGTTTAACCACACCTACAACAAGCTTTTTTTTTGAATGCTACAATAATTTATTTGGATGGATACTGCCTATCCAGCTCCTTTTCATGTTGCTGATCTTGCCTGAATACATTGAAGTTTTGAATATCAAATTTCTAGTGTTCTCTTTCTTGAGTCAGTCACGATTATTGGCATGTTATAGTCACATGGCTACTTGTGCCTGTGCTTCACCAGCCTGATTTGATTTACAGGAGCACTCCATCTTCGTCATCTTCAAATTTCCCACTGTCTGGTTCCAATTTCTTAACAATTCTTCAGTGTTATTCATTCCTCCCACAACTGTTCACTTCATTCCTGTCTTGATCAGGTGCCAATTTCCTCCCAAACTAATTTCAACTCTACACCACAGCAATAGTAAGATAGAGCATAGGAGCAGGACCATGTTATTCAACCCTTTATGCCTACTTTTCAACTCAGCTAGGTCAGCGCAGATCGGGTTATGGTCTCAACTTCCCTTTCCTGTTTGCTCTTCCTGACCCTTGATTCCCTTGTCAATCAAAAATCTGCCCAAATGTTTCACAACATCCTTGCAATAAAGAGACCAAAACTGCACGCAATATTCCAAAAGCAGCCTAACCAACGTTCTGTACAGCCACAAAATGACCTCCCAACTCCTGTACTCAGTACTCTGACCAATAAAGGAAAACATACCAAATGCCTTCTTCACTATCCTATCTACCTGCAACTCCACTTTCAAGGAGCTATGAAACTGCACTCCAAGGTCTCTTTGTTCAGCAGCACTCCCAAGGGATCTTAGCATTAAGTATATATGTCCTGCGAAAATTTGTTTTTCCAAAATGCAACACCTCGCATTTATCTAAATTAAACTCCACCTGCCATTTCTCAGTCCACTGGCTCATCTGATCAAGAGCCCATTGTAATCGGAGGTAACCTTCTTTGCTGTCCACTACACCTCCAATTTTGGGGTCACCTGCCAACTTACAAACTGTACCTCCTACGTTCACATCCAAATCATTTATATAAATGACAACAAGTAGTGGACTCAGCACCGATCCTTGTGGCACTCCACTGGTCATAGGCTTCCAGTCTGAAAAACAACCCTCCACTCCTACTCTGTCTTCTACCTTTGAGCCAGATCTGTACCCAAATGACTACTTCTCTGTATTCCATGACATCTAACCTTGCTAACCAGTCTCCCACAGGGAACCTCATCAAATGCCTTATTGAAGTCCATATAGATCACATCTACCACTCTGCCCTCAATCATCTTTGTTACTTCAAAACACTCAATCAAGTTTGAGAGACATGACTTTCCATACACAAAACCATGTTGACTATCCCTAATCAGCCCTTGCCTTTCCAAATACATGTACCAACCTGTCCCTCAGAATTCCCTCCAACAACTTGCCCACCACCGACATCAGGCTCACTGACCTATAGTTCCCTGGCTTGTCTTCACCACCCTTCTTATTTCATTGTTTTCTATCGAAGACAACTCCATATTAGCAAGCCTGAGAGAAAAAAAAATTACCACTTTCTCTTCCATCCTAAAAGAAAAATGCACGGAAACAAAATTTTAATACAGCAAGAGGCAGACATTCAGCTCATCATTCTTGCATCAGTTCTATTTGCTAGTGCCAATCTTATGCCTCTCCCCATAACTGTGCACACCATTTCTATTCAAATATTCATCAAATGCCCTTGAATTTCCCAACTGGACCTGTCTTCATCATATTTACACAGAGTTGTTAGGGTATGGAATGTGTTGCCTGGAAGTAAGGTTTTGTATTCACATCATCCTTGCTTCCTTCGTATGCCACTCAAAACTTCTTATTCTTCAATGTCTACCCACCCAGTTTGGGTCTCTTTGCTTAGAATCCATGCAGTGAAGTCCCCACAGAATTTTATATATTTAACTCTAAGCATTGATACTGCTCCCAGTTCTGTTGAGGTGAAACCCTGAACAGGCTCTCCCAATCCCAATGCACAAGGAATCAGAGTTCTTCCCTCTTATCATTTCTCCAGCCATGTGTTATTATTACTCCCTACACCACAAGTGTCAGTAATCATGAGTCACGACCTTTGAGGTGCCGTTTTTAAATTTCCTCAAACTCATGGAACTGTTTCCCACAAGCTGATATTCCAATGCACTCATATCAGTTAGCTAGATAGCTAGTTTGCAATGCAGAGTGACACAAACAATGTGGGTCTTATTCCCAAACTGGCTAAGGTTACCTTGAGGAACCCTCCTTTTCAATTTCTCCCCTTGCCTGAGGGTTCCTGGCTCTCACGTTAAACCAGCAGTCATCTCTCTCTAATGAGAGGCAGCCTATGGTCCCTTCCTCCAATGCTACTGGGTGCCACGTGGACCTTGACTTCTGGCTGTTCTCCTGCTGCTGGTAAAACCATAAGACTACAAATAATAGGAACAGCAGTGCGCCATTTGCCTCCTTGAGCTTGCTCCGCTATTCAATAGGACCATGGCTGATCTAACATTACTCATGTTTATTTTCATAAGATTTGTCCATGATCCTTGATTCCCCTACTGATCAAGAATCTACTTCAGCCTTAAATTCATACAGGGTCTCTGCCCTCACAGCTCTGTGACAACCCAAAGACTCACCCTCAGGAGAAATTCTTCCTTACCTCAGTCTTAACTGGCACCCCTTTATTCTCAGACTTTGCCACTGGTCATAGACTCTACTATGAGGAGAAATATTCTCCATGTTTAACCTATCAAGCCCCTTCAGAACTCAATATGTTTTCAATTACCTCTCCCCTCTTCTAAACTCGTGAGTACAGTCCCAACCTGTTTATCCTTTCTTCATTAGGCAATCCCTCCACACCAGGGATCATCCTAGATCATTCTCTGAACTCCCTCCAATGAAACCATATCTGTCCTTAAATAAAGAGATCAAAATTGCTCAGTCATCCAGATTGGTCTCACCAGCATCCTGCACAGTTGCAGTCAGGCCTCTCTCCTCTTAGACTCCAATCCCTTTGAAATAAAGGCCAACATTCCATTTGCCTTCCTGATTATCTGCTGTCCTTGTGTACTAGCTTTGTGTGTTTCATGTACAAGCCCTTTTGTGTTGCAACTTTCTGCAGCTTTTGTCCATTTTTGTTCTTTTATTCTCCCTACCAAATGAACAAGTTTACATGTTTCACTTTGTATTCCATTTGCCAACATTTTGCCCACTCACTTAATCCATCAATATCTCTCAAAGCTGCTGATATCCTTCTTGCAACTTGCCAAATTTCCAGGCAAATAGGTGAAAGGCTACAGTAGTTTTGCTTCCTTCCTCTATAAAATTAATATGTAGTGTAAACAGTTGAGGTTCCAGCACTGATCCCTGAGGAACTCCACTAGTTACAATTCACCAAGCCAAAATAGAACACCGTATCTCCACTCACTGTTTCCTGTCCATTAGCCAATTCTCTATCCATGCCAATCTACTATTCCAACTCCATGGGCTTTTATCTTATGACTTTACCTTTTGTGAGGTAATTTAACAAACACCAAGCCTCCTGGATGTCCTTTGCCAAGGCACCAGAGAGGAAACAAAATATAGGATTTACACTGAAGATTACAGAGCACAGACTGTCAAGGCCCTTCCAATGCCTTGCGTATCACTGTTTCGCAGTGCAGTTATTTTCCCCATGATGCAAGAGGTCTATACCAAGTTGACAGTACCCTTACTGGCATTCAGTGCCAAAAACTGATTTGAAAGTATTATACTTTGAGAATCTGACAATTCCTGCTTCCTCATACCCTGGTGGACAGCCAGCAATTCACTATCCTCCTGTCTCTGCACATCTACACACCTTGAAAATTCTCAGCCACAGCTCTGCAATACCTGGGGAGCAGATAAACATTAAGATTTAGCTTGAGCAATTACAGTAGGGCTGGTCAATAGAAATTGATGATTTGCCACATATGGCTATGACGGCATTGTTTCAGCCACATGCATTAATTTTGGTCAAGTACTTCATTATACCTTCACATAAGCAAATATCAGAGTATCACACAATTGTTACAGTACAAAAGGTGGCCATTTGGCCCATCATGCTTGCACCATTTCTACTGCTATCTAATTCTTCCTAGAATGCCTCAACTAAACCGACTTCCACACATTTCCAGTCACTGCATTCCAAACCATAACTATTCAAAGTGAAAAAAATTGTCCTCACATCACCCTTGCTTGGACTGCACATCACTTTAAATCTATGTCTGCTCATTCTTCTTTAATGAACGGCAACAGCTTCTCCATATCTACTCTTTCCAGCCCACTTAATTTTGGAAGCCTCGATCAAATAATTGCTCATCCTTACTCACTCCAAGAACAGTTCCAACTTCCTCAATCTCTCCTGGATTATTATTTAAATGTCTGTATATTTAAATCCATACTCCACCACACAAACTGGGTAAAACAAAGTTTTTTTTAAAATGTATTGCAAACACAAATTTTCATTTCACTGATTTAACAAGCATGAAGAAAGGTTATACGCCACATTGCATATGTAAATGTGAACATGTATAGCAAGACCACATATCCAACCACAATTTCCAAAGCTCATTTTTGACTTCAAACCAGAAATGCAATGAGCTATAGACAGATTCCTAATAAGCCACATGGCTGACATATTTGATAGCACTGAACTCAATGCAGCCCTTTGCCAGCTTTGCATGTAAACTGATTATTAAAACCATTGGTAATTTAGTGCTGGCAGATAATATGATTCAGGGTAATTTGATGGTAGAAATATGTCAATTAATATCTAAGAGCACTGCTGGATATAAAATGAAAAAAAAGACTGGATACACATGCATGCATGGTTATCCAGGACATCAAGTATGAGAGTTTCCACATGGCATATAAATTGCAGGCAATGGATCTTATCCATCTCATCTTCATACTAGAATAACTCCACTTCGCACAGCTGAAATAGCTCAGTTGGGAATATATTAGACTGAAGATCGAGAAGTCTCTGGTTCAATCCCAGGTTTCAGTGGTAAACTGATTCAGTTTCTCAGGTCTTGTGACACAGTGGCTGTGGCCCTAATTAGGGGCAGCACGGTGGCACAGTGGTTAGCACTGCTGCCTCACAGCGCCAGAGACCCGGGTTCAATTCCCGCCTCAGGTGACTGACTGTGTGGAGTTTGCACGTTCTCTCCGTGTCTGTGTGGGTTTCCTCCGGGTGCTCCGGTTTCCTCCCACAGTCCAAAGATGTGCAGGTCAGGTGAATTGGCCATGCTAAATTGCCCGTAGTGTTAGGTAAGGGGTAAATGTAGGGGTATGGGTGGGTTGCGCTTCGGCGGGTCGGTGTGGACTTGTTGGGCCGAAGGGCCTGTTTCCACACTGTAACCTAATCAATTCGTCAGGCATGAACCCAGATTTTCAGGCTCAGTCCCAGTAGTGTCATAACTCTAAACAGATTAAATTAAACAACACAGACAATATAACTCCATTGTTAAACTACTACAGACGTGTTTGTATACATCAGTTTCGTTTTCCTTACTGTTACTTGCATATACCAGTTCTTATTGAACAAAGTCTGCATCTCTTCAGTCTCACCCAAAGTTATCGCCCTCAACCTAATTCAAGTAGTAAAGGGTATAAGGGCATTCGGTCCATCTGATCTGTACTAGGGAAGAGTCTGGTTCGTCCCAGCCCGCCTGCTTCTTTCTCGGACCCCGAAAACGTTTTCGCTTTCAAGAACTTATTTTGTTCTGAATCTGTTTCAACCACCCTATCAGACAATACATCGTTAATCACTTGTTGCATTCAATGTCTTTCACCGACAGCATTGGAGCTGGTTCCTTTCCCAATTCTAACAATCAACGCATTTACTATTGCCCCTTTATTAAACTTCCAAGCATTTCTTCGCCCCTTTGTACGGAATTCCGGTTTCTACTGAGAAGCAAATTTCCAACTATTGCAGTTGCACATTTCTTAAAGTCACTGCGTTCGAAACGTTAACTGCTTTCTCTCCACAAATGCTGCCAGATATAGTTTCTCCAGCAACTTCCCCACCTCCCATACCACCCAAACGAAACATCTTGGGAGCACAACCTGACGAATAATTTGAGTGCTCGGCTTTTCGAGGTTAGAAAAGTTTCCCGATATTGCGAGGAGCCAGGAAGTAACGATTACCTGTTTAACCTCACCCACTGAAATAAATCTCTTTACGAAACTGCACTATAAAGGAGACCACATTCGGGAGAGGAATTATGTTATTAAAAGAAAGTGTTTACTTTGGTTAATACGGGCACAATTGTGAACGTTGCTGTAGCACATTAGGTGCCACGGCCATGGACCTCGGAAAAACAATTTCAAGGCAAGCTATGTAGAAGTCTCATTTCTGCCATGGAACTTGAGGAGCGAAGCAATGTCGCAACAGCCAGTCTGTCAAGGCGTTACATCGGGAGAACAAATCCTGTACGAATTGCGTGCAAAAAGACAAATAAAAAAAAGCAAGGACGGTGGGATTAATTGACGGACCAGCCGCTAATCACGAAACTTGTGGTTGACGAGGCGGCCCCGGGGTGGAAGTTAGAGACGGCAAAACCCTCCAGAATTTAGTCCCCTTCCTATGCAAGACACAGACACATAACGAAAGCTAGATTCTCAGGAGTACAAACCGTCGCCCTTTCTGATCCCACGCATTTGTTCTTCTCAAAGTAGATTTCCAAGGTTTAAGACCAAATCGTAGCTCGATAATGCCGATGTGAAAGGAGTCCAGCACTAACACCGTAGCTCCTTTTGTGAGAAGTTCTGTTCAAACGGAACACTGCGAAGCCATCGGCTGGATCTTTAAACTGCCCTCCCCCACTGGCGCCCCGCCTTGGTAAACACAAGCAGATGGGAATTGGAAACAAGAAACTTCAGCATTTGTCCCATTCCGTCGAACCAAATCAGAACGATTATAGCAAAACACGTGCCCGTAGATTTTTTTTTCTCAATTTCGTTCTTCTAAATTGCCGGTATATTGAGGGAGCGGACATGTTCGGGGGCATTGAGGAGAAAGGGATTACGTTTCAAATCCGCTCATTTACAATCGTCGGCGAAAATCAAGATAGATTTTTAAACAACTAGATCTATATTTAATTTGATTCCCTACTCGATGAAGTTTTAATGTGTTGCAATAATTATACTGCTCATCATTAAGATATTTGTCGTCCTGAACTGCTAACTCCAGTTCCATTCTGCAGAAGGCTCAATGAACCCTAAATGTTTCTCTCTCCACAGATGCTGCCAGCTCTGCTGAGTCTCTCCAGCAATCTCTTTTTTTGGTTTCAGATCTTCAGGATCCACAGTTTGTTATTCCAGAATGCCCATCTTCCACGACATGGGAACTCCAAACTGCTTCTTGTGTCCTGAGTAGCTATTTCTGCAGGAAATGATTTGATCCCTCTGCAGTTTGAGAGTATGGAGGTAGAGGGAATGGGTGACCATTAGACAGTCAAGGAGAAACAAGGAATTGCTCCTGCTTAACAATCATTATTCAGTACCAACGATCGGCAAGAGTGTTGATTCACAGAGTTCACCCAGAACCAGAATCTACCAGCAAGTAATAAATTTACTAGATTCTATGCTTTTCAACTCTATATCTTGCAATCAACGTAATTTTTTTCCATGCAGTACATCTCTATGGCAATTTTGAAAAGTCTTATTAGGTCTGCCTTAGTCTATCTCTTTAAAGAAAATAACTCTACCTTCTCCAATCTACCTTCCAAACTGAAGTTTCTTATCCCTGAATCTATTCCATTGAATCTTTTCTGCACATTTCACATGCCTCTAAGATCATTTCCTCTATACCCTCAGAGACAAGTTCAGCGAATCTCCTTTTTCTTGTACTGTATATTCTTATTAATAAAGGGACCTAAGGGCTCCCTTTATTAATAAGGAAGTTGCCTGGTCTAGAGGGACGGTCTTATGAGGAAAGGCTGAGAGACTTGGATCTGTTCTCATTGGAAAGAAGGCGGCTGAGAGGGGATTTGTTAGAGACATACAAGATAATCAGAGGATTAGATAGGGCAGACAGTGAAAGTCTTTTTCCTAGGATGATGATGTCAGCTTGTACGAGGGGGCATAACTACAAATTGAGGGGTGATAGATTTAAGACAGATGTCAGAGGCAGGTTCTTTACGCAGAGAGAGTGGTAAGGGTGTGGAATGCCCTATCTGCCAATATAGTTAACTCAGCTACATTAGGGAGATTTAAACAATCCTTGGATCAGCACATGGATGATGATGGGATAGTGTAGGGGGACAAGCTGAGAATAGTTCACAGGTCGGCGCAACATTGAGGGCCGAAGGGCCTGTTCTGCGCTGTATTGTTCTATGTTCTAAGACAATCCAGTCCTTTCTGTCCATCTGCCAGTCATTTCAATAGTGGATCGTTGAATAATTAGTTCAAGCTCAGATCTTCCTTGCAGCCATGTCTCTGTGAAATCCACAACATTGTACCTGCCAATTTCAATCTGCGCTACAAATGCACTTTACCTTGTTTCATATACTGCCTGTATTTAAAGTACAACCCCCTCAGTCCTGCCACTTGGAGACAGTAGGAACTGCAGATGCTAGAAGCCAGAGTCAGTAGATGTGAAGCTGGAAAAGTACAGCAAGTCAGACAGCATCTGAGGGGCAAGAAAGTCAACTTTTCGGGCTGAACCCCTTCATGGGACTGGGGAAAGAGGGGAGCCCGGAAGTAAATGGTGGGTGGGGTGGGGAGAGAAGCTGACAGAAGGTTAGTGGGATAGTGATAATTGGATGCAGGTCAGGGCTTATTGTGATGAGTCAGTGGGAAAGGTAGTTTCAGGCCAGAAGGCAGCGCATATTTGGCGGTGTTGCAACTGGAGAGAGAAGACTCACTGAGCTCTCTTCAGAGGGAGGGGGTAAACTTCAGGGTGGACATCCTTAAGACAGACTTCACAGTGTTGGTTTTCAGTGACTTGGAGACAGTCAGGGCTGCAGATGCTGGAAGCCAGAGTCAACAGATGTGAAGCTGGCAAAGCACAGCAGGTAACTGCTCCCCATCCCCATCTCACAGCTGTCCCCTTGTTTGCTGTGCCTGAAGTAAGGTTCCTGGGCCTTTCCATACTCTCTGTCCCATTTCGTGTTCAGGAAGCTTTAATAATCTCTGTTGAACCTTAACTTTTTTCATAATTTTCCATGAAAATGAACCCACCCACCTGACACTTCAGTTTAAAGTCATAAATTAAAATGATTTTGCAAATCAAAATCAATAATTGTATTATCCTAACCTACCCACCTTTCAGTGTCTTGCAAACTGCAACTGTATAAAAGTGATATACTCCAATTTGTAAAATAGGTTATTTCATTACTTCCACCTTTATAAGCTGCTATATCCGACAGGATTTGCATCAAACCACTCACTTATCTATCAGCATTGTCATGTTAATGGATTAATGACACAAGTAATTAGCATTTTCATGTGCATCACTAAACCAAAATAAAGGCAGTCAATATGATTCAACAACGTCTTTAAAATGTGTGGTTGGACATAAGGCAGTAGCCCAAATCAACATTCATTGGACACACAATCAATTTAATTCGTGTGGCTCAATACTCCGCTAAACAACAAGCACGGCTCTCAATCAGTAGTGCCCCTTGAGTTACCAAGAGCTTGCTTGCTGGGTTCATTCAAAGCTTCTTGCGAGAGACAGGACCTCAAATTGCCATTCAGACTAACAAAGTACCTTTATACCAGTAAAGATCAGGAGTGCCTCCTCGTAATTGTGCACACCATTGCCTTAAACATGCATCGATCAACACAACCCTCGAAATAAACAGAAGGTTCAGCAGCAAGGCAAGTTAAGCTTTACAACAAAACTTCATCCAGGCTCACATGAACTCTTTCCCTGACCCTCATTAGGTTCAAATGCGCAAGAACTCTCGTCCATATTCACTCTGACATTAGACTCATTAAATTCAAGTGTGGAAACTAAATAGCCACTAAAATAGTGGAAAGGCAGAAAAAGAACATGAAGATAATCAAGTAAAAATAATGCATGCCGAAACCGTGACATTAACAACAACTGAACTCAGAACTAAATCAAACTTCACCAATTTAAGCTCATGATTGTTTTTAAATAAATACTGTTCTGCCTAACACAGCGTGACTCCAACTTAACCAGATTTATAACAGACCTCAAAAACACCTATTAAAAAGATGCACTCAATCGTGAACTAATTCAAACTCTGTCAGCACAAAGAAGGAGTTACATACAAGACCAAAGGAACAATACCAAGAATCAGTATAAGATTAACGTACACAGAGTGACAAGTTCCACAGTTAACTCAGCCAGATAAACAATGACTGAAATTGCCAGCTATACAGTACAATAAATTGCTTTGAGACATTGCGGACAGGCAAGGCCAACATTTATCACCCACCCAAATTGCTCTTACCGACCAAACAAAACCCCCTGAAGATATATTAAGGTAGACTTAACTTTTGCTTCTTTTGTGAGGTAAGTGTAAGCCGTAGCATTCCAGATACAATTTGATTAGTCACGATTCGACGTTAAGCAAAACATACTTGATTTTTACCTCCAGTTAAAGTGCACACAAAATAAAAATGAAAGAATTAGCTTAACTATAACTCTATCAAAATGCTTAACAAAATAAAGAAGCATTAACTGTTCTAATATAGTAATACCTCATAAACAAATTCATGGCAAAGGCAATTTCAGTAAAAGAGACAGTGTCACATGCAATTCCAGCAGCAGGGAGAGAACCCTACATTGTAGCTGTAAAGAGAGAGGAAGTAGAGCATCCACATCCATCTTCAAGACCCCAGCAACTGCAGAAAGCTAAAACTAAAAATGCTATTTCTGTGAGTGTTTGACCCCACCCATTCAGGCCTGTTTCAATTGTTCCAACTTTAATAGTTCCTCAGGCAACTGTGTGTGGAGGGATTGCACATTCTCCCCATGCCTGCGTGGGTTTTCTCTGGGTGTTCCAGTTTATCTCACAATCCAAAAGATGTGCAGGGAGGTGAATTGGCCATGCTAGATTGCCCACACTGGATGTAGGTTTGCTCACTGAGCTGGAAGGTTCCTTTTCAGACATTTCATCACCATACTGGGTAACATCATCTTCAGTGAGCCTCCAAATGAAGCACTGGTGGTGGAGCCCACTTCCTATGTGATGTTTCTCGGGTTGGTGATATCATTTCCAGCGGTGACATTTCATATGGTGATGTCAATTCCTGTTCTTTTTCTCACAGGGTGGTAAATGGGATCCAAGTTAATGTCTTTGTTGATAGAGCTCTGGTTAGAATGCACTGCTTCTAGGAATTCTTGTGCGTGTCTGTATTTGGTTTGTCCTCGGATGGATGTGTTGTCCCAGTCAAAGTGGTGTCCTTCCTCATCCGTATGTCAGAATACTAGTAAGAGTAGGCCATGTTGTTTTGTGGCTAGTTGATGTTCATGTATCCTGGTGGCTAGTTTTCTGCCTATTTGTCCAATGTAGTGTTTGTTACAGTCCTTGCAAGGTATTTTGACATTAGTTTTGCTTATTGTCTGTATAAGGTCTTTCAAGTTCATGAGTTGCTGTTTTAGTGTCGGTGAGTTTATGGGCTACCATGATGCTAAGGGGTCTGAATAGCCTGGCAGTCATTTCAGAGATGTCTTTGATGTAGGGGAGAGTGGCTAGGGTTTCTGGACAGTGTTTTGTCTGCTTGTTTGGGTTTGTTGCTGAAAAATCAACGGACTGTGTTCATTGGGTACCAGTTCTTTTTGAATACACTCCTTCCACTCTACCCAAGAATTCCTGAAGACTGTCAAAGACACCAAGAAGAGGATGAAGCAATGGTCTTCTTTGATGTAACAGTCCTGTTCACATCCATCATAATCAACCTGGCCAACGAAACACTTGATTACATTATTAGAACCAATGACACATACACCAAACACCACCAATTTCATCAGCAAGGATAGTATTGTCAAGCTAGTGGACCTATGCCTTACCACATACCACCTTCAACAACAAAACCTACAGACAAACCAACGGAACACCCATGGGACCGCCAATATCATGGCAGAGGCAGTAATGCAGACACTCGAACAAACAGCTCTGCCAACCATCCAACCCAAACTTTGGGTTTGCTATGTGGATGACACCTTTGTCATCACTAAACAGACCAAATTAGGGGAAACCTTCAAGACCATAATAATACCCTTACTTGCATAAAATTTACTAAACAGGAGGAAAACAACAAACTGCCATTCCTCGATGTTGCAGTAGAGCAAACAGCCAATGGGGAACTTCAAACCAGCTTCTACTGGAAAACAACAGATACGGACCAAATATTGAACTACAGAAGCAATCATCCCAACATCCAGACAAAACTGCATGAGAACAATATTTCAATGAGCCACCACACACTGCAACACAGACAAACTACGCAGAGCAGAGGACAATCACCTATTGTGTATTAAAAAAAGAACAGGTACCCAATGAACACAGTCCACTGATTTCTCAGCAACAAACCCAAAAGAGCAGACAAAACACGTCCAGAAACCCTAGCCACTGTCCCCAATCAAAGTCATCTTGGAAATGACTGCCAGACTACTCAGACCCCTTAGCATCATGGTAGCCCACAAACCCACCAACACACTAAAGCAGCAGCTAATGAACTTGAAAGACCCGACACAGACAACAAGCAAAACTAATGTCATTTACAAAATACCTTGCAAGAGCTGTAACAAACACTACATTGGACAAACAGGCAGAAAACTAGCCACCAGGATACATCAACATCAACTAGCCACAATATGACATGACATACTCTCACTCGTATCCTTACATATGGAGGAAAGACACCACTCTGACTGGGACAACACATCCATCTTAGGACAAGTCAAATAGAGACACACACGAGAATTCTTAGAAGCAGTGCATTCCAACCGGAGTTCTATCAACAAAGACATTAACTTGGATCCCATTTACCACCCCGTGAGAAATAAAACAGGAAATGAAATCACCATACGAAATGATGTCACCACAGGAAATGACATCACTAACCACAGGAAACTCAAACATACAATAGAAAGTGGGCTATACCACCAGTACTTCATTCAGAGGTTCACTGAAGATGTTACCTAGTATGGGGATGAAACATCTGAAAATAAACCTTCGAGCTCAGCAATCAAACCTACAACCAGAACCTCAACCTGACCTACAAATCTTCTCAAAACTCACTATTGCCCATAGTGTTCAGGGAGGTAAAGGTGCACTAGTCAGGAGTAAATATAGGATAATAGGGTAGAGGAATGGTTTACTATTCGGAGAGGAGAAAGTGAGGACTGCAGATGCTGGAGGTCAGAGCTGAAAAATGTGTTGCTGGAAAAGTGCAGCAGGTCATCCAAGGAGCAGGAGAATCGACGTTTCGGGCATAAGCCAAACCATTTCCTCAAGAAGGGCTTATACCCAAAACATCGATTCTCCTGCTCCTTGGATGCTGCCTGACCTGCTGCGCTTTTCCAGCAACACATTTTTCAGTTACTATTCGGAGAGTCATTGTGGACTTGTTTAGGCAAAGGGCCTGTTTCCACACTTTGGGATTCTAAGATTTCTTGGATTTAAAAATAATTCCCAAGACCTCAAGTTGTTTACTCTATTGGCTTTGAACAGAGAGCTCGGCGCTTCTGTCTCAATGTTTCTTCACAAAACACCTCTTAAAGCCATAATACTGTCAGAGAAAGTGGTGAGCCACACTTCTGAGCCTCAGCCACCAGTGTTATGGGAGCATTCCCACACTGTTGCCAGATAGAAAGTTCCAGAATTTCATGCCAGTAACCATGAAGCAGAATTATTTCCAAATCAGAAACAAACATTCTTCAAGGGTTCGGCTGTTGTGGCAAAGTGATTACATTCTTACCTTTGAGCCAGAAGGCTTGGGCTCAAGTCCCACCTTTGACCAGGTTGACCAGAAATATCTGATGGGGCTCATGTAAAAATGTGGCTATGTCCCTTTCTCTGGACCAGAAGCCTGATGTCCAAGTCCTACCTGCTCTACTTTGTGACATAGTATGTCTCAACAATTTGATTACAAAAATCAATGGAACTGGCAGTGTTCCAATCACTGCACAAAGTAATGGCTGCTCATTGCTCTATGAGTAGACATTTTCTTTGTTATACATGTCAGCACCAACACAATGCATGCATAAAATGAGATTTCAAAAAGTGTAGATCAAACAATAAAACAAATGGCACATGACAGTGGAGATGGCAGGTATTGCTCCCACCTGGTCCATTACATTTTGTACATCTGCTGCACAAGACTGGGAACAAAACACACACAATAACTGACTTTGTAACTACTGATTGGCCATAGATAATTTGAAGTGTTCTGGTATAGGTCAACCCCACCTGCTCACAGGAGGAAGCTATCAAGAGAATAAAATTGGCTAATCAATTCACTTCTTATATTTTTGCTATTACCAGCCATATTTGAAGTACAGTTTCTTCAAGACAATATGTGGCTTGGAGGAAGCTTACAGGTGACGATGTGCCCAAGCAAATGTTCATTTGCTGCCCTTAGAGGTGGCAGAGGTCACAGGTTCAGCAGAGGCTGTCTAAGGTGCCTTGGCAGCAGTGCATATTATCAATGACACATGCTGCTGCTGTTAGGAGTGGATGGTGTTGCTACTCTGATGGGAAGGGTGCACTGGAAGTCAAAACCCAGTACTCTATGAGCCATATAAATGTGTAAAAAGTGTATATGTCTGACTTAATCACCTAAATGGTCAATTTGTTTCTCTTCATTACTACTATCTAGAACAAAAGAGACTTCCACCAATTTTCTTAAATGCATTCAAATTAATGTGATATTTGATACATTCTTGAAATAACTGGCACGACTGGTTATCAACTAAGATACAATGAGAATTAAACTATATTTCCCTTAATCCTAATATAACGATATTATAGACTTAAGAACTTCAATAACTGTTCATGGATTGAAAAAAATCAAACTGTTATAAGAGAAACTGTTATATTCAAAGAAGCAGCAAGAACAGTGTCTGGAATAAACTATTAAAGACAAGGTCAAACTTATACAAAAACTGGAAGCAATAAGCCACGTCTTGAAAAAAAACAGGAGTCAAGATCACATAGACAAAGCTACATTGACATCTACTTGATAAACCTGATGCTTTATGACCACAAAGGACAAGGATAGCCCTGCAGAAGAATTTCAGGAGTCAACTACAGGAAAGCTGTGTCTTCAGCCAGTTAAGGCTAAATGTAACAAGGAACAAAGACATTACTTCTGTTGAGAAGGCATGATGCAGACTTGCAGTAATTTGGATGAAAGAACTTAAAATCATCTGAAGGACAAATATCTGTATCAGAATCTTGATGAACTTCAAAGAATAACGCTGTACAAGGATCGAATCTTGAACACTTCCGGAGATAGACACTATTGGTCCATTTTGGCCAAGTTTCATCATTAATCTGGTAACAGCCAATTTGGGTCGCAGACTTGTACTTGATTACTTGAGGGGTCTAATATTTGGTTGCGTAAGTTTGATTTGTTGTTTCAGACCAGTGAGCCTGACATCAGTGGTGGGCAAGTTATTGAAAGGGATTCTAGGGGACAGGATTTACATGTATTTGGAAAAGTAAGGATTATGGATAGTCAACAAGGCTTTGTGCATTGGAAATCATGTCTCACTAACTTGACTGAAGTCTTGAAGAATAACGAAGACAATTGATAAAGGTAGGTGTTCAGCAAGATTTCGCATCGTAGACTGGTTAGCCAGGTCAGATCACATGGAACACAGAGAACTAGCCACTTGGATACAAAACTGACTCAAATGTCGAGACAAGAGAATGGTGGTGGAGGGCTGTTTTCAGATTGGAGACCTGTGACCAGTGGTGTACCACTACTTTTTGTCATTGATATAAATTATTTGAATGCAAACATAGGGAGGTATGGTTAGTAAATTTACAGATAACATCAAAATTGGTGGTGCATTGCACAGTGAAGAAAGTTACTTCAGAGTACCACAGGGACTTTGATCAGATGGGCCAATGGACTTAGGAGTGGCAGATGGAATTTAATCTCGATAAATGTGAGGTGCTGCATTTTGGAAAGGCAAATCAGGGCAGGACTTCAACACTTACTACTAATGGTAGTATTGGTGAACAGATAGACCTTGGAATGCAGGTTCATAGTTGCTTGAAAGTGGAGTTGCACGTAGATAGGATTGTGAAGGCAGCATTTGGAATGCTTGCCTTTACTTATTTCCAATTTATTCATTTTGTGAAATGTGGGTGTTGCTGACTGGCTAGCATTTATAGCCATCCCTAGTTGCCCTTGAAAAGGTGGTGGTAAGCTGCCTTCTTGAATGACTGCAGTCCACGTGCATTGGGTTAACCCACAATATCACTTGGGAGGGAATTTCAGACTTTTGACCTAGTGGAAGGAATGACGATATATTTCCAAGTGAGGATGATGAGTGATGTGGAGAGGAACTTGAAGATGGTGGCTTTCCCACATGTCTACTTGTCCTTTCAGTTGGAAGCAGTCCTGAGGTGCTGTCTGAGGATCTTTGGTGAATTTTTGGAGTGCATCTTGTAGTACACACTGCTGCTGTGCATCAGTGGTGTAAAGTGTGAATGTTTGTGGATATTGTGACAATCAAGTAGACTGCCTTGTCCTTGATAGTTGTCAAGCTTATTGAGTGTTAGGGTTGCACTCACCCAATCAAGTGAGGAGAATTCCATCACACTCCTGACTTGTGCCTTGTAGATCTTGGACAGCCTTTGAAGAGTTACTCACCACAGATTCCTAGGTTCTGACCTGCTCTTGTAGTCACTATGTACACATGACAGAGAGCAGTTGAGTTTCTGGTTTTTAATAACCCCCAGGATGTTGACAGTGGAGGATTCAGTGATTGTAACACTACTGAATTGTCTCTTATTCATTATGGTCATAACTTGACATTTGTGTGGTGCAAATATCACTTGCCACTTGTCAGCCCAAGCTTGGATTTTGTCTAGATCTTGTTACATTTGAACATGGACTGTTTAAATATCTGAGTCATCATGAACTGTGTTGGACTTTGTGCAATCATTGGTGAACATTCCCACTTCTGACTTTATGATGGGAGAGAAAGTTATTGATGAAGCAGCTGAAGATGATTGGACACGACCCTGAGGAACTTCTGCAGAGGTATCCTGGAGCTAAGATGAATGACTTCCAACAACCATGACCATCTTTCTATGTGCCGGTTTGACTCTAACCAGTATAGAGTTTGCCCCCAATACCCATTGATTCCAGTTTTGCCACACTCAGTTGAATGCAGCCTTGATGTCAAAGGCTGTCACTCTCACCTCACCTCTGGAATTCATGTTGTCCATGCTTGGACCAAGGCAGTAATGAGGTCCGGAGTGGAGTGGCCCTGGAAGAACCCAAACTGGGTGTCATTGAACAGCTGCTGCTTGATACCACTGTTGATGACACCTTCCATCACTTTCCTGATGATTGAGAGTAGACTGATGGGGCAGTAATTGGCTGGGTTGGAGTTTTTCTGCTTTTTATGCACAGGACACAGTTCAGCAATTTTCCACATTGTTAGGTAGATACCAACATTGTAACTGTACTGAAACAGCTTGGCTCGGGGAGCAGAAGGTTCTGGACCACAAGTCTTCAGTACTATTACCAGAAAGTTGTCAGTGCCCGTAGCCTTTCCAGTATCCAGTGTCTCCAACCGTTTCTTGATCTCACGTGGATTGAATCAAATTGGCTGAAGACTAGTATCTGTAATGCTGGGGACCACTGGAGGCGGCCAAGAAGGATCATCCACTCATCATTTCTGGCTGAAAATTGCTGCTGACCATTTATTGGTCAGTACATTGAGTACAGGAGTTGGGAAGTCATGCTGCCGCTACACAGGACGTTGGTTAAGCCACTTTTGGAATATTGTGTGCAATTCTGGTCTCCCTCCTTTAGGAGGGACGTTATGAAACTTAAAAGGGTTTCGAAAAAAATTGCAAAAATGCTGCCAGGGTTGGTGGGTTTGAGTTATAGGGAGAGGCTGAGTTTACTAGGGCTGTCTTCCCTGGAGTATCGGATACCGAGGGTGACCTTATAGAAGTTTATAAAATTAGGGATTGCACGGATAGGGTGAATAGACAAGATCTTTTCACCAAGGCAAGGGAGTCCGAAACTCAAGGACATTGGTTTCAGGTGAGAAAGAAAAGATTTGAGGAGGACTTTTGAGGCAACTTTTTCGCAGAGGGTGGTCATGTATGGAATGAGCTGCCAAACAAAGTGGTGGAGGCTGGTACAATTACAACATTTAAAAGGTATCTGGATGGATTTGAAGGGATATGGTCAAATCCTGGAAAATGGGACAAGATAACATTTAGGATACTGAATTGGCAGTCAAACTCAGCTGGGTGGCAGTGTACACTGAGGAGAATGATCAGACACTGCAGGGTGACTTGGACAGACACAATATAAAAGTGGATAAATGTGAGGCTGTCCACTTTGGTTGCAAAAACACAAAGGCAGATTATCTGAATGGTGGCAGTTTAGGAAAAGGTGAGGTGCAATGAGACCTGGGTGTCATGTCGTTGAAGATTGGCATGCAGGTACAGCAGGCAGTGAGGAAAGCTAATGGCATGCTGGCCTTCATAATGAGGGGATTGGAGTATCAGAATAGCAATATCTTGTTGCAGTTATACAGAGCCTTGATGAGGCCACACCTTGAGTAATTTGGGCCATTTTGGTCTCCAAATCTGAGAGGGCATTATTGCTGTTGAAGGAGTCGACTCTTGATTCCTGGAACAGCAGGACTGACACGAGGAAACACTGGATTGACTGGTCCTATTTTCATTGTATTGAACAAGAATGAGGGGGTATCTCAAAGAAACATATAAAAATCCTGATGAGAATCAACAGGCTAGATGCAGGAAGAATATTCCTGATATTGGGAAAGTGCAGAACTAGGGGTCATAGTCCAAGTGTAAGGGGGAAGCCATTCAGGACTGAGATAATGAAGACTTTCTTCACTTGGTGAGTTGTGAATCTGTGGAACTCTCTCCCACAGGAAGCTGTTGGAGCCAGTTCATTAAATACATTCAAGAGGGAGCTGGATATGGACTTTGCTGCTAAAGGAATCAAGGGGTAAGTGGAGAGGGCAGGAATGGGATACTGAGATTACATGATCAGCCATTATCATACTGAATGGTGGTGCAGGCTAGAGGGCTCCTGCACCTATTTTCTTGGTTTCTATGGTTGGCATGGACAAGTTGGATCGAAGAGTTTGTTTCCGTACTGTATAGCTCGGTGACCCTGAAATTTCTTAATAAGCAGCCAAATTAATGATAACTTGTCGTGATTTACCCACAACACCACAAAAGGACAAGATACAGCTCTGCTGAAATATTAAAGGGAGGGAAATTTGGATCAAAGACACTTGCAAATCTAGAGTCCAAACTTAGGGTGGAATGGGTTGACTTCTCACAGGTGCTCAGGGTTCCTATTGAAGCTGCTGTTGGCCAGAATAATGAAAATCCTAGTTCTGGGTGAAAGATCAGCTTGACCTTAAATTGAGCTAGGGGTTCAGCTTTCAGAATTTGAGGAAAGGAGAGATTCTGATTTGTCAAGCTTCTCAGATTCCCAGAGAAAGTACTTTACTGAGATGTCTTCAGATGATTTCCTTTTCAGGGCATCATTTTATTCACAGAGAGAGGGTGAGTGCACACAAGTACACCACTCTGCCAGCCTATCAATCCTAAACTGCCCATCAACATAATGTTACACACACAGGATTATTTAATGTATGTTATCTAATCTCAATAGAGACACAGCTAATGTTGAGTTTTGCAGGCATCAGCTGATTGGGTAGAGTCAGTGTCTTGTTTTTGTGAACAGCCATAGGTATATGCTGTTTGGGACAATCTATGAGCATTCAGGGCATACAGCCTACATACCCGGCATCACACTGACAAATTCCAATACCACATTATATTTGCATGATCGGCAGAACATCTTTTTTCAGACTATGCAGTATACCAGAATAACTGATTGAAGAAAATACATCAAGAATTAAGATTTGATAGGTCATTATAAAGGGATCAGCTAAAACAATGAGTGTAACTCCATTTCAGACTGCAGTGAGTCAAGGCAGCATCATGCCACATTAGATGTGTGAAATTCAACACCATTCAGGATACATTAAGGATGGATAATCAATAGGGGCCTGCCAAGAATGTTCACATCCCAAGGACAAAAACAGATAGATAAGTAAAAAGCATAAGAGGAGCACGGATTGGAATAAGGTAGGGAAATGGGATTGAAACTGCTGCTTTCATGGAAGATAACCTCCATCCTCATTCTTACATCCACAATTTTTACATTGTAATTACTGTACAATTCACTGACAGTAATTCTAATTCACTAATCTGTACATATCGTAACCATCCAGCCTTCACCATTCTTGCAGTAATCGTTGCCAGTTCTTGTCAATCACAAGTTAACCTTAAAAAAAAAATCTCTGATCACAAAACTTCAAAACTGTCGTCAGGTCTAGGACAACAATGTCGTGTGAACAAGCACTGAGCATGCGAAATAGCATTGCCAATGTCAATCATTACTCCTTCTTCATTCCTATTTCTTTGTAACTATTCAAAACATTAGTTAAACATTACCAACAATGCCAAGTGAAAGGGACAAAACAACTTGGCCCACCCATGCAACTAAAATTACATTGTTCAAATATCAAACTGAAGCAGGTATCACAAGTTTTTGAGGAGTCAGTTTACTTCTTATTTTGTAAAAAAAATTATATTTTTAAGTGTTTGAAGATACAAAATTCCCAAGGTTCTTCACTTTTTCCATCCCAATAAAAATAATCATCAAAAAATGAATAGCAGGAATTTCTAAAAACCTAATCCAAGTAGTAGATATTTAGGATTGAAAGGGAAACAAGCTTGGAATAGCACAATCATTATTCCAGATCTTTAAATAGATTTTGGGTATTCATTGGCTCAATGGTATTCTCACCTCTAAGTCAGAAAGCTATGTATTCAAATTTTACAGCCTTCCTTTAAGAAACCTTATATCGCTTGGTAGGCACCCATCCACCACTCTTCCGGCACCCTATTCCATACACACATCACCCTCTGCAGGGCAAAGTTGCCCCTTACGTCCTTTTAAAATTTTTTGCCTCTCACCCATAACCTATGAAAACAATGTGCATATTCATTTCACTTGAATTAGGCAGTTAGTCATAATTGGGTAATTTGGTGGTTTAATCAAATTTTCGAGTTTATTATGATTCTGCGAATACTGCGGCTTGCTTTATTGAGTCATGACACTGTATAACACTACAAATGGCATCTTTACTGCAGCATACTCTTCAGGTCGACACATCAGTGCAATACCAAGGGAGGGCTATGCTTAAACAAGTATATTGGAATAAATATTAAATCTTGACTCTGTCTGTCCCTCAGTTGGACATGAAAGATCTCATGGCTTTATTCCAAAAAGTAGCGACACTCTCTTTTTGTTTCTGGTCACTATTCAGCTTTCAACTAAAACCACAAAGAAAGAGTATCTGATCATTTAACGCATTGATGTTGCTGGTTCTTACCATGTGCAAACTAGTTGTTGAATTTCTTAATATTACAAAAGTGAATATTTTCCAAGAAGGACTTCATTGCGTAAGATGGACTTTAGGCATCAGAAGCACGTAGAAGAAGATTTATATAAATCCAAGTTCTCTCTGTATGAATAGCTTTTCAACATTGCAAAGAAATGTCGTTATTTCAAGCTGAGATTCACCTTTGTCAGTCGGTAGTTAAATAAAGTATCACAAGCTTTGAGTGTGACTGTTTAGAAGCATTATGTTTGATGAAAGCGAATGGATTTGTAGTCAGGTCGGAAATCCCCACTGCCTGATGAAGTAACAAAGCTAATTTCTGCCAAAATTTAAAATGATTACTTAATATGGTTTTATGAGAGAGTCTATATATATATTTCCTTTTAGAGAAGCATTTGTATCATTGCTTTTTGGTATTTGCCATGCTGGAAACACCAGAATAAAGCCAGAAATAGTAAATGGTATCAAAACAACACTGGAAGAGTAATCTCACGCTCTAAAGAGCCTCCACAAAGGGAGAAAGGAAAGTATTAAATGCCAGTACCTGTGAAAGAAATCAATTGTCTCGAACAAACTGCCCAGTTAAATGTGCTCCCACATCACTTAGTTTTACAGTGACCACACATTTTACCAGCTACTCACAAGCAGCTTAGTGGAGTGTTGTAGACAGTTAAGTACAAGCTTTCTTACAAAAGTGCACTTCTTTGCCCAAATAGAAAGCTAGGCACTTGGCTTAGCACTGCAATCTGTCTTGCGACTGTAGCCGGGTGTATCCGCATATCTCATGAACTGCATCAAGGAATAAACAACAAGCCCAAAGCTAACACAGGATCAGTGAATGCAGCTGATGATCAGGTTATTTTTCTGCCATTGGTGAAGGAAGGCTCTCTTTTACACCTCTGTAGGGCAATAGACTTTTCCAAGAGCAGCACCAGTTGCAGCAAATACAAGGGAATTGCTGACCTGAACATACCAACCATTGATATCCAATCTTCTGCAATTCCATCCCTCGCCAACAGTCTTCATGCTCTTCTTCCTTAAATGGAAATTGAACCGTCCAACACCAGTGAACTTATCATCAATTGAATAATGTTCTCTTTTACTTTCACTGACATGCATCGAATACAGTGTCGAGACTGGTGTCTGCACAGGTCCTCTCCATGCTTGCTTTTTTATGGGACGTGAGAGGGGTTTACATTATTTGTGCATAACCACCCCCTTTCACCTTGCCACCAAACTTTCTTCAATTAATCTCCCCTGCCCTCCAGCCGACCAGATTATAAGACTAGAAGATGTAGAAACAGAAATAGGCAATTCAGTCCATTCAGTCATTTCCACCATTCACTGAGATCATGGCTGTTCTGGTCATCCTGAACACTATTTTCTTGCCTTTACCTTAGAACATAGAACATAGAACATAGAAGAATACAGCGCAGTACAGGCCCTTCGGCCCTCTATGTTGCGCCGATCAAAGCCCACCTAACCTACACTAACCCACTATCCTCCATATACCTATCCAATGCCCACTTAAATACCCATAAAGAGGGAGAGTCCACCACTGCTACTGGCAGGGCATTCCATGAACTTACGACTCGCTGAGTGAAGAACCTACCCCTAACATCAGTCCTATATCTACCCCCCCTTAATTTAAAGCTATGCCCCCTTGTAATAGCTGACTCCATACGTGGAAAAAGGTTCTCACTGTCAACCCTATCTAACCCCCTAATCATCTTGTACACCTCTATCAAATCACCCCTAAACCTTCTTTTCTCCAATGAAAACAACCCCAAGTGCCTCAGCCTTTCCTCATAGGATCTTCCTACCATACCAGGCAACATCCTGGTAAACTTCCTCTGCACCCGTTCCAGTACCTCCACATCCTTCCTATAGTATGGCGACCAAAACTGCACACAATATTCCAGATGCGGCCGCACCAGAGTCTTATACAACTGCAGCATGACCTCAGGACTCCGGAACTCAATTCCTCTACCAATAAAAGCCAGTACGCCATATGCCTTCTTCACTGCACTATTTACCTGGGTGGCAACTTTCAGAGATCTGTGTACATGGACACCAAGATCCCTCTGCTCTTCCACACTACCAAGTAGTCTACCATTAGCCCAGTAATCCATCTTTTTATTACTCTTACCAAAGTGAATCACTTCACACTTAGCTACATTGAACTCATTGAACTACCTTGCATAATCATAATTTCCTTCATGATTAAACTTCTACCTCACAGCTGAATATACAAATGGCCTAACTTTGACAGTCTTCTGCATTAATAAATTTCTCAGATTGACTCCCCTAAAACAAATTCATTTTCAAATGTTTTCAGTTATCCCTTTATTCTGACATTATGCAATTTTATCCTCTATTTTCACGCAAGAGGAAACAAAGCAAAGCACAAGTCCCCTAACTTTAGATACATAAATAAAGTCTCCTCTCAAAGGTTTTAAACGCCAATGTGTACAAGCCCAAACCTATTCCACCTCCCCTCATCAGAAAATCCCTCCATACACTGAATCAACCCAGTGAACCTTCTCCAGTCTGTCTCCATTGCCAGTTTATCTTTACATTGTAACGGGGATCAAAACTGATCTCAGTATATCAAATGTATATCAATCTCAGTATATCAATTACTGCCTTGAATAGTTTTATACTATTCTCTTTGGCATAAAGGCAAACATTCCATTTGCCTTCCCCATTAGATGCTGAACTGAGGTGCTAGCTTTTTATGATTCGTGCACAAAGACCCCAAATCTCACTCTGTTGCAACTTTCTGTTGTCTTACTCCACTTAAATACTATTCAGCTCCTCTATTCTTCCTGCCAAAGTTCATAACATCATAATTTGCCACATTATATTCTGTTATGGAACAGGCCAGATCCCTCAAAACATTTCAAGAAGGTAGCCCAGACCTTAACTTTGCTAGTTGTTTTCGAACATAGAACAATACAGCACAGAACAGGCCCTTCGGCCCACGATGTTGTGCCGAACTTCTAACCTAGATTAAGCACCCATCCATGTACCTATCCAAATGCCGCTTAAAGGTCGCCAATGATTCTGGCTCTATCACTCCCACGGGCAGCGCATTCCATGCCCCCACCACTCTCTGGGTAAAGAACCCACCCCTGACATCTCCCCTATACCTTCCACCCTTCACCTTAAATTTATGTCCCCTTGTAACACTCTGTTGTACCCGGGGAAAAAGTTTCTGACTGTCTACTCTATCTATTCCTCTGATCATCTTATAAACCTCTATCAAGTCACCCCTCATCCTTCGCCGTTCCAACGAGAAAAGGCCGAGAACTCTCAACCTATCCACGTACGACCTATTCTCCATTCCAGGCAACATCCTGGTAAATCTTCTCTGCACCCTCTCCAAAGCTTCCACATCTTTCCTAAAGTGAGGCGACCAGAACTGCACACAGTACTCCAAATGTGGCCTAACCAAAGTCCTGTACAGCTGCAACATCACCTCACGACTCTTGAATTCAATCCCTCTGCTAATGAACGATAATACTCCATAGGCCTTCTTACAAACTCTATCCACCTGAGTGGCAACCTTCAAAGATCTATGTACATAGACCCCAAGATCCCTCTGTTCCTCCACCTGACCAAGAACCCTACCATTAACCCTGTATTCCGCATTCTTATTTGTTCTTCCAAAATGGACAACCTCACACTTGGCAGGGTTGAACTCCATCTGCCACTCCTCAGCCCAGCTCTGCATCATATCTAAGTCCCTCTGCAGCCGACAACAGCCCTCCTCACTGTCCACAACTCCACCTATCTTCGTATCATCTGCAAATTTACTGACCCACCCTTCGACTCCCTCATCTAAGTCATTAATAAAAATTACAAACAGCAGAGGACCCAGAACGGAACCCTGCGGAACTCCACTTGTAACTGGGCTCCAGGCTGAATATTTACCATCTACCACCACTCTCTGCCTTCGACCGGTTAGCCAGTTTTCTATCCAATTGGCCAAATTTCCCTCTATCCCATGCCTCCTGACTTTCTGCATAAGCCTACCATGGGGAACCTTATCAAATGCCTTACTAAAATCCATGTACACTACATCCACTGCTCTACCCTCATCCACATGCTTGGTCACCTCCTCGAAGAATTCAATAAGACTTGTAAGGCAAGACCTACCCTTCACAAATCCGTGCTGGCTGTCCCTAATCAAGCAGTGTCTTTCCAGATACTCGTAAATCCTATCCCTCAGTACCCTTTCCATTACTTTGCCTACCACAGAAGTAAGACTAACTGGCCTGTAATTCCCGGGGTTATCCCTATTCCCTTTTTTGAACAGGGGCACAACATTCGCCACTCTCCAGTCCGCTGGTACCACCCCAGTTGCCAGTGAAGACGAGAAGATCATTGCCAACGGTACTGCAATTTCCTCTCTTGCTTCCCACATAATCCTAGGATATATCCCGTCAGGCCCGGGGGACTTGTCTATCCTCAAGTTGTTCAAAATGTCCAACACATCTTCCTTCCTAACAGGTATCTCTTTTAGCTTATCAGTCCGTTTCACACTCTCCTCTTCAACAATACGGTCCCTCTCGTTCGTAAATACTGAAGAGAAGTACTTGTTCAAGACCTCTCCTATCTCTTCCGACTCAATACACAGTCTCCCACTACTGTCCTTGATCGGACCTACCCTCGTTCTCGTCATTCTCAGGTTTCTCACATACGCATAGAATGCCTTGGGGTTATCCTTGATCCTATCCGCCAAGGATTTTTCATGCCCTCTCTTAGCTCTCCTAATCCCTTTCTTCAGGTCCCTTCTGGCTATCCTGTATCCCTCCACTGCTCTGTCTGAACCCTGTTTCCTCAACCTTATGTAAGCCTCCTTCTTCCTCTTTACTAGACATTCAACCTCCCTCGTCAACCAAGGCTCCCTCACACGACTATTTCTTTCCTGCCTGATAGGTACATACATATCAAGGACACGTCGTATCTGCTCCTTGAAAAAGTTCCACATTTCCACCACATCCTTTCCTGACAGCCTATGCTCCCAACGTATGCTCCACAAATCCTGTCTTACAGCATCGTAATTTCCCTTCCCCCAATTGTAAAAACTTCCTTGTTGTGCGCACCTATCTCTCTCCATAACCAAGGTGAAAGTCACAGAATTGTGGTCACCGTCACCAAAATGTTCACCCACTAACAAGCCCACCATTTGTCCCGGTTCATTACCGAGTACCAAATCCAATATGGCCTCCCCTCTGGTTGGACAATCTACATACTGCGTTAGAAAAGCTTCCTGGACACACTGCACAAACACCGCCCCATCCAATCTACTTGATCTAAAGAGCTTCCAATCAATATTTGGGAAGTTGAAGTCGCCCATGACTACGACCCTGTGGCTTCTGCACCTTTCCAAAATCTGTTTCCCAATCTGTTTCTCCACATCTCTGCTGCTATTGGGGGGCCTATAATAAACACCCAACAAGGTGACTGCACCTTTCCTATTTCTGACTTCAGCCCATACTACCTCCAGAGGCAGATCCCCCTCAAACTTCCTTTCTGCAGCCGTTATACCATTTCTAATTAGCAATGCCACCCCCCCTCCTTTTTTACCACCCTCCCTAATCTTACTGAAACATCTGTAACCAGGAACCTCCAACAGCCATTCCTGTCCCTCATCTATCCATGTTTCCATGATGGCCACAACATCGTAGTCCCAGGTACCGATCCACGCCTTAAGTTCACCCACCTTATTTCTGATACTCCTTGCGTTGAAGTATACGCACTTGAGCCCATCTCTGTGTCCGCAAGTAGTCCCTGTCAGTGCTACCTTCTCCACAGCCTCCCTACAGTCTTGGGCATCCTGACACACAGCTAGCTTACTTGCTGGACTACAAGTCCGGATCCCATCCCCCTGCCAAATTAGTTTAAACCCCCCCGAAGAGTGCTAGCAAACCTACCCCCCAGGATATTGGTGCCCTTCTGGTTCAGGTGCAACCTGTCCTGTTTATACAGGTCCCACCTTCCCCAGATTGCAGTCCAATTGTCTAAATATCTGAAGCCCTCCCTCCTACACCATCCTTGCAGCCACGTGTTCAACTGCACTCTCTCCCTATTCTTTGCCTCACTGTCACGTGGCACCGGCAACAACCCAGAGATGACGACTCTGTCTGTCCTAGCTTTTAGCTTCCAGCCTAACTCCTTGAGCTCTTGAATGACCTCCCCACCCCTCTTCCTACCTATGTCGTTGGTGCCAATGTGTACCACGACTTCTGGCTGCACACCCTCCCCCTTAAGGATTCTGAAGACACGGTCCGAGACGTCTCGGACCCTAGCACCCGGGAGGCAACAAACCATCCGAGAGTCTCGCCCATGTCCACAGAACCGCCTGTCCGTCCCTCTAACTAGAGAGTCCCCTATAACTAGCGCTCTCCTCCTCTCCCCCTTTTCCTTCTGAGTCTCAGAGCCACAGACCCCTTCACTGCAGCTTACACTTGCAAGGCTGTCCCCCCCAACAGTTTCCAAAGCTGTATACTTATTTTTTAGGGGAACGACCACAGGGGAACCCTGCACTGCCTGCTTCTTCCCCTTCCCACCTCTAACTGTTACCCAGCTACCTCTGTTCTCCGGCGTAACTATGTCCCTGTAGCTTCTATCAATTACCTTCTCAGCCTCTCGAATAATCCTCAGTTCGTCCAACTCCAGTTCCAGTTCCCGTTCCCTAACTCGTTCGGTGAGGATCAGGATCTGACTGCATTTCCTGCAGACTTCGTCTGCAGGAGTATCGGTGGTCACCCCTACCTCAAACATCCTGCAGGAGGAACATTCCACCGCCTGCGCTGCCATGACTGTACACTTTGTCTCCAAAAACAAGAACACTGAGTCAATAACACTGAGTCACTTACCTGTTTTAAGCAGGTATAAAGTGGACACTCCAGGAGAGAATGAGCTGGTCAAGCCACTTGGTTTTAAACAAACAGAATTTATTTACAAGATTATTGAATGAAACACAAACAATAGAAAACAGAATACCAAATAACTTAACCTCTTGAAAAACTTAACAGATGGCCCCAACTTAATGATGATGTTCCAAACACTTGCAACAATCCCCACAAACACCCCTTGGCACAAAGGTAAAATCAAGCACAGGTTCTTACAAGTTAGAAGTCAAAGACAAAGTACCAGCCTGAACCTGCTTCTTTGGGTCTGGCAGCTTTTTTCACACTACACACTAAAAACTAAACCAAACCAGAAAAAACTTGACCTCCCCTTTCATTGTACAAGGGTTTTTGTTTTAAACTTGAAAGCCTAAGGGAGATACATGCAGAAAATACTTCACATAGAGGGTAGTAGGTGCCTGGAATGCACTGCCAGCAGAGGTAGTAGAGGCAGGCATAGTAGATTCACTTAAGGTGCATTTGGACAGATGCATGAGTAGGTGAGGAGCAGAGGGATACAGATCCTTAGGAATTGGGCGATAGGTTTAGACAGTGGATTTGAATCGGCACAGGCTTGGAGGGCCGAAGGTTAAACACAAGGGCTGCAGGTGCTGGAAACCAGAGTCTCGCTTAGAGTGGTGCTGGAAACGCACAGCAGGTCAAGCAGCATCCGAGGAGCAGGAAAATCAATGTTTCAGGCAAAAGCCCTTCATCGGGAATAGAGGCAGGGGACCTGTAGAGTGGAGAGATAAGTGAGAGGGGGGGTGGGGGTTGGGAGAAAGTAGCAAAGAGTACAATGGGTGAATGGGGGTGGGGATGAAGGTGATAGGTTAGAGAGGAGGATGGAGTGGATAGGTGGAAATTAAGATAGGCAGGTAGGACAGGTCATGAGGGCGGTGCTGAGCTGGAAGGCTGGAGCTGGGGTGAGGTGGGGGAAGGGAAATGAGGAAACTGGTGAAATCCACAGTGATGCCATAGGGTTGAAGTGTTCCGGCGAGGGCCAAAGGGCCTATTTCTGGGCTGGAAATTTTCTTTGTTCTTCTTTGTTATTTGTTCTCTGAGGCAATGTCTGTTAGCAATCATCAAATTGGCACTTCAACCCCAGACTTTTGAAAGTCTGTGTTGTTTACAACCTCTGAAAAAAGAAGCCAAGGACAGCATAACCTCGTTAAAGGAGCAGCTTCGTCACAATTCCTCTGTCATGTTTTAGCCCACTCAACACATTTATACTCCTCTATTGACTTCATGCATAATCTGCAGGCTGAGCAACAGTGCACTCATATCCACCAACTAATCTATTAGTATATACTCTAAATAATTGTGTCCCCAACACGGATTCCTGTGGCTCTCCACAAGTTACAAACTGCTATCCTCAAAATGCGCCATTTATCAAAACTATTAGTTAGCCAATGTCAATGTTAATATATTGCCCCAAACACCATGGGCTCTTATCTTATTAACTAACTTTATGTGCAATACCTTATCAAGTTAATATATTTGGATTTCCAAAAAGTAATCTATGACTTCTGTTATTTACCCTGCTTGTTACCTCCTCAAAGACCGCTCATAAATTAAGCTAGCATAATTTTCCTTTCATGAAGCCATGAGGACACTGATTGTATTATGCATTTCTAAATGATTTGCTAATACAGAATTTAACAAACTCTCACATTTTCTCAATGACAGATAATAAGCTAGTTCACTTTTCGTTATCAGTATTTTGTCTCACTCCCTTTTTTAATATGGGGATCACATTGGTGATTTTCCAATCCTTTAGGATACTTGCAGAATCTTAGGATTCTTAGAAGGTTACTACTTGTGCAACTCGTATCCTTATAGCTACCTCTTTGAAAAATCATAATATGCATCCTATCATTCTTCAGCTCCATTAGTTTCATGAGCAATTTTACCTCTCAAGATAGCTTTGGAATCGATGTCCTTCCCAAGTTGGATTCTATCATTTAATATTTTCAGATGGCTATTAATCCTGTCCTTCACTTTGAAGACTGATGCAAATATTAATTCAATTCCTCTGCCATTTCCTGGTTCCCCATTATTATTTTTCAGCCTCATTCTACAGGGGGCTGGGTTCAATGTGGCCCCTTTTTTTTCCTTTTTGGATATTCAAAGAAGTTCTTACTGTCCATTTTATATGCATTGCTAGTCTGTACTCAGTTTATTTGCTCCTTTTTTCAAAGTTAAGTTTTATTGGCTTTTAAAATGTTCCCAATCTTCTAGTTTCCAATTAACCCTTGCCATATTCCATAATTTTTTCTTCAGATTTGACACCTCAACCTCTTCAGTTAACCTTGGTTAATTTATCCCTTTGACTCACTGAGATACAAGCTTGTTGTAAGCCACAAAATTTTCTAAAATACCTGCTATTATTTCTCAACTCTTTCACTAAACTCCTTTTCCAGTCCACTATAACCAACTCAAGTCTGATTACCATTTGTTTCACTGTTATTTCTCACACTCAAATTGAATGCTACATTCACCATTTCAAAGATGATCTTTTACTTTGACATAATTTATTAAACGCAATTCATTACACATTACTAGATTTAAAAGAGTTGAACCTTGGTAGGATCCACAAGATATTGTTCCAGGAAACTGGTCGGGATTATTATTATAAATTCTTGCTCATGGCTATTTTCACCAATATGAGTTTCCTAACCTAGATAGAGATTAAAATCTCCCATGATTAACGTACTGCCTTTTTTACATGCCCTCATTATCTCATGATTTATTTCTCTATCCTAGAGAAAACAGCTGTTAGGAGCCGTTCAAACTGCTTCCACCAGTGTCTTCTTCCTCGTCATAGCTTACCTCCAGCCATATGAATTGTACATCATTCAATCATAGACCATTTCTTGCTATTCCACTTATTTTATCTTGTACTAACAAAGCTACCCACTGCTCTTCCCCTTTTACTTTCCTTTGAGAACGTCATGTCCCCAGTATTACTTTGTTCTTAGTGTTGATCTCATAACCATGTCTATATAACGGCTACAAAAACACACCTGGTAACCTGTATTTGTTTCATTAGTCCATTTATTTTGTTTCAAATACCACACACATTTAAATCAAGCGTCATTAATTTTGCCTTTTTTCCATATTTCCCCTTTAACTCTACTTATTCCTGTTCTTGTACACTTGTTCACTCTGTCTCTTCCTATCACAGCCCAACTACAATTACTAAATTAGTTAAGGGGGTCCTCATCCCCACCCTCCCCCTTTCACTTGTTGACCTTTCTAAACTCTCACAACACTGATGAAAGGCTATCAAATTAAAATACCATTTCTCTCTCAATAGATGCTGCTGAGAGTTTCTAGAATTTTCTGATTTTGGTTCAGATTTCCATCATACATAGTATTTTGCTTTGTGATTTTTGAAAAGATGTGTAACTCAGGATGAGGTTCAGTTTGTAAGTTTACTCGCTGAGCTGGACGGTTTGATTTCAAGCGTTTCATCACCATCAGCTAGGTAACATCATCAGTGAGCCTGCAGTGAAGTGCTGGTGTTCTGTCCCGTTTTCTATTTGTGTATCTTGGTATGTTAAAGGAGGATGATATCATTTCTGGTTCTGTTTCTCAGAGGTTGGTAAATGGGGTCCAAATCCATGCGTTGATTGATGGAGCTCCAGCTTGAATGCCAGACCTCGAGGAATTCCTGTGCATGTCTCTGTTTAACTTGTCCTAGTCAAAGTGGTATCCTTCTTAGTCTGTGTGTAAGGATACTCGTGACAGTGGGTCATATCTTTTGGTGGCTAGTTGGTGTTCCTGTATCCTGGTGACTAGTTTTCTGCCTGTCTGTCTGATGTCGTGCTTGTTACAATTCTTGCAGGGTAATTTGTAAATTGACATTACTTTTGCTGGCTGTTAGTATAGAGTCCTTTATGTTCATCAGTAGCTGTTTGGGTGTTGGTAGGTTTATGGGTTACCATGATGCCAAGGGGTCGTAGTCTGGAGAGAGGAACAAAACAAAAATCATGATGGATATATGTTTGCTCGCTGAGCTGGAAAGTTAATTTTCAGACATTTTGTCACCATATCACGTAACATCATCAGTGAGCCTCCAGTGAAGCGCTGGTGTTATGTCCCACTTTCTGTTTGTGTGTTTCGGTTTCCTTGGGTTGGTAATGTCATTTCCCATGCTGGTGATGTCATTTCCCATGTTGGCAATGACATTTCCTGTTCTTTCTCAGAGAATGGTAGGGGGGTCCAAATCGATCTGTTTGTTGATAGAGTTTCAGCTGGAATGCCATGCTTCTCAGAATTCTCATGAATGTCTCTGTTTGGCTTGTCCTAGGATGCATGTGTTGCCCCAATCACGATTTACAGAGAAAGGATACTAAGAAAATGTACTAAGAAAACCTCAAAGTAACCGAGGGTCTGTTTGCTCAGTTGGCTAGATGACTGGTTTGCAAAGTAAAATGTGTTCAATTCCAGAACAGTTCATCCTTCTTAATCTCTTCCATCTCCTGAGGTGTAGTGACCCTCAGGTTTAAACCACCACCAGTCACCTCTATCTCTTGACTTCTCTCTAATGAGACACTGGTAACACCTGTGGTCTAGTATGGACTCCGGCAACTTTAAGAATTTTGAAGAGATTAAAAGCCAACAAGTCCCTTGCACTAAATGGCCTGCATCTTCAGTCTCAAATGAAGTGACTGCAGAAATGGTGAATGCATAGATTATGATCTTCCAAAATTCCCTATATTCTGGAACAGTACTGAAATTCTAATGTATAACACAGAAAACAGAAGCAGGAATAGGCCATTCAGCCCTTCGAGGCTATTCCACCATTCATTATGATTACGACTGATCATCCCACCCAGTACATTGTTCCCATTTTCTTTTGATTGCTTTAACCCCAAGAACTATATCTTACTTCCCCTTGAAAACATTAATGTTTTGATCTCAACAGTGGCAGAGAATTCCACAGGCTGTCGAGGGGAAGAAACTTTTCCTCATCAATCCTAAGAGTATCCTTAGACAGTGTCCCTAGTCCTGGACGACTCAGTTCTCAGGATCATCCTTGCATTAACACAATGTAAAGCAAGGATTCAAATCAGGAACAATTAGGCTAGTTAGTCTGTCATCTGTTCCGAGGAAAAGGCATCAAGCACCTCCAGACTTGACTTGCCATTAGGCAAAAGTGGAAAGCAGGCAAAAATATTGAAAGAAGCGCACTGCCACACCAATGTACCACCCATCCATTCCTGTGACCACCATCTGCCCCAAGTGGAACAGAGCCTGTGGTAGCAGCATTTAACTGTACAGCCACCTAGAGACTCACCATTAGAGTGGAAGGGAGTTATCCTCATCTGCAAAGGACTGCCAATGATGATGCAACTGGGAAAATACCAGAATCTGTTATTCAGGACAGAAAAGAGTTGCAGTCTCCACTAATTACGGTTGCAGTTGTGACTTGAATGTTTGTATCACCAATAAATTTGGCTGTAATATAGTTGGTCCAAAGAGAGGTAGGGGAGCAAGTTTGAAAAGAATACAACAGTCTATCAGAGACTTAAGTTAAAGGAGTGGGCAAAAGTTTAGCAGAGGAATACAATATGGGAAAATGAGAGGTTTGGCACTTTGGTAGGAAAAATAGAAAAGCAGAGTAATATTTAACAGGAGCCACACTTAAGAACATGCGAAGCCAAGAGATTTGGGTGTTCTTGTCCAAATCATAATTCAGGTACAATGGACCCATGTGCCCAGAACATTGGTCTGGGGTTCTGGTTTGCTAGCCCCATAACATTACCACTGCACCACAGCCTCCTCAAAGCAGTTCAAGGCAGCAGGTCATCAGCACCTTCTCAAAGGCAATCAATCAGAGATGGACAATAAATGCTGGCCTATCTATTCACTCCACTTTGATGAATTAATTAAAAATAATTAGAACAAAGCAAACCTTTGATTGGTGCCCAATCACCACCTTCAATATTCAGTCGCTCCATCACTGACACACACATGCTAATATAGACCATCTAGAAGATGCACTGTATTAACACATCAAGGCTCCTTCAAATCTGGGATTTCTACAACTACCTGGAAAGACAAAGACAGCAACTGCATGAGAACTTCCTTCCAATTCACACACCACTCTGACTTGAAATTGGACTGTCGTTCCTTCACGGTCATTTAGTTAAAATCTTTAACTCTCTCCCAAACAAGACTGTGGGTGTACCTCCAACTTAAAGACTGCATCGGATCAAGAAAGCAACTCACCAGCACTTTCTCCAGAGCAATTAGATAGAAGCAATAAATGCTGGCCTAGCCTGTCAAGCCCTCAGCTTACAAACAAATCAAAAAACACTGTCATTTGTGAACTTAGCCACATAATGTTTATCCAATTACTGGTGAATATGCATTCCTGAGAAAAAGCTGTCAAGGTCTTAAACAACAGTGCAATAAACTGATCACCACAAATCAATAAATTTAACCCCTGGCCATTTTTAAGCTGAGAAAGACTGCACCTACGGGTGAGTTTAAGCACAATGTATAAAGGTAATTTGGTCCCTCAGCAATGTTGCCATAAACAACATTCCTCCCCTGCTCCTGGTCTTAGACTGCAAATGTGGCTCTCCATCTTCTGCTGTTCCAGCTGCAAACTAACATTCCATGACAAAGACTTGATAAAAATTACCTTGAAAATATCGCTAGTATTTATCAGTACTAAATAAAGTGATTAACTTACTTCACATGTTATAAGAAACTTTCCATCATAATTCTTATCTTTTCTATTTATGCTTTTATGATATTATATGCACACCCTCCTCCTTTTCCCAAAAACAGAGACAGGGAAAAAACAACAATAACACATTCAATGGTGATCCACCAAAAAAACAGTTTTAACAGTTAGATGAGCCACGTACCTGAAAGGAAATTAGAACTTTTCATAGCTGCGTCGTCCAAATCTGATAGATTAATACTGAAAATCACAGCTTAATTATTATTTAGAGTCATAGAGATGTACAGCACAGAAACAGACCCATTGGTCCAACTCGACCATGCTGACCAGTTATCCCAACCCAATCTAGTCCCACTTGCCAGAAACTGGCCCATGTCCCTCCAAGGTAAAAACAATGACTGCCGATGCTGGAAACCAGATTCTGGATTAGTGGTGCTGGAAGAGCACAGCAGTTCAGGCAGCATCCAAGTAGCTTCGAAACCGACGTTTCGGGCAAAAGCCTGAAAAGCCTTTTTGCCCGAAACGTTGGTTTCGAAGCTACTTGGATGCTGTCTGAACTGCTGTGCTCTTCCATGTCCCTCCAAACCATTTCGATTGATATACCCTTCAGATGCCTTTTAAATGTTGCAATTGCACTCCATCACGTCCTCTGGCAGCTCATTCCATACACGTTACACCCTCTGCAAGAAAAAGTTGTCCCTTAGGTCTCTTTTATATCTTTCCCCTCTCACCCTAAACCTACGCCCTCTAGTGCTGGACTCCCAGGGGAAATTGTCGATTTAACCTATCCATGCCCCTCATGAGTTTATAAACCTCTATAAGGTCACCCCTCCAGGGAAAACAGCCCGAGCCTATTCAACCTCTCCCTATAGCTCAACTCCTCCAACCCTGGCAACATCCTTGTAAATCTTTTCTGAACCCTTTCAAGTTTCACAACATCTTTCCGATAGGAAGGAGACCAGAAATGCACGCAATATTCCAATAGTGGCCTAATAATGTCCTGTACAGTGGCAACATTACCTCCCAACTCTTGTACTCAATACTCTGACCAATAAAGGAAAGCATACCAAATGCCTTCTTCACTATCCTATCTACCTGCGACTCCACTTTCAAGGAGCTATGAACCTGCACTCCAAGGCCTCATTGTTCAGCAACACTCCCTCAGACCTTACCATTAAGTGCATCAGTTCTGCCCTGATTTGCCTTTCCAAAAATGCAGCACCTCATTTATCTGAATTAAACTCCATCTGCCACTTCTCAGCGCATTGGCCTCTCTCATTAAGATCCCTCATGTAATCTGAGGTAACCTTCTTCGGTGACCACCACACCTCCAATTTTGGTGTCATCTGCAAACTTACTAACTATACCTCTTATGCTGACATCCAAATCATTCACATAAATGATGAATAGTAGTGGACCCAGTGCCAATCCTTGTGGCACTCCACTGGTCACAGGCCTCCAGTCTGAAAAACAACCCTCCAACACCACCCTCTCTTCCACTTTTGATCTAGTCCCGTATCCAAATGGCTAGTTCTCCCTGTATTCCCTGATATCTAACCTTGCTAACCAGTGTCCCATGGGGAAACTTGTCAAACGCCTTACTGAAGTCCATATAGATCACATCCGCCACTCTTACCCTCATCAATCCTTTGTTACTTCCTCATAAAACTCAATAAAGTTTGTGAGACATGATTTCCCACACACAAAGCCATGTTGACGATCTCTAATCAGTCCCTGTGTTTCCAAGAACATGTAAATCCTGTCCTCAGGATTCCCTCCAACAACTTTCTTGAATTTGTAATAATTTGAAGTGAGTGATTAGATTAGATTAGATTACTTACAGTGTGGAAACAGGCCCTTCGGCCCAACAAGTCCACAGCGCCCCGCCGAAGCGTAACCCACCCATACCCCCACATCTACATCTACATCTACCCCTTACCTAACACTACGGGCAATTTAGCATGGCCAATTCACCTGACCTGCACATCTTTGGACTGTGGGAGGAAACCGGAGCACCCAGAGGAAACCCATGCAGACACGGGGAGAACGTGCAAACTCCACACAGTCAGTCGCCTGAGGCGGGAATTGAACCCAGGTCTCTGGCGCTGTGAGCAGTGCTAACCACTGTGCCACCGTGCCGTGATGTATTATGACAAGAAAAATAAGCGCACACAGTATACATTAAGCAGTAACATTTTAAAAGTGGTGAAAGAATAGAGACTTGGTGTTGGTGGGAGCGATCATGGAAGAAGTTGATGAAGCTGCAAGAGCCGATAACCCATGACTTGATAGAGCTACAGAACTCCAAAACAGACAAGTTATGCAAAACCTTTATAAATCACTCATTAATCAGCTTAGGTACCACACTTCAGAAAGGATGTGCAGGACTTAGGGGAGATCTTTCAAAATAGAATCATAGATAAGAGTTGTGTGGAGAGACCAAGACACCATGATTCTCCACAGTGTGAAAGGTTAAAAGGAGATTGAGAAATTGCTCAGATTTGAAGGTTTTGAGCAGCTCACGATAAACATTTCCTCTGATAGATGGCTTAGTAACCAGAAGCCACAGATTTAAAGATAATGGCAATAAAGCAGAAGGCAGATGAGGATTTTTTGAAAAACTCATCAAGTCGTTAAGATGTGGAATGCATTGGCTGAGAGGGTGATAGAAGCTGATTCAATAATGAATTTCAGAAGGGAACTGGATATACACTTAAAAGGAAGAAATCAGAAATAGCAATCCAATTAGCCCAACTAAAATGTGAAAAACATGCAGCTCGAGTTCCTGTTCAAGATTACAAGAGAGTCATTCTTCCTGGAAAGTGCCTGTCTGCAGACACTGCATTTGGCTCTGATACCCTCTGTCATCAAACTTGTTTAAGCTCACATAAGAACAATCACTTGTACTAATTCTTAGACGACTTCTCAATTCAGTGTAACCAATATTCCATAGAGAAATAAGGAAATCGAAAACTGGCAGAAAATGAACCTAAATTTGCATCATTCCCTATTCACACAAACTGCTAAACCTTGTGCAAAGCTAACATTTTTCCCTCCTTCTTGCATGGGGTGGGGGCCAAGGCTATCTCGAGGCTATACATCCATTTAGAGGTTACACACATGCCAATCAGTGTGTCAACTCAATAGTTATCACTTCTGGAAACTGCTGCCAACTAGGGACTCAGTTTGCTGAGTTGGCAGAATAGTCAATTCGCAGAGCAGAGTGTTGCCAGCAGCATGGGCTCAATTCCCACACAATAAAATAGCAACTCTCCAACTCAATCCCTCCCCTCGTTTGAAATGTGGTGATCCACAGGTCAAATCTCCATCAGTCATTGCTGTCCAATGGCAGAGCAGTCAATTGTCCTCTTGGATAATGGTGACACTACTTATGTAATAGCAGAGCATTGAGAAATACATTATGTAATCTCGTAGGGTCACCATGTAATCTCGTAGGGTCAACATGTCTTCATTCATTCTTGGTTTGGATAAGAAAAGTTAACGTTTGCAGATGACACAAGAATAGATGGGAAGGCAAGTGGTGAGGATGTCACAAAGCAGCACACAAACATGGAAATGTAGAATGGGTAAGTGGGGAAAAACTTATCAGATAAAGGATATTTTGGTGATTTGACAGACCAGATGCAGAAACACGGTTTTCTCTTGTGGCAAAGTTTAGCACCAGACAATCTCAAAACAAGGGGTCACACATATGATAGAAATGGAGGATTTTCTTCTCTCAGAGAGTACTGAATCTGTGCAGTTCTTTACCATCAAGGGATGTCGTGCAAACAGATTTGTAATCAGGAAGGACATCATTGATTATGAAAAAAAGACAGGAGAGTGGAGTTGAAGATTCAGATCAGTCATGATCTCACTGAATAGCTGAGCAGTCTTGATGGTCTGAGTGGCCTACATCTACTATTATGTCATGTCATGTCATGGTACTGTACATTAAACAGAGATTCGTTCTGCGCTGTTTGTCTTGTCAAGAGGTGTTGCCACTGTCGTGCCGGAACACAGAACATGGAACATAGAACATAGAACATAACAGCGCAGTAGAGGCCCTTCGGCCCTCAATGTTGTGCCGCCCTGTCATACTAATCTGAAGTCCATCCCACCTACACTATTCCACGTACGTCCATATGCTTGTCCAATGACGACTTAAATGCACTTAAACTTGGTGAATCCACTCCCGATGCAGGCAAAGCATTCCATACCCTTACTACTCTGAGTAAAGAACCTACCTCTGACATCTGTCTTATACCTATCTCCCCTCACTTTAAATTTGTGTCCCCTCGTGTTTGCCATCCCCATACTTGGAAAAAGGTTCTCCCTGTCCACCCTATCTAACCCTCTGATTATCTTATATGTCTCTATTAAGTCACCTCTCAACCTCCTTCTCTAACGAGAACAGCCTCAAGGCCCTCAGCCTTTCCTCATAAGACCTTCCCTCCATACCAGGCAACATCCAAGTAAATCTCCTCTGCACCCTTTCCAAAGCTTTCACATCCTTCTTATAATGCAGTGACCAGAACTGTACACAATACTCACAGTGTGGCCGTTCCAGAGCTTTATACAGCTGCAGCATAAATCTCCTGGTTCCAGAACTCAATCCCTTTATTAAGAAAGGCCAAAACACTGTATGCCTTCTTAACAACCCTGTCAATCTTGGTGGCAACTTTCAGGAATCTGTGCACATGGACACAGATCTCTCTGCTCATCTGCACTCCCAAGAATCCTACCATTAGCCCAGTACTTGGCATTCCGATTACTCCAGCCAAAGTGCATCACCTCACACTTGTCCACATTAAGCTCCATTTGCCACCTCTCAGCCCAGCCCTGCATCCTATGTCTCTCTGCAACCTACTACATCCTTCATCACTATCCACAACTCCACCGACCTGAGTGTCGTCCGCAAATTTACTAACCCACCCTTCTACGCCCTCATCCAGGTCATTTATAAAAATGACCAACAGCAGTGGAGCCAACACCAACCCTTGCAGTACGCCACTCGTAACTGGACACCAAATAAACATGTTCCATTAACTACAACCTTCTGTCTTCTTTCAGCAAGCCAATTATGTCGAAAAATATTTATTTAGTGCTTCCCCTAGCTCCTCTGACTCCACACACAACTTCCCACTATTATCCTTGATTGGCCCTAATTTAACTCTCGTCATTCTTTTATTCCTGACATACTTATGGAAAGCCTTAGGGTTATCCCTGATCCTATCTGCCAACCACCTCTCATGTCCCCTCCTGGTTCTTCTGAGCTCTCTTTTTAGGTCTTTCCTGACTTCCTTGTAATCCTCAAGCGCCCTGAGTTTTCACATTTTATCCTAACATAAGCCTTCTTCTTCTTCTTCTTCTGGACCAGGGAATTTCACTTCCTTAGTAAACCACGGCTCATGCGTTCTATATCTTCCTCCCTGCCTGACAGGTACATACTTATCTCGGACACACAGGAGCTTTTCCTTGAATAAGCACCACATTTTAAATGCGCTCATCCCCTGCAGTTTCCTTCCCCATTCTACGCTTCCTAAATCTTTCCTAATTGCATCGTAATTTCCCTTCCCCCAGCTGTAACTCTTGCTCGGTGGAGTACACCTATCCCTTTCCATCACTAAAGTAAACCTGAGAATTGTGATCGCTGTCTCCAAAGTGCTCACCTACTACCAACTCTAACATCTGGCCAGGCTCGTTACCCAGTACCAAATCTAAAGTGGCTTCACCCCTTGTAGGCCTGTCTACATACTGTGTCAGGAAGCCCTCCTGCACACACTTGACAAAAACAGACCCATCTATAGTACTCGTACTGTAGTGTTCCCAGTCAATATTTGGATAGTTGAAGTCCCCCATGACAACTACCCTGCCTCTCTCACTCCTATCGATATCTTTGCTATCCTTTCCTCAACAGCTCTGGGACTATTCGGAGGCCTATAGAAAACTCCCGGCATGGTGACTTCTCCTTTCCTGTTTCTAACCTCAGCCCATACTACCGCAGTTAACGAGTCCCCAAACATCCCTTCTACAACTGTAATATTGTCCCTGATCAACAATGCCACACCTCCCCCTCTTTTACCATCTTCTCTGTTCTTACTGAAACATCTGAATCCTGGAACCTGCAACAGCCAATCCTGTCCCTGCTCTATGCATATCTCCGTAATGGCCACTACATCGAAGTCCCATCTGCAGTAGATGAACAGCTTTAAGCTACCAGAGGGTTTTTCCTAAATTATACAAAAGCACAAGTGGGTGGAATCAGGCTCTATCAGACCTCAGGCCTTAGTTTTACTTTTAGTTGGCTGTTGAAGCAGATAGATACAGCTTTCTCTCTGCTGCAGCAAAAAGCTTGAGTTCTCTCTCCGTGGCTAGTTTGTTTTTTTTTGGTGTTCTTTCCACCTGGACTGGAAGGGAGATAGCACGTGAGGAAAAATTGTTTTGCTGAATGTGCCTTTGCCAAGAGTGTTTATGTGTTGCTGCTATATTAAACCACTTGATAATTATTAGCTAAATAATATTATTACATATTTCAGAGTTAAAGCTCGGCCAATTCTTTGTTCGTTTGTATTTTAACTGTGTTGGAAGAATAAAGTGGAGGCTGGAATGAAATGCCTTACACATCCCTTTAAATATGTTTTATGGGGATTTGGTCTGGTCCATAACCAGGGGTAAGCCATGGGATACAGGTCTTTGGGGAGTCTGTCCCTGTTGCTCAAAAGGAAGGGGAGATGAGCAGAGCATTAGTCATTGGGGACTCCACAGTTAGGGGGACAGATAGGAGGTTCTACGGGCATGAGAGAGACTCACGGTTAGTACGTTGCCTCCCAAGTGCCAGGATTTGTGATGTCTCTGATTGTGTTTTAGGGATCCTTGAGGGGGAGTGGGAGTGGGAGCAGCCCCAAGTCATGGTCCACAAAGGCAAACACGACATTGGTAGGAAAATGGATGGGGAGAAATTCAGGGAGCTCGGGTAGAAGGTGCAACTCAAACAAACAAAGCTGTTATCTCTGGTTTGTTACCTATGCCATGTGCTAGTGAGGCGAAGAAAATGGAGAGAAAGGAGTTGAACACATGGCAACAGGGATGGTGCAGGAGGAAAGGTTTTGGGTACCTGAATGATTGGGGCTCATTCTTGGATCAGTTGGATCTCTGCAAACAGAATGGTCTACACCTGAATCAGAGGAGCACCAATATCTTGGGGGAGAAATTTGCTTATGCGCTTCAGGAGGCTTTAAATAAATAAAGCCGGAGGTTCAGGAACCTAAATTGTAGTTGCAGTGTCCACGAGGTTGAGAGTAATGAGTCAGAAATAAGGTTTCGAGGTCGCAAGAGTGCACTGGAAAGCAGGAAGGTGGTTTGAAGTGTGTCTACATCAATGCCAGGAGCATCCAGAATAACATGGGTGAACTTGCAGAATAGGTTGGTACCTGGGACTTCAATGTGGCCATTTCAGAGATCATGGATAGAACAGGGAATGGTTGTTGCACGTTCCAGGATTTAGATGCTTCAGTAACAACAGAGAATATGTTAAAAGAGGGGGAGGTGTGGGATTGTTCGTCAAGGACAGTATTACGGTGGCAGAAAGGATGTTTGAGGTAGTATGGGCTGAGGCTAGAAACAAGAAAGGAGAGGTCACCCTATTGGGGGTTTTCTATCGGCCTCTGAACAATTGCAGAGATTTAGAGGAAAGGATTGCAAAGATGATTCTGGAATGGAGCGAGAGTAACAGGGTACTTGTTATGGGCGACATTAACTTTCCAAATATTGACTGGAAATACTATCATATGAACACTTTAGAAGGGTTCTTCTTTGTCCGATGTGTGTAGGAGGGTTTCCTGACAGTATGCAGACAGGCCAACAAGGGGCAAGGCTATCCTGGATTTGGTACTGGGTAATGAACCCAGGCAGGTGTTAGATTTGGAGGTAGCTGAGCACTTTGGTGACAGTGACCACAATTCAGTTATGTTTACTTTAGCAATGGAAAGGGATAGGTATATCTGGCAGGGCAAGAGTTATAGTGGGGAAAAGGCAATTATGATGCAATTAGTCAAGATTTAGGATGCATAGGATAGGGAAGAAAACTGCAGGGGTTGGGCACAATTGAAGTGTGAAGCTTATTTAAAAGGAACAGACATTGCATGCCCTTGAAAAGTATGCACTTGTCAAGCAGGGATGAAGTAGTCAAGCGAGGGAGCCTTGGTTTCCTAAAGAAGTTGATGTTCTTGTCAAGAAGGAGGAGGCAGCTTATGTTAAGATGAGAAGTGAAGGCTCAGTTAGGGCGCTTGAGAATTACAGGGCAAAGGTAGGTACTGCAGATGCTGGAGATACGAGTCAAGATTAGAGTGTGCAGGAAAAGCACAGCAGGTCAGGCAGCATCCGAGCAGGAAAATTGACGTTTCGGGCAAATGCCCTTCATTAGGAAGGGAGTTACAAGCTAGCCAGGAAAGACCTAAAGAGAGAACGAAAAAGAGCCAGGAGGGGACATGATAAGTCATTGGCAGACAGGATCAATGAAAAACATAACGCTTTCTATAGCTATATCAGGGATTAAAGAATGACTAGAGTAAGATTAGGGCCAATCAAGGACAGCAAGTTCTGTGTGGAATTCAAGGAGCTAAGAGAAACACTAAATGAATATTTTTCATTGGTATTCACACTGGAAAGAGACAATGTTGTCCAGTAGAATATTGAGATAAAGGCTACTGGACTAGATGGGATTGAGGTGCATAAGGTGGTGGTGTTGGCAATTCTGCAAAAAGTGTAAAAATAGACAAACCCCCGAGGCTTGATGGGATTTAATTTAGGATTCTCTGGGAAGCCGGGGAGGAAATTACAGAGTCTTTGGCTTTGACGTTTATGTCATCATTGTCTATAGGAGACCGGAGGATAGCAAATCTTGTTCCCTTGTTCAAGGAGGGAAGTATAGACAACCCTAGTAATTATAGACCAGTGAGCCTTACTTCAGCTGTGAGTAAAGCGTTGGAAAAGGTTATAAGAGTTAGGATTTATAATCATCTCAAAAGGAATAAGTTGATTAGAGATAGTCAACATGGTTTTGTGAAGGGTAAGTTGTCTCTCTCAAACCTTATTGAGTTCTTTGAGAAATTGACCAAACAAGGTCGATGAGGGTAAAGCTGTTGATACGATGTGTATGGCTTTTAGTAAGGTGTTTGATAAGGTTCCCCATGGTAGGCTACTGAACAAAATACAGAGGCATGGGATCGAGGGGGATTTTGCAGTTTGGATTAGAAATTGGCGACCTGAAAGAAGACAGTGGTGCTTGATGGGAAATGTTCTCCCTCAAGTTTAGTTATTGGTGGTGTACCACAAGGATCTGTTTTGGGTCCACTGCCATTTGTCATTTTCATAAATGACCTGGATGAGGACATAGAAGGATGAGTTAGTAAATTTGCAGATGACACGAAGGTCCGTGGAGTTGAGGATAGTGCAGAAGGGTGTTGCAGGTTACAGAGGGACATAGATACGCTGCACAGCTGGCTGAGGGGTGGCAAATGGAGTTTAATGTGGAAATGTGTGAGATGATTCACTTTGGTAGAAGCAATAGCAATGTAGAGTACTGGGCTAATTATAAGATTCTTGGTAGTGTAGATGAGCAGAGAGATCTTGGTGTCCAGGTAGAGAGATCCCTGAAAGTTACCACCCAGGTTGAGGGGGTTGTTAAGGCGGCATACGGTGTGTTCACTTTTATTAGTAGAGGGATTGTGTTTTGGAACCATGAGGTCATGTTGCACCCGCACAAAACTATGGTATGGCTGCACTTGGAGTATTGTGTACAGTTCTGGTCACCTCATTATAGGAAGGGCGTGAAAGCTTTGGAAAGGGTTCAGAGGCGATTTACTAGGAGGTTGCCTGGTATGGAGGAAAGGTCTTATAAAGAAAGGCTGAGAGATATGAAGCTATTTTCCTTAGAGAGAAGGTTGAGAGATGACTTAATTGAATCTTATATGATAATCAGAGGGTTAGATAGAGTGAACAATGAGAACCTTTTTCCTCAGATGGTGATGGCTACCACGAGGGGACAAAGCTTTCAATTGAGGGGTGATTGATACAGGACAGATATCAGAGGTAGTTTCTTTACTCAGTAGTAGGGGCATGGAACGCACTGCCTGCAAAAGTAGTAGACTTGCCAAGTTTAAGGGCATTTAAATGGTCATGAGTAATCATATGGATGAAAATGGACGAGTGTAGAATAGATAGGCTTCAGATTGGTTCCACAGGTCACCACAATATCTCGAGCCGAAGGACCTGTACTGCACTGTAATGTTCTATGTTCTGTGTTCTATAACAGTCTTAACTCCAGTAACTCACCAACATTGCTTAGACAGGTCTGCCAAACTCTATGAGAAAGTGAGGACTGCAAATGCTGGAGATCGGAGTTGAGAGTGTGGTGCTGGAAAAGCAGAGCCAGTCAGACAGCATCAGAGGAGCAGAAGAATTGACGTTTTCCACATGAGCCCTTCATCAGCAATGAGGCTATAGACTCCAAACTCTAGACCTCTATCAGCAGGAAGGACAAATGCACCAAATGTATGGGTTTGCTACCACCTCCAACTCACACATGAGCCTGATTTTGAAATACATCACCATTCCTTTTGTATCACTGGGTCAAATTCCCCATACTTCCTCCCGCACAGCTGCATAGATATCCCCACACTGTAGAGTAATTCGATAAAAAGTGAGATTTTAGTCATGATATTCAAGTGAAGTAGTGGAGTCTCCAGGGGTGTTTACAACCGAGGGCCATTGGGGCTACACTCAGGAAGGCTGAGGCTAAAGGAAGAAGACTTGCTGGTTGAGCAAGTATTGTTGCTTCTCCAGTTCTGGAAAGAACATTGTTTTCCAGTCAATCATTCTTACCTAATTTAAGCAACTGAATCTCTTGAAATCTGGGAAACCTGTATGACCAGGATTAAATCTGGAAGACAGATAAGAAATGAAGCATATAATCTCAGTGTCATAGTAACATGACCAATGCACTTCCTGCACACCAGGTGACTAACCACCTCCTCCAGAAACACCTTTGTTAAAAGTGGAAGCAGAATTAAAGCAGGTTGGGTTCAGGTTTGTGAATACTAACATTTTCACAGCACAACTGACCTAAACCCATTCATTTGAAGTTAAAATTGAGCTCTTAACATAGGTAATACCCAATACGTTTTTTGGCAAACACATCACGTACTTTTCCCTAAAATGCTTGAGATTATGAGTAATCCTTAAATCACGACATTTCAATCAAGCAACTGATTCTTTAGGTTCTGGAAAACTGCATAAGAGAAGACATTGTCTTACATATGAAAATTTATTAAAATAATTATTTATGGCAGCGTCTCAAACTCTTCATATGGCCAAGGTGTCCCCTTACTACCTCCCATTCACTGGTGTGACTGTCAACACAACTTCACATTCACCTGACAATAACCTGACTCCCTTCTAAGAACCGATCTACTGTCTTTCAAAACAACAATGACTTCACCTGCACCACTTTCAAGGGGAGAGTTTCAATGCGCCAAGAGGAAAAAACAACTTCTTCTCAACCATGTCAAGCTTTGAGTCACAATCACGCCATATAATTAAAAAGATAGCTTTATTTATCCAGTGGACAGTTGAGCCGTGAACAAAATTTAACCCTCAGGTCTATGCCAAGTTTGTTGCTCTCAGTCAGTGTGGCGATAAATGTACTGACTGATGTTGCAACACGAAAACATCTGTCACTATTGCTGTTTCTGACCACTATTGGCGACATTTCGATGTGGTTGCTAGGCAAGGACAGGAACTGGTTCACATGTCATTTATGTGGGAGAAGGCTTGCTGCTTTCATTCATTGTGGTCAAGTAGCTTGCTGACATGCAGCCAGGGTTCACACATGAATGATGAGCAGATAGACATTACTAAGACAATGGTTTCATTTGGCAGGAGGAGGGATATTCATCTCATCAGTTATACTGGTAGTAGTTCTTCTCTAACAGTTTCCTATTCCAATCCTATGGCTGTCTCATGTCTGCAACTGGTTATTCCCTGGTTTGTCAGAAATTTATTTCCTGTTTTATAGCCATTGGTGATCGTGTTTCATGTTCTCAAGACCTGATGTGGAAGTCTTCATATTATCTCTTTGTTTCTTCAGTGATAACAGACTTATGATCTTCCCTTAAGAAACACAGGAAAAAAAGAAAATAACCCTTCCATTGTTCCCCCGTAGAAATCTTTCTGCTTCTCTATAAACTCTTAATCGAGTCTTCCCTGTTCTCTTTCTGAAGCTCAAAAATCCTTCCAACGATATGGCGGCCATAAAAAATCTTGATACTCATTTCTGACTCAACTCATTGTCCAATTCAACATCACCGTCTAATTTTAATATTTAATAGCTCTACTTTTAATAGGCTAAGAACTGATAGCTTATCTATCAATAACATACAATGTCAAGATCTCAGTGCATTACAAAGCATGTTACAAGATACACTGTTGCAACCTATGAAACACAGCAGCCAATATCTGCACAAAAACATTCCAAAAACAGAAATGATCACTTGTGTTTAGTGATGTTGCATCAGAAAGTGAACACAGGGCAGTACATCACTCACAATACTGAGCAAGACTGATATTTTTTGTACCCAGAAAGGGGATTTTATAGGCTAAGAAAGACGTGACAGCGAGAATGACTTAATTTGGCAGAAAATGAAACTTAGCTTTCCCGATACCAGTTTCAGATCCGGAGATGAGTTCAACTGTATCTTTGCAGCAGCTTGTTGCATACTGCCCCATGGCAGGTCCCTACTTGTCGTATATTTGCGCACCATTATTTTTAAACTCTTTGCAATTTCTGTAGGAGATCGTATATTTTTTATTTGTTTCGGACACTGCTTTAAAAAGAAGATAAAGTACAAGAAATTGTTTTCAGTTTTGCAAAAGCAAATGATGCTAATTGGACTGATTGATCTGCAGACTGTACAGATATTATGCCAACATCAAAGAATTGGTTGGTGACACCACCTATCTAGTTGTGATTTTGCCCTAGTGACACTGAACAGTGTCTCTCTAAATTCTTTTCAATGCAATCGTAACGTGCACATGGGAGTTTTACATGTTTTAAAGTTGAAGTTAGATAGTGTGTGTGACAAGAGAGTCTCTTCAATGTTACTGAAGAAAGCTGGTGTGGTTTACTTTTATCTTGGCTATCAGTAAGTCAGAGACCATTTGGGATTTTGGCAATTTCATGAACAATCAATACCTGTGATGACTCAGAATAGTAGGGCTGGATTTCCAGTGCACTACGTCTCAGTCAGTAATGACTGAATGTTCTGCCTTCATGGTAAAGTCAGCAGCACACCAGAGTCTTGTACCATCCAGTTCACTACTGTTCTGAAGGCAACATGCCCTTACCAGGCTGTTATCTCATAAAATATATCAGAAATGCAGATGCTGAAAATCCGCAACAAAAACAAATTGCTGCAACAACTCTGTCGGAACATTTTTCACTTAAAAAACAAACTTTGGCATCTTGAAATTAATTGGCAAGATTAGAGACAAAAACAGAAATTACTGGACAACCTCAGTAGCATCTGTGGAGAGAAAGCAGAGTTTACATTGAGTCCAATGACCCTTCAGGGTTAATTTTCAAGGTTTATTGTTAACGCTGCTTCTTCAACACTGCTGCTGCCAGAACTGTTGAATTTCTCCTGCAATTTCTATTTTTGTCTCCCATCTTGCTGTTTAATTTGAAGGTGCCAAAGTCAACATTAACCTAAATGTATTGTCACACACACTCCAGGCAACAATGTACCAGTGTCAAGAGAATCACAGTACATATTTATCAATATTTATCACTTAAAAACAAAAAACAAACTAATTAGAGCTAGTGTCTAAGTATTGAAACGATAACTTAAAGAAACACTGCTCAACTGAATAGGTCTATGTGCCAATGGATGCAGACAATCAAGAATACTTCAGTACTTCCAGTACAGTTGAAAACACTAAAGGAAACAAATTGCAGAGTGTTCATTTTCTCCAGCAAACAATGCTCAATATAATTAAAACCAAAATACTGCAGATGCTGTATAAATCAGAAACAAAAACAGGAATTGCTGGAAAAACTTAACAGGTCTGACAACATCTGTGAGGAGAAATCAAAGTTAGCATTTTTGGGTCTGGTGACCATTCCTCAGAACAAAGTTTTCTCCTCACAGATACTACCACACCTACTGAGATTTTCGAGCAATTCCTGGAATTTAAGGGCAACTCCATTCAATATTTCACATCAAACAAAAACAAAGGAGGCAAGTTTCGGTGTGGATGCTTCGTGAGAGAGACAGAATTCAGCAGTTCGCTGAGCTTATCTTTCCAAAACAATTGTATGATTACATTTTACAAAGGAGAATGGATTAAGAGTGCTCAATGTGGACACATTGTTTTCATGAAATGTTTCACTTTCAGTTATAAATCTCAAACATCAAATCTGTAGACTGCCACATCTGTTCCTGTCTCCCACGCAACCACTTTGTTAGCCATAACACTTCTCCATTAGCTTGAATGCAAAGTAGCAGCCTTCCTATCTCGTCTGTGCTGAAAAACTCTCTATAATAGCCAATTTCTTCTTTCTTCTATAAAGAATTTCAACATACTACCCATTCCTTACCTCCTTGTCCTGAACCGCAAAGTGAACAAAGTAGTACAAGACAGGAACAGGTCCTTCAAACCTCCAAGCCCATGCTAATCATCATGCCCTAACTAAACTAAAAAAAAACTTGTCTAGTAGTGCGTGCCAGCCACCTATCGCACTCTATGAAAAAAGCTTCCCTCACACATCTCCCTTAAATGTTTCCCCCTCACCTTGAACCAGTGTCCCTTTCTAATTGAAATTTCAACCTGGGAAAAAGCCTCGGACTATCCGCCCTACCGCTGCCTCTCAATTTTGCAGACGTCTATCAGGTCTTCTCTCAGCTGCCATCTTCCCAGTGAAAACAATCCTGGCCTTTTTAACCATTCCTCATTGCCAATGTCCTCAAGACCAGGCAGGATCAAGTTTTCACACCCTTCTTGTCGTGTGCAACCAAAACTGCACACAATACTCCAAATGTGACGTATATCGCTGCGATATGATTTGCCAACTCTTGTACTTCATGCCCTAGCCAATGAAGGCAAGCATGTATTACACCTTCTCAATCACCTTGGTCAGCTGTGTGGCCACGTTTATGGAACTGTGGACCTGCACACCCAGATCCATCCATATGATAATGTTCTCCAGGTTCTTCCATTTACAATGCAACTTCTACCTAAATTTGATCCTCCAAAATGCATCACCTCACATTTGTCTGGATTAAACTCCATCTGCCATTTCTACGCTCCAATCACCAGTCTATCTATACCCTGTTGTGTCCTTTCACAATCGTCAGCAATATCAGTAACTCCACCAATCTTCTGCAAACTTAATCAGATGACCCACATTTTCCTCCAGATCATTTATATGTACTCCAAACATCAGAGGACGCAAGACTGATCCCTGCGGAACTCCACTAGGTACTTGTCTTCATTCTGAAAAATACCCTTCCACAATACCCTCTGTATTCTATGACCAGGCCAGTTTTGTATCCATCTTGCCAGCCTACCCCGTATCCCATGTGATTTTAGTTTTTATACAAATCTATGTGTGACTTTATCCAATGCCTTACTGAAGTCCATTTAAACTACACCCATAGCCCTTCCCTCATCAGTTATCCTTCAAAGAATTACCTCTTCAAAAAATTCCATCAGGTTGGCGAGATCGGACCTTCCCTGTACAAAACCATGCTGCTTATCACTAACTAGCCCATTTTCTTCGAAATGAGCATAAACCTTGTCCCTCACTATCTTCTCCAAGAAATTCCCCACCACAAATGTCAGGCTCACCAGCCTATAATTTCCCAGATTATCCCAGCTTCCTTTCTTGAACACGGGAACAACAATGGCTCATCTCCAGCCCTCTGGAACGTTGCCTACGGTGAAAGAGGATTTGAAGATATCTGCTAATGCCCCAACTATTTCTTCCCTTGCCTCTCACAGTAACCTGGGATTGATCCATCCGGACCTACGGACTTGTCCACCTTCACACACTCATCCCTGACCTCAACATCCTTGGCGAATACTGATACCAAGTATTGACTAAGGATGTCTCCCACTTCCTATGGCTGCACGCATAACTTCTCTCCTTGATCCTTCAGTGGGCTGACTCTTTCCCTTGCTACCCTCCGAAGTTCTGCAGCAGGTTAGTCTGCCCAGATTTTGAGTGGAGGCTGATGTTCAAACATTTCTTTGCAATTTAGATTAGATTAGATTCCCTACAGTGTGGAAACAGGCTGAGTAACCCACCCTCCTCTGACTAATGCTCCTAACAACTATGGACAAATTAGCATGGCCAATTCACCTGACCTGCACATCTTTGGACGGTGGGCGGAAACCGGAGCACACGGAGGAAACCCACGCAGACACGGGGAGAACGTGCAACCTCCATACAGACAGTCGCCCAAGGCTGGAATCGAACCTGGGACCCTGGCGCTGTGAGGCAGCAGTGCTATCCACTGAGCCACCGTGCCGCCCCAATTTAGAACAGCTTAACCTCGTTCCTTATGATTTCAATGACAGTAACTTTTAAATTCTGGTTACTAACTAAAGTCAGGGCTACTGGTGTAATGCTCTTTGCGTCAAGCAAGAATTCAATAGGGTTCCTACAAAAGAAACTATTTTCTATTCTTGTTCAATTCCGAACAAGTTAGCGTAATCTTAACACTGGAGTTCGGCGGTTTGGGAATGATAGTTGGGAGTTTTCTTTGTCCACACAAAGCCAAGAATAAATTGGGAACTCTCTCCCCCACACAAAAAAAAAACCTGGAAACTTCAAAACCAAAACTTATGCATCTCTGTTTGGTAAGGAGCATGGAGCAGAAAAACATAAATGAAGTTTACATAGAGACTGTTTACAATGTAATCAAATTGCAGAACAGCCACTTCCTGTGGCTATGCTCCTAAGCCATTCGTTTTTTTCCCCTAGATGGATAAATGTTTGTTAAACAAAGATATTAAAGGATATGTGCCAAAGACAAGTATATGGAATTGGGTCACAGATCAGTCATAGTTTTATTCCAAGCCGGAACAGGCTGGAGGGGCTGACTGGCCTACTCCTAAGTTCCTTTAACAGAGATATTACATTAGCAGCCCTCATACCTTCCAACATAATGTCATGTACAGGGACGCTTGAAAAGTTGCTTTCAACCTTTTGAGTTCTCCCGTTAGGCTAGCATGAATTGCATCAGAGCTTATGTATCGACCACCAAGATCCGCTATTTTATTTGGGATTACTTATTTATTACTGTGCCATACTCCATCTTCCCCTGTATCTTTACATTTTGACAATCAGACACTATGGAAGATAACCACTCAGTGTTTCTCTCCAATTCCTTCACCTTTGGAGATACACTTCTATTTTCATGATGCATCAGGTATGTCCACCTGTTTCCTCAACCAAGAATTACCCACTCACGTTGTTGGCATGGTCCCAGCTGTCTCTGACCCACCTCCTGCACTTCTGCCTTCACCTCTTCTCTCCTACAACAATAGAGTTTGTCTTGTTCTCACTTGCCACCGCACAGACCACAACATCCAAAGGATCATAAACTGCCATTTCTGTCACCAGGTGTATATTCTCCTCTCTTCTCTGATCATTCCACAAGAACGATTTCCTCGAGGACACTTGGGTTTACTCTTGCTCCAGTCCCAAAGCTCCTTACATCCCCAACTCACCTTCTCATGCAATTGCAGAAGATGCAACAGGTAAAGCAGTGATATACTTGCCCTCCACTCAATCTAGTGGGTTTGGGGGGTGGGGGTTCAAACATGGAGATGGAGGATGTGGAGGAGTTATGATGGAAGATATTGGTGACCATGTGGGAGGGGCAACTGCCTTTTACGGGTTGGGGGGAGCAAGATGAGGTGTTGTCCAGTTAGCTGTGAGAGAGTCCTCCACTGCCAAATTCTAGCAATCCGACACCTGGAGGAAGAATGCCTCAGCTTGTGTCTTGGGACCCTCCAACTGCACAGCATCAATGTCTATTACATCAGTTTCCTCATTTCCCCTCCGCAAAACTTATCCCAGATCCAACCCTCCAAAATGACACTGACCTCTTGAACTGTCCTACCTGTCCATCTTCCTATCCCCTCCACTCTCCACTCCAACCTATCAGTATTACCCCCCACCTTCATCTACCTAGCGCATTCCCAGTTATTTTTGGACAGTTTATCTCTTCATTCATCACCTAGATTCTTCAAAGTCCAGATATAAATTTTAAATCAATATCACTCCTACTTTGTGCACATCGCAGTGATCTTAGCAACTTGATATTATCCATCTGGGGATATTTTCCAATGCAGCAACATTGTTTTAACAGCTATTCCAAATGGACAGGCCCACAAAATACCAACAGGGCCAAGCAACAAACTGGACTGATCACAGAACAATCAGTGTGAGGCTTTAGAACAGATTTGGGCATCTATGTCCTCTATCATCATTACATTCTCAAGAAAAATTAACTTTTGTTACATCAACAGAATCACCCTTCTTTTGAACCTACTCTATCCCTTCTGGTTAGCCTTTCCAGAAATATTTATCTTCACTGGCACCTTGGATGCCCAGCAATCACAGTTCCATCAGTCATAGACAGGATTGGTTATTCATTTATGGAAGCTCCAAATCAGTGTGACTGGACTGCATGGCCCCAACTGCAAAATTCCTTCCCTTCCCAGCAATTCCAACCCTGCTACACAACTACCATTGCATGCTCAGCCATACTGTTGGCATTATATCTGACCTTCAGCTGAGGTTCCAACACAAGCACAAATACCAGCTATCTCCTCCATAACCAGTGGTGGCTCATGACCCCAAACTCTCAGCTGTGCAAGTGTTACTCTCAGCCTCACCAACTCCAAAAGTCATTCGGCTGGCCTCCAATTTTTCGTGTTCATGAAACTGGAAATCATTCACAATTGTTATCTGCATTGAAACCCACACCAAGGTTCACTGATCTGTCACTCTTGTATTCAGTGGCCGATATTAAATTGCAAGTGCAGAAAGTTCTGAACCAAATTCCTGTATTAACTCAACCCTCTAAAATACTTCCTCCAAATGGATCTTCTGACACATTCCCAAATTGCCTGGCCTCACAATTAATAGGCATGACTTCATTTGCCTCAGCTGCAAGTTTGGAATTTGCAGCTTAAACTGCCAGTTCATGCTTTCAACATTGGGCGGCACAGTGGTTAGCACTGCTGCCTCACAGCGCCAGAGACCCAGGTTCAATTCCCGCCTCAGGCGACTGCCCGTGTGGAATTTGCACATTCTCCCTGTGTCTGCGTGGGTTTCCTCCGGGTGCTCCGGTTTCCTCCCACAGTCCAAAAATGTGCAGGTTAGGTGAATTGGCCATGCTAAATTGCCCGTAGAGTTAGGTGGTGAAGAGGTAAATGTAGGGGAATGGGTCTGGGTGGGTTGCACTTCAGCGGGTCGGTGTGGACTTGTTGGGCTGAAGACCTGTTTCCACACTAAGTAATCCCTAAGTTTTTGAGAATTTATCTCCCACCCTTTGAATTGTTTTCACTATTGGAACTGTTTTTATTGTTCTTTCATGACAAGCTGGTGTCGCTGGTGAAACCAACATTTATTACCCATCCCGAATTGCCCAGAGGGCAGTTAAGAATCATCCACATTGCTGTGGGTCTGCAGTCACGTGTAAGCCAGATCAGATAAGGAAGGCAGATTTCCTTCCCTAAGAAACATCAGTGAACCAGATGGGTTTTGTTTTAAACGACAATGAACAGTGGTTGCATGGTCACCATGAGGCTAACTTTTGTTTAATTCCAGTTTTTTTTAATAAATGGAAATCAAATTTTACCTTTCTGAAGAATGGTTACTGGATCTGAAACATTAACTCTGACTCTCCACATGCTGCCAGATTTGCTGAGATTTTCCACCAATTTCTGTTTGTTTCAAATTTCACCACCTGCCACAGAACAGAATATTAGCCTGGGATTCTGGATTATTATTCCAAAGGCTCGGTGGTAATTGTGACTGACAGGATATGGACGTTATTGTCATTTCATGCTTCCAGCTTCAGCTTAATCTTCAGTAATTTCTGTTGGCAAACGCTAATGAGAGGATGTTGGTCAAGGACATAATCAGGCTTAGCTCTAATGGTTTCTAGTCTGTCAATTCTGTCTCAACTAACATGCTGAGGTGGAGATTGACAGGAAAAGTAAACTGTTTACACAAGGAAGAGTAACATTTTTCTGATTCTTAAAAACATTTTTTAAAATTGCATACTTCGAATTTTCTCACGTGCACAATTGTGTTCAATGGTCGAGTACCAGAGCACACAAATGAAGCTTTTTCATTCAAGTATCAGTGCAGATTTCGTAGGTGTAATTGCAATTTTTTCCAACATCACTCCACGCAGAAAACCTTTCATTGTCAATAAAAAAATGCATTTACTCCAAGTTGCAAAACATTTCCTGTGGCATTAATGTATCAAAGTGGAAAACTTCAAATTGAATCAACATTGAAGCACAGAAACCAAGTGAAATAGCATTCCACAAATTCAAAACACATGGTACCACAATAGACCCTTTTGCTTTACCAAAACGTTCAAGAAAATATTTGTGTATGCACACTGGCTATGGTAAACATGCAGCTGAGGCATACAAATTCTTCTCATGATCAGTTCTCTGCCTGAAGACAGATGCAATCAACAGAGTTGCAATCTACACCATGATTAGGGCAAGTACACAGGTCTGAAATCATGTCTCACTAACTTGACTAAGTTATGTAAAGTAGTAACAAAGAGGATTGATAAAGGTAGAGCGGTGCACATGATCTATATGGACTTCCGCAAAGCATTCAACAAAGTTCCTCATGGTAGACTGGTTAGCAAGGTTAGATCACATGGAATACAGGGAGAACTAGCTATCTGAATATAGAACTGACCCAAAGATATAAGTCAGAGGTGGATGGCTGCTTTTCAGACTGAAGGCCAGTGAGCAGGGGTGTGCAAAAAGGATCAGGGTTGGGTCCACTGTTTTTCATTACTTATATGCGTGACTTGGATGTGAACATAAGAAGTATGGTTACCAAGTTTGCAGATGACATAAAAATTGGAGGTGTAGTGGATGGCTAAGGAAGTCACCTCAGATAGGTCGAGGAGTGGCAGATGGAGGTTAATTTAGATAAATATAAGGTACTGCATTTTGGAAAGGCAAATCAGAACAGGACGTAACGGCAAGGTCCTCAGAGAATAGGTTCATAGCTCCTTGACAGTGGAGTCTCAAGTAGATTGGATAATAAAATGAATATCTGATCAGCTTGGACAAGTTGGACTGAAGAGTCTATTTCCATGCTGTACAGCTCTGTGACTATGAAATTCATCTTGAATTGAACCCTAAGTTGCAAACTGCATCCTGATTAGAGCAAGAACACAGATCTGAAATCCACCTTAAATTAACCTCCGCTGATGGAACTAATCTGAGCAATCAATCACCCTCCCACAGCAAAACGAGATGCTGTGGAAACACGTGCTTAAATATGCATCATGTATTCCAGGGCTATGGATCGTGAACTACAGGCGTGGATTTTCCAACATGTACCTGACCAGGAGTCTCTCCTGACCTTACCGCCTACCACTGGTATGTTGGAAGGATTTACAAACTGATATTCAACCTGGTTGGACACACTATAAACATCTTCCATAGCCATCAAGTCCTGGAGTAGGAATTGAACTGGAGTTTCTGACTCAAGACAGGATGTCACATCCTGCACTGCAAAATCACCAAAACAAAATTAGAAGACCTCAAGGCAAACTTTGCATCTATGATGAACAGTATTTGCAGTTTAGAGTGTTGCAATTGACTTTCAGAGTGAGGAATCAACTCAGGTTCTCACTCCAGATCACCATCCACTATCCCTACTTGATAGTGTTTTTGTGTAAATTACAGTCCAACAACAAATCTGCACTTTTGAGAGAGAAGAGAAAATGATCTCATAAAGGGGAACATTGTGCCCTTGATAAAATTGTTTCTTTTAATTCTTTGTCAGTAATTTTATGGGTAATAGCAATTTTTGCTGCATGAGTAACCCAAAGGCCTGGACTGGTACTGTCAAGGCACGAGTTAAAATTCCATTCCAGCAGTTGGGGGCGGTTCATTCCGAGCAGCTCTGTGACACAGGGCTATACTCTGTTGGCTGCTCCCTGGGACACACACTGAGGCAAATAACGACTGTGCCTTGAAGACCAAAAACTCAGTGAAAGAAACTCTTTGGTCTGCCCAAATCCTGTTAGCCATCCAGTGTAAAGAGTTGCCTTCAACCAAATGTTGCAGGCTGGCACATTCCACAGTTCAGGACTACGTGCTGAGGGACGCATTAAAGCTTGGGGCACTTGCTGCCAAGGCACAATGGGAAAAGACAACCATCTGAGGTCTTTCTGCTAAAGTGTAGCAGTCCATTCAGACCCCCTCATTGCCTCAAAATAAATATCTTCTTAGAAGTAAAAATGTCCTTGTTATTTCCAATTCCACGGTGACTCTGTGGGATATAAAATTCCAATACATTGTTTAATATGGAACATAGAACAGTACAGCGCAGGTCCTTCAGCCATTGATGTTATGCCACCCTGTGAAACCAATCTGAAGATTACCTAACCTACACTGTTCCATTCTCATCCATAAGCCTATGCTATGTTTGTGTTTCTTTTTCCTCATTGGAAAGATTGTACAGACCATTTTTGTACTTTTGAATATTGTATGAGAACTTTTTTTTTGTAAACAAGGTACATTTTTGCAATAACAAATTTACTTAAATTGACTAAAACATCTGGAATGAAAACATAATCCCAGTAGTGATCCTGAACCTAGTGAAATGTTGTGTAAAACCCATCTGGAACCACAAAGTCTTTCAGAGGATAAAATCAGTCATCATCGCCCAGCTTGTCTTGCATGCCCCACACAGCAGTATGACTGACTCTTAACTGGCGCCTCAAAAAAAAACCTAAAAAGCTTCATTAATTATTTTAAATTGCAAAAAAGTCAAATCTCTCAATCCAAATGCAACAGTTAGCATTAGAAGTATCAAAAATAGCGAAAGCATAGCTTGTCAAGTTGACCATGCAAATTCCTCCTCACGTAGGCACATGTGCCAAAATTAAAAGAGCTGATCACAGACAAATCAAGTGACAGTTTTATATACTCTACCTATGAAAACACACTTTTTAGTTAATATCCCAGATTCTTCTGACATCTTCCGTAAATAAATCTCACCCTTCTAATCATAACAGCATGTAGTCTGAAAGGAACATTCTTGGGAATCCTCGCTATGGAGTCCAACATGAAGAAGCCTTAAAGCTTCAGGTCAAACCTGGTCAAAGGTTACTACCGACCTTCATTTTCTGATTTCAAGATCCATCATGTTGACCACACAAGAAGCACAAAATGCATAGAAAGAATTGTAGGTTGGGTGCAAGGGACTTCAACATCCACCTGTAAGGTCTATCTTCACTGTTATTACTGACCAAGTTGGCCAAGTCTGGAAGCACATATCTAACCAATAAGAGAAGCAACAAAACTACGAGGTCCCACACTCACCAATCCACATGTTACTAACGCACCTGCCCATCACAGGCAAGGCCACTGCACGTGCACTCTGAATACAAAGTCCTGTCTTTACTCCAACATGCTATTTAAAACCCATCTAAACAGTACCTTCTAACCCAAACCCTCCACGTTGAGTTGCAGATTGAAAAGAAACATTCAGAACAAATGTTGGAGCTTAAAACTGGTATCCACTAAATCATTAGTTGTAGCAAAAGTAATTGCTTTCAACCAAAATCTCTAATATCATGCCTAGTATATTTTGATTATTTTATGGGACGTGAGCCACATCACCTCTAATTTCTCAGCAGCTGCCCAGACCTCAAAGGTCCGGTCATGGCAGCAGCTGGAGAAAGCAATAGTGAATGTGTCAGCACACGGATTGTGGATGCAGAGACCCTCAAGGTTCCTGGGCTGCACAGCTTAGACACAGCCTTCGACATGAGCATGTCTGGAAGGGTCAGCATTTGTTCAGTCCTTGGTGGTGAACTGCTTTATTAAATAACTGCAGCCTTTGGTTTATGCATACCCACACTGTTATTAGCAAGAATTATCCAGGACTTCAATCTAAAGAACACATGAGATATGGAATACAGAGATATATCACAAAAAACAGAAATTACTGGAGAAATAATGGCCTTTGCAGAATATGTATGGGCAGCATGGGACAACTAAAAGACAGAAATCCATGACAATTAACCTTTTTGGAAGATTAAGACATGATACAAAGAACATCTATTGCAACAGCTGTCAGTTTATTTTTTTGCTTCTATCTGTAACTAACGTAGGGGAAGCCAACTTAGGAATAATTTGCTGGAATGCTTACTGGGATCATGCACAGAGTTGGGTGGGGAGCCAAGGAGCAAGGAGAGAGAGAGAGAGAGAGAGAGAGAGAGAGAGAGAGAGAGAGAGAGAGAGAGAGAGAGAGAGAGAGAGAGAGAGAGCACGAGAGAATGAAAGAAGATGCAAATCCAACCAAGTCCAGCTAGTCTAGGAAGATAAGCAGAGCCTTTTGTTAAGCAGAGGCTGAGTTGCGAGCTATTCAAAACATGGCAATTTTACATGTGTGCGTGCGTGGGGGGGGGGGTGGAGGAGGGAGTAAGGACAGGCTACTAGTGACCCTGATCTCTCCCTACCCCACCCATTCCCACATTATGCTCGATCCAACTTCACTAGTCTCCATGGGGGGAGAGGGAATCTGAGAATCTCTGCCCCTCATTATCTCTGAAATCTGAGACCCATCAAAACCCTGAGCCATTCAGAAATTCTCAGGCCCTTTAGCCACCCCTCCAAAGAAAGGAGATTTTGTTTGCACCAAAAACAACTTTAGCAAGTTTCACAAAGTTTAATGGTAGTGAACCCGGTTCTGGATAAACTTCACTCAACAAGGAGCCAGGCATACAACAATATATTGGTAAGTTTCACTTCTAACAACTTGGCATTTCTGTAACTGACCATAAATTGACAAGTTCACTGAATTAGAGTCATTAACCCTGTTTTTCCCAAAGGCCAGTTACTTCTGTTGCGCATTTTCTATGGCGCGATGTGGCACAGGAATGTAACTATTGCGTTATAGGAGAACCACCTGTGTATGCTATGAGCATGTTATTTTGGTTTGCTTCTATACAGCGAATGAGGATCAGATAGCAAGAATCCAGAAATGCAACGACTGCTCATCAGCAGAAGAGCGATGTTTACACGGAAACAAGCTGGTTCCAGCCAACTTCCACTTGCTTTCACAACCATAACAAGAGTCAACAGATTCTCAGAGATTCTAAACTTTGTGTTTGTGATATGACGAGAAACATGGTTGTACTTAATTGCATTTACAATGATAGATATCACTTGAAACTGGTTCAAGTGAGAGATTCTACTTGTGAAACACAAACATCACTCTGACATTAACCTTCCAGCAATTTGCATACAGAAAATCATCAATTTCACAAAGGAACGGTTATCTTCCTGACTTCTGTTTTTTCCTATAAATCCTAATATTTAATTTGAATTTAAATAATGATCATGCGCAGTCAGATATTCATCAAGGCATAATTTTATTTTACGGGAGAAAATGAAAAATCTGATTATTGTTCTGTGGAGAAAATGCCTCAAGGACTTAGCTTTCCTCCAATATGATCCTGTTTTATTTCATAACAACAGACTGTTTGTCTGTCTCTTTCAGGCAATTGTTCACCAGATTCAATATTTCAATATTGTGTGAATACATCCTGTTGTACACTATTACAGATATATGTGTTTTGTGCATTCAATTATTTTTCAATTATTTATCAATATGAAGTACAACTTATAAAATGCGCCCATAAATCCATTAAATATTAAGTAAATGGTTTGGTCCAGACTGGAAAATGATTCTCTACAAACCCGAGATCATAAGCAGATTTTCAATTAAACAATGCATCATCTTTCACCTGGTGGATTATTTAAGATCTTAATAATGTAAGGACTTATTCCCTCTTAATGGCCCTGCAAGTTATATGCCAAAATTAACACATGCTAGAATTTGGATACAGTAACAGCTGCCATCACTATATCAAGTTTAAGAATATTGACTGAATTAGTTACAATTTATTGATTTTCTACGTTTATGTCTTGAATCAAGCACTGACTAAATATTCTCCAGGAGTTTCAATTAACAAAAATAACTGCGTCTTGACAAAGCATAAAAGTTCTCCTGACAAAACAAGTCCTGACTTACAATGGTAAGTGTAAACTAAGCAAGTATAAACATGCAGTAGACTCAAAATGAACAGAAGCAAGCCCATGTGCTTGTGCACATTTCCTTCCATTAAATAAAAATGCACCACCTCTCCCTCAGGCCAGAATACGGAGAGTAATCTCATTTACTGGTAGAAATAGGATTTCCTGTAGACAAGCAACGTTAATCATGTTCTTCCCCAATGATCTGCCCACACAGCTTAGGGTAATAAAAACCTAACAAGTAGAAGAGAGGGGGAAGACAAAAAAAAATGACTACCAATAGATTTCAATGTGGAAGTTGTTACACTTGTAACTTTAGCCAGATGTTTATAATTAAAATTTCAAATATATGAAAACAAGTATGATTTTGTGTGAAGCCTTTCATAAATGCCTTCATTACTGTGTAGCCCAATGATGATAGAGTTCCCAGACTAGTACATTTTTATAAATTATTTATCAGTAAGAATGATAAAGAGAAAAGTGATGATGCACAGTGCTGCCACTATGCAACAGTGAAAATTCAAAGTTAGGGAGCCATTCCAGTATGCTGCTCTGCCCTGGAAAGCCTTCTTGAGTGTTCTTGGAGCTTTACCTTTCCAGCCAAGTGAACAGTACTACATCACACTCCTGACTTGCAACTTGTAGATAGTGGACAGGGTCAGGAGAGTCATGAGGAAAATTCACTACATTATTCCCAACTTTTTGCAGTTACAGTATTTACACAGCTCATCCAATTCCATTTCTGGTCAATTGATAAGTCTCAGGATTTTGATAATGGGGAATTCAACTACAGTAATGCTGTTCAGACGGTTAATTTGCTTTAACCATAGATGTTGACATTTGGATAACACCAAAGAGAATTAACAACAAGCTTATTACAAAAACATAATGTCAACAAGAATTGAAATTTCTACCCTATAATAACGCAAGTGGAATTATTTTTCAATGGAGAACAGTGACAGCATTGCAAAGTTGAAATCACTCACATAGTTTTCTTTGCATGGTTGCAAGATAGGTTGACAAATGCATTTAATTGGCCAGAGCTGGTTAATTGTGAGAACATGGCGAAAGTAAAATTTCTGAAAGCCATTATTGTGTCATCTCCAAATTTACTAACCCACCAATGTGAATAGACCACAAACAGAGCTGGACCAGTTATATCAATGCTGTGGCTACAATAACAGGTCAGAGATAAATGGAAATTACTGGAAAAGCTCAGCACAGAACATGACAGTGCAGTTACAGGCCCTTCGGTCCTCGATGTTGCACCAATCTGAAGCCCACCTAATCAATGTTTTTTCATTCTCGTCCATATGCCTATCTAATGACCATTTAAATGCAGGTCAGGTGAATTGGCCAATCTAAATTGCCCATAGTGTTAGGTAAGGGGTAAATGTAGGGGTATGGGTGGGTTGCGCTTCGGCGGGGCGGTGTGGACTTGTTGGGCCGAAGGGCCTGTTTCCACACTGTAAGTAATCTAATCTAATCTAATCTAATCTAAATGCCCTTAAAATTGGCGAGCCCACTACTGTTGCAGACAGTGCGTTCCATGCCCCTACTCCTCTCTGAGAAAATAAATACAGTTCAGCTGTCAGAGGTAGTTTATCACCCCTCAATTTAAAGCTACATGCCCTCATGCTAGCAATCGCCATGCAAGGAAAAAGGCTCTGACTGTCCAACCTATCTAACCCTCCAAATGTCTTATATGTCTCAATTAAGTTGCCTCTCAAACTTTTTCCTCTCTGACAAAACAACCTGAAATGCCTCAGCATTTCCTCGTACGACCTTCTCTCCATACCAGGCAACATCCTAGTAAATCTCCTCTGAACCTTTCCAATGCTTCCACAACTTTCCGATAATGTGGTGACCAGAACTGTACGCAATACTCCAAATATGGTCGCACCAGAGTTTTGTACAGCTGCAGCATGATCTCATGGTTCCAAGACTCAATCCCTCTATCAATAAAAGCTAACAACCGTTGGCAATGCATTCCACGTATTCACAACTCTCTGCATAAAGAACCTAACTCTGACATCTCCGGTATATCTTCCTCCTAATATCTTCAGAGTATGACTTCTCATACCAGTCAATCCTGCCCTGGGGAAAAGTCTCTGGCTATTGACTCTATCTATTCCTCTTGTTATTTTGTACATCTCGATCACGTCACCTCTCTTCCTCCTCCTCTCCAGAGAGAAAAGTCCGAGCTTTGTCAACCTTTCTTCATAAGGCAAGTCCTCCAGTCCAGGCAGCATCCTGGTAAACCTTCTTTGCACCCTCTCCAAAGCCTGTGTATCTTTCCTATAGTTGGGCGAACAGAACTGAACACAATATTCCAAGTGTGGTCTCACAAAGGACTTGTAGAGCTGCAGCAAAACCACGCGGCTCTTAAACTCGATCCCCCTGTTAATGAAAGCCAAAACACCATCTGCTTCCTTAACAACCCCATCCACTTGGGTGGTAACTTTGAGGGATCTATGTTCTTGCACACCCAGATCTCTTTGTTCCTCCACACGGCCAAGAATCCTATCTTTACTCCTATATTCAGCATTCGAGTTCGACCTTCCAAAATGCATCACTTCGCATTTACACAGGTTGAACTCCACCTGCCATTTCTCAGCCCAGCTCTGCATCCTGCAGTAGCCCTCTATACTATCGATGACACCTCCAATCTTTGTGTCATCTGCAAATTTACTAACCCACCCCTCAACCTCCTTATCCAAGTCATTTCTAAAAACTACAAACAGCAGGGACCCCACTCAACACTGACCTCCAGGCAGAATACTTCACATCAACAACCACTCTCTGCCTTCTATGAGCCAGCAAATTCTGAATCCAGATAGTTAAATCTCCCAGTAGCACAGAATTCCTGACATTATGAATAAGGATAAGCCTACCGTGGGGAACCCTATCAAATGCCTTGCTGAAGTCTATATACGCCACATCGTCAACCAGTCTTGACACCTCCTCAAAGAACGCAATAAGATTTGCCCCTCTCAAAGCCATGCTGACTGCCTTTAATCATGCTTTGCCAAATAGTCATAAATCCTATCCCTCAATTCTTTCCAAAACTTTTCTGACCACAGACATAAGACTGACTGGTCTGCAATTGCCAGGGATTTCCCTATTACCCTTCTTGAAAAGAGGAACAACACTCGCCTCCTTCCAATCCTCCGGTACGACTCCTGTGGAGAGTGAGGAGGCTAATATCCTCAAGCGAAAGAGAGTCATGTTGTTTTGCGACCAATTGATGTTCATGTGGTGGGGCAGGATGGTGTCAAGATATGCAGAGCAGGAGCAGGTTGAGACAATGGGTCAACCAGGGCATTGTGAATTTTGGGTCGGAGGTAGAATCAGACGGTGCTGGGTTCCCAGACTAGGAGGTTGGACTACTCCTCCTCCCACTCTGCCTCCTGTAAAAACGCTATCCCTTATTCCCAATTCCTCCACAATACCTGCTCCCAGGAGGACCAATGCCACCTTAGAACATCCTCCACCATTTCCACCACTTACAAACAGACCTCACCACCAAAGATATATTTCCCTTCCCACCTCTGTCTGCGTTTTGGAGAGACCATCCCCTTTTTGACTCCCTTGTCAGGTCCCCCCCTCCCCATCCACCGCAACAAGTACAAAACCTGCATCCACACCTCCCCCCCTCACCTCCATCCAAGGCCCCAAAGGTACTTCCACATCCAACAGAAATTTACCTGTACTTGCACAAACTTCATCTACAGTATCCATTGCACCCTCCTTGACACTGGGGACACAGGACGCCAACTTACAGATCATTTCAGAGAACATCTCTGGGACACCCATGTGAACCAACCCCACTGTTAAGTGCTTAGCCACAGGACTCCTCCTCCCACTCCACCAAAGACATGCAGGCCCTGGGCCTCCTCCATTGCCAAACCCTAACCTCTCGATGCCTGGAGAAAGAATACCTCATCTTCTGTCTTTGGATTGTCCAACCACACAGGATCAGTATGGATTTCACCAGTTTCCCCATCTCCCATCCCCCACCTTATCCCAATCTCAACCTTCCAACTCTGCACCATCCTCTTGAACAGTCCTACTTGTGTATCTTCGTCCCACCTATCTGTTCCACCCTTCTCTCCGACCTATAGTTTCACCATCACATTCATCTCCCTATTGCACTTCAAGCTACCATCCCAACAGCCCAACCCCGTCCCCTTGGCCCACAAGCCTGACGATGGGCTTATACCCGAAATGTCGATTCTCCTGCTCCTTGGACGCTGCCTGACCAGCTGCACTTTTTCAGCCCCACAGTCTTCAATGTGTGTAACCAGTTTAAGGAACTTTCTTCTTCCTGACGACTAAGCACTTGCCCAGCATAAACATCAGCTTTCCTTACATTCAGCTTCCAACAGTGTTTCTAGAGAATTCTTATAAACCACTTTTTAGGATTTTTACCCAAAAGGCTGACTTTTTGAATATTCAGGTCAGAAGTTAGCCCTCTACAAATTACAATTCACTCAACTGCCAGGTTCCTCAAGCAGGTACTGACTGATGATTTTAAAGCACAACCTCGCCCTGACCCATGACCTTGGCAGCCTGTGAGCAACTCCACTTGGGCTTACTTGGTTTGCATCAAGCAGGAGCACAATGTAGGGCACCAACAGAAAAAACTAGAATTCTAGTTTGACAAAATTGACCAGCATGCAGTCAGGACAGGAAGAATTTAAAGGTAATAGGTTAGAATAGCCTAAACCAGCATGAGGAACTGCCATACAGACAAAAACAAGAAAACAAAATTACAACAACAAACAGAAAGGATAATGTAAGTCACAAGATAATGTAAGTCAATACTCCACACAGGTGATTAGATGAAGAAATAGCTTGTCAAATCATCAACATAATTAATAACATGACCAGAGACATGTACAGTGGTGCACAAGGAGAATTTGACAGTCTAAAAGAATAAACAACTCGTTTACTGATCGTGAGAAGATTGACCCGAGTCAAGGACTCAAGAATGAGGAGGTTCAAGTGTTGGACTGGGATGAACAACGTCAGAGGTCACATAACACCAGGTTATAGTCCAACGGGTTTATTCGAGATCACAAGCTTTCGGAGCATAGCGCCTTCATTTCACCTGACAAAGGGGCTACACGCCGAAAGCTTGTGATTTTAAATAAACCTGTTGGACTATAACCTGGTGTCATGCGGCTTCTGACTAAGGACTCAGAAGACCGTGAGAAATATTGGTGAAATGGTTCATCGTGGCAGGAAGCATCCACTAAAAGATTTCAATTGATAACTTTCTTTACATAAATTTAACTTGGCAGAGGCAAGACAAGTACATTCACAGAATCGTACAATAAAGATGAGGCCCTTTGGCTCATTGAACCTGCACTGACAAAGATTGATCTAAATCTATGTCAATCCAACTTTCTAGCAGTTGGCCTGTAGTTTTGACTGCTATGTCACTTCATGTGCTCACATAAGTACTTTTTCAGGTTTGTGAGGTTTCTCATCTCAACTTCACTCCCAAGCAGTGTATTCCAGATTCATACTACCCTTGGTGAATTTTCCTTCCTCAAAACCACCTGCCTTTCTGGTTAAAATTATGCCCCATAATATTGACCCTTCAATGCAGGGTACAGTTCCTTTCTATGCACATTGTCCAAGACTCTAAATTTTGTACTCTTCAATCAGCTCCTTCTCAGGACTTTTCTCCTCCCAACTAAACACGAGCTTATCCAGCCTCTCCTCATAGATAAGTTGCTCCATCCCAGGAAACATTCTGATGAATCTCTCTGTATCCTCTCTGGTGCAATCACATCCTTCCTACTGTGCAGTGACAAGAGCCACACACAGTAGCCCAGCTGTGGCCTATCCAAAGTTTTGTACAGCTCCCCTGCTCTTACAATCTATGCCACAACAGATAAAAGCAAGTGTCCCATGTGCCTTCTTAATCACTCTATTGACCAATCTTCAGGAATATGTGGTCAAGTACATCAAGATCCCTCTATTCCTCTGAGCTTCCTAGTATTTTGCCATTCACTAAGTACTCCTTTGTCTTGTTACTTCGTCCAAGACAAACAAGTGCTGACTAAAAGCACCCACGCACACCACAAATTTCAGTCTAACTTTGTTTTACTTATTTTGCAAATATTAACTTAAAGTTAACTTGAGTTAAAATCATGTCTCCAGGTCACTATCAATAAAGAGGGTGCAGGAGTGAAGGTGGTGGTGGTGGTGTTGACGATCAGTTGATTCAGAACATCATGGCTGGATGCAATTTTACATACGTTGAGGAAGATCTGAAGAAGCAATTGAACAGCCTGAATTCAGTTCATTGGGTGATACGTTGCACGTGGAGAAACCAGGGTAATGAATAAGAAATACAACATAGTATGCAACACAGTCACAGAGCTACAAATATGTTGGATGTGTCAAGCTTCAGAGACGATCATGCGAAGTCTGGAAAAGCCAAACTTGGAGGGAACAAAGTCAGATGTGGTTTCAGATAAGGTGGAATAGGAGGTATGGGAATTAAATTAAAACAAAGGCACATTTCTCACCACACTTGCACAGTCCTCACAAACCAATGAACAGAATTTTTTTTATTAAAACAAGTCCATTTCCCAGCATTGGCTAATGGTTAAAAGGCTTCACTCTGTACTCTGCAATTCTATACATCCAGTTATTCTGCTTTCCTCTAATGGCATCTATGAATCAATGAGAATGCTTCACTGAGAAATGACTCAAATTTGCAAACATTACGGTCAAAGCTGACAGAATTTTAATTAAATTGTGCTGTGAACACTTTCCAACATCTTTGCCAGCACAATTTACAGAGGGAATGACAAAAGCCAATAAGGTCAGACATTCCAATTGGTTTCAAGAAATGAACAAATAGGTTAAGAAAGTAACTGAAATTATTAGCAGATATGTTCAGGATGTTACAAAAGGAGAATCCAGCCAAAACACCCACACATAAATCAGAGTACACACTGTATCGCAGTACTACATTATCTAAACCACAAGCCACATGTGTGTAGCCACTTCCCCCAACCTGATATTTACTGTTGGATTCATCACAAGTGTAATTTCATCACAAGTTCTCTTACCTCAATTCATACACCTGAGTCTATTCAATTGGTATCAATCCTGCTTTCAAATTCCAAATTAGAATTGACATTTTTCCAATTCTCAAAATATCTTCCCCTTTCCCACATGTACGATCATTGCAACCAACAAATTAAGCTGGCCTGTTCCTTTTTTAAAAAAAAATCTGTGTTGTTCTGTAACTGGACAAAGTTTGTAACTCATTATGCACAATCATGCACTCTGAATGGACCAGAGTGCAAGTTTCTCTACCAAGGTAGTACTGAGCTCAAGTTTCAGATCCCAGTCAAAGTCGGAATTCACCAGGGATGGGTTCACCCTGCACAAGAAAACTTGGCCACGCTGCTGTCCCATTCCAGCTCAAATGTTGGAGGGTGCTTGAGTTACATTTCAACAAGGCTAAAGAATCTCAAATTTTTCTGGGCTTGAATGCTGTTTTAAAGCATTACCAAGTCACACTTTTAATCTGGACATTAAAAGGGGAGGCCCCTACCTTTACTTTTGCATACACTAAAGAGTTAACTCCAGTGAACTGAATTTGAAACCCACTGTTAGGTTTCTTTCCACGGTCTGCATGGCAGGATTAAATGGAGAGCAGATGTTGAACGTAAAAATAACGAAATCAGAAGGAGGAAAAACAATGACGTGGCACTGAGTCAGTCTCTGTAACAAAGATTGTTTGTACTGCCAAAGAACGAACCCAGCTGCCTGCCAGGGCAATAAAAAAAAACTTTCAGCTTAGTTTACATATTTTTAAACTGCACTTTTTGACAGATTGAGTCAGAGTACGATCAGAATTATGTCATAAATTGAGGAACCTCAAGAGGTTAGACCCAGTTAAGGAATGAGTTTCCAGTAACTCGGAGCATGAACAGCTTCTTGTTGGTTCATGGGTTGCAGCTGCCTGAAGCCAATGTGGCAAAATGGAAAACTCCAATTGACTTCAACCAGGTACAAAGTTAAAAAAAGGGTTAGGCTGAGAAGTGGTTTCACATCAACACAACAATAAAACACATCACAGAAGAACCAGTGTTTCAAACTACAGTGTTAGTTAGTTACTTACTGATCATGTTATAGCAAGTAAAACAATTCAACCATTGCATTGTCAGTAAGGCAAAAGCAACAAGTCCAGCATATGAAACCATTAACATTAGAATCAATTCTAGCTTAAGTAACTTCAGTTATTCTGATCAACTCAAGAGTTTTGGGTTTTAAATTGACAACTTGAACAATTCAACAATACTATAGCACTTTAGAAAACAGATCCCAAGCAACTTCACAGAAGTACGAATAAAAATAAACCATAAATCAAGCAACAGAAAATCAAAGATTACTGCAGAATATTGTGATCCTACCTTCAAACAATTCCAAGACTAATAACATAATGCACTGGAAACTATAGGGGCAGAAAATAATGCACATTATAGAAGCTATGCCAAAAAGTCTTTGAGAAATGTTACAGCTATGGAGAAAGCCAATCGGCTTTCTCTGGAATTGCTCTCTGGAATTGAAGCTCTCCGAGGCCAAGTTTTGCTGCATTCAGATATGGACTGCTTTAGTATCTAAGTTCTGAATGATGCCAAATATCACGCAATAATTTGTGAACATCCTCCATTCTGACCTTATGATGGAGAAAAAAAACATTCATGAAGCAGGTCAAGATGACTGGGCTTCAGACACTATCCTGAGGAAGTTAAAAGCTCTTGTGGCTCAGCAGTAGTGTCCCTACCCAAGCCAGGAGACCTAGGTTTACAACACATCTGCTCCAAAAGGCGTGCAATAGCATAGATTACAGGAAAGCCCTGAGGAACTCCTGCAGATAGGTCTTGGAGCCGAGATGACTGACCTCCACCTACCACTCGAACCAGCAGAGATCCCCCCACCTCTGCCACCCTTGATCCCCACTGATTTTGCTAAAAGATATCGGTGAACCAGATGATTGATTTTTTCTGAATCATAGTTGACAGTAGTTTCATGGAAATCATGAGACTCTTACAGATATTCAATAAATTGATATTGAATACTGAATGTAATTCCCACCATCTGCCATGACTGATTTCAAATCTGGATCCCACAACTTTACCCAGGTCTCCAAATTAAAAGTTTAGCAATTAATACCACTAGGCCATCGTCTGCCCTTGTAAAATATATGTAGAAACATGGACTGATTTTACGTGGCTGATTAGCTTTGTCTCATTAATTTTTCCCCTCTCAACCTTCCAGCCAATCATACAGTCATAGAGATGTACAGCATGGAAACAAATCCTCCGGTCCAACCCGTCCATGCCGACCAGATATCCCAACCCAATCCAGTCCCACCTGCCAGCACATGGCCCATATCCTTCCAAACCCTTCCTATTCATATACCCATCCAAATGCCTCTTAAATGTTGCAATTGTATCAGCCTCCACCACTTCCTGTGGCAGCTCATTCCATACACACACTACCCTCTGTGTGGAAAAAGTTACCCCTTAGGTCTCTTTTATATCTTTCCCCTGTCACTCTAAACCTATGCCCTCTAGTTCTGGACACCCGACCCCAGGGAAAAGACTTTGCCTATTTACCCTATCCATGCCTCTCAATTTTGTAAACTTCTATACGGTCACCCCTCAGTCTCCGACGCTCCAGGGAAAACAGCCCCAGCTTGTTCAGCCTCTCCCTATAGCTCAAATCCTCCATCCCTGGCAACATTCTTGTAAATCTTTTCAGAACCCTTTCAAGTTTCACAACATCTTTCCGATAGGAAGGAGAACAGAATTGCATGCAATATTCAAAGTTTGGTAGAAGATTTGTAGCTCAGGTGCTCGTTGTTGTGGTTCTGTTCGCCGAGCTGGGAATTTGTCTTGCAAACATTTCGTCCCCTGTCTAGGTGACATCCTCAGTGCTTGGGAGCCTCCTGTGAAGCGCTTCTGTGCTGTTTTCTCCGGTATTTACAGTGGCCTGTCTCTGCCGCTTCCAGTTGTCAGTTCGAGCTGTCCACTGTAGTGGCCGGTATATTGGGTCCAGGTCGATGTGTTTGTTGATTGAATCTGTGGATGAGTGCCATGCCTCTAGGCATTCCCTGGCTGTTCTCTGTTTGGCTTGCCCTATAATGGTAGTGTTGTCCCAGTTGAATTCATGTTGCTTGTCGTCTGTGTGTGTGGCTACTAAGGATAGCTGGTCGTGTCATTTCGTGGCTAGTTGGTGTTCGTGTATACGGATTGTTAACTGTCTTCCTGTTTGTCCGATGTAGTGTTTTCTGCAGTCCTTGCATGGGATTTTGTACATTACATTAGTTTTGCTCATGTTGGGTATCGGGTTCTTCGTTCTGGTGAGTTGTTGTCTGAGCGTGGCTGTTGGTTTGTGTGCTGTTATGAGTCCTAGTGGTCGCAGTAGTCTGGCTGTCAGTTCAGAAATGCTCCTGATGTGTCGTAGTGTGGCTAGTCCTTTGGGTTGCGGTATGTCCTCGTTCCGTTGAATCTTCCTTAGGCACCTGTTGATGAAATTGCAAGGGTATCCGTTTTTGGCGAATACTTTGTATAGGTGTTCCTCTTCCTCTTTTTGTAGTTCTGGTGTGCTTTTGAATAGTGTCCTGATGCAACTTCGTTTGTGTGTGTTGGGCTGCATGCAATATTCCAACAGTGGCCTAACCAATGTCCTGTACAGCCGCAACATGACCTCCCAACTCCTGTACTTAATACACTGACCAATAAAGGATACAAAACGCCTTCTTCACTATCCTATCTACCTGCGACTCTACTTTCAAGGAGCTATGAACCTGCACTCCAAGGTTCAGCAACACTCCCTAGGACTTTACCATTAAGTGTGCAAGTCCTGCTAAGATTTGCTTTTCAAAAATGCAGCACCTCACATTTATCTGAATTAAACTCCATCTGCCATTTCTCAGCCCATTGGCCCATCTGGTCAAGATCCTGTTGTAATCTGAGGTAACCCTCTTAGCTGCCCACTACACCTCCAATTTTGGTGTAATCTGAAAACTTACTAACTGTACCTCTTATGCTCACATCCAAATCATTCATATAAATGACAAAAAAGTAGAGGACCCAACACTGATCCTTGTTGCACTCCGCTGGTCACAGGCCTCCAGTCTGAAAAATAACCCCCCTCCACCACCCTCTGTCTTCTACCTTTGAGCCTGTTCTGTATCCAAATGGCTTATTCTCCCTATATTCCATGAGATCTAACCTTGCTAATCAGTCTCCCATGGGGTACCTTGTCGAACTCCTTACTGAAGTCCATATAGATCACATCTACCACTCTGCCCTCATCAATCCTCTGTTACTTCCTCATAAAACTCATCAAGTTTGTGAGACATGACTACCAATACACAAAGCCATGCTTACTATCCCGAATCAGCCCTTGCCTTTCCAAATACATATACATCCTGTCCCTCAGGATTCCCTCCAACAACTTGCCCACCACCAACGTCAGGCACACTGGTCTATAGTTCCCTGGTTTGTCCTTACCACCCTCCTTAAACAGTGGCGCAACATTTGCCAACCTCCAGTCTTCTGACACCTCACCTGAGACTATCCATGACACAAATATCTCAGCAGGAGGCCCAGCAATCACTTCAATCTTTGCTGTTTTATTATATTCTATCCATGTTTCTGACCTGTCACCCATCTTAGCAGCATTATTTGCTTTTTATTTAAATTTGATACCATCTTCAACTTTTTTTTAAGTCAACCATGTCCTACCATTCATGCATTTGGAATTTTTCTTTTTCATTACAGTGTATCTGTCAAGTGTATTCTGAAATAACCCTAAATGTTGCCACTGTATTGCTGTCAACACATCCTTTCACCTAATTTGGTAGTCCACTTTGCTTTCAGAGTTGCCCATAAGTTTAATATATTAGCCTTGGATCCATACTTCTCCCTCAAAGTAAACATAAAATTCTAGCATATTATGATCACTGCTACATCAAGTTCCCTTCGCCGCGAGGTCATTGATTCATCTTAACCAGTTACACAATAGTGGGTCTATTAAACCTGGTCTTTGGTTGACTCAAGAATGTGCTCTTATTAGAAACTTTGCCCAAAATATTCTACAGGTTTCTCAACTTGGCGACATCAAGAATAACATCACCCGTGATTATTGGAACTATCTGACAAGCCTACTTTTTCTTCTTTTCTACTCCATCCAAATATGCGGTTAATATCTGGGGCTGAACACCTTCATGACTTGGGTTCTTGCCTTGATCATTCCTGGTCTCTTCTTAAACCAGTATTACAAACTTGTTTCCTGAACTGAAGTGATTTTTTTCAATTGTGCTGTATTATAATTAATTGAAAGAACCCTCCTTCTTAAATGTCAAGGATCATTCAATATCCAGATAATCGAAGCCATTATCGAGGCATGATTTCAGGATGGCAATCAGATTGCATTTATTTATTTCGACTTGCACTCCCAATTCACGTGGTTTGCTTAGAATGCATTCAGATACAAAGCCTTTAATTTTGTCCTTATATTAGTTGTGTAATTCTCTCTTACATTACTACTGTCCATCCCTTCTGTCAAGGTTTATCATTTCCTATATTCATATTTGTCTCCACTTTGATACAACACATCTTCTCAAATGTCCTCATGAGTTACTGCAATCATTTCTACTTCTTGAGTCACACGGCTCACTAGAGCATAAGCTCCAGCACAATTCAGATGACCCAGTGGTACAGCATACCCATCAACAAGTCAGTACCTCATGGAGTGGAACACACTTGCACCACACCAGTCTCTGAGCCACACATTCATTCATTTCTCTCATCTTATTTGCCTTATGCCAATTTATACATAGTTCAGGGAATAATCCAGAGATGATTACTGAGATCCTCCTTCTTAATTTGGTGCCTAGCTCCTGACACTGGCTGCATGCCTTCTTTCCATGCTCTAGCTTAATGTATATGAATCCTAAGAACTGGATCTTTCCCCCAAACAGTTCAAGTTCCTCACCATCCATGAGCAGGTGTTCCAAACCCTGGCACCAGTCTGGCAACACAGCCATCTGGATTCTGGCTGTTTGCTATGGAGAACATGGTGAACCTCCTCACAATACAGTCTCCCAAGACCACTATATTTCTTTTTGCTACCCCTATCTGAAAAGCTTTCTTTACCAAGATGAGGCAAGTAAATACTGGTTAGCAGCACAAAAGGGTTAAGAACTCTCTTGTTTTCAAATTAAATCTTTCATTACTGATTAATTATTCAATACATCAAAATGTCTAACATGCAGACGACACTTCAGAATGGAGGTTTAAAATTATACAATTTAATATCCTGGAAGAAGCCACTTAGTGCCCTGTTCTCATACAAATAACAGTCATACAGGCTGTGCAAATTATCATGTTTGCGCTGAGCCTTGTTCTTCTCCACAAATGATGATCCCCAATACATCCATCAAGGAAAAGCCAGAAAACAAGTAATATTGGTAAACAACCAAACTGGTTGTACTGTTCTGAGGTAGACAAAACAAATCTGACCAGCGTGCATCTTTTGCAAGTTTCAACTCATCATTTTCTCTTTCAGGATGTCACAAGTGACAAGAAACCTATACATTTAGACCCATTTCAATAGTCATTTTAGATAAGATATCAAGAGATAGGGAGTATAAACTGAGTAAATGGAGCTCAAGTAAAATTAACTAAATGGCAAGACAGTCTCAAAGGGCTGTCTGGTCTTCTCCTATTCTATGAACCCCCACTGCATCATTTCTTATCATTTTCCTTTAAAAGCTATTATTGTCTCCATTTCTGATGGGAAACATGCTCAATAGCCCTGTGTTTAATACACTCTTGCAACCACACCTTTTTTTGATGATCTTAATTTTCCTTTCAGTTACCAACTTAGCCACCAAACCTATAAATGCTGTCCAAACCTTTTCCCGAGGCATGCCTCTTCTTTCTTCCCTTTTTAAAATGAAACCCCTCCTTTTCTGAGCTAGTTATTTCAGTAATTCACTACGCATTCCCGGAATCAGTACTGGAGGAAATGTGACTTTAATCTCCTAGAAAAGAACATTTTTAACGGTTATACTCATTCCTCCACGCCCACACATTGTCATTTACACTTCACAAATCTGTTTGCAATTCTAGCCATAGTAGTAAAATGGTGCTTCTGGTACTTTAACAGGGCTCTTGTGATATAACAGTGGTATCCCTACCTCTGAATGAAATTACCTTGGTTCAAGCCTCACCTACTCCAGAGGTACATAGAACAACAGCACAGCACAGCACCGGAACAGGTCCTTAAGTCCACCATACCTGTGCTGAACATGATCCCATGCTAAACGAATCACAAATAGCATCATGTAGTCCATATCCCTCCATTCCCTGCCAGCTCATGCATCTGCTTAAATGCCTCTTAGTCATTACTACTCTATCTGCTTTTACCATCTCCCCGGCAACACATTGTAGGCAACGACCAGTAAAAAAAACTTGCCTCACACATTTTCTTTCAACCTCCCCCCTTTCACCTTAAACCTATGCCCCCTAGTTTTTGACATTTCCAACCCAAGAAAAAGACTCCAATTATCCAAAAAAACAGTACATCACAAGAATAAGCCCTTCAGTCCACCTAGCCTGTACTGACATATGATGCATTTCAAAATTAAAAGCTTCTTGCCCCTTCATGGTCTATATCTGTCTATTTCTTGCTTATTCACATACGTGTCAAAATGCCTCTTTAACGTCGCTATTCCATCTGCCTCAATCACCTCTTCTGGCAGCACATTCCAGGCACTTGCTTACAAATAAAACCTGCCTCTCGCCTCTCCTTTCAACTTCCAGCTTCCACCTTAAACCTATGTCCCCTAACAATTGACATTACTATCCTCTGAAAAGATTCTGATGATCCATTTTATCCATACCTCTCAGTTTTATAAACTGTTATCAGATTGCCCCTCAGCCTCGAATATTCAAGTGAAATCAAACCAAGTTTGTCCAATCTCTCCTCATTGCTGAAACTCTCCAAATCAGGTAGAATCACAGCAAACAGTCACTGTACCTCTCCAGAGTCTCCACACCCTTCTGGTAATATGAACCAGAATGATACGCAATATTCCAAACATGGCCTAATTTAACTTCTATGCAGCTGCAAAATGACTTGCCAATTTTTATACTCTGTACCTCAATCGATGATGACAAGCAAAGGAGATGCTTTCTTGACTAACTTATCCAATTGTATTATCATTTTTAGGGAACTGTGACATGCCCAGACCCTCTGCATGTTAATACTTTTCAGGGCTCTGCCACTTGCTGTGTACTTCCCTCCTGCATTAGACCTTCCAAAATAAGTCACCACCCATTTGTCTAGTTTAAACTCCATCTGCCATTTCTCCGCCCAAGTTCCTGCCTATCAATACCCTGCTGTACCCTCTGGCAATCCTCCAGACTATCAGAGGCTCCCCCAACCTGCGCGTCACCCACAGATTTATATCAGACTACCTACATTCTCCTACAAATCGTTCATATACATTACAAGCAACAGGGGTTCCAGCACTGACCTCTGCAAAACAGAGCTGCAGTCATAAGATCAATCAAAAAAAAATTTCCACTGTTACTCCCTGCCTTCTATGCTAAACTTGTTCTACATCTACCTTATCAGGTCACTGCGGATCCCAAGTGACTTCACTCTCTGTATCTGCCTGCTATGAGGGACATTGTCAAAACCCTTGCTTAAAGTCTACATGGAGAACATCCACTGCCCTGCCCTCATCTATCACCCTCATCGCTTCCTCAAATAACAATCAAATTTGTCAGACAAGACCTCCCCACAGAAAGTCATACTGACTATCCCTAAAATCATGAGGGTTAGAGATAAAGTGAATGGCAGGTGTCTTTTCCCTAGGGTGGGGGATTTCAAGACTTAGGTGAATATTTTTAAGTTAAGAGAAGAAATATCTTAGCAAAACATGAGGGGCAATAGTTTTACACAGAAAGTGTTTTTTGTGTGTAATGAAAGTGCAATGGCGACACAGTGGCTCAGTGGTTAGCACTACTGCCTCACAGTACCAGGGTCAGGTGACTGCGTCTACATGGGTTTCCTCCGGGTGCTCCGGTTTCCTCCTACAGTCCAAAGTTGAGCAGGTCAAGTGAATTGGCCATGCTAAATTGCCCATAGTGTTAGGTGCATTAGTCAGAGGGAAATGGGTCTGGGTGGGTTACTCTTTGGAGGATTGGTGTGGACTTGTTGGGCCGAAGGACCTGTTTCCACACTGTAGGGAATCTAATCTAATCCAGAGGAAGTGGTAGATATGTTTAAAAGACATTTAGATAAGTATATGAATAAGAAATGGTTGAAGGGATATGGCCAAGCGCAGGTTGGTGGGACTAGATTACTTTAAGATTACGTTTGGCATGGACTCTGTAGACTGAAGGGTCTGTTTCTGTGTTGTATGGCTCCATGTTGAACGTTTAGTCAAAGAGAAAATGAAGCACGTGTACATTTTAGGAAAGTGAAATCAGATAAGGCCTTGAGGAATATAAAGGAAGCTGGAAAGAATTTAAGTAAGGAATTATGAAGGCTAAATGTCCTTAACAAGCAGGATTAGACAGAATCCCAAGGCATTTCCATATGTGTATTAGTCCATTCTTATCCAAATGCTCGCAAATCCTGGCCCTTAAGACTCTATTCCAATAATTTTGCATTGCTTACATATTCTTCCTTTATCTTTTTGATTAAACATTCAATACAGTCATACAACACGTAAACAGACCCTTTGGTCTCCCAAGTCCATGCCGAACATAATCCCAAAGTAATTCAGTCCCACCTGCCTGCGCTTAATATACAACTGATGCGAGGTTCACTGGCCTATAATTTCCTGGATTATCACTGTTACCTTTCTTATATAAAGAAACAACAGTAACTGTGCTCTAGTCTTCTGGGATCTTGCCTATGGCTGAGGAGAACACAATATCTCTGCCAAGGCTCCAACAATCTCCACCCTTGCACCCTCAGCAGTTCAGAGAAAATTCACTCAACTGACACCTGCAAGAGAAAGAGGGTTACCTCACATCAAAAAGCTGGACAGACTGGGTTTGCGTACACTGGAAATGCAAAGAATGAGTGTGATGTTATGGAAGTATATTAGATCTTAAAGGGAATTAACAGGGTGGAAGCTGAGAGGAGCCTTGCCCTTGAGGGAGAGATTGGAACCGGGAACAAAGTTGAAAAATAAAGGAGTCTCCCACTTAAAACAGAGATTAGCAAGAATTGTTATGCTGAGAGGGTCATGAGTCTTTAGAACTGTTCCCACAGAACAGTGAATACAGTTAAGGCAAAGATTAATTGTTTTTTGACTAACAAGGAAATCAACGGTAATGGCATATAGGTGGAATGTGGAGTTGATGCTACAATCAGATCAGCCATGATGAATGACCAACTCCTGCATCTAATTCATACGTTCCTTTACGTGTTTGGGTTCTGGGCTGTTTGCCATGGAATGCCTGTAATGGATTACATGATAACATAGTTAATCAAAATTCATACTCAGTCCAATATTGACCCTCCTCAAATAAAATTACATACCGTACCTTCCGGACAGCAGGGGAAGATGGAGAGAAATAAAATCTTCTTCAAAAGGGCTTTTAAATTATGCAAATCCTTTAGAAATACACTGTGCATACTTTCCCAATAATTTTGCTTTGGACCTGCAATCTGCGATGATAGTTATAATCTACAATGAATCTCTCAGTTTAAATGTACAATCACAATTCAATCTCAATTACACTTAGAACTCTTTCCACTTTATTGGCACCAGATTATAAATTATTTAACAAAATTTCCAACATGATGCACTAGCAGTAAATGGCTATAATTGATGCTCACATAATGTTCATAAACCAATCTAGGTTTGCATTAATAGCTGAATTTGTAATTTCCAACCAGTCTTTTTGATAAAGATAAGGAGACCGGAGCAACTACTGACAATTTACTGAAGCAATCTAAGCCTTTCAATAGCTTACTTAATTGTTCAGTCCTTAATGTGAATTAAGGCCATAAAACCATCAGAAATAGGAACAAAAGTAGGCTGTTCAGTACCATGATGCTGCTCCACCCAATCAATAGGATCATGCCTGATCAAACATCCTTCACACCCACATTCCTGCTTTTTCCCCACATAATGGTCCCCTACTACTCAGGAACCATCTGTGCCTTAAATATACACAAGGACTCTGCCCCCCCCCCAAAGCTCTCTGTGGCAAGAAACTCCAAATACCCTGAATCCTCAGAGAAAGAATTCCTCCTCAGCTCAGTCTTAAATTGGTATCCCTTTATTCTGAACTCTGCCCTCTACTCCTAGACTCTCTTATGACAGTAAACAACTCAGCATTTACTCTTCAACCACTCAAGAATCCTGTATTTTCAACTAGTCCACCTTCCATTCTTCTCAACTCCAGTGAGTAGAACCCCAACCAGTTTAGTCTTTGCTCACAAAATAATTTCTTGATACTTGGGATCGTACCAGTGAACGTTTTCTAAACTGCCTCCAATGAATTAATATCTTTCCTTGAATAAGGAAACAAAACTGCTCACTATACTGCAGATGTGGTCTCACCAGCACCTTACACAGCTATAGTTATACTTACCTCTCTTATCCTCCAAATCCCTTGAAATAAGGTCCAACATTCCATTAGGCTTCCTGATTACCTGACATCTGTATGCGAGCTTTGTGTTTCTTGAGTACGTCCCCTTAAGTCCCTTGGTTTTGAAGCTTCCTGGAGGTTTTCTTCATTTAAATAATAATTGTTCTTTTGCTGTTCCATCCAAAATGAACAAATTTACATTTTCCAACTCATATGTCAACATTTCACCTACTTACTTTACCTATCGATAGCACTCTATAAATTCATTAATATACATTGTCAACAGTTGCAGTCCCAGCGCTAATCCCTGCGGAAATCATCTAGTTACAGGTTGCCAATCTGAAATGCAACTGAAATACAACTGTCTGTGTGGAGTCTGCACATTCTTTCCGTGTCTGCGTGGGTTTCCTTTGGGTGTTCTGGTTTCCTACCGCATTAAGGCTCACGAGTGTTGTTGGGGCTGTACCCATCCAGGAAAGCGAGCAGTATTCAATCGTACTCCTGACTTGTGCCTTGTAGATGAACAGGCTTTGGGGAGTCAGGTGAGTTACTCACTGCAGTATTCCTGCCTCTGTCCTGCTCTAGTAGTCAGTGTTTATGTGGTAAATTCGGTTGAATTTCTGGTGGATGGTAATCTGTAGGATGTTGATAGTGGAGCATTCAATGATGGTCACACCACTGACTGTCAAGGGACAGTGGTTGGATTTTATTATTAGTCATGATCATTGCACCACTTAGGTGGTGCAAATTGTGGCTTGCCACTTGACAGTGCAAGCATGCATATTATCCTAATCTTGTTCCATTTGAAGATGGACTGCTTCAATATTTGAAGAGTCATGAATGGTGTTGAACATGGTGCAATCATCAGCTCACATCCTCACTTCTGACCTTATGATGGCCAGAAGGTCATTGATGAAGCAGCTTAAGATGGTTGGGCCTATGACACTACCCTGAGGAACTCCTGCAGAGATGCCCTGGTGTTGAATTGACTATGACCAATAATCTCAATCATCAGCTTATGCACAAAGTATGGCTCAAACCAGATTTATCTTAATCATGGTTCCAGTCTTCTTAAAATGCTCTTCAGACTACCAAGAAGGAACAATTAAAACTGCTTTGTCATCTCATATGTAGCTTTTTTTTTAAAAAGGGAGGTGATGATTATCCAAGCTCCAGTGTTCTGAATGCATGCCAATGTATTCCATTATCATCTCACTTTGATAAAAACAATGGGCACATTATTAATACGTTGACCCAGAAGCTAGTTATGGCACCTTCGTTTGACTCCTAGTGTATATCACTAAACCAGCAAAGTTAAGAAAAAGAATTTGAAATCTTCCCGCCTTTTTACCTTTATATTATGTCATAAGTGGTAGTGTAAAAAAATAAGCATCTATGTTTTAAAGTTGCCTCGATAGTGTCAGTACAACCAACATAATGACCCAGGTGCAGTCCACATATTACGGTGGGGTCATAGCGCAGTAGTGGTTATTCCCTTTCAAAAAGGAAAGTTACGCTGTGAAGCAAATATAACACTATATTGACGGATAGTCCATAATTGGTCTATGCTGGTGCTGGTGCTGGTGCTCGTGCTCCACACAAGCCTCCTCCCATTCTACTTCATCTACCTGATCAGCATTACCATCTATTCCTTTCTCCCTCATGTATTTACCCAGTTTCCGTGAAATGAATCTACCCTATTTGCCTGAACTATGGCAGGTGGTAGAAAGTTCCATATTCTGACCACCCTCTGGATAAAAAGAGGCTTATGTCCTCAATTCCTTACGGGTTTAAATTCTCACTATCTGATCATTATTACACCAAGCTTTGGCACTCACAGTGAGATACATATCCAGCTTCTATTTCAACACTTTTCATGATCTTAAAGAAATCAGTTTCTGCAAAGGAGTAAAGCAATTTTCAGGCCTATTAAAAAGATGTTGACTAAACATAGAAATATCACCCAGAAGTGACAACAACTGACCTATTAGCAAATAGTGACAACAGTCCCTAAAGGCAATTGCAGAGTCATGGCCCAGGCGTGGACTGGACTGAAAGCTTCATGTTCCAGCAAACAAATGCTATAGGAAGGATAGAAAGTGGGGGCAAGAAAGGAGGGGGTGGCATTTTTGATAAGGGATAGCATTATGGTTGTACTAAGGGCAGATATTCTTGGGAAATTATTTGGGTGAAACTGAGAAATAAGGGGGAAATCGGATGATCACTTTTTCTAAGGAGATCTCAGTTATCTGGAAGGATAATAGGGTGGTTATAGTTGGGGATTTTAAACATTCCAACCAGAGACTGGGAGTGCCATTGTGTTAAGGGTTTAGATGAGGAGGAATTTGTTAAGTGTGTACCAGCAAACTTGCTAATTGAGTATGCAGATGCACCTACTAGAGAAGATACAAAATTTGACCTCCTGTTGGGAAATAAGGCAGGGCAGGCAACTGAGGTGTCAGTGGGGGAGCACTTTGGGGCCAGCGACCATAATTCTATTAGTTTTAAAATAGTGATGGACAAGGATCCAGAAGTTCAAGTTCTAAATTGGAGAAAAGCCAATTTTGACAGTATTAGGCAAGAACTTGCACAGGTTGATTGGGGGCAGATAATCACAGGTAAAGGGACTGCTGGAAAATGGGAAGCCTTCAGAAGTGAGATAAGTGTCCAGAGATACTATCTTCCTGCTAGGGTGAAAGGCAGGTTGGGTAGGTGTAGGGAATGCTGGATGACTAGAGAAATTGAAGCTTTAGTTCAGAAAAAGAAGAAAGCATTTTGTCAGGTATACACAAGAGAGAACAAGTGACTCCTCAGAAGAGTATAGCAGTTGGGGTATACTGAAGAGGGAAATCAGGAGGGCAAAAAGGGGACATAAGATAGCTCTGGCAAATAGGGTTAAGAAGAATCCAAAGGGATTTTCTAAATACATTAAGGAAAAAAGGGTAACTAAAGAGAGAATAGGACCCCTCAAAGGAAGGCAGTCTCTGTGGAGTCTAAGGAGCTGGGGGCAATACTAAACAAGTGGTAAGCAAAAGCTAGGCAAACATAAACCAATGAGTCGGACATCGATGGAGGGCAAGTTGTTGGAGGGAATTCTGAGGGACAGGATTCACATTCATTTGGAAAGGCAGGAGTAATGAAGGATAGTCAACATGGCACTGTGCATGGGAAAATTGATTGAGTTTTTTGAAGAAAGAACAAAGCGGATTGATGAGAACAGAGCAGTGGATGGGATCTATGTGGACTTCAGTAAGGTGCTTAACAACGTTCCTTATGGTAGACTAGTTGCTTTTCAGACTGAAGGCCTGTGACCAGTGGAATGCCACAAGAATCAGTGCTGGGTCCATTGTTTTTCATTTTTTATATAAATGATTTGGATGTGAACATTGAAGGTATAATTAGTAAGGGTTTGCAGATGACACCAAAATTGCAGGTGGACTGGACAGCAAAGAAGGTTACCTCAGAGTACAACAGGATCTTGATCAAATGGGCCAAGAGGCCAAGGAGTGGCAGTTGGGAGTTTAATTTAGGTAAATGCGAGGTGCTGCATTTTAGAAAGGCAAATCAGAGCAGGACTTATACACTTAATGCTAAGGTCGTGGGGAGCACTGTTGAATAAAGACACCTTGGATTGCAAAACATTAATATTCACTGTATCTCATGTTACACCAAGTAATGAATCGGTCCAATCAAAAGTATGATAATAGCAGGGATGAAATTGCTTTTTGAATCTGTTTATACATGTATACAAACTTTTCTATCTTCTGGCCAATGGAAGAGAGGGGAGAGAGTATAACCACAGTGGGAAAGGTTTTTGATTATGTTGGTTGCAGCGTCATGTACGGATGTAGTCAGTGTGTGGGAGGCTGGTTTGTGAAATGGACTGGATTGTGTTCACAACTCTCTGTAGTTACTTTTGGTCAAGGGAAGAGCAAACCACGTTGTGATGAATCCAGATAGGATGCTTTCTTTGGCACATCCCTAAAAATTTCTAAGAATCCTTATGGACATGCTGAATTTCCTTAGCCACCTGAGGAAGTAGAGGCATGCTGTGCTTTTTTCACCATAGTGTCAACATGGGTGGAACCAGGACATATTGTTGGTGCTCGTCACTCTCAAAAACTTGACACACACTACCACCTCCACCTCAGCACCATTGATGCAGTCGGGGCTTGCCCACACTTTCTGAAGTCAATGACCAGCTTCTTCGTTTTGCAGACTTTGATGGAAACATTGTTGTCTGTACACCATGCCATTAAGCATGCAATCTCTTTCCTGTACTCTGTCTCGCGTTATTTGAGATCCAACCTACAACAGTGCTGTCATCAGCAAATTTGTAAATGGAGTTGGGGCAGAATTTGGCCACACAATCGTGTGTATACAAATAGTACAGTAGGGGACTGAGTTCACAGCCTTGTGGGGATGGTGTTGAGGATTATCGTGGAGGTGGCGTTGTCACCTATCCTGACTGACTGCACTGTTGATCAACAAGTCGAGAATCCAGTTACAGAGTAAGGGAGCAGAGATCGATGTCCCAAAGCATGGAGATGAGTTGGCTTGGAATTGTGGTTGTTCTGAAATTTTCATCAACTGCAATTTTGATCATACCATTCTTGATGCACCACATGGCTGTCCTGTATTCGCAGACCAAATACCTCGTCTGCTGGAGGATAGCAAAACAGCAACTTATACAGGTATCTATGTTCACTGGAGATAAGATTTCTACCCATCTGCTTCTGAAATGCACATTGACAAACTAAGTGTACAAGGTGATGCAATGGTCTGTGTCAAAGTTCATCCTAAGGTCTGTGTGCTCTCTGGGCTACTTCCAAAGGCACATATAACATAAACATCAATGCTGCAAAAGAACAACCAATTCCATGAAATATGTTCTTTGGTCTGATTCAAATGAATATTGTGCAGCAATTCACAGGAATGATTTGAGGGATGAGCTGTGTGATAGGTTGGAAATGTTGGCACTATTTCCCTTGGAGAAGATTTCTAAGAAATCTAACAACGATGGTCATGGGCTAGCCAGCATTTGTTGCCCATGAGAAGATGGTGGTCAGCAACCTACTTGAACCACTGCAGCTGGTATAGGAATGGGTATGGGAAAGTCTAACAAATGGCAGACATGATTCACAACCTGGAGACAGTAAATTCTTGCCCATAGTTGTCACGTCACACTTGCAAGCTAATATAAAAGCAAAATACTGTGGATATGGTAATTCCAAAACAAAGAAAACAAAACTTTGCTCAAGAAATTCAGCACATTGGCAGCATTCGATAATGTCCCTGCCCAGAGATGGTAGTTAAATCGAAGTCCATAAAACTCAAGAGAAAGTATCGGCCTCGTTGGGAAACTGGCTGAGCAGAAACAGGCAGAATAAAGAGCAGTTATTCTAATTGGCAGAATATGGCATGCGGCATTCCACAAGATCTGTGTTGAGATCTCAACTATCACCATATTTATTAACAATTTAAGGTTAAGGGAGTAGGAAACCACATAATCAAATTTGTTGGAAACACATTTTATACTTCAGCTTACAAAGAGACAATGTAATTTGACTTGAATGAGCAAAACCAGAGCCAATCAATTCCAGTGTAGACAAAGGTGAGGTCTTCCACTTTGGATCCCAAACTAATAAAACTTGGGACTAAATGGGAAAAAAAAACTAGGTCTAAAAGTGGCCAGAAGAACCTCTGGAGTCTAGGCAATAGAGGTGCAAGCAAATAAAATGTCATGAGAAGATACAGAAAATAATTAGGAAGCCAAATGGAGTGCCGAACGTTCTAAAAAGGGTAAAAGCTTGGTTTCAGCTATACAAAGCCTGGCTAGAATCTATCCAGAAGGCTGTAAGCAATTCTAGGTACTACATCTTGGAAAATACAAAAACAGAAATTATTGGAGAAACTCAAGAGGTTTGGCATCATTTGTGAAGAGGAAGTAGCATGAAGGTTTCAAGCCCTTCTTTAGAACTCACAGCAGTGAGGAAATGGGGTGGAAGAAAAATGCTAAGCGGATCGGTGGAGCTGAAGCCCAGAGACAGAGAGACAGACAGCAAGGCAAACAAAGGAATAGAGTCAGAGGTGGAGAAAAACCTGAAGGGGGACCCATAGGTAGGTGAAAATGGACTGGCTGGCTGTGCTCAAGATAGAGTATGGAAGGGGTGGGATGGGGGTGTTGGCGTCAAGGACATAGAGCAAAATATTCAGGTTCTAACACTAATAAACACTTCTAAAACTACTAACTACGAGCCCTGAAGCCTGCAGAATCCTCAAGATGAAAAGGAGATGCTGTTCTTCTAGCTTGGACTGAGCTTCACTGGTGCACTGCAGCAGACCGAAGACAGGAGTGCTGGCCAGGGTGTGATGCTGCTGCTCTTTTCACAAGGTTAGACAGTCCTTGGTTTTGTTTTCAGGACGTCGTAAAGACACAGGCTCAGAAATGTCCGGATTTGATTTACTGAGGAAGTTTTTAAGTTTCAAGAGAAACGCTTGTACAATGAACAGGCAGTGGCCAGTTCTCTCAACTCAGCTTTTCACTGATTTTGTTTGGGCTCAGAACTGCTAGTCAGTCAGTTGTGAAGCTGCTGGACGCAAAGAAGCAGGTCCATGCTGATCCTCCCTCTCTGTGACATCTGTCCCCTTAGGACCTGTGCTGGATTTTTCCTTTTTTTTTGCCAAGAGGTGGTTATGGGGATTGTTATAAGTATTTGGAATAGCATCATTAAGTTGGGAAATTCTGCTGCATTTTTGGATAGGTTGTTATTCTATAGGCAAAAGTAAGGACCGCAGATGCTGGACATCAGAGTCTAGATTAGAGTGGTGCTGGAAAAGCACAGCAGGTTAGGCAGCATCAGAGGAGCAGGAATATCGATATTGTGGGCAAAAGCCCTCACTCAGGATTTTGCCCGACATGCCGATTTTCCTGCTCCTCGAATGCTGCCTGACCTGCTGTGCTTTTCCAGCACCACTGTAACCTCGACTAAGTTATTCTCTATTTTATTCTCATTTGTATTTCATTCAGAAATCTTGTAAATAAATTCTGTTTTGTTTAAAATTAATTGGTTGGGCCTGCTGGAATATCCTGTTTACACCAGTTTAAAACAGAGTCTGGCGACTCTGTGTGTGGAGTTTGCACATTCTCTCAGTGTCTGCATGGGTTTCCTCCAGGTGCTTCGGTTTCCTCCCACAATCCAAAAAATGTGCAGGTTAGGTGAATTGGCCATGCTAAATTGCCCATTGCGTTAGGTGAAGAGGTAAATGTAGGGGAATGGGTCTGGGTGGGTTGCGCTTCGGTGTGGACTTGTTGGGCCGAAGGGCCTGTTTCCACACTAAGTAATCTAATCTAATCTAATCTAATCTAAAAAAACTAGCAAAGTTAGGGCCCGAGCTACTTTCTTGAAATGTTTTGAGGGGGTCTGGTCCATAACAAAGGTTCATGGTGATGTCGTGGTTCTGGGTATGTTCACCGAGCTGGGAAGTTGATTTGCAAACATTTCACCCCCTGTCTCGGTGACATCCTCAGTGCTTTGGAGCCTCCTGTGAAGCGCTGCTGTACTGTTTCTTCTGGAATTTATCTGGTTCCATTCCTGCTGCTTTTGGTTGCTGGTTTGGTCATTTGTTGTAGTGGCCGGGATATTTGGTCTAGGTTCATATACTTGTTGATTGTGTCTGTGGATGATTGCCATGCTTCTCGGGATTCAACTACAACTACAGGGACATAAAAACAACAGACTTCCAAGTTGCGCTACGATGTACACTCAGAACTAACAGACAAACTGAAGAGACAGAGCCAACAGTCACACAAGCTGTTGTACTCTTACTAAGAAAGAAAAGACAAGTAGCAGGCAACTGAAAGTTCAAGGTAATTACAGGACTATATCTGCTCACACCCTGATTCCTGTTAAGAATTCCATTCCATTCCATTGTCCCAGTTTCTTCATCACATCTGTTTTGATGATGCCACCATTCCATGGGCCCTCAGACCACCTTTTTTCTCAACCAAGGATTCCGCACCTCCATGGTTGACAAGGCCCTTAGCCACATGTGAACCATTTCCTGCCTGTTTTTCTCTCTATGGGCTCTGTCTCCACCAATCCACTTACTCCCCCTTCCCTCCAGTTTCAGTTTTTGTTGCAAAACTTCAGCATCCATAGTTTTTTTGTTTTATCTTTGAAAGGTCAGTTATTTTGGAGGCAGTGCAGCATGGATTCACCAAATTAATACTTGGATTTCAAGAACCAAATTAAGAGATGAAAGAAATGCAACATGTACTCCTTGAAATTTAGATGACTAAAAAAATGAATTGATCAACATTTTTCAATGCAATAACAGAAACAAACAAGATATCATAGAATTCCTACAGTGTGGAAATAGGCCATTTGGCCCAACAAATCCACACCAACCCTCTGAAGAATATCCCACCCAGACCCATTTTTCTGCCCTATTACTCTACGTTTCCCCTAACTAATGCACTCATCCTAACTAATGCGTAGGTTAAGTTATTTTATTTTACATAAGGATTAAACTTCAGCACAACATAGTGGGCCAAAGGGCCTGTTCTGTGCTGTACTTTTCTATGTTCTAACCTACACATTCCTGAACACTATCAGCAATTTAGCATGGCCAATTCATCTCACCTGCATATCTCTGGATTGTGGGATGAAATGCGGAAGAAACCCACGCAGACACGGGGAGAATGTACAAAATCCACACAGATAGTCACCCAAAGTTGGAATCGAACGGGGGTCCTTGATGTTCTGAGCCACCGTGCTGCTCACAGATAAGAGAAAAACTCTTTTTGCTTGTTACAAGTTTATGAATAGAAACTAAATGTGAATATTACAGCTAGAGCTTGACTTTTCAAGAGGGAAATTAGAACATATTTCCAAACAAAAAGGACAGAAGTTTGCAATTCTCACAAATGGCAATTGACAGCAGATCAATTGCTGATGTCAAAATGAAGATGGTTCAATATTTTGTTATCCAAAGACATTAACGGATATAAGGCTAAGTTAGTGTAGAGAGTTCAGTCACACTAGATCCCATTAAATGGCTGAAGACACTCAAAGAGTTGAAGCATTCCCTCCTGCAACCGTGTCCCTAAAAGCTTCAGAAAATGTTGTGGCCTTGGACCATTTTTAATTCCTTTATACGTTAAATAAACTAGAGGCCAATGAATCTCATACAGATTAAACATTTCACAGAATTACAAATAGTTGTGGTGCAGGAGGCTGCCATTTGCCCATTGTATCTTGACCAGCTCTTCAAATGAGCATCATGGCTTATTGCCATTTTCCCGTTGCCTTTTTCCTACACCCTTGCACATTGTTCTCATTTACATAACCACTCAATACCCTTGAGTGCCTCATTAGAACCACACATCAAGACAAAGCATTCCTAAACCAAATCACTCACTGTGACAAAACAACTTATTCTCATATCACATTTGCTTCTTTTAAAAATGACATGAAATCTGTGCCCTCTCATTCTTGATCCTTTTATAAGCAGAAGCAGATTCTCCTTATAGAGTAATAGAGATGTACGGCACAGAAACAGACCCTTCGGTCCAACTTGTCCATACCGACCAGATATCCTAACCTAATCTAGTTCCATTTGCCAGCACTTGGCCCATATCCCTCTAAACCCTTCCTATTCATAGACTCACCCAGATGTCTTGTAATTGCTGCAATTGTACCAGCCTCTACCACTTCCTCTGGGAGCTCATTCCATACACTCATCACACTCTGCATGAAAAAGTTGCCCCTAAGGTCTCTTCTCTCTTTGCCCTCAGACCATAAACCTATGCCCTCTAGTTCCGGTCTCCCCCACCCCAGAGAAAAGACCTTGTCTAATCATGCCCCTCATGATTTTATAAACCTCTATCCACAATATCCAGCCCCCACATCATTTTTTAAATTTCCATCAGACCTACTCTTCGTCTTCTTCTCTCCAAGAACACTTCCATCCTCTCCAAACTATTTTCACAACTCATTCCTGGAACCATTCTTGTAAATCTTGTCTGCACCCTTCCCCCCATTCACATCCCTCCAATAGTGCCTCACTAAGAACGGTGTACAATACTCCAGCTGAGGTCTAACAAGTCTCCTTTGCAAGCTCAGTGTTGTCTCCTTGCTCTAGTATGCTATGCCACTATTAATGAAGCCAACAATACTTTATTAACTGCACTCACTACCTGTCCTGCTACCTTCTACACACACTGTGCACATTTGACCAGCGTCCTGTTTACTCTGTATCCCTTTTGGAATTGTATAATATTTTACAATGTCTGTCCACATGCTTTCTACCAAAATGTGTCACCACACTGTTCTCTGCATCGAGATTCACTTGCCACCTATCCACTAACTTGTCTATGTCCTGACATTTCCCCAGTACCCTCCTTACAATGCTTCCTAGTTTCATACTAGCTTCAAACTTCCAAACTGTCCCCTGCACACTAAAATCTGAATTATCAATATGAAGCAAGAGTCATAGAGATGTACAGCAAGGAAACAGACCCTTGGGTCCAATTCATCCATGCCTAATCTAATCCCATTTGCCAGCACTTGGCCCATATCCCTCCAAACCCTTCCTATTCATGTACCCATCCAGATGCCTTTGTTGCAATTGTACCAGCTTCCACCACTCCCTCTGGCAGCTCATTCCATACACGTACCACCCTCTATGTGAAAAAGTTGCCCATTAGGTCTCTTTTATATCTTTCCCTTCTCAACCTAAACCTATGCCCTCTCGTTCTGGACTCCCTGACCCCAGGGAAAAGACTTTGCCTATTTATGTACTCATGATTTTATAAAGCTCTATGAGATCACCCCTCAGTCTTCGACGCTTCAGGGAAAAGTGTTCCAGCCTATTCAGTCTCTCCCTATAGCTCAAACCCTCCAACCTTGGCAACATCCCTTGTAAGTCTTTTCTGAATCCTTTCAAGTTTCACAACATCCTTGTGATAGGAAGGAGACCAGAAATGCACGCAAAATTCCAGAAGTGGTCTAACCAACATCCTGTCCAGCTGCAACATGACCTCCCAACTCCTATACTCAATACTCTGACGAACAAAGGAAAGCATACCAAACACCTTCTTCACTATCCTATCTACCTGCGACTCTACTTTCAAGGAGGTATGACCATGCACTCCAACGTCCCTTTGTTCAGAAACACTCCCCAGGACCTTACCATTAAGTGTATAAGTCCTGCTAAGATTTGCTTTCCTAAAATGCAGCACCTTGCACTTAACTAAATTAAACTCCATCTGCCACTCCTCAGCCCATTGTGTCGTCCCATCTCTCCCGCCTCAGTCGAAGCAAAATGCTCAGAGACACAGTATAGTTTTATCTCCGTCTTTATTCCAGGCTCTGGAGGGAGAGAGAACGATTACCCACATGCGCAGAAACATGAGCTCACTGTCTTCTCTGGAAGAGCAATTGCTCAATGAACTACAAGGCTATTTTACAGGGAGGAGCATCTAAATAAGGCATCATATATATTAATTGGGTGACCATTACAATCAACGAGTATCAGTAACAGAGACCAAGTCCTTTACTGTGATACAATGAATGTCCTTCACCTTGTTAACCGATTCATACAATGCCTACTTTTCACCTTCTTAACTGAAATTACGTACTGAATGCTTCCAATAATGTTAAATGGTTCTCCAAAATGACTGCTTTTCCTCTTTGTTTACCCATTACCATTGCCTCCACCACTTCCTCTGGCAGCTTGTCCCATACATGCACCACCTTTGTGTAAAAAAGCTGCCCCTTAGGTCCCTTTTAAATCTTTCCCTTCTCACCATAAACCTATACATTCCTTCTGGACTCCCCTACCCAAGGGAAAAGACCTAGCCTATTTACCCTGTTCATGCCCCTCATGATTTTATAGGCTTCTAAATCTGCTTGAGGCCTGAATAACTGATAGAAAGCAGAGGGTTTGGAGAAATGGGTGTTTCGCTGGCTGGCAACCAACCAGGCATGAGCAGGGTGGCACAAGGGTTGGTATTGGGCGCATAATTGTTCATGATATAGAAAGATTTGGAAGAGGAGACAAAGTGTAAGATATGCAAGTTTGCTGATGACACTAAATTGTGTGGAAAGACAAACTGTTCAGACAATGTGGAGGGTCTCCAGAGAGATTTAGATAGGATAAGTGAATGGGCAAGGATCTGGCAGATGGAGTACAATGTCGGTAATGTGAGGTTATCCACTATGGAAACACAAATAGTAGATCAGAGTGTTATTTAAATGTTGAAAGTTTGCAGCATGCTCACGTGCAGAGGGTTATAAGAGTGCTTGTACATTAAACACTAAAAGTTGATTTGCTGCAAAAGGTAATCAGGAAGGCAAACGTTGGCTTACATTGTTAAAGGAGTTGACTTTTAAGAGCAGCGAGGTTCTGCTGCAATTGTACAAAGTGTTGGTGAGGCTGCACCTGGGGTATTGTGCGCAGTTCTAGTCTTCTCACTTGAGAAAGAATATACTGGCTTGACAGGCGGTGCAGAGGAGGTTCACCAGTTGGTTTCAAAGATGAAGGGCTTTTCCTATGAGGAGAGATTGTGCCTTCTGGGACTTTACTCACTAAAATTTAAAATAATGAGGGGGGACCTTACAGAAACATATAAAATTATAAAAAGGATAGATAAGATCGAGGCAGGCAAGTTGTTTCCACTGGTAGATGAGACTTGGACTAGGGGACATGGCCTCAAGATTAGGGGGAAGTAGATTTAGAATAGAGATGAGGAGAAACTGCTTTTCCCAAAAAGTAGTGAATCTGTGGAATTCTCTGCCCAAGCAAGTAGTAGAGGCAGCTTCATAAAATAGATTCAAGACATAATTGGAAGGGACTTTGCATGGCAGGAGAATCAAGGGTTATGGGGATAATGCAGGGAGACGATGGATGGATCAGCCATGAACCTAATGTATAGCAGACCAGGCTTGACGGGCCAAATAGCATTCGCCTGTTTATATTACTGTGAAACTAAAAACATCCCTCGGCCTCCAACGCTAATGTCCCAAAGCTGCATTTGGAACCACTTCCCGCTCAAAGTGCAACGGTCTCTCTGAAGCCTTGGAACATGCTGTTAACAGAAATCAAAAGTAGATCACTCCTCAGTATTAAATGTTCCATGTCTAATCAACGTATTAGAAAACTTTATTGCAAGCTTTTTCAGAATGAGGAGGACTGGAGATTTTTTAAGTTTATGAAGATCCGGATGTAGGTTTGCTCACTAAGCTGGAAGGTTCGTTTTCAACCTGAGCTACACATCTTCTTAAAACCCGCCAAGTTTACGCAGAGTTTAGGGGATGATAAATATGTTAGCTTGTGATCATAATTAGGAGACAGGCACTAATGTACAATACGCAAACAACATCTCTGCTTGTGCTAATGTGTGGTTTGAACATTAGTTGCCACTTAACTGCCAGACAATGAAGATCTCTAATGAGAGAATCTAATCATTTCCCTTTTCACAGACCATCTCCATCACCAATTTTGTTAAAATTAATTATGGAATGTGGGCATCACTGGAGTCAGAGAGAGTGAGTGAGATCCTTATTATGAATAATTTGTAGGAGAAGGAGAAGGAATGGTGGATACTAAGTTTTGGGAGGGATTTGTTCATTTTCTAGGGCATGTCAATATATTAAAGGTGGTGATATCGGGTGTTTTGACAAGCATAAAGGTAGACAGGTTCCCAGGATCTGATAAAATCTATCCCAGAATATTGAGGGAGGCAAATTCAGAAATTGCTGGGGCCTTACATGAAACCTTTGTATCCTCTCTGATCTCAGAGGATTGGACAGTAGACAATGTTGTTCCTTGTTTAGCAAGAGCAGCAGGGATAATCCAGGAAATTACAGGCCGGTGAGCCTTGCTTCAGTGATCAGGAAATTATTGTAGAGGATTGTTAGGGACAGGATTTATGAGCATTTGGAAAAATATGGACTTATTAGCAACAGGTAGCATGGTTTTGTGCAAGGCCACATCTCACAAATTTAATTGAGTTTTTTGAGGAAGTGACAAAGATCATTGATGAGAGCAGGGTGATGGATGTTACCTACTGCATATGGACTTCAGCAAGCCTTTGTCAAGGTTCCTCTTGGCAGGCTGATTCAGAAGATTAAGTCACATGGGATCCACAGTAAACTGAAAAAATGGACACAGAACTGGCTTGGTCACAGAGGTCAGAGCACATCGGTGGAATGGTGATTTTCTGACTTGGTATGTGTGACTTGTGGTGTCACACAGGTCTCAGTGCTGGGATCCCTGATCTTTGTAATATAAGTAAATGATTTGGAAGAGAATGTAGGTAGCCTGATTAACTTTGCAGATAACACAAAGATTGGGGGAGGTGCGGACAGTTAGGTGGACTGTAGAAGATACAGCAGGTTTTCGATACGCTGGAGATTTGGGTGGAGAAATGGCAGATAGAATTCAATGTGGAGTTGAGTACATTTAAGACAAAGATAAATTGTTTCTTGATTAGTAAGGACCTCAAAAGGTTATGGGGAGACAGCAGAAGAATAGGGTTGAGAATCATCCCAGCCATAAGTGAATGTCCTAATTCTGCTCCTGTATCTTATGGTCTAAACATTCCATGAACCTTCTAAACAGCTTGCTGCACTTACATATTAGTCTTCAACAACTTACTAACAAGAAGACTTGGACCCTTTCTACTCTTTATTTTCCAAACCTCTTGTCACTTAATCCTTTGCACATCTGTTCTTCCTACCAAAATGGATAAGCTCACATTTTCCATCTGCCATTTTCCTATCCAATTACAGAGGTTGCCCAAATCCTCCCAAAAACATTTTACACTTACATTTTGGCAGGGAAGGGACTTGATTGATCAAGACAAGCCTTCGTCAACTTTTTTTTAAAAGGCCAAATCATGGTGATAACCCGAGTTTAAAGACAAAACTGCAGGTCAGAAATGATTAAACAAATCCAACTGCAATACTTCGTACCACGTAAATTATGACGGAGAATGTAAAAGAGATAAATCCTCAATTTGAAAGGGAGGATCCCAGCAGGTTAGGAATTATTCCAATCACACTCTACAATTACTCACCATGACAACAACCAACACATTCTTGTAATTTTAAGGATGCCTCCTATTCTCATTAATCGCCATGTGAAAAAAACTTCGGAACATTAAAAACTTGTAAAACACATTCCCAAATAACTCTGATGACTTGCATTCCACCCTAAGTTACGAGTTGAGAGTCGTTTCTTGCTCATAATCCATGATTTCATAAAATTCACCTTCCCCAAATCCAACCGGACGAATAAAACTTGTCGAAATGTTGGTGGTTTTCACAAACGGCTTCGATAAAGGGGGGTTGGGGGAAATAAAACACGAAATATTTGGCTCTCACTCACATTCCAGGTGCCGCCAAGTCAATTCTTCATGAGGAAAGCGACCGTCCGACTGCCCGGAATAAACATTAGGCCGCCCTGCAGTTCCCGCCGCTCTCTGTCCCGTTCAGGGTGGGAGGGGGACGGGCTCGCGCTGCCGCCGCACTGAATGGAAGCGGCCCCGAAGCTCAGGGAGGGGGGCGGGGGCGCGCCGGCTGGATCAGAGCGCGCCCGAGCGTGCGCTCAGGACCACCCGCGAGCGTGCACGCGGGCAGGCCGTTAGCGCCGCTCGCGAGAAGGATTTTGAAAGGGAAGAGCAGACCCTCAGCCTCTCAGAGACCCTCAATGACCCTCAGTCCCTCAGAGACCCTCAAACTCTCAGACCTTCAACCCCTCAGAGACCCTCAACCTCTCAGTGACCCTCAACCCCTAAGAGACCCTCAATCCCACAGTCTCAGAGACCCTCAACCCCTCAGAAACCCTCAATCCTACAGTCTCAGAGACCCTCAACCCCTCAGAAACCCTCAATCCTACAGTCTCAGAGACCCTCAACCCCTCAGAGACCCTCAATCCTACAGTCTCAGAGACCCTCAATCCCACAGAGTCTCAGAGACCCTCAACCCCTCAGAGCATCAGTGACCCTCAACCGCTCAGAGACCTTCAATCCTTCAGTGACCCTCAATGACTCTCAATCCCTCAGTGACCCTCAACCCCTCAGATACCCTCAACCTCTCAGACCCTAAATTCACAGAGACCCTCACTCCCTCAGTGGCCCTCAACATCTCAGACCCTCCATCTTCAGTGACCCTCAATCCTGGAGAGACACTCAATTCCCTCAGAGATACTCAATCCCTCAAACCCTCAACCCCTCAGACCCTCAATCCTTCAGTGACCCTCAATCCCTCAGAGACCCTCAACCTATCAGAACCTCAATCCCTCAAAAATCCTCAGTGACACTCAATCCCTCAAAGACCCTCACCCCTCAGATACCCTCAAACCCTAAATTCCTTCAAGACCCTCAACCCCTCAAATACTTTCAACCTCTCAGACCCTCAATTCACAGAGACCCTCATCCCCTCAGTGACACTCAATCCCAGAGAGACCCTCAATCCCTCAATGACCCTCAATGTCTCAGACCCTCAATCTTCAGTGACCCTCAGCCCTGGAGAGACCCTCAATCCCTCAGTGATCCTCAATCCCTCAGACGCTCAATCCTTTAGTGACCCTCAATCCCTCAGAGACCCTCAACCTATCAGACTCTCAATACCTCACAGACCCTCAGTGACACTGAACTCCTCAGAGACCCTCAACCTCTTGTACCCTCAACCCTCAGATACCCTCAATCCCGTAGAGTCCCTCACTGACCTTCAACCCTTCAGAGACCGTCAACCTCTCAGACCCTAAATCTCTCAGTGATTCATTCCCTCTCCAGAGACCCTTAACTCACAGACCCTCAATCCCTTAGTGTCCCTCAACCCCTCAGAGACCCTCAAACTCTCAGACCCTCAATCCGCAGAGATCCTCAACCCCATAGTGTGCCTCAACCCTGGAGAGACCGTCAATCCCTCAGTGACCCTCAACCTCTCAGAGACCCTCAATCCCTTAGAGACCCTCAAACCCACCAGATTCTCAATCCTTCTGTGACCCTCAATCCCTCAGACCCTGAGACACCCTCAGTGACACTCAATGCCACAGACCCTCAATCCCTCACCCTCAATCTGTCAGAGACCCTCAGTTCCTGAGACCCTCAACTCCACAGAAACCTTCAACCCCTCAAAGACTCTCAATCCCCAGACCCTCAATCCCTCAGAGACTCTTAGCCCCTCAGAGACCCTCAACTCCTTGGAGACCCTCAATCTATCAGGTACCCTTAACCCTTCAGAAACCCTCAAATACTCTCAATTACTCAGTGACCCTCAATCTCTCAGTGACCCTCATTCTCTGAGAGATCCGAAATCTTTCACACTTTCAGTCCCTCAAAGACCCTTCATCCCTCAGTAACCCTCAATGCCCCAGTGACGCTCAATCTCTCAAAGACCCTCAATCACTCAGTCAGAGAGCCTAAAATCCTCATTGATGAACTCACACTCTGAAAGCCCCTCAATTTGAGGACTTTCAAATCCTCAGTGAAAGCCACCAAAATCCTCAATGACTAACCTTCAGAAAGTCCCTCAAATGCTCAGCGAATGACTCACAAACCTTCAATCAAAGACCTCCATCTTCACAGTCAAGAGACCCTCGAACTCTGAACAGCTAATCAGAAATACTCAAACATTCAGTAAGTGGCCATCACTGACAGAGAGAGAGTGGTATCTTCACCATCTCAAGGACCTTCAGTCTCTCAAGGATCGTACCTGTAAGGGATATCATTCCATTAGCTTTCTTAATCACTTGCTGTGCTTGTACCAACTTATTGTGACCCATGCACTGGAACACCTTGATCCCTCTGTATCTCAGAATTCTGAAATTGTTCGCCATTTAAGTAATGCAGTTTTTTTTACTCTTCTGTCCAACTTCACATTTTCTTACATTATGCCCCATCTGCCTGGTGTTTGCCCAATTACTCAGCCTTTTCTTTATTCACTCATGGGATATAGGCATCACTGCTCTGCCAGCATTTCTAGTGCTCATCTCTAAATGTCCTTGAGAATGTGTTGATGAACTGACTCATTGAACAGCCACAATACATTTGGTGTAGACATACCAAAAGCGCTGTTTGGGAGAGTGTTCCAGGTTGCCAATCCAGCAGCATTGAAGGAGCAGTGATATATTCCCAAGTCAGGATATTGAGTAACTTAGAGGGAAACCTGCTGGTCTGGGTGATCCCATGTATGCGCTGCCCTGGTGCTTCTAGATCAAAGTGGTCATGGGTTTGGAAAGTGCTGTCTCAGGACCTTTGGTAAATTCCTGCAATGTAGCTTGTAGATAGTACACTGCTGCCACTGAGCGCTAATGGTGGAGGCAGTGGATGCTTGTGGATATGGTACCAATTAAGCAGGATACTTTGTACTGGTTGTCCTGCTACTTGAGTGTTGTTGGGGCTACATCCATCCAGGAAAGTGGGGAGTATTCCATCATATTCCTGACTTGTGTCTTGTAGATGGTGCACAGGTTTTGGGAGTCAGGAATTGAATGACTCACTGCTGAACTCCTCGCTTCTTATCTGCTTTTGTAGTCCCAATATTTATACGGCTAGTCCAGTTCAGTTTCTGGTCAATAGTGATATCTAGGATATTGATTGTTGGAGATTCGGTGATAAAAATGCCATAGAATGTCAAGAGGAGATGGTTAGATTTTCTCTTGTTAAAGATGGTACTTGACTGTCACTTATGTGGCATGAATGTCTCCAGCCACTTGTCATCTCAAACCTGGATATTGTCCAGACCTTGCTGCATTTGGCCATGAACTGATTCAGTAATTGAGGAGTTCTAAATGATGCTGAACATTGTGCAGTTATCACTGAACATTCCAACTTCTGACCTTATGGTAGAGAGAAAGTCATTGATGAAGCAACTGAAGATGGTTAAGCTCGGACACTTCCCCCCACGAATTCCTGCAGAGGTGGCCTGGAGCTGAGATTACTGACCTCCAACAACCATCTTCCTTTGTGCCAGATCTGACTCAAACTAGTGGAGAGAATTCCCCTGATTCCCAAACTCCAATTTCACTCAGGATCCTTGATGCCATAATTGGTCAACTATGGCCTGATGTCAATGCCAGTCACTCTCAGCTTTGAAATTTAGCTGTTTTGTTCATGTTAACAACCCATCCATGCATCTGTCTGCATCCTCCTTATGTCCTTTTTATAACATGCTTTCCAACTAATCTTCATGTCATTTTCAAATGTTGCATTCATTCCTTCATTCTCGATATTTTCTAATCACCTTGTGCGGACATGTTATTACATATACTGGATTAATGGTGCTGGAAGAGCACAGCAGTTCAGGCAGCATCCAACGAGCAGCGAAATCGACGTTTCGGGCAAAAGCCCTTCATCAGGTATTCCTGATGAAGGGCTTTTGCCCGAAACGTCGATTTCGCTGCTCGTTGGATGCTGCCTGAACTGCTGTGCTCTTCCAGCACCACAAATCCAGTATTTGGTTTTCAGCATCTGCAGTCATTGTTTTTACCATGTTATTACATATATCTGGAGCAAGTGACACTTGTGTCCAGGCCTCCTAGTCCAGACTTAGAGACACTCCTGGTGTACCACAAGAGCCCCTTAATTCCCCCAGTATAAATCATTGATATAAATTGCAAAATGTTGTGTCTTCAGACAGACCCCTGTGGGTCTCCACACATCACATCCTGAGAATCAGCAAACGACACAATGATGCATCTTCTCTGTTTCTGGCAACCATCCAATCTCTATCTATGCAATTATGTTAACCCCTGTAAGATGAGTTCCTACTTTGTGAATAAGCTTTTATGTGGCACATTGCCAAATGCCTTCTGGGACTCTAAATGCAATATGTCTACGGGCTGTTCTTCATCAATGGCATGTTATGCAACCAAAGAACTAAGAGAATAGTGAGATGTTAACCACATGGTATGGGTTTGGGTTCACATGTGGGCCATATCAGGATATGGTTTTCTACTATGAAGTGAACCAATTTGGATTTTACACCTCTCAGTAGTTTCATGACGATTGTTGAGATAGAACATTGAACAATACATTGCAGAACAGGCTCTTCGGCCCTCGATGTTGCACCAACCTGTGAACTAATTGAAGCCCATCCCCCTAAACTATCCCATCATCATCCATGTGCTTATACAACGATTGTTTAAATCTCCCTAATGTGATTGAGTTAACTACATTGGCAGACAGGGCATTCATGCCCTTACCACTCTCTGAGTAAAGAACCTGCCTCTGGCATCTGTCTTAAATCTATCACCCCTCAATTTGTAACTATGCCCCCTCATACAAACTGACTTCATTATCCTAGGAAAAAGACTTTCACTGTCTACCCTATCTACTTCTCTGATCATCTTTAAAAATTGCACAACACCAGGGTTATCATCCAACAGATTTATTTGGAAGCACTAGCTTTTGGAGCACCGCTCCTTCAAGGCACAGCGCTATGAAAGGTAGTGCTTCCAAATAAACTTGTTGGACGATAACCTGGTGTTGTGATTTTTAACTTTGTACACCCCAGTCCAACACTAGCATCTCCAAATCTGATCATCTTATATATCTCTATAAAATCCCCTCTTAGCCTTCTTCTCTCCAATGAGAACAGACCCAAGGCTGTCAGCCATTCCTTAGAAGACTTGGCAGCATCCTGGTAAATTTCCTCTGCACCTTTTCCAATGCTTCCACATCCTTCCTTTAATGGGACAACCAGAACTATCCACAATATTCCAAGTGTGGCCGCACTAGCATGTTGTATAGTTGCAGCATGACATTAAGGCTCCGGAACTCAATCCCTCTACCAATAAAACCTAACACACGGTATGCCTTCTTTACAGCACTATCAACCTGGGTGGCAACTTTCAGGGATCTATGTACATGGACTCCAAGATCCCTCTGCACATCCACACTACCAAGAATCTTACCATTGACCGAGTATTCTGCCTTCCTGTTTTTCTTCCCAAAGTGATTCATCTCACATTTATCTGCATTGAACTCCATTTGTCACCTCTCAGACCAATTCTGCAGTTCATCCAAGTCCCCCTGCAACCTGTAACATTCTTCCACACTGTCCACTTCTCCACCGACTTCCGTGTCATCTGCAAACTTACTAACCCATCCACCTATGCCTGCATCTAAGATGAATTCATTAATTTCACAAGCTGCCATGGTGAGATTTGAAAAATAAACCAAAGAACAGCTGATGCTGGAAATCAAAAACAAAAGCAGAAATTACTGGCAAAACTCAGCAGGTTTGGCAGCATCTGTGGAGAGAAAGATTAGATTTAGATTACTTATAGTGTGGAAGCAGGCCCTTCAGCCCAACAAGTCCACACTGACCCAGACCCCTTCATCTAACACTACAGGCAATTTAGCATGGCCAATTCACCTAACCTGCACCTTTTTGGACTGTGGGAGGAAACTGGAGCACCCGGAGGAAACCCACCCAGACACAGGGAGAACATGCAAACTCCATACACAGAGTCGCCTGAGGTGGGAATTGAACCCAGGTCTCTGGTGCTGTGAGGCAGTAGTGCTAACCACTGTGTCACCATGCCACCCACAAAGCAGAGCTAATATTTCGGGTCCAGTGATCCTTCCTTAGAACTGGAATTTGAACTTGTATTTCCCAAATATTAATTTAAGCCTCTTAATTGTTAAGACAGCTGCATGACTAGTATACCATAGTCCCATGGGGAGACTTTCAGGCACAGAACCTCAGTTGCACCCCCTCTGTGAGAGTTAGTCAGAGACTATCATAGACAGACCTCAATGAAAGACTGATCATCATATGGACCAGATAAATTAAGTTGTCAAAGGATACTTAACGAATGACTTTGCAAAATACTTTCACAATCGTTTTCAAGAACAATGTGTTTCAAACCATTGAGGGATAAACAAACACTGGAAATGCTGGCAAAATCTCTGGAGAGAGAAGCTGAATTTCTGTCAGCTATAAAATATAACTTCAAAACCAAAGGTCAAGCTGTGTTGGTGAAATTCCTCTGGGAATAAGTGGTTATAATAAAATGGAATTCTAAAAGAAGGTTGACTGGGTAAATTGACTAAAGTCATGAAAGTAAATAAACTTTCATAAGTGGGAAACTCTTAATGAAATAATGATACATATTTTTGATTTCAAAGCAAAATCTCAGTTTGAAACCTCAATTAAGGTATTTTTTAAAGTCTTTCAAAGACTGTGAGCGTCACTCCCAAGATGTTTTTCCAATTCCAAAGTACATGTGAGAAAATGTTGGTGAGCTGCCTTCTGAAACCAGTGCAGTCCATGCAGTGAAAGTGCACCAAAGAGCAGTTTGGAAGGAAATTTCAAGATTTTGACTCAGTGGCAGTGAAGGAACGACGATTTATCTCCAGGTTAAGATGGTGTGTGGCTTGGAGGGGCACTTGCAGATTGTGACGTTCCCTTCTCTTGTCACCCTTGGTGTGGATGTTCTGAATATAGAAGATGCTGTCAAAGGAGCCATAGTGAGTTACTGCATTGCATTTTGTTGATAGAATACCCTGCTGCATGGTGTGGAGGTAAATGTTGAAGATGATATAGAAGGAGACCATGAAATAGACTGTTTTGGATGGTGTTCAGTTTCTTGCATGCTATGGAATTCATTCATCCAGGTGTGTATTCCATCACAGACCTGACTTGTGCCTTGTAAATGGTGAACAAGCTTTCAAGGGATGAGTTACTTCCCACTGAATTTCTCAGTCTCTGACCTGTTCTTATAATATTTGTATGTCTACTCTGATTCAGTTTCTATTCACAGCAATCCTCAGGATGTTGATCATGGGGGATTTTCCAATGGTAATGCTGTTGAATATCAATGGGAAGTGGATAGATACTTGCACCTTGGAAATGCAGTCACCCGTGTGGCGCAAATGATACTTTCGTCTGCCTTCAGTCTGCCTCAATGTAGTGGCTGCTAAAATCCTCATCAGCAGTTTCTTTCCTCCCCAGAGACTGTTCCTATGTTTTGTGTGGTGCTGGAAAAACTCAGCAGGTCAAACAGCATCCAAGGAGCAGGAGAGTTGACATTTTGGGCAAAAGCCCTTCATCAGGAATTCTCCTGCTCCTTAGATGCTGCCTGACCTGCTGTGATTTTCCAGCACCACACTCTCGACTCCAATCTCCAGCATCAGGAGTCCTCATTCACTCCCTGTTCCTGTGTTTTACTGGAAGCCTCCCACCTTCCATTCCCTGTAAACTTGAACTCATGCAAAACCTTGCTGTCCCCATCCTAACTCACACCACCATCCTGTGTATGTTGACTGACATTGGCTCCTGGTCTACCAAGAAATGGGAAAGTGAGGACTGCGGATGCTGGAGATCAGAGCTGAAAATGTGTTGCTGGAAAAGCGCAGCAGGTCAGGCAGCATCCAAGGAACAGGAGAATTGACATTTCAGGCATAAGCCCTTCTTCAGGAATGAGGAAAGTGTGTCCAGCAGGCTAAGATAAAAGGTAGGGAGGAGGGACTTGGGGGAGGGGTATTGGAAATGTGATAGGTGGAAGGAGGTCAAGGTGAGGGTGATAGGCCGGAGTGAGGTGGGGGCGGAGAGGTCAGGAAGAAGATTGCAAGTTAGGAAGGCGGTGCTGAGTTCAAGGGATTTGACTGAGACAAGGTGGAGGGAGAGGAAATGAAGAAACTGGAGAAATCTGAGTTCATCCCTTGTTGTTGGAGGGTTCCTAGGCAGAAGGTGAGGTGCTCTTCCTCCAACTGTCGTGTTGCTATGGTCTGGTGTTGGAGGAGTCCAAGGACTTGCATGTCCTTGGTGGAGTGGGAGGGGGAGTTGAAGTGTTGAGCTACAGGGTGGTTGGGTTGGTTGGTCCGGGTGTCCCAGAGGTGTTCTCTGAAATGTTCCGCAAGTAGGCGGCCTGCCTCCCCAATATAGAGGAGGCCACATCGGGTGCAGCAGATGCAATAGATAATGTGTGTGGAGGTGCAAGTGAATTTGTGGCGGATATGGAAGTATCCCTTGGGGCCTTGGAGGGAAGTAAGGGGGGAGGTGGAGGTGCAAGTTTTGCATTTCTTGTGGTTGCAGGGGAAGGTGCCGGGAGTGGAGGTTCGGTTGGTGGGGGGTGTGGACCTGACGAGGGAGTCACGGAGGGAGTGGTCTTTTCGGAACGCTGATAGGGGAGGGAAGGGAAATATATCCCTGGTGGTGGGGTCCGTTTGGAGGTGGCGGAAATGACGGCGGATGATACGCTGTACATGGAGGTTGGTGGGGTGATAGGTGAGGACCAGTGGGGTCTGTCCTGATGGCGGTTGGAGGGGCGGGGCTCAAGGGCGGAGGAGTGGGAAGTGGAAGAGATGCGGTGGAGGGCATCGTCGACCACGTCTGGGGGGAAATTGCAGTCCTTGAAGAAGGAGGCCATCTGGGTTGTACAGTTTTGGAACTGGTCCTCCTGGGAGCAGATGCGGTGGAGACGAAGGAATTGGGAATATGGGATGGCGTTTTTACAGGGGGCAGGGTGGGAGGAGGTGTAGTCTAGGTAGCTGTGGGAGTCGATCAGTTTATAGTAAATGTCTGTGTTGATTCGGTCGCCAGAGATAGAAATGGAAAGGTCTAGGAAGGAGAGGGAGGAGTCTGAGACGGTCCAGATGAATTTGAGGTCGGGGTGGAAGGTGTTGGTAAAGTGGATGAACTGCTCAACCTCCTCGTGGGAGCATGAGGCAGCGCCGATACAGTCATCAATGTAGTGGAAAAAAAGGTGATGGGGCTTGGCCAGACCAAGCTGTGATTCGATCATAAAGATGATGTACAATGTTGAGATGTAGGTGGACTTCTTTTAATTGACAATAGACAATAGACAATAGATGCAGGAGTAGGTCATTCAGCCCTTCGAGCCTGCACCGCCATTCAATATGATCATGGCTGATCATTCCCAATCAGTATCCTGTTCCAGCCTTATCTCCATAACCCTTGACTCCACTATCTTTAAGAGCTCTATCCAATTCTTTCTTAAATGAATCCAGAGACTGGGCCTCCACTGCCCTCTGGGGCAGAGCGTTCCACACAGCCACCACTCTCTGGGTGAAGTAGTTTCTCCTCATCTCTGTTCTAAATGGTCTACCCCGTATTTTTAAGTTGTGTCCTCTGGTTCGGCACTCCCCCATCAGCGGAAATATGTTTCCTCCTGCCAGAGAGTCCAATCCTTTCATAATCCTATATGTTTCAATCAGATCCCCTCTCAGTCTTCTAAACTCAAGGGTATACAAGCCCAGTCGCTTCAGTCTTTCCGTGTAAGGCAATCCTGCCATTCCAGGAATTGACCTCGTGAACCTACGCTGCACTCCCTCAATAGCCAGAATGTCTTTCCTCAAATTTGGAGACCAGAACTGTACACAGTACTCCAGGTGTGGTCTCACCAGGGCCCTGTACAGCTGCAGAAGCACCTCTTTGCTTCTATACTCAATTCCTCTTGTTATGAAGGCCAGCATGCTATTAGCCTTCTTCACCACCTGCTGTACCTGCATGCTTGCCTTCATTGACTAGTGGACGAGAACACCCAGATCTCTCTGAACAGCCCCTTTACCTAATTTGATACCATTGAGGTAGTAATCTGCCTTCCTGTTCTTGCCACCAAAGTGGATAACCAGACATTTATCCACATTAAACTGCATCTGCCATGCATCTGCCCACTCACCTAACTTGTCCAGGTCACCCTGTAATCGTAGTGAATATCTTAATATCTTAGTGAATGGCACCAAGTTTGTAAACAGACTGATTTAATTTCAGACAGGTACTGCTTGCACCTTTACCACCTAGATTAGCTAATTCTAGAAGCGATCAGTGTCACACAACTCAATTCTGGTGTAGTCACTGAAATTGTCACCCGCAATCTAGGACCACAATCTACCTATACTACCTAGACAAAGTGGTGAACCCTGCCAATCAAACTGAAAGATCAGCAGCAGTTTATGCAATTCAGTATCTTAAAACACAGAGCATATTTTGTAATTGTAGGGCCTTTGCTGCTTATGGAAAGTCTTGGGTAAAAAAAAGTTGTCCCGAAAAACATTCCTTCCTTTTTAAACTTCGTCTCCTTCAGTGAACTAAGTCTGTGCAAAACCCCCATAGCCACATATTTCCTGAAATCAGAACATGATCTTGGTGCACTCTGACTGTTCCAGTTATCATAAACATTTTTTCCAATGTTCTTAACCTCTGGTTTATTCACTCAATATCCTGTAAATACAACATATTTTTTAAAAATCATGCTTTCACTCAGCACAAATTCTGTAATGTGTCCAGCAGAATTAATGGACCGTCGAAATGGAAATTCCCTGAACAATTTCAGCTGATTGATTTATAAAGCAGTGCTGTGACCATTAACTCTGACTGAGAGTAGGTGTTTGCTTGTTTTATGTGCTTGGCTCCTTGAGTAACAAACACTAAGAAAGTGGGGGATTTGAGCATCCAGTGGCTGCAGGCAGCAATTGAGCTTAAGTCTTAAAATGTCTCAAGTGCTGTCATTAAGAAGGGGGGAGCTGATCAGTTCAGTTGGTTAGATGGTTAATGGGTTTGGTTCAGAGAAGGGGGTGAAAGTGTGATTTCAGTTTCCAAGCTGGGTGAGGTGGATTTGGACTTTGCCTCCCCGTCCTGTCTCTGAGAGTGGAAAGCTATGGCAAACCACCACTGATGAAACTGACTCAGAATGAAGCATCACAGGAAAGGACCTAGTTCAGCTGTGGGGTGGGTCTAAGATCTACCGACTTCAAAGGTCGTCACAAGAATACATTTTTCAAAATCTGTACTCATATTCCTGTTTCTTCTCTGCATGCTGCTCCTTAGCAACAGTTTCCAGGAACAAAGTACTTATTTTTTTCATATGTGCACTCACTACTTCATTGCCACCAATCTTGACTGCTATGAAACTCAACTACTCAGTCAGGCAGTCTGACTGAGTATTTGCAGTAACATACTCTGAAACCAGTTGCTCTGCTGTAATGTTTATTCGTTGAAGAGAGATTGATTATTGGATCAATATCATTAACATACAACATCCAGAGAAGATTTTCCAGCATATTGGAAGTATTCCAACCTCTGGACCAGAAAGTCCAATTTCAAGTGTCCACCTGTCTCGGCTGCATGTCACATCATGTCTGAAAAGGCTAATTAAAATAATTACAGCATCCAGTCCTAGATGCAGAGATTTTTTTCCAATTAAATCTTAAGAGAATAAAATCAATTGTCTTTGGTTCCTTCTCAAATTCCATCGCCTCGTCTTCGTCTCCAACTTTGATGTCATATTTGACTCTGGGATGAGCTTCTGAACAGATATTAATTTGTTCACTAAAACCATTTATTCCCTGTTTATTGGGTAGACCCTCTGGATCACAGATGACTTACTTTCACTCTTGTTCGATGGGTTCTGTTAAGTATAACACATGATCTGCAAGTTCTGGCATAAATGGGACAGGTTCATATCGATGAATTGTTAAGAGATATCCTGAGAGACCAACACATTTTTAAAAGAAATGCATTTTCCACAATCTCAAAAAGAATTGCATGACATGATTTAATGTTAAGATGTTTACTGTAACAATCACACTAAAATCAACATAGATTAAACATTACTTAGTAGTCGCACTAAAATCAACATGGATTAAGCATTACTTAGGAGCCAACTAATACACCATAATACAGAAAAGGTACATTTCTTATTAATTAACTAATAGCCAAAAACTCCACTCTGTATTTGCAGAGGATATTACACTATCCAAAATAAGAGCTGAGTTCTTCGAGAGAGAAAGAGAGAGAGAGAGAGAGAGAGAAAGAGAGAAGCTGGAATGCAGTATCTCCCCCTCTGACACTTTTGATTAAACCCCTCCTTGTTTTCTCCAACATTTTGTTTTTTTTGTTGTTGCAGTAAGGCTGATAGGCAGTGCTTGTTAATTCTGGATTAGTGGTGCTGGAAGAGCACAGCAGTTCAGGCAGCCCGAGGAGCAGTAAAATCGATGTTTCGGGCAAAAGCCCTTCATCAGTGCTTGTTAATTGTTTCGTATTTATTTGGGTGATTTGGTAGTGGGTTTCCAAAAAAGAAGAATTGAGTTCTTCCGCCAGTACCCTCAAAGCCTTTAAAGAGAATGGACACCACAGGAGCAGGATGCATTATTCCATTTTCATTTAGTCCCCTCCATCTTTTCCTCCCCTTCTCTTGTATGTTATTGTTGCACTGTCCGTGGTAGGCAATCCTTGTAATTTGTTTTTAATTTATTTCATCAAATGGGCAATTTGGAGTTGACCATTTAAAAAAAAAGCAGAGTTCCTAAGGTTGTTGTGGCACAATGATAGAGTCCCTATTATTCCAAATCCGCAGCCTCACCTCCTCAACCTCACCCTGCACATTCATGCAGGTTTTACATTTTCTGTGCCCTTCCCTATTCTATTTATAGTGGTCCTATTTCTCCATTTTGGAAAATATTTGACTTTAGGGCCCAGTTTTGGCAGTTGTCCTTAGGAACTAATGGTGTCATATCTCCAGTCATGTCCACATACTCCAACCTTGCTAATACAATAAATAGATGTCTCCAGTTGTATTTTCATTCACTCAGATAAGGATTGCTTAATCTTATCCTTGCTTAGTACTGTTTGCTTCAACCTTTAGTTATTTATTCTATCACACCCTTTTGCCTCCTTACCAGTTAATCCTCATGATTCCCCAGACATTCTGAAAGATTCCTGCTGTTCTCAACCTTTATGGTGAAGTCTGCTCATTTAATATTACCGCAAACATAGAAACCACGATTTAACCAGGACAGTCTGATAAACGAGTACACCAATAACCTTCCCCAGGCTTTCCATTCTTTAGGTCCTTCTCTCTTCTAAGCAACCATATCTCCTTGATTGAAAACCAAAAGCACTGCGGATGCTGTAAATCAGAAACAAAAATAAAATTGCTGGAAAAGCTCAGCAGGTCTGGCAGCATCTGTGCAGAGAAATCAGTGTTAACGTTTTGGGTCAGAATTGAGGACGGTCATCAGAATTCTTTCTGAGACTTCAAATTAAAAGCTTTTCTGACTGCATGCAATTAATTCAAATGGTCCAAAAAGGTAAAAATAACTTTGGTCCTTTCCAAACTGATCACTTATTACTGATTCAGGTTTTGTACCAAAAACTAACTAATATGGATTATATCCTTCCACTATGTGCAACAAATTCTTGGTATGAAGGAAGAACAATGAACAGTAGAGCATCTAACTTTCAACTCCCTTATGTCAATAACATTCCTTTAATATTGTATGTTTCATTCAAAGATGTGCAGATTAGGTGAACTTGCCATCGTGTTTGGGCATGTGTAGATTAGGTGCATTAGTTGGGGGATAAATAGGGTTGGGAAATGGGTCTGGGTGGTTTATTTGTTGAAGGGTCAGTTTGGACTTGTTGGGTCAAATTGCCTGTTTCCAGGCTGTAGGTATTCTAAGGTTCAAGAAATGCAATAGTGTCCCAATTATGTAATTTGCAAATTTATAGATTTTCCCAATACAATATCATTGTCATTTTTCATGTCCAATTTTTGTCATTTTGAACACATTTCCAGGATGTGGGCATCACTGGCTTAGCCAGCATTTCGTGCTGTCTCTAATTGTTAAGTGTCAACACATTGCTGTGGATCTGGATGACATGTAGGCCAGAGCAGGTAAGGATGGCAGATTTCCTTTCCTAAAGGACATTAGTGATCCAGATGGGATTTTCCTAAATATCAACAATGGTTTGACAGTCACCATTAGACTCTTAAAATTCCAATATATAAAACATTGGATTCAAATGCCACCATCTGTTATGACAGAATTTGAACCCAAGTCCCACAACATTGCATGGGTCTTCGGATTAATAGGTTTAGTAATAGAACCACTAAGCTATTGTGTCCCCTTAATCTCATTGGGAGCCTACCTAATAACAACAGTAATTTGCTGGCCAATTCAATTCAGTCTATATGTTAGCAAGAAATGGTTGGAGACACTGAGTATGGGAAAGGCTCTGGGTCCTGACAACACTCTGGCAATGGTACTTGAAACAAGGTCAGCCAAGTGGACCTCAAAGAATATCAGTTCCCTGAGTGGGACTGTTAATGTTGTCCAATCAGGGACCCCTGGCTGACAGTTAAAGAGGAGTGTCAGACCATGTGACACTCTGGGAGCTGCCTCTGAGGGAGTTGGAGTAGTGGGAAGGACTCTCCAAATGTAACTAAAGAGATATTAGCCCCTGTGGAGTTGGTTCAGTACCAAACACTTATGTTTCAACAATTGCTACACCCTTAGCTAAGCTGTTCCAGTACAGACATTGCACTGGTATCTACCTGACAATGTGGAAAATTGCCCAGGTATATCCTGCACACACTTGCTCATCAGTAAAGTGATGGAAGGTGTCATCAACAATTCTATCAAAGAGCACCTGCTTAGCAGCAATGTGCTCAGTGACATCCAGTCTGAGTTCCACCAGGACCTGTCAACTCCTGACCTCATTTCAGCCTTGATGCAAACATGGATTAAAGAGGTGAATTCTGGAGATTAAGTGAGAGTCACTGCCTTTGATGTCAAGGCTGCATTTCACTGGATGTGCCATTGAGGAATGAGCAAACTGGAGTCAGTGAGAATTGGGTCAAACTGCCCAGTGGTTGTAGTCATACCTGACACCTGGGAAGATGGTCATGTTTGTTGAAGGTCAATCATTTCCTTTCTAGGACAAAACTGCAGGAGTTCCCCAGGGTAGTGTCCTCGGCCCAAACAACATCGAATGTTTCATTAAAAATCTTCCATCCAACATAAACCTGGGATGTTAACTGATGATTATACAATATTCAGCACCATTTGCAACTTCTCTGATACTGGAGTAGTCCATGTCCACATTCAGTGAGACCTGGTTAATATCCAGGCTTGGGCTGAAAGTTGCCAAGTAACATTTATGTCACATAACTGCCAGACAATAACCATCTCCAATATAAGAGAATTGAACCACAGCCCCTTGATATTCAATGGCATCCCCACGACTACCACCTACTATTAACACTGTCATGTAAACATAGTGGCTATAAGACCAGGTCAGAGGCTAGGAATACTAAGCCTGTCCACCATCTCCAAGGCACAAGTCAGGACTGTGATGGAATATTCCCCATTTGCCTGATGGGTGCGGCTCCAACAACATTGCTAATTAGAAATGGTATAACGGCTGCAGAAAGGAAGTTTGAGGGGGATCTGCCTCTGGAGGTAGTATGGGCTGAAGTCAGAAATAGGAAAGGTGCAGTCACCTTGTTGGGTGTTTATTATAGGCCCCCCAATAGCAGCAGAGATGTGGAGAAACAGATTGGGAAACAGATTTTGGAAAGGTGCAGAAGCCACAGGGTCGTAGTCATGGGCGACTTCAACTTCCCAAATATTGATTGGAAGCTCTGTAGATCAAGTAGATTGGATGGGGCGGTGTTTGTGCAGTGTGTCCAGGAAGCTTTTCTAACGCAGTATGTAGATTGTCCAACCAGAGGGGAGGCCATATTGGATTTGGTACTCGGTAATGAACCGGGACAAGTGGTGGGCTTGTTAGTGGGTGAACATTTTGGTGACGGTGACCACAATTCTGTGACTTTCACCTTGGTTATGGAGAGAGATAGGTGCGCACAACAAGGAAGTTTTTACAATTGGGGGAAGGGAAATTACGATGCTGTAAGACAGGATTTGAGGAGCATACGTTGGGAGCATAGGCTGTCAGGGAAGGATGTGGTGGAAATGTGGAACTTTTTCAAGGAGCAGATATGACGTGTCCTTGATATGTATGTACCGATCAGGCAGGAAAGAAATGGTCGTGTGAGGGAGCCTTGGTTGACGAGGGAGGTTGAATGTCTAGTAAAGAGGAAGAAGGAGGCTTACATAAGGTTGAGGAAACAAGGTTCAGACAGAGCAGTGGAGGGATACAGGATAGCCAGAAGGGACCTGAAGAAAGGGATTAGGAGAGCTAAGAGAGGGCATGAAAAATCCTTGGCGGATAGGATCAAGGATAACCCCAAGGCATTCTATGCGTATGTGAGAAACCTGAGAATGACGAGAACGAGGGTAGGTCCGATCAAGGACAGTGGTGGGAGACTGTGTATTGAGTCGGAAGAGATAGGAGAGGTCTTGAACAAGTACTTCTCTTCAGTATTTACGAACGAGAGGGACTGTATTGTTGAAGAGGAGAGTGTGAAACGGACTGATAAGCTAGAAGAGATACCTGTTAGGAAGGAAGATGTGTTGGACATTTTGAACAACTTGAGGATAGACAAGTCCCCCGGGCCTGACGGGATATATCCTAGGATTATGTGGGAAGCAAGAGAGGAAATTGCAGTACCGTTGGCAATGATCTTCTCGTCTTCACTGGCAACGGGGGTGGTACCAGGGGACTGGAGAGTAGCAAATGTTGTGCCCCTGTTCAAAAAAGGGAATAGGGATAACCCCGGGAATTACAGGCCAGTTAGTCTTACTTCTGTGGTAGGCAAAGTAATGGAAAGGGTACTGAGGGATAGGATTTACGAGTATCTGGAAAGACACTGCTTGATTAGGGACAGCCAGCACGGATTTGTGAAGGGTAGGTCTTGCCTTACAAGTCTTATTGAATTCTTCGAGGAGGTGACCAAGCATGTGGATGAGGGTAGAGCAGTGGATGTAGTGTACATGGATTTTAGTAAGGCATTTGATAAGGTTCCCCATGGTAGGCTTATGCGGAAAGTCAGGAGGCATGGGATAGAGGGAAATTTGGCCAATTGGATAGAAAACTGGCTAACCGGTCGAAGTCAGAGAGTGGTGGTAGATGGTAAATATTCAGCATGGAGTCCAGTTACAAGTGGAGTTCCGCAGGGATCAGTTCTGGGTCCTCTGCTGTTTGTAATTTTTATTAATGACTTAGATGAGGGAGTCGAAGGGTGGGTCAGTAAATTTGCAGATGATACAAAGATAGGTGGAGTTGTGGACAGTGAGGAGGGCTGTTGTCGGCTGCAGAGGGACTTAGATATGATTCAGAGCTGGGCTGAGGAGTGGCAGATGGAGTTCAACCCTGCCAAGTGTGAGGTTGTCCATTTCGGAAGAACAAATAAGAATGCGGAATACAGGGTTAATGGTAGGGTTCTTGGTCAGGTGGAGGAACAGAGGGATCTTGGGGTCTATGTACATAGATCTTTGAAGGTTGCCACTCAGGTGGATAGAGTTTGTAAGAAGGCCTATGGAGTATTATCGTTCATTAGCAGAGAGAGTGAATTCAAGAGTCGTGAAGTGATGTTGCAGCTGTACAGGACTTTGGTTAGGCCACAGTTGGAGTACTGTGTGCAGTTCTGGTCGCCTCACTTTAGGAAAGATGTGGAAGCTTTGGAGAGGGTGCAGAGAAGATTTACCAGGATGTTGCCTGGAATGGAGAGTAGGTCGTACGAGGATAGGTTGAGAGTTCTCGGCCTTTTCTCGTTGGAACGGCGAAGGATGAGGGGTGACTTGATAGAGGTTTATAAGATGATCAGAGGAATAGATAGAGTAGACAGTCAGAAACTTTTTCCCCGGATACAACAGAGTGTTACAAGGGGACATAAATTTAAGGTGAAGGGTGGAAGGTATAGGGGAGATGTCAGGGGTGGGTTCTTTACCCAGAGAGTGGTGGGGGCATGGAATGCGCTGCCCGTGGGAGTGGTCGAGTCAGAATCATTGGCGACCTTTAAGCGGCATTTGGATAGGTACATGGATGAGTGCTTAATCTAGGATAGAAGTTTGGCACAACATCGTGGGCTGAAGGGCCTGTTCTCTGCTGTATTGTTCTATGTTCTATGTTCTATGTTCTAACACTCAGGAAGCTTGACACCATTCAAGACAAAGCAACCCACTTGATTGGCATCACATCCACAAATGTCCATCCGCTCCACCATTGACATTTAACAGCAACAGTATCAAGATGCACAGCAGAAATTCACCAAAGCTCCTGAGACAGCTCTTTCCAAAGCTACAACTACTTCAACCTAGAAGGACCAAAGGCAGCAAATACATGGGGACACCACCACCTGCAAGTTCCCTTCCAAGCCATTTGTCACTATGACTTGGAAATATATTGCCGTTCCTTCAGTGTCGCTTGATCAAAATCCTAGAATTTCCTCCTAATGGTGCTGTCGGTCTACCTACAGCGCATGGTCTGCAGTGGTTCAAGCAGGCAGCCCACCACCACCAATCAAAGGACAACTAGGGATGGCTGAGCCAATGACCCAATATTTCACAAGTGAAAAAAGAAAAGGACTATATCCATTCTGATAAAATAATTGATTCCAGCTATTTTATAAGGACTTTTTTTTTTCAAAGATTCTAATGTGTTGTCATCCTAAAATCTGAAACAAGTGGTACTCTCACATTCTTTAACCTTATCCTGATCTTTATTCCTCAGAGAGTCTAGCTGGTATTTTAGCCTGTCTAAAATGAGTACATTCCCTGTTTACTATCACACAGTTGACAGACTCTACCATCAACACACACGTCTGGACTAAAGTCTCTTGTGACCAATACAATGCCTTTTCTTTGACCTGTATCTCTGTCTGTGCCATAATTACTTCTGTTTCATGTTTAGTTTATAGTTTTACAGTGGCTCAGTGGTTCGCGCTGCTGCCTCACAGTGTTAGGGACTCAGGTTTGATTCCCTCCCCAGCCAATCGTCTGCCTGGAGTTTGCACGTTTTCCTGTGTGGGTTTTCACCAGGTGCTCCAGTTCCCTCCTGCAGTCCAAAGCTGTGCAGGCGAGATGGATTGGCCATGATGAAATTGCCCATAGATGTGTAGACTAGGTGGATTAGTCAGGGTAGATGTGGGGTTCTGAGATATGGTGGGAAGGCTGGGTCTGGGTCTATGCTCTTTGGAGGGTCAGTGCAGACTTGATGGGCTGAATGGCCTCCTTCCTGACTGCAGGGATTCTTCATGAAATTGAAACTGGCATAATAGTACTTTGAATCACAGGTGGAACATCGAGTGATCACACCCTCATCATTTCTGTGCTTAATTCCCTGGTTGGGAATCCTAGATTCTCTTCACTTCTCACAGTTATGAATGATAATCTGTCCTCAATTCTATTTGTTATATTTCTCCTTTCATATTGTCGCCTGTGACCTGTATCAAAATGATCTCATCATTTTGTTAACATTGTGTGCCCCATTTTCTTTTGCATCACCAATTACCCTATTTGTGCTACAAATACTGCTGTAAAGGAATGCTTTCGGATTTTTTTTTAGTTCTTCTGATATTTATTCTAGCCATGCGTATTTATCCACTAATTTAACTTGCATCAAAGCTAGACATCTGTTCATACTTGATACCTTGGCACAATCCAATAACATAATTGCCAGCACAGATAGGGGAATTTCCAAATTAGATTTCTGCTGCCTCACACACAGTCTATTGAATTCCATTATGTACTCTTCCATAGTACTTGCCTCAATCTTACCAAATTTATCATAATCTCACCATGCCTCACACATCAAGTTAATTAATCATTAAATAATAAAATCAGAAAATGCTGGAGAAACTCCACAGGTCTGGCAGCATCTGTGGACAGAAAAACGGAGTTAATGTTTCAAGACTAGTATGATTTTTTCGGAAATGAAAGGAGCTGGACAGCAGTGCTTTTTCTGCTGTTGACAAGAGGGGGAGAAACAGCAAGTGGAACAAATTATGAGGGTGTTCAGAGCCTCATAAAAGACAAATAGTAAAGGAGAGAAAGATGTGTAAAATAGGGGTAAATGTGCAATGTGAAAAGGAGAGCAAAGCAAGGCATGGCAGGAATAGGGTGCAATGCAAGAAAATTGGGTAGAGAGGCCATACTCTGAAGCTGTGGAGCTCGCTTGAGTCTTCCAAGCTGTAAAGTGCCTAAGCAGAAAATAAGGTGTTCTTCCTTTAATTGTGTTGACCTTCATTGGAACACTCTCGCAGAGTGCTGGTGGCACGGTGGCTCAATGTTAGCACTGCTGCCTCACAGAGCCAGGGAACTAGGTTCAATTCCCATCTTGGGCAACTATCTGTGTGGAGTTTGCACATTCTCCCCGTGTCTGCGTGGGTTTCCTCCGGGTGCTCCGGTTTCCTCCCACAGTCACGAAGATGTGCAGGTTAGGTGAATTGGCCATGCTAAATTGCCTGTAGTGTTAGGTGCATTAGTCAGGGGTAAATGTAGGGGAATGGGTCTGGGTGTGTTGCTCATCAGAGGGTCAGTGTGGACTTGTTGGGCCGAAGGGCCTGTTTCCACACTGTAGGGAATCTAATAACGAATGGAAATGTTAGCATGGAGTAAGGAGGTATATTGAAAAGTCAAGCAACCGGAAGGTTGGTTTCATTCCGATGGACAGGGCAAACGTATTCCACAAAGTCTGCATTTGGTCTCACCAATGTAAAGGAGTCCGCATTGTGAGCAGCAAATACCTTAGATTGGATTGAAAAAGTGCAAGTGAAATACTGCTTCACTGGGAGTGAAAAGCACATGGGATTGTGAGAAGTATATTGAGATGGATACAAATCTGGTGGAAACAAAAAGTAGGAATTATTGGGTTCTTTTCAAAATGGCAGGCACTGACTAGTGGGATGCCACAGGGATCAGTGCTCGGATCCCAGCTATTCACAATATATATGGATGATTTGGATGAGAGAGCAAAATGTAACATCTCAAAGTTTGCAGATGATACCAAGTTGGGTGGGAGGGTGAACAGTGACGAGGATGCAGAGATCCTTCAACACGACCTGGACAGGTTGACTGAGTGGGCAAATCAATGGCAGATGCTTCATAATTTGGATAAATGTGCAGTTATTCACTTTGGAAGCAAAACAAGAAGGCAGATTACTACCTGAATGGCTGTAAATTGGGAGAGGGGAGTGTGCAGTGGGACCTGGGACCTGGGTATCCTTGTGTACCAGTTGCTGAAGGTAAGCATGCAGGTGCAGCAGACAGTAAAGGCGGCAAATGATTTGTTGGCCTTCCTTGCAAAGGGTTTCGAGGATCCATATGGACTTCAGTAAGGCGTTCAACAAGGTTCACCATGGGAGACTGATTAGCAAGGTTAGATCTCATGGAATAAAGGGAGGACTAGCCATTTGAATACAGAACGGGCTCAAAGGTAGAAGACAGAGGGTGGTGGTGGAGAGTTGCTTTTCAGACTGGAGGCCTGTGACCAGTGGAGTGCCACAAGGATTGGTGCTGGGTTCTCTACTTTTTGTCATTTACATAAATGATTTGGATGCGAGCATAAGAGGTACAGTTAGTGAGTTCGCAGATGACACCAAAATTGGAGGTGTAGTGGACAGTGAAGAGGGTTACCTCAGATTACAACAGGATCTGGACCAGATGGGCCAATGGGCTGAGAAGTGGTAGATGGAGTTTAATTCAGATAAATGTGAGGTGCTGCATTTTGGGAAAGCAAATCTTAGCAGGACTTATACACTTAATGGCAATGTCCTAAGGAGTGTTGCTGAACAAAGAGACCTTGGAGTGCAGGTTCATTGCTCCTTGAAAGTGGAGTTGCAGGTAGATAGGATAGTGAAGAAGGCGTTTGGTATGCTTTCCTTTATTGGTCAGAGTATTGAGTACAGGAGTTGGGAGGTCATGTTGTAGCTGTGCAGGACATTGGTTAGGCCACTGTTGGAATATTGCGTGCAATTCTGGTCTCCTTCCTATGGGAAAGATGTGAAACTTGAAAGGGTTCAGAAAAGATTTACAAGGATGTTGCCAGGGTTGGAGGATTTGAGCTATAGGGAGAGGCTAAACAGGCTGGGGCTGTTTTCCCTGGAGCGTCGGAGGTTGAGGGGTGACCTTATAGAGGTTTACAAAATTATGAGAGGCATGGATAGGGTAAATGGGCAAAGTCTTTTCCTGGGATCAGGGAGTCCAGAACTAGAAGGCATAGGTTTAGGGTGAGAGGGGAAAGATATAAAAGAGACCTAAGGGGCAATTTTTTCATGCAAAGGGTGGTGCATGTATGGAATGAGCTGCCAGAGGATGTGGTGGAGGCTGGTACAATTGCAACATTTAAGAGGCATTTGGATGGGTGTATGAATAGGAAGGGTTTGGAGGGATATGGGCTGGGCACTGGCAGGTGGGACTAGATTGGGTTGGGATATCTAGTCGGCGTGGACAGGTTGAACCGAAGGGTCTGTTTCCATATGTACATCTCTATGACTCTATGACTCTACAGAAGCAGGGATGTGTTGTTGCAGTTATACAGGGCCTTGGTGAGGCCACACCTAGAATATTGTGTGCAGTTTTGGCCTCCTTTTCTGAGGAAGGATACTCTTACTCTTGAGGGAGTGCAGCGAAGGTTTCCCAGGCTGATTCCAGGGATGGCGGGACTGATGTATTAGGAGAGATTGACAAGGTTAGGATTGTTTTTGCTGGAGTTCAGACGAGTGAGGGGGGATCTCATAGAGACTTATAGGACTCAACAGGTAGATGCAGGGAGGATGTTCCTGATGGTTGGTGTGTCCTGAACCAGGGGTTACAGTTTGAGGATTCTGGGTAGACCATTTAGGATGGAGATGAGTAGACATTTCTTCACCGAAGGAGCGGTGAGCTTGTAGATTTCATTGCCACAGGAAGTAGTTGATGACAAAACATTGAACATATTCAAGAGGCGGCTAGACATAGCACTTGGGGCGAATGGGGTGAAAGGTTATGAGGAAAAGGTGAGATTAGGCTATTGAGTTGAATGATCCGCCATGATTGTGATGAATGATGGAGCAGGCTTGAAGGGCTGAATGGCCTTCTCCTGCTTTTATCTTCTATGTTTCTATATTATACCTGGAAGGTTTGTTTGGGGAAGGAGGAAGTCAATGAGCAAGTGTTCCCTTTTATAAGGGTAAACCAGCCGCTCTGTGCCTCTTCCAAATCAGTGAACACATCCACAGAAGGAAGACTGAGAAGCAGTATTCAGAAACAAAAATAGAAATTGCTGGAAAAGTTCAGCAAGTCTGGCAGCATCTGTGAAGAGAAGTCAGAGATAATGTTTCAGGTCTGGTGACCCTTCCTCAGAAGAATTACCTGTACTTTTCACTGTACTTATTTGAGTACATGTGACAATAAAGCTAATTTAAATCAATTCAATTTACTGCTTTTGATCTGAGTAACTTCTTCAGCCATTTCTGAGGGCATTTAAAAACCAACTGCGGTTATGGAGTCACATGTTGGTTAGACCTGCCAAAAGATAGCAGATTTTCCTCTGAAAGGATTATTGGTGAACCAGATGGATTTTATGATAATTGATGACTGCCTCATGGTCATTGTTACTAAGCTTTCAATTCCAGATTTTTATTAATTATGATTTACAAATTGAACTTTAACTTTCACCAGCTGTCACAATAGGAGTTGAATCCATGTCCCCAGAGGATTAGCTTGGGCTTCTGAGTAATTGGAATACAGCAGTTATTTTAAATTTGTTATTGTTGATCAAACAAAATGACTTTATTGGTTTCGACATGTCTGCAGGGATAAAAATGGTTAGATCTCCTGGATTTTCTGTGAAGTTAGGTATCTGGAAACAGTCAGTAAGATACCAAAAGCTCAACTTCGACAATGCTTGCAAGTCCAACTTGGAGGTCGTAGTCATCGATTATCATTTCTGGGAGTCAGCGGCTGACAAAGGACAACACCTTCTGTAGGCTGGTTTTCACCACAACAATGATCAGTGACGACACAGCTTGACAATAGAGACCAACTCCAAAACCATGGATTGCCATATACAGAACACTCTCGGTTATCCGAATGTCAATTATCCGAATTTCGGATTATCTCAAGGTCCTGTAAAAACGTTATCCGTTATCTGAACAATTAGTTATCTGAACAACCAGTTATCCAAACAAAATACTTCCCGCCTGTTGTTTGGATAATTGAGGTTGTTCTGCAGTAGCTTCCGATGCGGGTGACACTGTGGCAGAAGCAGCCCGTTGGGGATTGAAGGTTCCCCACATGAAGGTGCTGCCTGTGAAATTGACTTGTTTGTTGTGCATATGGAACAATGCATTAAGATTATGTGCATTGTGCTTCCTGTCAGGTACCAAGTTAACCTGGCTCCATTGTTACAAAATCGTAACTCCAGCAGTTTATGCTACAAAGGTAAAATGACCTAATTACTCAGGAGAGGAATGTGAGATCTGTGCCAATATTTTGATAGCCAGTCCCTCCCTGAGCTTTGCAGGAATTGCCAATATCAATTTAATTACATATTGCTCACAGTGGTTTGTCCTGTGGCTCTCGTGAAGGCATTTACATTCTGGGAGAAAGTGAGGACTGCAGGTGCTGGAGATTAGAGTCAAGAGTGTGGTGCTAGAAAAGCACAGCAGGTCAGGCAGCATCCGAAGAAGAGGAGAATTGACATTTTGGGCAAGAGCCCTTCATCAGGAATGAGGCTCATTCCTGATGAAGGGCTCTTGGCCAAAACGTTGATTCTCCTGCTCCTCGGATGCTGCCTGACCTGCTGTGCTTTTCCAGCACACTTTCGGCATTAACATTCTGGTCTACCTCCAATAAACACTCAAAGAGGATAAAGTCTATGTCAGTCCATAATGGTATTATTTTGTTCCTTGGTTTTGACCAAGTTATCTTGTTGAACCTGTAATTCACGTAGAAGTGAATAGAGCACTGAATGAGAAATGACTGTTCTTATATTTTATTGAAAGAAAACACATAATGCACCAACTAATTTGTGATCCTCGTATGCCTGCTCCCTCTCTTTTCATGTGACCTTATCACCATGTGTTTCATTAATTTATCCCCTGTGTATCTATCTGACTCCTCCTGAAAGCTATTGATGTCAATCATTTCAACTATTCTCTGTGGTAACGTGCAACTCATTCTCACCACTCTCTGGCTAAAGATATTTCTCTTGAATTCCCTATTGCTTTTAGAAGGCATTATTTTATATTTATGACTCTTAGAACTCTTTCATGCCCTTTTATCATTTTTAATCATCTCACCAATTCCTTCATCCTTCCCCTGAGAAAGAGGATGATGTAAATCCAGAACTTACTTTCCCTGCTAAAAATATACTTTATAAGAGTTTTGATAGTGCATCACATAAGTACATTACAATGAATTTCCTTTCATTCCCTATGTGGCAAAGTTGCCAATACAGTTTTTAATGTACCTCCTGCTGATCTTAAGGCTGCTGAGTTTAGGTTACCTCTGTTAATCTTCTGGAAAATTTCAAGTAACAAGATCTCACTTAAGGTGGGATCACATGCATTAGTGCAGCATACATCTTTCCTAGTGTTTAAACAATTGTAACTTGCTGAGTTCTGAATTCTTTGTGTTGTCTATACTTATTCCTGTTTAGTGAGTTAGTTTTATAAGTTGTTATAGTTTGTTGTTGCAGCTCCTTTCTGGCAGTGACAGACTTTCCTTGATTTTTATTTCTCTTCTTTTTCATTCAAGCTTGCAGCAACTTCAAAGGAATTGACTGTGAGTTAAATATAATTCATGTAAGATCATGATCAAACTGTACAGGGCTCTGAACAGCCTTACCTTAAACAGTTCTGGCAGGAATGGAACTGATGTCCTGGGGAATCACTTGCTCAGGCAGATTGGGAGGGTTTAAACTAAAATGGCAAGAGGATGGAAAACTAAACAGCGAGATAGTAGAGAGGGAAAGAGGGCAAAATCAAAAGATTGAATGAGAAGTAAGAAAAGCAATGGCAGAAAATTCAGGGGCAAGATCAAAATAGTACAAAATAATACACCAGCACAAAGAATGATTAAAAGACCAGCCTTCAGGCCTTGTGTCTTCGTGCATGGAGCATTTGCAATAAAGTGGATGAATTAGTCACACAAATAGGCACAAATGGATACCATATACTTGGGATCATGGAGAAGTGGCTGCTGGCTGATCAGGAGTGGGAACTGATTGTCCTGTGGCATTCAATGGTTAAGAAGGACAGACAGAAAGGAAAAGGAATTGGGATATCATCGCTGATTAAAGAGGGCATGAAAGCAATAGTGAGTAAAGGTATTAGCTGCAGTGAAGTGGAATCAGTGTGGGTAAAGCTTAGAAACATCAAGGGACAGAAAATGATCGTGGGGCTTGTGTATAGACCCCCAAATCATCATGTTTATGTTGGGGAAGGCACTAAACAGGAAATGAGAGATACAAGGAAGTAAGGTACAACTCTGACAGTAATTTGCAAATCAATTGAACAAATCAAATCAATAACAATGTTACAGAGGAGGACTCTCTGAAGTGGAAATGGGGCAGTTTTCTGGATCAATGTGTTGAGGAAACAAGTAGAGGACAGGACATCCTAGAACTGAGTAATGTGTAATCAGAAAAGAATGGTTGGCAATCTAGCCGTGTGAGACCTCTTGGGAGAATAGTGACTATAATTCTTCATTCAACTGGAGAATGACGTAGTTGATTCTGAGACTGGAGTCCTAAATCTAAGTAAAGGAAATGATGATGGTATGAGTTGCAATCTGGTTGTGACAACCAGCTAGAAGATTTATTGAGACTTGAAACGTTAGCTTGGTCTCCCTCCATGGATGCTGCCCGACCCTTTTTTTTGTTTTCATTCCTGAGGGAGTGCTGTCTTGACAAGGCTGCCATTGAGAGGAACATAGTATCTCAGAAAAGGAATCGGCCATTTGAGCCTGCACTGGCGAGGGTGATGGAGGTAGGTACTCTTGTGACATTTAAGAAGCATTTGAATGAGTACTGAAAGTGGCAGGACACAGTGAGCTATGGACCTAGAGCAGGCAAATGGGATTGGAGCATTTCGGTGTTTGTTGGTCAGCACAGACATGGTGGGCCAATGGGTCTGATTTCATGCTGCATTATTCTAAGAGGTGGCAAATTTCTCCCTGGCATCTTGATCAATATTTCTCCCCCCATGACCACCACAGAAATAGATTACCTGTCATTATCATTTTGCTTGTTGTGGGATCTTGCTCTGTGCAAATTGGCTGCTGCATTTCTGACATTACAACAATGATTCATTCTTAAAAACTGCTTGAATTGGTGTAAATCTTTAATGTAAATCACAGGTACTAATCCTTCTTCACCTGCCCCACACACTGATAACCCTTTGGAAGTCTACAGATATCGTAAATGATCTCACTATTTATCTGTTCTTTGTCATGAGGTGACTCAGCACATGGATGAATCACTGTCTCACTATGTTAGTGGTGCTTGCACACTGGTGCCACCGTGTGTTCAGTCATTGCTGCATTGTTAATACTCACTGTCAGGAGACGCTGCAAATGTCGTCAGTCCAGACTGCAGCAGCATTTTGTTTTTAATGTCTGAAATCTGACTGAAGTTGCAGGAATTCAATAAGTACTTCATTCAGGTGGATCTCTCTCTTCTTGTAAGGAGAAATTCACTCCTTTTAAGTGCAGAAACTCAATCGAGCCTAGAGCCAAGGCTAGGGATTCCCTCCAGTGTGGTGTGTATTTATTCACAGGATGTGGGCTAGACCAGTATTTATTGCCCAACCTTAATTACCTTCGGGGAAGTGGTGAGGAACTGCCTTGCCCAGCCTTTTCGGATTCACCCATATTGATGTGGTTCTCGACTTTATTCTCATAAAAATATGTTTATTCATAAAATGTATCAAAGTTGATCAACAAAATATTTCAAGCTCAAAATGACTAAACGTACAACAAACTTCAACTTGTCTTCAGAGAGTACAGAACAAATTTTGAAGTACATTAAGAGCAAAAGAGTAACTAGGGAGAGAATATAGTGTCATAGAGATGTACAGCACAGAAACAGACCCTTCAGTCCAACTCGTCCATGCCAACCAGGCATCCAAATCTAATCTAGTCCCATTTGCCAGCACTTGGCCCATATCCCACTGAACCCTACCTATTCATATACCCATCCAAATGCCTTTTTTTTGGCAAATATATTTACTTGCAATTTTTTTTAACTTTACAAACATATAAAATTATTAAAAAATACAATCAATAACAAATATCAGTATAATAAAAACAAAACACAAATTACAATACAGCTACTGTCCACCAACTACGAACCTACCCTATAATACAAAACAAACCCTAACACTGTGCAAAGCAACACCAAAAAAAAGAAAAGCAAAAAAAAGCCCACAAAATACAGAACAGCTATGCTCGGCGCAAAGCTCCCAAACAAAGGAACGGGAGCATTGTATGCATACACATATTAACTCAGGAGACCCCCTCCAGGGCGCAGGGCTTGACAAATCTAACCAACCTGGTTAGACAAATGCCCTAGTTAGGATAACTGACAAATCTATTTCTAAATAACTCAAGTAGGGCTGCCATGTCTTATGGTCTGTTGTGTGGTGCACCATGTTTGTAAAAACATCCAAGGGAATGTGCTCCATAATTAATTTCTGCCACCCCAGCAAGCCCGGCAGGTTCTCAGGCACCCAATTCATCAGAATATTCTTCCGTGCACAGTATGCAAGAATATTAAACAGTTTCTTCCCATGCCTGTCTAAAGATGGTAAATTCGGTCGACCTAAGAGGAGAGATATCGGGTCTACTTTGACTTTGGTCCTCAATACCCTCCCTATCTCTCCCGCCACAGCACTCCAATAAACACGGAGCCTGTGGCATGTCCAGAAGCAATGGGTAAGAGTACCTACACTTATTTTACATTTGGGGCACACTGAAGGTGCCCCTTTTTTAAACTTCGCTGGACGGTCTGGTGCCAGATGAGCCCTGTGCAAAACTTTTAACTGTGTAGCGCATGTCCTATTACAGATTGAGATCTTTCAAGTATTCTCCCATATGTTCTCCCACATTTCAGAAGAGACCTCCACTCCCAGCTCTTGCTCCCAGACCTCACATAACTGGTTAATATCCTGCTAGGCCCTGCCACCCAGCAGACGATAGAGGGCACTAACCGAAAGGGTGCTTATGGAGCATGGCAACAACCTCTGTGTATCAGGCTTATAGGGCTTAGTGAGAAGTGTAGTCTTCTTCTGGATGAAATCCCTAACCTGAAAAAACGGAAAAGATCTCTGCTGGGCAACCCGTATTTGCAGCTCAGTTGCTCAAAAGACATCATAACCTCCCCCTCAAATAAGTCTCCCAAACTAGTTACTCCTCTCGCTGCCCATTGCTTGAACCCTGAGTCCATCATCCCTGGTCGGAACCCTGGCATGCCAACTATGGGTGTAAGTGGTGAAGTCTTGGATAAACAACCCTCACTCTGACGCCTTGCCCTCCATGCCTTGACTGTACTAATGACAATGGGGTTCCAGCAGTGGTCCATAACTGTCCTCATCTTATCCATGAAAAACAGGTTAATAAGAGGGCACTTTGCCTGGGAGGCCTCTATCTCCAGCCATATTGAGTTTGGATAATTACCTACCCAATCACAGACAAAGAACAGCAGGGAACTCAATTGATACCTCCTGATGTCTGGGAAATCAACTCCTCCCCCTCCATGAGGCAACTGCAATTTAGTAATTTTGATGAGGGGCCACCCATGATGCCAGACAAAGGAACCAAACCATCCCATAAGCTTCTGTAGCGTTGACCTGGGAAACATTATAGGGAGCATACACATGGGATAAAGCAAATGGGGAAGAACATTCATCTTAATAAGAGATATTCGGCCCAGCCATGAAATTAGAAGAGCCTCCTACCTCTGGAGATCTTGCCTAATATTGTCGAGCAAGTGAGCAAAGTTAGTCTGAAATAACAGATCAAACTTGGGGGTAATAAAAATGCTCGACAGGTATTGGAATCCTGCCCGTGACCACTTAAAAGGGAACCTAGGGCCACCTTCAACTTCTGGCACATCCTTAAGGTTCCCCAAAGGAATAACCTCAGATTTTGTAAAGTTAATCTTATGTCCTGAAATAGCCCTAAATGAACGGATACATTATATCAAATGGGGTTCGATAAAAATGGAAGGTCATCATCCGCATACAGTGTAATCTTGAGTGCCCTTGATCCCACTTCCGGAGCAGTTATGTGGATGTTCTGGCGAATGGCGTCTGCCTGCGGCTCTATCACCAACGTAAACAACATCGGTGAGAGGGGGCTAGATTAGAGTGGTGCTGGAAAAGCACAGCAGGTCAGGTAGCATCTGAGGAGCAGGATGCTACCTAACCTGCTGTGCTTTTCCAGCACCACTCTAATCTAGACTCTGGTTTCCAGCATCTGCAGTCCTTGTTTTTACCCAGGGGAGAGGGGGCTGCCTTGCCGACTACCCCTACCAATCCTAAAATTCCCGACTTCACCCCGTTGGTGATGACCGTGGTCAGAGGGTGGTGATATAAAACCTCCACCCACCTAGCAAAGACTCCACCCAACCCAAACTGTTCTAAGACATAAAAAAGATACAGCCATTCCACCCGGTCAAATGCTTTCTCTGCATCTAAGGAAATCACCAACCCCTGAATCGATTGTTGCTGACAAACTTGGACCATTTTCAGCAATCTTGTAATATTATTAGAGGACCTACAGCCCCTTATAAAGCCTGTCTGGTCCTCTTTAATAATATGGGGCAACACCCTTTCCAACCTCAGCGCCAGGATCTGAGACCGAATCTTGAAGTCTGAATTTAATAGAGAGATGGGCCTGTATGAGGCATAATCCTCAGGAACCTTCCCCTTCTTAAGAATTAAGGAAATATTAGCTTCTCTCAAAGATGGTGGTAGGCGTTCATGCATATAGGAGTGATTGTACATCTCCAATATCAGTCCTGACAGAATCCCTATAAACTCCTTATAAAACTCAACAGGGAGACATCAGGGCCAAGAGCTTCCCCACTCTGAAGTTGCCTCCTGTATTTCCTGAACTTTCAAGGGGGCATTAAGGAGAGAGGCCTGTTCCAAGGTCACCCCTGGGAGGTCCAAGTTCTTAAAAAAGGTTTCCATTTTAACCCTCCTGTCTTCGCAACCTTCAGACTGAAACAATTCAGAGTAAAAGCTCCAAAAAGCCTCATTAATCTTTTTAGCATTGTATGTAAGGACCCCAGAGCTGTCTTTGGTTGCAGTAATGGATTGGGGAGCGCACTTTTTCCTAGTCAGGTACGCTAAATACTTCCCTGGCCTATCCCCATATTCAAACAGCCTTAGTCTCGCAAAAGCAATGTTTTGTTTGTGTTTTGTGTCAGTATTGAATTCAAGGCAGCCCAGAGGGCCGTGATCCATTGTAGCTTTGTCACCGAAGGCCGTGCAAAATGTGCCACCTCGGCGGCTTTCAACCGCTTCTCAAGTAGACGCTGCTGTTCCTCCTTCTGTCGTCTCCAGCTAGCCAAATAAGAAATAGCTAATCCCCAAGCAAAGGCCTTAGCAGTCTCCCACAGCATAAATGGACTACTAGCTGTGCCTGAGTTGATAGTCAAGAATTCCTGAAACTCCTTCAAAATGTATTCCACAAATTTGGAATCCTTAGGGAGAAAAGGGTCCAAATGCCAATGCCGCACACCCAGCCTTAATCTCCAAATATACTGCTGCATGATCAGAGATAGCTATATTCCCAATTTTACAACCCGTAATTGAATCCAGAAGGGCCAAGGGAGTCAGAAAGAGGTCAATCCTTGTGTGACATTTATGTGGGTTTGAAAAAAAGGTGAAGTCCCTGCCAGTAGGGTGAAGACATCTCCAAATATCCACCAGCCCCAACTTCTCAAATCAGTTAGCCACCTGCTTGACCTGCGAAGAGATAGTGAGGGCCCACTAGGCATCCTGTCCACTGTCAGATCCAAAAGACAATTAAAATTCCCCCCCTATAATAATGTGCCGTGTTCCAAAAGCACTCAACTTAGAGAAAGCACAAATCAAAAATTTGAGGGGATGCACTGGAGGACAGTAGACATTTAAAATGCCATGTTCCTCCCAATGTATCAGGGCTTTAAGTATCACAAACCGTCTCTGCTCATCTTTCACTGGCTCTAATAATGTGAACGGCAGATGTTTCTGGATAAGTACTGCCACTCCCCTACTTTTAGTAGTAAAGGATGAAAAGAATACCCGGTCATAATCCCCTTGTTGTAATTTCAGGTGTTCCCCATCATCAAGATGGGTTTCCTGCAACAAAGCAATATCAACCCTTTCCCTCTTAAGACTAGAATGCACTTTTTTCCTTTTAAACAGGAGAATGACTTCCCTTCATGTTCCAGGTGCACCATTTATTAAGACATTTAGCCATATCCCCTTTCAGAGACCCTTGAACCCCTCGGAGGGAGAACCCTACTTACAAAGCGCTGAGCATAAGTAAATAAAGACTCATAGAATCGAAAAACTATGTGCACAAAAACGACTCTATCATAACTATAAACAACTATTACTACCAAAAAACTACAAAGAAATCCAACTATAAAACCTTGAATGGAAAACTTTTCCCCCTGCCCACAGGGGGCACTCACCCTACCCATCTGCTCCTTCACAGCTCCTTCAAACCCGGACCGTGCCCCAGCCTTAGGGCAGAAAAAAAACAAGGAGATGACCCTTAAATCAACAGAAAAAAGACCAAGTCAGGATGAGCACTCCACCCATCCCTGGCTTCATGTCACCCCTACTTGTGACTAAAAGAGAAATAGAACAAACAAATAAAAAGGGAGAGACAACAAACAACATTCGTAAAATTTCCCATCAGAAAATCCAGGTATTAAAAAAAAAGAAACAACTTATTACAAGGTCTTTTTCCCCCTTTCCAAAAAGGAAATTATTAGGGAGAAAGAAACGAAGGAAAAAATAAGAGAAAACATGGGAAAAAATAGAAACAAGAACAAACATTAATCATATTCTTCAGACCAATCCGTCTATTTTAAAGTGTCCACAAAGTTTTTAGCTTTATCCGCTGAGTCAAATGTATAAACTGAGTCCTCTTGGCTGAAATGAAGCACTGTGGGGTATCTCATGGAGTATTGGATGCCCAGGTTCCTCAGCCTCTTTTTAACTTCATCGAAAGACTTCCTCTTTCGAATTACAGCAACAGAGAAATCCTGGGAAAACATGATTTTTGACTCCTTGTACAGCAGTGCCTGTGGATCTTTTCCCAAGGATCTTGAAGCTTTTATGACTTTTTACTTGTCATTATATGAGTGGGAGTGCACTAGGACCGGGCGGGGGCGCTGCACCAGCCAATAAGCCCTTTCAATCTGTAGCCTGCTGGACTAGATGTGAAGGCCCAAAAACTTCGGCAGCCAGGTTTCAAAGAAGCTGTCTGGCTGCTCACCTTCCTCACCTTCAGGGACCCCGACAATTCGGAGATTTATCCTCCGACTTCAATTTTCAAGGTCATTGAAATGGTTTTGCAAGGCCTGCACCTCTCGCTCTTGCACCTGGATCTGACAGGATGAGGACTTCATCGCAGTTCCGAGGCCTTAGTTCGGCCCTCCACCTCCTCCAGCCTCTCTCCAAGGCCATGGATCTCCTGTTCATGCTTCTGCAGCATGGATGCAATCGGTTGGACCTGGGCACAAATCTCCCCACGGATCTCCTCAATCACAGCTGCAACTTTCAAGGTCAGTCTCTCCATCACCGCAGCCAATTCCTGTGAGTCTGTCAGGTCCCCTGGGAGGGGGTCAGGAGAGGCTGCTGCTGCTGCAGTCTCTGGTATGGTAGGTGCTGTAAGGGAGTGTCCTCCCTGCTGCTGTTTGCTCACTCCTTTTCCATTCGGCATCCTTCCCACTCCCAAATATTAACAAATGTGTGATCTGTAAGGTTTTAAACTAATAATTCCACCATATAAGTTGGCCTGGGATGGCAAAAAACACCGGTATGCCTTGACTGTTAGACAGAGCTGTCCACAGCAATTCTATAGAATAACCACCATCTTACCGAGTCCATCCAGATGCCTTTTAAATGTTGTAATTGTACTAGACTCCACCACTTCCTCTGGCAGCTCATCCCATTAATGCACTACTGTATGTGTGAAAAGGTTGCCCCTGGGGCTGTTTTATATCTTTCCCTCTCATCTTAAACCTATGCCCTCTAGTTCTGGACTCCTCCACCCCAGGGAAAAGACCATAAGACCATAAGACATAGGAGTGGAAGTAAGGCCATTCAGCCCATCACGTCCACTCCACCATTTAATCATGGCTGATCGGCATTTCAACTCCACTTAACAGTACTCTCCCTGTAACCCTTAATTCCTTGCGAGATTGAGAATTTATCAATCTCTGCTTGAAGACATCTAACGCCCCAGCCTCCACTGCACTCCATGGCAATGAATTCCACAGGCCCACCACTCTCTGGCTAAGGAAATGTCTCCTGGACACGCTCCAGTGCCAGTATGTCCTTCCTGAGGTGTGGGGCCCAAATTTGGACACAGTATTCTAAATGGGGCCTAACTAGAGCTTTATAAAGTCTCAGAACCACATCTTTGCTTTTATATTTCAATCCTCTTGAGATAAATGACAACATTATATTTGCTTTCTTAACCATGTACCCAACCTGCAAGTTAACCTTTATAGAATCCTGAACTAGCACTCCCAGATTCCTTTGTACTTTAGTTTTATGAATTTTCACACTGTTTAGAAAATAGTCCATGCCTATATTCTTTTTTCCAAAGTGCAAGATCTCGCATTTGCTCATGTTCAATTTCATCAGCCATTTCCTGGACCACTATCCTAAACTGTCTAAATCTTTCTGCAGCCTCCCCACATTCTCAGTACTACCTGCCTGTCCACCTAACTTTGTATCATCGGCAAACTTCGCCAGAATGTCCCCAATCCCTTCATCCAGATCATTAATATATAAAGTGATCAGCTGCGGCCCCAACACTTATCCTGCGGGACACTACTTGTCATCGGCTGCCATTCTGAAAAAGAACCTTTTATCCCAACTCTCTGCCTTCTGTCAGACAGCCAATCCTCAATCCATGCCAGTAGCTCACCTTGAACACCATGAGCCCTCACCTTACTCAGCAGCCTCCCGTGAGGCACCTTATCAAAGGCCTTTTGAAAGTCTAGATAGATAACATCCACTGGGTTTCCATGGTCTAACCTACTTGTTATCTTTTCAAGGAATTCTAACAGGTTTGTCAGGCATGACCCCCCTCTTACTATATCTATGCTGACTTGTTCTAATCTGACCCTGCGCTTCCAAGAATTTAGAAATCTCATCCCTAATGATGGATTATAGAATTTTACTAAAACCGAGGTTAGGCTAATCAGCCTATAATCTTCCATCTTTTGTCTTGATCCTTTGAACAAGGGGGTTACAACAGCGATTTTCTAATCATCTGGGACCTTCCCTGACTCTAGTGACTGTACTCACTGTATACCCATGACTGCGTCACCAAATATCAGACTAATGCCAATTACAAGTTAGCTGATGACACCCACCATAATCAGTTGAATCTCAGATGGCGACGAAACAGGCTACAGATGGGAGGTGGAAGACCTGGAAAAATGGTGCACTGAGAATAACCTAGCTCTCAATGCCGGCAAAACCAAGGAACTCATTATTGACTTTCGGCGGGATGTTACTTATGCCCCCCTACACATTAACAGCACAGAGGTGGGACGAGTGCAGAGTGTCAAGTTCCTGGGAGTGGTCATCCACAACAAACTTTCTTGGACTCTTCATGTGGATACACTGGTTACAAAGGCCTAACAACATCTCTTCTTCCTCAGGCAGCTGACGAACTTTGGCACAGCGGTGAATAGCTTTACTAACTTTTATAGGTGTGTCATCGAGAGCATTCTGTCTGTATATATCACTACCTGGTATGGCAATTGTACCATTCAAGACCAGAGATGGTTACAGAGAGTGGTGAACTCAACCTGGACAATCACAAAAGCCAACATCCCACCTGCAATCCATCTACCAGACCCGCTGTCAAGGAAAGGCCACCAGCTTTCTCAAAGATCCATCCCACCCTGGCAATGTATTTCTACAACCTCTACCTCTACATGGTACAAAAGCCTCAACACACACACCAGCTGGTTTCGAAACAGTTTCCACCGACTGTTGTTAGAATACTCAATGGACTCACAAACTCTTAACATTTGCCTGTACCTGTGTTTTTGTTTTTGCTGTTGTCTACCTATTGTTTACTTATCTCTGCTACTTAACTCTGTGATCTGCCTGTGTTGTTCATAAGACAAAGCTTTTTACTGCAGACTGAACTCTACCTTATTATGATCGCTACCTCCTAAGTGTTCCTTTACTTTAAGATCTTTTACAAAGTCTGACTCATTACATAGCACTGAGTCCAGTGGAGCCCTTGTGGGCTCCATCACAAGCTGTTCCAAAAAGCCATTCATGAATTCCCTTTCTTTGGATCCACCAGCAACATTATTCACCCAGTCCACCTGCATGTTGAAGTCCCCCATGATCACAGTGACCTTGCCTTTCTGACATGCCCTACCTGTTTCCCAGTATATCTTGCGACCCAAATAGACCATGCCCCTTCTAATTTTATAAACCTCTATAACATCATCCTTCAGCCTCCTATGCGGCACGGTGGCACAGTGGTTAGCACTGCTGCCTCACAGTGCCAGAGACCCGGGTTTAATCCCGCCTCAGGCGACTGACTGTGTGGAGTTTGCACGTTCTCCCCGTGTCTGCGTGGGTTTCATCCGGGTGCTCCGGTTTCCTCCCACAGTCCAAAGATGTGCAGGTCAGGTGAATTGGCCATGCTAAATTGCCCGTAGTGTTAGGTAAGGGGTAGATGTAGGGGTATGGGTGGGTTGCGCTTCGGCGGGGCGGTGTGGACTTGTTGGGCCGAAGGGCCTGTTTCCACACTGTAAGTAATCTAATCTAAAAAACAGCCCCAGCCTATTCAACCTGTAGCTCAAATCCTCCAACCTTGGCAACATCTTTGTTAATGTTTTCTGAACTTTTCAAATTTTACAACATCCACCTGACAGGGAGGAGACCAGAATTACACACAATATTCTAGAAATGGCTGAACCAATGTCCTGTACAACTGCAAGATGTGCTCCCAACTTGTATACTCAATACTCTGACCAATAAAAGAAAGCATACTCAACACCTTCTTCACTATCCTATCGACCTGTGACTCTACTTACAAGGAACTATGAACCTCCACTCCAAGGTCTCTTTGTTTAACAACACTCCTCAGGATCTCAGCATTAAGTGTATAAGTCCATGATTTCTGAAAGATCAATGTGGTTGTCTATGTGTGGAACCACAGCAGATGGGTAAGATACCAAATGACTATTTGCTGTGGAAAAGAACATGGCACTAGGGTACTTGGGGAAATAAACAGTGATGTCTTGAAAATAGCTCCTGTTACAGAAGAGGAGGTGCTGGAGGCCTTGAAACAGATAAAAAATCCTCAGGGACGGATCAGGCGTTTCCAAGAAATTTGTGGGAAGCTGGGGAAGAAATTGCTGGCTTCCTTGCTGAGATATTTGTATCATCGAGAGCCATGGGTCAGATGCCAAAGTCTGAAGGGTGGCTAATGTGGTGCCATTATTTAAGAAAAGCTGTAAGGAGAAACCAGGGAACTATAGTTGGGTGAACCTTATGTCAGTGGTGGGTAAGGTGTTGGAGGGATTCTGAGGGACAGGATTTAATGTCTTTGGAAAGGCAAGGACTGATTAGGGAGAGTCAACATGGCTTTGTGCGTGGGAAATCATGTCTCAACAGCATGATTGAGTTTTTTGAAGAGGTGACAAAGAAGATTGAAGAAGGCAGAGCAGATATTTTCGACATGGACTTCAGCAAAGTGTTCAAAAAGGTTCCACATGATAGACAGTAGAATAGAGCAGTGTTTTATTTGTCATTTCTACCATATGATACAGTAAAGATGAGACAGCATTTTGCCAGGACTGACAGTGCTGCATGGACAACACAAAATACACAATCATAATTTGGAGATACCGGTGTTGGACTGGGGTGAACTATAACCTGGTGTTGTGTGATTTTTAATTTTGTACACAATCATACACAGCATAAAGTGCATAGGAAGTGCAAAACATGGAAGTTATAGTGTCGTAGAAGAATGGTACAGAAGAGACATTTTTCTCGCAGCAATTCGAAGTTGTGTAAAGAATTTCAGATGGGAAAGAATCTGATCAGACTGTGTTAAGGAGCCTGATGGCTTGGGGAAGAAACTATTGCACAGTCTGGCCGTGAGAGACTGAATGTTCTGGTACCTTCTGCCAGGTGGCAGGAGGAAGAAGAGTTTGAGTGAGGGATGTGTGGGGTCTTCCAAAATGCTCTTAGCCTTTTGAATGCAGCGTGTGATGTAAATGTCTGTAATGTAGATTAGTTAGTAAGGTTAGATCAGGAAGAGATGGCAGTTGGATACAAAATTGGTCTGTAGGTAGGAGACAGAGAATTTTTACAATTATCCATTCACAGGATGAGGGCATCGCTAGTTAGGCTAGCATTGTCATCTCTTATTGTTCAGGCAGCAGCTGAGAATCAACCACATTGCTGTTGCCCTGGACCACATGTCGGCCAGACCAGGTAAGGATGGCTGATTTCCTTCCCTAAACGAGTGAACCAGATGGATTTTTCCTGACAATTGGCAATGGTTTCATGATCATCATTAGACTCAAAATTAGATTCTTCGACTTTTATCTAATTCAAGTTCTATCCTCTGCCATGGTGGGATTCATATCTGAGGGTCTCTGGATTAAACATGCAGTGATAACACCATGTGGCCATGCCTCCCCTTGGTTGGTGTCAGGAAGTTGATTCCTAGACTGGAGGCCTGTGACCAGCAGTGTGCCACAAGGATTGGTGCTCGGTTCACTGCTTTTCATCATTTATATAAATGATTTGGATGTGAATATAGGAGGTATAGATAGTAAATTTGCAAATGACATCAAATAGGTGGTGAAGTGGAGAGTGAAGAAGATTACCTCAGTGTATAATGGGACCTTGATCAGATAAGCCAATGGACCACATGGAGTTTAATTCAGATAAACGTGGGATTTTCATTTTGGTAAGGCAAACTAAGGCAGGAGTTATACAGTAAATGGTAGGGTCCTGGGGAGTTTTGCTGAACATAGAGACTTAGAGGCACAATTCCTGTGGAAGAGCTTATGCCTGAAACATTGATTCTCCTGGTCCATCAAACATAGAACAACATAGAACAATACAGCGCAGAACAGGCTCTTTGGCCCCTGATGTTGTGCCAATCTGAGAACTAATCAAAGTCCATCTCCCTACATCCTATCCTCTTCCATGTGCTTATCCAAGGATTGTTTAAATGCCCCTCATGTGGCTGAATTAACTACATTAGCAGACAGGGCATTCCACACCCTTACCACTCTCTGAGTAAAGAACCTGCCTCTGACATCTGTTAAATCTATCACTCCTCAATTTGTAGCTACGCCTCCTCGTACAAGCTGATGTCATCATCCTAGGAAAAAGACTTTCACTGTCTACCCTACCTAATTCTCTGATCTTCTTGTATGCCTCTATCAAATCCCCTCTTCGCCTTCTTCTCTCCAAGGAAAATAGACCCAAATCTCTCAGCCTTTCCTCATAAGACCTTCCCTCCAGACCAGGCAACATCCTGGTAAATCTCCTCTGCACCTTTTCCAATGCTTCCACATCCTTCCTGTAATGGGGCGACCAGAACTGTACACAATATTCCAAGTGACCACATTAGCGTTTTGTATAGCTGCAGCATGACATTACTGGTCCGGAACTCGATCCCTCTACCAATGAAACCTAACACACTGTATGCCTCGTGTCTGTGTGGGTTTCCTCTGGGTGCTCCAGTTTTCTCCCACAGTCCAAAAATGTGCAGGTCAGGTGAATTGGCCATGCTAAATTGCTAATAATATTAGGTGTATTAGTCAGAGGGAAATGGGTCTGGGTGGGTACTCTTCAGAGGATCGATATGGACTGGTTGGGCCGAAGGGCCTGTTTCCACACTGTAGGCAATCTAATCTTAACAGCAGTATCAACCTGGGTGACAACTTTCAGGGATATATGTACATGGACTCCAAGATTCCTCTGCACATCCACACTGCCAAGAATCTTTCCACTGACCCAGTATTCTGCCTTCTTGTTATTCTTCCCAAAGTGAATCACCTCACAATTATCTGCATTGAACTCCATTTGCCACCTCTCAGCCCAATTCTGCAGTTTATCCAAGTCCCCCTGCAACCTGTAACATTCTTCCACACTGTCCATTATTCCACCAACTTCAGTGTCATCTGCAAACTTACTAACCCATCCACCTATGCCTGTGTCTAAGTCCTATATAAAAATTACCATCAGCAGCGATCGTAAAACAGATTCTTGTGACACACCACTAGTAGCTGGACTCCAGACTGAATATTTTCCATCAATCACCACTCGCTGCCTTCTCACAGAAAGCCAGTTTCTGATCCAAACTGCTAAATCACCCTCAATCCCATGTCTCTGCATTTTCTCCAACAGCCTACATGTAGAACTTTATCAAAGGCTTTTTTGAAGTCCATGTATACCACATCAATTGTCCTACTCTCATCCACATGCTTAGTCACCTTCTCAAAAAACTTAATGAGATTTGTGAGACATGACCTGCCCTTGACGAAATCATGTTGATTATCTGCAATCAAATTGTTGCTTGCGAGATGATTATAAATCCTATCTCTTAGAATCCTTTCCAAATCTGTACCTCCAACAGACATAAGGCTCACTGGTCTATAATTACCTGCATCATCTCTACTGCCCTTCTTGAACAAGGGCACAACATTTGCAATCCTCTAGTCCTCTAGTACTAAACCTGTAGACAATGACGACTCAAAGATTAAGGCCAAAGGCTCCAATATATCCTCCTTAGCTTACCAAAGAATCTTCGGATGAATTCGATCCAGCCCAGGGACTTGTCTACTTTCATTCCTTTTAGAATTGATAACACCTCCTCCTTACTAACCTTGATCCTTTCCAATCTAATATCTCATATCTCATTCTTCTCCTCTACAATATTCTCCTTTTCCTGAGTGAAAAGCAGTGAGAAATATTTATTTAGCACCTCTCCGATCTCCACAGGGTCCACACACAACTTCCCACTTCTGTCTTTGACTGGCCCTATTCCTCCCCTAGTCATCCTTTTATTCCTCACATACCTATCGAGAGCTTTAGGGTTCTCCTTAATTCTTCCTGCTAAAGACTGCTCGTGTCCTCTCTTGCTCTTCTTAACTCTCTCTTTAAATCCTTCTTTGCTAATCTGTAACTCTCCATTGCCTCATCTGAACCATCTTGTCTCAACATCACATAAGACTCCTTCTTCCGCTTAATGCAATTTCTTTAATAAACCATGATTCCCTTACTTTATCACTTCTTTCTTGCCTGATAGGGACATAGCCATCAAGGACACGCAATATCTGTCCCTTAAACCAGCTCCACATTTTGATTGTCCCCATCCCCTACATTTTGCTGTCTTATTCTATGCATCCTAAGTCTTGCCTAATCACATTATAATTGCCCTTCCCCCATCTATAACTCTTGTCCTGTGGCATGTACCTATCCCTTTCCATCGCTCAACAACTAAATGTAACCAAATTATGGTCACTATCTCCAGAGTGCTCACCTACCATTAAATCAAAGACCTGGCCTGGTTCTTTATCAAGCACCAGATCTAGTGTGGTCTCCCCTGTTGTCGGCCCTTCTATATACTGTGTCAGGAAACCTCCCTGCACACATTGCACAAAAACTGATCCATCTGACATACTAGAGTTATAGCATTTCCAGTTAATATTAGGGGAGTTAAAGTCCCCCATAATGACCACCCTGTTCCTTTCACTCCTGCCCAGAATAATTTGACCGATCCTCTCCTCCACATCCCTGGAACTCTGTGGAGGCCTGTAAAAAACTCCCAGCAGTGTGACCTCTCCTTTCCTGTTTCTAACCTCAGCCCATACTACCTCAGTAGACAAGTCCTCATCAGAAGTTCTGTCAGCCACCATTATATTGTCCTTGACTAACAAGGCCACACCTCCCCCTCTTTTATTGCCTTCCCTGTTCTTAATGGAAAATCTAAATCCTGGAACCTCCAACATTCATTCCTGACTGTAAGGTATAGGATTGAAATTGTGCAGAATAAGGGAACAGGTGTTGCTTCTGCAAAAGTTTACATTATAAAATTAGGCTGCGCATGCAAATACTAAACAGTGAGAAGCGAAAACAGATAGAATTATCTATGACTAATAGGGCAGAGCGACCATGTAGCGGGATGTACCAGTAACAGGAGAATAGTGTGCCAGTCGCAGGAGGGATGTGGCCAACAGATGGAATTTAGTTTGGCAGGATGATCGCACGAAGACAGCAAACTATGCCAGGATAGTCACATATAAGGAATGAGATAAATAAGAGGAAGGGGTGACAGGCTTGGAGTAATGGGAGAAGTAAACAGAGGTGGAGAGAAGCTAGACAAAGGTGGAGTGAAGCTAGAGCTTGTGATAGGCTACGCACTACAGCAAAAGTAACCAATGGGGTGAAAGGGGAGGACCGAGAGACGCAGCTGAACAACATAAATCAGAATGTAACCCTCAGATGGAGGTGCTTACTCGTTAGGCAGCAATTCTTGCAAGTACGTATCAATAAAATTCGCTGCTTCAGAATTTGGCTCGGACTGAAATTTATTAATATGTGAGTTTTGTTTCTCACAATTTGGGCGCTTGTGTCCAGGATATTTATCATCATCAGCAGGGTGGGCACCATCGACGGCTGGGAAGACGCGTCCCGTTCCTTTTAGAATGGTCCTGTGTTCCTCAGCGGTGGGTTCCCCCTTCTGGTTGACTGATTGAGATCCGATGAGAGTCTATCTGAACCAGGCGAAAGGTTGTAAGTAGGCACAGGGAGCCAGGCAACTCCATGCATGGACCAAGGTAGGAAAAGAGATTTTTAAGACTGCCTTGGAGGCTGGGATTGAGTTCTAGTAGTTAATAAGTATCTACGAAGGAACTCAATATGGGCTGTGCCGAGGGTAAAGTAAAAGCCTCCGGGAAAAGAAATGGAAATGGAGGCGGGGTCCCTGACAACATCCCTCCAGAAAATCCGGTGGGCAGGATGTTGTGGAATTGGAAAAATAATATTTGTAAAAAGGAAAAAGATAGGAAAATGGTGATTAAATATTGTTGCTTTGTAAGGACTAAGGAATCCATTCTTCGTCCCACCTTCTTCTGGCCAAAGTACGGGTCGGATGAAGACTGTGTTTGTAAATATTTGAATTTATATGTCAACAGAAAACAGCCTTTCAGTCAGGAGGGATCAGATTATGCTTCGTGTCGGAAAGGCTAGGAGCTGAAGGACTACTGAGGATACACTTCGTAACTAAATCATGGCCAGACATCCAAAATAAAATTCAGGAAATAGATGGGTGGAGTGAGAAATCACTTGAGGAATTATTAAGAGAGGCACAGAAAGTGTTTGTAAAGAGAGAGGATAAGAAGCAAAAACAGAAGGCGAAAATGATGGTTGACGAAGTCGTCAAGAAAAGAATCGAACCAGTGACTAGCAACCGGAGTGGAGGGTGGCAGCACGTAGAACATAGAGGAAGGGGTAGAGGACGAGGAGGACCGTTTGTAGGGTCCAGTCGACAGGGACGAGGACAGAGTTGGAGACCCCAACAAGCAGGGTGTTACATCCAGGAAAAAGATTCAAAAGATAGAGGGGTGGAGTGAGAAGCCTCTAGAGTTGTTGTTGCGGGAAGCTCTGAAAGTGTCTGTGAGATATGGTGTGTGTGTGTGTGTGTGAGAGAGAGAGAGAGAGAGAAAAAAGAGCTGTACAGCTAATGGAAAGTTTAACCCTTTGTGTTTCGGTTTGAATGCACATTTATTTGTTGGTGATTGAATGTTTGTGCTTTGTTCCCTGGAGCTTGAGGTCCGGGACTGTTTTGAATCTGATTTCTATGAGGGAAATTTAACATGATGTCTTTTAAGGTTCAGGATTTTACAGTGATTATGAAATAAAATGTTAACTCCTGTTCTTTTTACAGGTCATGACGACCTTACTATCAATTTCTAACTAATCTCTTTTATCCTAACATAAAAGCGATTTCAAATCAGCTTAATACGGAGGAAAACAACATGATAACTTTTTTTTTGTGCTTCAGACTCATTTGTTTTCACTTAATTTTAAGCCATAGCTTTATTCAGAAAGTTCCCTCCCTCAATGACAGTTGAAGTTTCAGTTCAACATTAGATTGTAATAAATCAATCCTATGGTTAATATCTGTGACCTTGGTTTCGGCCATTATTCATGCATAAGAATTTTTTTTTTAACTTGAATAGACAAATCCTTTTTCGACAGCTCTGGTTATTTCACGACCTAAAACATTGCAATTGAGCAATGACTGGTCAGGACTACTTAAGAAAACTAATTTTGGATTTAAATTAAGGGACTAAAACCGAGTAATAATAGTGGATTTCAAAGTTGGGAACTGTATGCATTTTACATTTTAAATATTAAATACTGAATAAATGAATTTATAATCTATAAATATATATTTACAAGTAAGATTCCAAAATGTATAGTTAGGAACAGGCTTTAAAGTTAGACAAACATAAATTGATAAATTGGTATTTGAAGTTATAGGGAGCAAGAAATATTGCAATATATCTTAAAAAAAAATCAAGGTCTAAACAAAACATTGGGCGATGAAGAATGGCCATTAGGTGGCCCTAAAGCTGTTCAATTGGTCAAATCGGCTCAGCAATTGATGTGGCAAGGTAACATGGGAGCAGGAACGAAAGAGTTAATTGGACTGTGGCGACGGTTTTGTGATGAGAGGCACGAAGAATCAGTTTTGCGCTTATGGCAAGATACTGCCACCAAATTGGGGATTGAATTAACTGCAAATGGTGCTATAGAATCTGTTGAGGTTTTAAAAATGAACGTGCTCGAGCAAAACAATTACAGAAACAGAATGAGAAGTCACAAGTGACTGGTAAACAAACAGAACTGCGCAATTACAGTTTCTAAAATGTTTTAGTCACTTGTAGCATTTCCACCCTGAATTACAGATAATGATTATTTTATTTATATAATATATAATTAATAATTATAATAACTCAATTGTATTAGCCTGACTCAATATTAATTGGCAGGATTGCTTCACACTCTCTCAGTGACCTGTCATATTGATTCATATCTAATTTAAAACATGACAGCATTAATTCATTGCTAATTAAAGAATGGAAAGCTACATTACTGGCCAGAGTGTGTGCAGGCAGTGGCAGCAACAGCCTTATTGGTAGAAGAAAGTCAGAAACTTACTTTTGTGGGAGCCTGAATAGTCAGCACCCCACATCAGGTACGGACCATATTAAATCAGAAAGCAGGGCTGTGGCTTACGGACTCTAGAATTCTAAAATACGAAGCAATTCTAAGAGAGAGGGATGACCTTATATTGATCACAGACATTTGTCTGAATCCAGCTACTTTTTTCTGGAAAGGGGAGGATGAAGCTCCCTCAGACCCAGAACATGAGTGCCTTGACAGTACAGAATATCAGACTAAAGTAAGAATGGACCTTAGAGATATACCGCTACATGCAGGGGCCAAGCTGTTCATTGATGGGTCCTCCAGAGTGATTGAAGGTAAAAGACACAATGGATATGCAGTAGTGGATGGAATAGAAGGGAGTGTTATTGAGGCTAGTTGACTATCCAATGATTGGTTGGCACAGACTTGTGAACCTTATGCACTAGGAAGGGCCTTTAAGACCTTGGAAGGCAAAGAAGGAACTGTATACACAGATTCTAAGTCTGCCTTCGGGGTGGCACACACATTTGGGAAGATATGGCAGGAGAGGGGACTGATAAACAGTAGGGGTAAAGAACTGGTTCATGAGGAATTGTTAAAGCAAGTATTGGAATCCCTTTTGTTGCCAAAGGAAATAGCAATAGTCCACATATATGAAGGGTTAGGTATCTCCTGGGAGTTTCACACCCCTTGGCACCCACCTTCATCAGGAAAGGTTGAGAGAATGAACCAGACACTCAAGAAGCAGTTATCTAACTTAATAGTAGAAACCAGACTCCCTCGGACTTAGTGTTTACCAAAGCCCTTTTGCGAGTGTGAACGGCCCCAAGGAAAGATATGGGGCTGTCCCCTTATGGGATATTGTTTGGCTTGCCCTATCTGGGAACGAAAGGGGAACTGCCAACCCTGGAGACTAAAGATCTGATCTATACTGGGCTTGTCCTCCTCTTTGTTTTTTATTGGGAGACAAGGATTACTGGCACAGACTCCGCCCCTTGAATTCACCGTTCATCCCATCTGGCCAGGAGATTGGGTCCTAATTAAGTCATGGACAGAAACTAAATTGCAACCGGATTGGGAGGGACCATACCAGGCTCTTTTGACTACTGAAACGGCGATACGCATGGCGGAGAAAGGCTGGACTCACTACACCAGGGGTAAAGGACCGGTGGAATCCCCGGTTAAGAAAGAAGTCTGGACAGCTGAATCAACAGAAGAACCACTGAAACTCAGACTCAAAAGACTTTAAGTAACTGATTTTTATGTGGACGTGGGATAGTTTCTTTTTGATATCTTTCTATTGTATTGCATATTAAATCTCTCAGTCTTTCAATACTACTGTAGATGCTGTGGACGCATAATAGCTTTCTTAGTATTGGGAATTTGTCAAATGATGCTGTCATCTCCATATTTGTTATTAACGGTCCCTGAGTCTGAATATCCGCAAGTAATAGAGGTCGATGCTTTCAGCCGAGTAAAATGCGCAGATGTAAAATATCAGAGGGAGTATATTTCCTCCGAAATCCTTCTTAAGACCCTACCAGACACAAGGTATGGTTCATAAAAACCACCACCTGGCATCACTATCCATAGAGCCCCCTTTTGCCCAGCCCTAGACTGTCTTGACAAAAAGTGCCACCCGATATATATGTCACCATTAGGAATACCTCCTCTGAAGACTCCTTTCCCCGTGAAAACAGGTCTCAACTCCTTAGTAATGATTTAAAGATAGTAATGGAAGCCACTGGGAAGTGTTTTTCGGGTTGCTGTTTCCGAATAGTCGTAGGAAATGGAAAATGAGCCAAACAACTTGATATAGTAAGATACAACATTTTGTCCCTCCCAAAAACCCAAAGGTGGTAAAAAGTATAGAGGTGAAGGACTTGAAGTAGACCATTGAAATAGAAACTGGATACAGGGACGCAAATGCCTGGGTTGAATGGGTAAAGTACACTTGTTAAAACTCTGAATAGAAGCAATTGCTATGCATGTGCCTCCGGTAGACCAGTTGCCCACATAGTCCCCTTTCCGCTCGGGTGGAACCGAAACAGGAAGGGCATGGAATGTATGATATTCCTGTATCAGGATAAGACTGCATGGAATGATAGGAATTGTATGTCCCTATCTCTAATGTTCCCTCCCTTGGAGAAGACAGATTTGAAAATTCCCCCCCCCCCCATTTTTGACCATGGTCGGGAATCACACATCGTGAATAAGCCGACAGGGTACAAATCGGTCTAGAGACTTGGGGGAGCTGAGGTTATGTATAGAAACTCAGAATGACACTGAAACAGACAAAGGAGGGAACTTTTCAGCACTCAGGGTTCCCCGGGCGGATCTCTGGCGCAGAATATTGCGACCTACCCTACCTCCTGACTGGAGAGGGATATGTGCAATTGGCAATCCCATTCACCTTGGCATTTGAGAAGGAGAAGGTGGTAGTAACAAAGAATGAGAGGAGTAAAGGGTCAGTATTAGATACTTCCTTTGATGATAGGATTTATCTCGACTCTATTGGAGTTCCTAGAGGGGTCCCCGATGAGTTCAAGGCCCGCAACCAGATTGCAGCAGGTTTTGATTCGGCCCTATTTTGGCGGGTAATGGTCAACAAGAATGTAGATTGGATAAACTATATTTTTTTTACAACCAGCAAAGATTCATCAATTACACTAGAGATGCAGTCAGGGGTATTTCCGAGCAACTTGATGCAACCAGCAAAATGGCCTGGGAGAACAGACTGGCCTTAGATATGATCCTAGCCGATAAAGGGGGTGTATGTGTGATGTTGGGAGGTAGCTGTTGTACCTTTATTCCAAATAATACAGCACCTCATGGATCAATCTCTCGTGCCTTGCGATGATTGACCACCTTGGCGGAAGAATTGGCTGAGAATCCAGGAATGGACACATCACTCATGGGATGGCTGGAATCATGGTTTGGAAAGTGGAAAGGCGTGGTAGTCTCCATCCTCACCTCCCTGATAGTGGTAACAGGGGTACTGACAACAATTGGCTGTTGTATCATACCTTGTGTACGGGGGTTAACCCAGCGGCTAATTGAGACGGCCTTGGCAAAACAAATGCATCTAAAAGATAATCAGGCAGAGGAACCCAACCTCTTGAACAATGAGGGGATGGGTGACCTTAAGGAATTAGCCACTATAAATGAAGTCTCAGGGATGATGCTAGCGAACTGGAAGGCAACGTATGAGACAAATACAGAAGACAACACTTAGTAGCCAAGAAGAAAAGGGGAGGGATTGTAAGGTATAGGGTTAAAATTGTGCAGAATAAGGGAACAGGTGTTGCTTCTGCAGAAGTTTACATTATAAAATTAGGCTGCGCATGCCAATACTAAACAGTGAGAAGCGAAAACAGATAGAATTATCTATGACTAATAGGGCAGAGCAACCGTGTAGCGGGATGTACCAGTAACAGGAGAATAGTGTGCCAGTCGCAGGAGGGATGTGGCCAACAGATGGAATTTAGTTTGGCAGGATGATCGCACGAAGACAGCAAACTATGCCAGGATAGTCACATATAAGGAATGAGATAAATAAGAGGAAGGGGCGACAGGCTTTGAGTAATGGGAGAAGTAAACAGAGGCGGAGACAAGCTAGACAATGGTGGAGTGAAGCTAGAGCTTGTGATAGGCTACGCACTACAGCAGAAGTAACCAATGGGGTGAAAGGGGAGGACCGAGAGACGCAGCTGAACAGCATAAAACAGAATGTAACCCTCAGATGGAGGTGCTTACTCGTTAGGCAGCAATTCTTGCAAGTACGTATCAATAAAATTCACTGCTTCAGAATTTGACTCGGACTGAAATTTATTAATATTTTGTGAGTTTTGTTTCTCACATTGACCCTGCTCCATCCATGTTTCCGAACTGGCCACAACATCGAAGTCCCAGGTACCTATCCAAGCTGCAAGCTCACCTACCTTATTTCAGATACTTCTGGCATTGAAGTAGACACACTTCTAACCAGCTTGCTGTCTGCCAGCAAACTCCTGTGACCGTGAAATCCTGTCCAAGCCCTCCCTACTCTCATCGTCCTGTGCACTGGAACTACACTCAGGTTGCCAACCCCCTGCTGAGCTAGTTTAAATCCTTTCTGACTGGCTATGCTTTTCCAACACCACACTCTTCGAATAGGGGTGCAGTTACATAATTCCTTGAAAGTGGAGTTGCAGGTAGACAGGTGGTGAAGTAGGTGTTTGGTATGCTTGCCTTCATTGGTCAGAACATTGAGTATAGGAGTTGGGATGTCATTTTGCAGCTGTACGGGATTTTGGTTAGGCCATGTTTAGAATACTGCATACAATTCTGTTTCCCTTCTAAAGGAACGTCCAATCTTGAGATGGAGCAAAAAAGATGGATGTTGCCAGGACTGGAGGGTTTGAGTTACAGGGAGAGGCTAAATAGGCTGGGGCATTTTCCCCTGGAGCAATGGAGGCTGAGGTGTGACCTTGTAGACATTTATAAAACCATGAGGAACATGGATGGAGTGAATAGCCAAGGTCCTTTTTTCTTTGGTGGGTGAGTCCAAAACTAGCGGACATACATTTAAGGTGATAAGGGAAAGATATGAAATGGACGTATAGGGCAACATTTTCTCACAGAGCGTGGTGAGTGTATGGAATGAGCTGCCAGAGGAAGTGGTGGAGTCTGGTACAATTACAATTACAACGTTTAAAAGGCATCTGGATAGGTATATGAATAGGAAGGGTTGAGAGGGATATATGACTCTATGACTCTAAAATGTTGCCAGACGTTGTAAATTTCAGCTGAGGACAGATTTGTTAGGCAAGGTTTTTGTTCTTTAGAACAGAGGAGGCTGACAGGTGAGAACTGAACTGTACAAAATAAAGAGGGGATTGTACAGAATGGACAGGCAAAACTTGATTGCGCTAGGAGAGAGGTCAATTGCCATGGGGGCATAACCTGTTGAATTCCAAGTTTCCAGCATTCACCGTACTTTTATTACAGAGTTGATTGGTCAAAGGGTTAGATGGGATGTGAGGATAAAGTCCTTTCTCCCTTGAGGGTGGTGGGTGTCTGGAACTCACTGCTCAGTTTGGTGGTGGAGGCAGAAAAGGAACCTGGATCTGCTCCTGAAGCACTGGAACCTGCAAGGATACAGACCAGCAGCTCGACAGTGCGGTTAGAATGGACGGCTTATTTATTCAATATGAATTCCAGTTCAGGCAAATAGCTCAAATATTTCAAATTATTTTAAATGTAATAGAATTCAATATTACTTTCATAGAGTAAGAAACACTCAGCAGTACCTCAGTACAACTTCAATACTCTTGATGGTGACATATAATTTCCTTGTCAGGATTGCTCTCTCTCCATGGATGCTGCCTGACCTTCTGATCTCCAGCATTTTTTTGTTTTCTTTGCAGATTCCAACACGTGCAGTAAATTGCTCCAGTACATCCCTGGACACTATAGGCAATTTAGCATGGCCATTCAACGCTAACCTGCACATCTTTAGACAGCTCAACTCGAGAATGCTTGCCCAAACTTTAGTGCTGTGGTCCTAGTCATATAGAGGCCGGACTGGGCAGCATATCCCCTTCCTTGAAGAGAAGCAGGTGGGCTTTTGCAACAAATCATGGTTGGCATTATGAAAATGAGTTTAATTTAATTTCAGATTTGTTGAGTGAGTTAGAAATCTCAGGTGGCTACGGGAGGATTTGACCTTGTATCTGCATGATTGAACTCTGGATTACTCATGCAGTGATATAACCACAGTATCACAGCAGGTAAAGTTCACTTGTTCACTGAAACTTTTACACTTGTTGTTGACAATGTCAAAAGTAATTTTAAATAATACTATTTTGTAGAGAAATGTTTTTAAAATTACCATCACACTTTACTCAGTGAGTGATAAACTGCTGAGGGAACGGTTTTTTTTGTGAGTTTTTAAAACACTCTGTTAAATGCAGTTATAAATCAAGGCTGACATCACTCATTCAGTTCTGAGGGAGTGTAGCACTATTGGAGATGCTATTCTGTCATACTGCGAAAGGAAATGCCTTCATCATGCAGAGTCACAATTCTAGGTTTAAAATTTAAACAAAGCCTGGCAGTTAACTGTCAGTCACCATACTGTGTTATATAACAGGCTGCTGCAAGGAACTAGTTGCCTGTTTCAGCAGGGAAGCTGTTCTGCGCAAAGGAAATCCAATAGATAAAAGGTCTTCCAGTTCAAAAGGAGTTCCAGCCCTTCACTGTCAGGAGGTGAATTACAGAAAATGATCTTCCAACAGCAACTATCAGCTTTCCAATACTGAACAGGACATGCTCCAGGAGGTTAATGAATGGTGCAGATCACCTGAATTTATAAAATCAGAAACCTGAGGCAGATGGAGAGTGATAAAACTTCTCAAAACTCGCTAAGTGATAAATGTAATGAAAAACACAAATGTAAAATAATAATCAAAATAAAATATAAGCTTGGTTCTACATGGTGCTGAAAGGATTAATACTACAGTTTGCAATAAGCAGTCCACACTATGTCACATCGATTGTGGGCTGAATATCTTAAATCTTAAAGGAGTGAGACCTCAGATCTTCCTCAGACAGTCTCAACAATGTCAACCCTGTCAATGTAACCTGAAACAAGTTGCTCACATGTAACAAACTATCTTTAGGGAGCTATGACGTGGAGTTGCCAGTGTCGGACTGGGGTGTACAAAGTTAAAAATCACACAACACCAGGTTATAGTCCAACAGGTTTACTTGGAAACACTAGCTTTTGGAGCGCCGCTCCTTCATCAGGTGGCTAGAGGGGCAGAATCCTCAGACACAGAATTTATAGTGAAGTATCAAAGTGTCAGACAACTAATGGGATTGAACGAGCCTAGGTTGCTGTTAAGTCTTTAATCACTTAGAATAGGTGCAAGTTTCGATTGATTAATATGGAAATCCCAGAATTTCATTCAAATCACATTCCTGAGATAACTTAAGGTTTTATTTAAAAAGCTCAGCTCAGACAGTGCATTAAAGATGTGAGGTTTGAGTCTGTCTGAATTTCGGCCTTGAGTCAGACTGGTTCTATTTTCAAAGTAGGAATTTATAAGATGCCACATGGACTAACGGCCTACAGATTGTGTGCTTTTTGAACAAAATAGAATGTATCTGCAAATACAAACCTGATCAGGTGTACCCTAGAACTCTGTAGGAAGCTAGAGAAGTGATTGCTGGGCCTCTTGCTGAGATATTTGTATCATCAATAGTGACAGGTGAAGTGCCAGAAGATTGGAGGTTGGCGAACGTGGTGCCATTGTTTAAGAAGTGTGGTAAGGACAAGCCAGAGAACTATAGACCAGTGAGCCGGACGTCAGTGGTGGGAAGGTTGTTGGAGGGAATCCTGAGAAACAGGATGTACATGTATTTGGAAGGGCAAGGACTGATTAGGGATAGTAAACATGGTTTTGTGCGTGGGAAATCATGTCTCACAAACTTGATTGAGTTTTTGAGGAAGTAACAAAGAGGATTGATGAGGGCAGAGCGGTAGATGTGATCGATATAGAGTTCAGTAAGACGTTCAACAAGGTTCCCCATGGGATACTGATTAGCTAGGTTAGATCTCACGGAATACAGAGAGACAGAACTGGCTCAAAGGTAGAAGGTGGTGGTGGAGGGTTGTTTTTCAGACTGGAGGCCTGTGACCAGTGGAGTGCCACAAGGATCAGTACTGGGTCCTCTACTTTTTGTCATTTACATTAATGATTTGGATGTGAGCATAAGAGGTACAGTTAGTAAGTTTGCATTTGACACCAAAATTGGAGGTGTAATGGACAGCGAATAGGGTTACCTTCGGTTACAACAGGATCTTGACCAGATGGGCCAATAGGCTGAGAAATGGCAGATGGAGTTTAATTCAGATAAATGCGAGGTGCTGCATTTTGGGAAAGCAAATCTGAGCAGGACTTAATGGTAAGATCCTAGGGAGTGTTGCTGAACAAAGAGACCTTGGAGTGCAGGTTCATAGTTCCTTCAAACTGGAGTCACAGGTAGATAGGATAGTGAAGAAGGCATTTGGTATGCTTTCCTTTATCGGTCAGAGTATTGAATACAGGAGTTGGGAAGTCACATTGCGGCTGTACAGGACCTTGGTTAGGCCACTTTTGGAATATTGCATGCAATTCTAGTCTCCTTCCTATGGGAAAGATGTTGTGAAACTTGAAAGGGTTCAGAAAAGATTTACAAGGATGTTGCCAGGGTTGGAGGATTTGAGCTATAGGGAGAGGCTGAACAGGCTGGGGCTGTTTTCCCTGGAGCGTTGGAGGCTGAGGGGTGACCTTATAGAGATTTACAAAATTATGAGGGGCATGGATAGGGTAAATAGGCAAAATTTTTTCCCTGGGGTTGGGGAGCCCAGATCTAGAGGGCATAGGTTTAGGGTGAGAGGGGAAAGATATAAAAGAGACCTACGGGAAGAGTTTTCACATAGAGAGTGGTACGTGTATGGAATGAGCTGCCAGACGAAGTGGTGGAGGCTGGTACAATTGCAAGATTTAAGAGACATTTGGATGGGTACATGAATAGGAAGGGTTTGAAGGGATATGGGCCGGCTGCTGGCAGGTGGGACTAGATTGGGTTAGGATATCTGGTCGGCATGGACAGGTTGGACCGAATGGTCTGTTTCCATGCTGTACATCTCTATGACTTTCTGACTCTATACAAATCTGCAAATGCAAATTCACTCCATAAACCTATGTGAGTGCGTGCGTGAGGGAGAGAGAGCGTGTATGTGTGTGGGATAGAAAGAGAGAGACAGAGAGAGACAGACAGAGAGAGAGCATGTGTGTGCCTGGTAAAGTGTGTTAGATTGTGATGGATTATATGCCTGTGAGAGGGTGTGCACATCTGTGTGAGTGTGGATGTGTGTGTCTCTGAGAGAGAGCATATAGGAGAGTGTGTGTGTGTGAATGTGAATGTATGTAAGAGTGGGTATGTATGGATACTTGTGTGTCAGTGTGTGTATGAGAGCATAGAGTTTAGTGGGGTCACCTGTTGTGTGACATGAACCCAAGATCCCAGTTGAGGCCACCCTCATGGGTACCAAACTTGGCTATCAGGTCTGCTCAGTGTCTCTGCATTGTTGCTTATCCCAAACTCTGCCTTAGATGATGGTCACCTGAAGATCCGAGGCCGAGTTTCCTAGACTGCTGATGTGTTCTCTGACTGGGAGAAAACATCCCTGTATGGTGATTGTTATGCCTTATTTTTCCTTAAATCATCATAAAGATATCTTGAGAATATGACTTGAAAGAAGTTCTGGGATTTTCATATTAATGAGTTGAAACCTGCAACACCATTTTCATTGATTTAAGACTTAACAGCAATCTAGGTTTGTTTGATACATCGTGTCAGTTGTCTGACACTTTAATCTTTTACGATAAATTCTGTATCCTATGGTCCTGCCCCACTAGCTACCTGACGAAGGAGCAGTGGTCTGAAAGCTTGTACGTCCAAATGAACCTGTTGGACTATAACCTGACGTTGTGTGATTTTTAACTATGTTAAGGGAGACAGTGGTGTAGTGGATGAGTCATGCAGAAGAAGGTCACTCTGGGGAATTAAAAGAGAAAATGGTGGGGAAAGTCAACAGGTTTGGCAACATCCTTGGAGAGACAAATAGAGTTAATGTTTCAAGTACAATATAACACCTCTTTGGAATCTTCTTTGATAGTATGATGGGTTCAAATCCTAACTAGGTGAAATACCAATTCCATTTTTAAAACTGTAAAATTAAACATCAGCCTAATGGTGATGATGTCATGATTGGTGAGGGATTTTTGCAACAATGTCTTTTAGTGGAGTAAACAGTATTAACAGAGATAGACCATTCAGCCCCTTGAGCTTGATCCACCATTCAAAGAGATCTTGGCTGATGTGGCCTAATTCCATTTACCAGCATTTGGCCTGTCATTCCTAATACCTTTGCTTCACAAAAAAAGTTACCAGACTCAGATTTAAATTAACAACTGATCCTGCATCCACTGCTTTTTGCGGCTGTCAGTTCCAAATGTCTACCAGCCAGTAGATGTAGAAATGCTTCCTCATCTTTCCTGAATGATCTGGCCCTAATTCTCGGACTATGCCCCTTAGTTCTAGAAATCCGAACCAATAGAAGAGGAGGAGATTGGCACTAGACAATTCAACAGGTTGAGGCAAAAGTGAGTACAGCAGATGCTGGAGAAAAGCACAGCAGCTCAGTCTGCATCCGAGGAGCAGGAAAGCTGCTCCTTGGATGAAGGGTTTTTGCCCGGAATGTCGATTTTTCCTGCTCCTCGGATGCTGCCTAACCTGCTGTGCTTTTCCAGCAGTAATCTAATCTGAATTCAATGGGTTTGGGAAAATGGGCTGAATGACCTGCTTCTGCACTGAGACAATCCTGTGATGATCAGATTGGCCATGATATCATTGAATAGTAGATCAAGCTCCATGGACCAAACGGCTTCCTTCCCATGAATTTAAAATGTTGTGGGGTGATCTGACTGAAGTCTTCAAGATATTAAAAGACAGGTTAGATAAACTATTCCCACCAGTTGGAAACCTTAGAAGCTGGGCTATCATTTCCGCAGAAACCTCTCCATCTCCATTAATGACAACCGACTTGACACTGACATTTTTTACAAACCCACCGACTCCCACAGCTACCTGGATTACACCTCTTCCCACCCTACCTCTTGCAAAAATGCCATCCCGTATTCCCAATTCCTCTGCCTCCGCCGGATCTGCTCCCAGGAGGACCAGTTCCACCACAGAACACACCAGATGGCCTCCTTCTTTAGAGACCACAATTTCCCTTCCCACGTGGTTAAAGATGCCCTCCAACGCATCTCGTCTACATCCCGCACCTCCGCCCTCAGACCCCACCCCTCCAACCGTAACAAGGACAGAACGCCCCTGGTGCTCACCTTCCACCCTACCAACTTTCGCATAAACCAAATCATCCGCCGACATTTCCGCCACCTCCAAACAGACCCCACTACCAGGGATATATTTCCCTCCCCACCCCTTTCCGCCTTCCGCAAAGACCGTTCCCTTCGCGACTACCTGGTCAGGTCCACGCCCCCAAACAACCCACCCTCCAATCCTGGCACTTTCCCCTGCCACCGCAGGAACTGTAAAACCTGCGCCCATACCTTCTCCCTCACCCTCTATCCAAGGCCCTAAATATCCACTAATATCATTTATTGTATCCGTTGTTCCCGATGCGGTCTCCTCTACATTGGGGAGACTGGGCGGCTCCTAGCAGAGCGCTTTAGAAAACATCTCCGGGACATCCGCACCAATCAACCACACCAACCCGTGGCCCAACATTTCAACTCCCCCTCCCACTCTGCCGAGGACATGGAGGTCCTGGGCCTCCTTCACTGCCGCTCCCTCACCACCAGACGCCTGGAGGAAGAACGCCTCATCTTCCGCCTCAGAACACTTCAACCCCAGGGCATCAATGTGGACTTCAACAGTTTCTCATTTCCCCTTCCCCCACCTCACCCTAGTTCTAAACTTGCAGCTCAGTAACTGTCCCCATGACTTGTCCGGACTTGTCCGACCTGCCTCTCTCCTTTTCCACCTATCCACTCCACCCTCTCCTCCTTGACCTATCACCTTCATCCCCTCCCCCACTCACCCATTGTACTCTATGCTACTTTCTCCCCACCCCCACCCTCCTCTAGCTTATCTCTCCACGCTTCAGGCTCACTGCCTTTATTCCTGATGAAGGGCTTTTGCCTGAAACGTCGATTTCGAATCTACTTGGATGCTGCCTGAACTGCTGTGCTCTTCCAGCACCACGAATCCAGAATATCATTTCAGAATTAGAGCAAGATTGCTCAGGGGTGACGTTAGGAAGTACTGCTACACACAAAGGATTTGGAATTCTCTTCAACAAATGGCAGTTGATACTGGATTAGTTGTTCGTTTTAAATCTGAGGTAGCCAACTTTTGTGATAAGCAAAGGAATTAAGGGAAATGAGCCAAAGGCAGTGACATACATGTGGGATATAGGTAAATTAATGTTACTTCTGCAATTCCATTTTACAAAGTAAAATGAACTCACACCAGTGTTTAATTGTTTTGGCCAAGAGCTGAGTCAACAAGAATGGAAACGATGTGGAGGAAATATATAATTGTTTTTGTATTAGCTAAAATTGTATGTCAGAATGAAATGTGACTGCAAAACAATGGTAGACATTACGGGCAAGTAGATAAGATGTTGTGAGGGGATGAAGTTAAGCTAGATACGCCTGTACAAACAGTGGGTATAAACATCTGTTTCCCACTTTTACAGAGACAGAGGAACAAATCCCAATTAAAAGGGTCATAGGGATCAGAACAGCCTCGGGAAAGGCACAGATGGAGGGGGTAGATAATGATAAAGAAAGAATATGCCCAACAATGACCTACAGCGGGATGAGGTCAAACAGCCTTGTGAGGCCAGAAATAAGCATTTTGCCACAGACAAGGCCGGATAAGGCAAGAGATAAACAGGAATAATGGGGGCCAGTCTTAGGGAAGTGGAGGATGTAAACAGGGGAGGGAGCAGTGTAAAACAAAAGAAACCAAATTATATAAGTATTGTGTATGAAGTGAATTTGAGGTGTGTATGTCCTCTGCCTTATAGACACTGGACATCACACCCACTTGCAAGTGTAAAATAAATGACACGACTGATTCAGATTTTGTCTCGAACTGAAATTATTGAAGTGAGTGAGCTTTGTTTCTCACATACAGTTTGGTGACGGAGAAACAATGGTGTAATTGCATGGTGGGAAAGGCTTGTTGGGCTGAATGGACTACTCCAATGGGTTTAGATTGGAGTGGTGCTGGAAAAGCACATGAAGGTCCGGCGGCATCTGAGGAAGAGGAAAACCGACGTTTCGGGCAAAGGTCCTTCATCCGGAATGGAGCCTCCTATTCCTACATTGCAAATCTGTGATAATCAGGTCAACCACCATCTCATTCAGTGGCAGAGTGAGCTTCATGGACCACTCCTATTCCTGCGTCATAAATCTGTGGTGATCACTTTGAAGGGGGGACCAGGATCGACGGGCTGAATGGTCAGCCGCTGCCATGGCCCTCTGGTCTGATGGAGGACCACTCTGCCTTCATCCCGGTCACCTCTTGGTCTCGGGCTCGTTGGTGGCGAACGGGAGCGGCAGTTGACCCCATTGTTGCGCATTTCCGCTTGTTTTGATTTGAGCCGGATGCTCTGTGGGGGGTGGGGTAGGGGAGACCTTCGCGAGCGACTTCCGCCGGAAGTGATTGTGGCTGTGTGGAGAGGGGCGGGGGAGGGGAAGGGTCTGAAGCGGCAAACGGTCACGGACGATGGAGGGCGGCAAACCCGCCGCTTTCGACCGGGCACCGGGAGCGGGCCGCGGCCGGGGCCGGGGTTTCGGCGTCAGCGGTGGCGGTAGTAGTAGCAGCAGCAGCAGCGGCGGCGCCGCCACCGCCACCAGCAGCGGGCCGCAAGCCCCTGGCCCGGGCGGAGTTAGGGCCCAGGGGCACGGCGACGGCGCTCAGGAGAACGGGCTGTGCGCGGCCCCGGGCTCGGGGCCTGGAGTCGGGCCCGCGGTTGGGACGGGGCCCGGGGCCGCCGCTGCCGCCGCTAACGGGGCGGCGATCGTGCAGGGCAACGGCGTTCACGTGAAGAGCGGCATCCAGCAGCAGGAGCCTCTGAGGCAGCCACGGAGCAGCCCACCCGCCGCCGAGTACTCCGGTAACTGGGGCTGTCAGCCCATAAACATAGACTTGGCAGCTAATGTATGGAATATATAGGGCGTTGGCGGGACCTCAGCACCCCGGGGAATGTGTAGAATATATGCAGTTTGAAGAGAGTGACAGGTGCATTGGCGTCAGGTGAAATGTATATAATCTGTAGCTGTTTCATAGAGTTCACAATCATTGATGTGAACGGAATCTATAGAGGGTTGCAAGAAGTTTCCGTCGATGTCAAGAGAATGTGTAGAATTTGTATAGCTTGCAGGGATTTGAGTACCTTATAGATAATTCAGGGAGTTCAATTGTGTTGATATTGGGGAATCTATAGTTTGCAGAGTTCAAGTACAGCAATACTGGAATTGTATCGACTATAGAGATAATATGGAGTTCGATTGCACTTGTGTTGAGAACGTTTCAAGTCTATGGAGATTACAGGGACCTTGAATACGTTGATATCATGGAGATCTGTTGAATCTACGGAGATTGCATCGAATTTAGGAACATTGGTAGGGGAATGTAATGTAGAGTTAAAGAGTCATAGAGTGTGGAAACATGCTTTGGTCCAACTTAGGGTGGCATGATGGCTCAGTGGTTCGCATTGCTGCCTTTTCGAGCCAGAGTCCCAGGTTCGATTCCTGCCTCGGGTGACTCTGTGTGGAGATAGACACGGGGAGAATGTGCAATGTAGGCTTCCTCCTGGTGCTCCGGTTTCCTCTCTCAGTCCAAAGATGTGCAGGTGAATTGGCCATGTGAAAATTTTCCGTAAGTGTTTGGTGCACTATTTGGGGGTAAATGTAGGGGACCGGGTTTCGGTGGGTTACTCTTTGGAGGGTCGGTGTGGACTTGGGCCGAAGGACCTGTTTCCATACTGTAGGGAATCTAATCTAACCTAATCTAATCATCCATGTCAATTTAAGTTTCCCCCACTCAAAGGAAAAGATCTTTGCTATTCACTTTCTCTGTACCCTCATGATTTTATGAATCACTCCTCCTCTTCCGACGTGCCAGTGGACTCAAACCCTTCAGTCCTGGCAATGTCTTGGTAAATCTTTTCTGACTCCTCTTGAACTTAGTATCCTAAAGCAACATGATTGTAGAAAGTGCAGCAAACTCAGGTAAATTGATATCAGGTAATGTCAATAATCCAAAAAGCCGACCAGGGATTCAGGTATGTTAGTATCTAAGTGATGTGCAAGTTGTATGGAATCCAGGGGTTCATTGCCTTAAATTAATATCTTGGATATGGGCAGAATATATATTTCCTTCTTTCCAGTCTGGATGATGACTGTTGAACAGTACGCTATACTTTCAGTTCCTCCACCAATTGAAGTCCTTACTGCTGCTTGACTTAAATCATTGCTGGGGTATGAGCCTTGCTGACTCGATAAGCATTTATTGCCCATCTCTAGTTGACCTGGAAAGGAGAAGATGATGGTGAGCTGTCTCTTGAACTGTTGGAAGTCTTGGAAAGTGTAGACAGCTGTGGTGCTTACAAAAACAAAACTTCCTGTCTAGTGATAACCTTTCACTTAACCAGACTCTATTAAACTCTGCTTTTAAAAACATTCAAGGACTCTGCCCACATTGCTGTTTGAAGGAAAAGAGCATTCCAAAGGCTTGACTCTGCAAGAGAAGAAGTTGCTTTGTGTGTCTCAATAGGACACCCTTGATGTTTCGGCTTTGATCAACAGTTCCAGATTCTACTACAGAGGAAACATCCTTGACAGTTTTACCATGTCAAGGTCCCTTGGGATATCACATGTTTCATTAAAGTGGGATTACTTTTGTAAACTTCCAGCAGATACAGCCCAGGCTGGCAATTCTTTTCTCATAAGGCACCCCACTAATTTCAGTTTTAGTGCAGTGAGCCTTCCCCGAACAGGTTCCATTATATCGAAGTCCACCCTTCAGTGAGGTGACCAATACTGTGCAGTTTTCCAGATACAGTTTTACCACTGTCCTGTATAAATGATACAGGATAATGATAAATGATACCTTTGTACTTTTGTATTCAATTCTACTTTCAGTCAGTGATGACATTCTTTTAACTTGCCAAATTATCTGATGTATCTGCATGCTAGCTGTTGCAATTCATGCACTTGGACATCCAGATCTCTCTGCTTCTCAAATGCAGTCTCTTACCATTTGGATAATATATTTTTTAATCTTCCTGCTAAACCTGACATTTCACATTTTCCTACAAGACACTGTTTGCTAAATCTTTGCCCACTCACTTAATCTAGCTATATCTTTTTATAGTCTCCTCAAGTCCTCTTAAATTCCTACCTATTCTCCTTTCCTGTAATGTTATCAGCAAATATACCAACCATATTATCTGTCCTTTTGTCAAGCATTTGTGTAAATTGTAAACACTTGTCCCAATATTGATTTGTGTAGTACACCAAACTTGCATTTTGCCAACCTGAAAACAATGCTAACTGTCTTTCCCATTAGCTACCTAGTCTGCTTTTCATGCCAGCATGATACTACTACACCATGAGCTTTCGTATTCCACCATAAGCTTTGTGGCAACTCATCAGATGTACAACAGACCTTTTAGATCTCTTTGTAATGGTACTTCAAAGAACTCCATTAAGTCAGTTAAACATGATATCTTCCAGAAAAGTATTTCACCTGAGCCTGATTAACTTGAATGTTTTTCAGTGCCTTTCCATAATGTCTTTAACAATGACTTTGGATGTCTTTCCTAAGACAAATATCAAATTAATTGTAAGTTCCTGCACTGACTGTCTCTCTTTTTCAATAAAGGAGTTGCATTCACTATTTTCTAATCTGATGGAGCATTCTCTGAATGTAAAGAATTCTGAAAAGTTAAAACTAATGCATCCACTTGGTCATCAGCCACTTCTTTGAAGCTATTGGCTGAAGTCCAATAGAATCAGCTTCTTTCCTGAATGGACCCCTCATACATTGGGAGTTGATCTTTCTCTCTGCACATTTTCTGTAGCTGGAAAACAATATTCTGCATTCTGCTCTAGTACCTGATGTACTGAGGTAAGGTATGATTTGTCTGTTTAGCATGCAAAACAATACTTTTCACTCTACTGTATCTCGGCACATGTGACAAAAATGAATCGAATCAAACGATTGAGGGACTTCTCCCCATAGCTCCAACGTTTGTACTTGGCCTGGTCATTATAATTTGAGTTCTTCTATTTATTCCATTTCCTGATTTTTAAAAACGATTTCTGGGATATTACTTGCATCCTGTATATTGAAGACACATTTTTTAAAAAAACTGTTCAATCCCTGTATTATCCTTATTTTCCATGATGAAATTTCTCTAGGGTTAATTTCACTTGATCTCTTTTTTTAAAGTATCTCTAGAAATTTTTACAATCTGTTTTTATATTTACAAATAACTTTGTCCCTCAATTTTTTTCCCTTTATGAATCTTAGTTAATCTTTAATTTCTTCTGCCAAGTTTCCTGACTTGGCACCTAAATTTGTGATTTCCTTTTATTTGTTCATGGTATGTGGAGCTGCTGTTTGTGTTGGTATTTATTGTCCGTTCCCAATTGCCCTTGAACTGAGTGGATTTTTATTCAATTTTTATAGGGTAGTTTAGAGTCGTCATATTGCTGTGGGTCTGCAGTCACATGTAGGCCAGACCAGGTAAGGATGGTAGATTTCCTTCCTTGAAAGACATTAGTGAACCAGATGGTTGTTGAAGATAATCAGCAGGGTTTATAGGGTTGTCATGAGCTTAATTCCAGATTTTTATTGAATTCATACTTTACCATCTACCCTGCTGTATTTCAAATCCATGTCCCCAAATCTTACTTGAGGACTCTGGATTCCCAGTCCAGCAAAATTAATATCACCTTCCCTAAATAAGTGTTTCTTTAGGATTGTTAGTATCTTAATTTTGTTTTTTTGCTAACAATGAATGTTGGGTCCTCCCTGGGAAGCTTCCATCCTCATTGTAATGCATCTATTCTGAAATGTCTGCCAATGCTTCACTGTTGACCAATCCTTTTAATTGTTCATAACATGTGGATGTTTCTGGCTAGGTCAGCATTTATTGGCCAGAAGGCAGTTAAGAATCAGCTACATTGCTGTGGGTTTGGTGTTACAAGGATGGACCAGTTATTGTTCCCTTTCTTCATGTTGATTATTGAACAAGATGAGTTGTTAGTGATTAAGTGGTTGCCATTATGGTAGCTTTTTGTTCCTGATTTTTATTGAATTCACAACAAAGGATGGATTCAAACCCATATTGCCCGAACACTCGCCTGAGGTTCTGGATTACTCATCTAATTCTATCAGTATTAGACTCCCACCTACTCCTTTGACCATTTCACCTTAGCTCACTCTGCTTTCATGTCGGCACGATTGCCATTTTTAAACTGTAAAGTACACATCTTGGACCCACATATGCTGTCAAACTGAATGTAAAATTCAGTAATTTTATGGTCACTGCTACCAAGTGATACATTCATTGAGGTTATTAATCCTGTCTTGCTGCACGATAGCCTGCTTTCTGGTTGCCTCCAGAAGGTGCTTTTTGAAGAAACTATCTTCTCCATCCCAGGACTACTTGTTTTGAGTTTCTTGTCTCCTTAAGTGCAACTTACCCTTCAATATTCAGGTCCCAATCTTGTCATCTGCAGCCAAGTCTCTCTGATGGCTGAGAGATAATTATTTAAGTTGGCGTTAACAGTTCATTTGTTTTGTCTGGGACGCATGTAAATATAGAATCTCAAACTCCAGTTTGAATAATTGATCAATAATGAAATGACAAATTTATGTGTAATTATGAGCTTGGTTTAGAAAAAAGTTGCCTTTTTCTCATTTTCAGCAATTTACTCTCAGTTCTTCATTGCAATAACTCATGACTTGCATGATCTCATTTTGAGTTTTATCGAATGCAGTATATTTATCCTCCTCTGAGCAATGCTCCTGCTCTACTCAGCTGTTGGCTGCTCCTCTCCCAGCTAATCGCCTTATGGCATTCCTATAATTTTGCTGTTCGCTATGTCTTCCAAAATTTGTGTTTGAACCCTGCTTCTTGAGGTGCTGCTGACTGCTTGCAGCATTGACCTCAACTTGCCTGCTCCTCTCGATGCTGCTGATTACTTGCAGAGGTTCCTCCATTCACCCACTTCCTGAGGTGCTGGTGACTATCTGAGGTGGAGTTCTCTGCAAACCTGCTCCTCTCAGTCAAACACTTCCTCCAAGACCTTGCAGTTAGTCAGACATAATTTGCCTCTAACAAGTGCCTGTGTATTGTCATTTATTACCCCACGTTTTCCAAGTGACATTTTTGTTGAGAATTGCTGTCTCAAAGGTTTTCCCATCCATTAATGCTGTTTACAGCATATGTTGCAGGGTATTAGCTGCACATACCGTATTTCTGCAGACAATGTATATTTAAAAAAAACAGCTGGTCATTGCGAAGTGTTTGGGTTAATTAAATTAGATTTACACCACTAACACATTAAATAATGGAGATTAGCAATTGAAATAGTCTTTCTTGAATATATTTTAGTTTAAAACCAGTAGCTAAATAGTACTTTTTTCATTTTCGCTTATTCACTTTATCAGCTTTCCCCTTCAGTAAACCTCAAAAGTCATCTTTATTAAGTTGTACTTTAACTTGTTTTCAAATGCCTTTGAGCAAAAGCTGCTAGATGCTAGGAAAACTAGATTCTTCAGCATTGTTCGTGTTTTGAACAAAAAAACCCTCCAAGCCTTCGGCTTTTAGATCCTGAGGTAAGTGGGTAAAATGTTTAAAGTTAAAAACAGTAAATCAATGGACAAGTGCCGATTGGAGCATTTCAAAGAAACAGTGAATATTTTGTGTCTGATTTTTCTCATTGCATTGGTAAGAATTTGAACATGTGAATTTGTTAATGTTGGACTGTTATGACAAATAGGACGCCATAGAGCTATTCAGTGCTGTCAGGAAATGCATGACAATTTGAGACTTATGTGGCTGTGTTTAAATGACAGCATATAATGTGTTCTAGATTGCATTTGTTTTTGTTTTGAGGGATACATATGGGCAAATGGGAGTCAAAAATATAGGGAAGAGGCAACTTCCATTTGTCTCATCTTTGTGACATCTCCAGGTGCTTTGCTTCCAGAAATATACCACTTGATGTTGAAGACTGGAAGCTGTTTGGATTCAGAAATGATCTATTCAGTTGTTTATTTTCATGATTCTTATTGTGTCTGTATTTACAGTGGGAGAACGTCGTATACATTTGTCAAGTAACAAGTAACTGGGGAGTTTGCTTTCAGGGTGCATGGGAACTGTCAGCGGTTTTCATTAGAAATATGGAAATTCATGCTGGAAATAGTTGGGAATTACAACATGAGCTCTTTGCTGCACAGCAATCTTTACTGTTTCAAGACTTGAATATATTCACCAGTGCTAACACCTAGCAGAATTTCCTATCTAAGTGTTTCAGAGTATTGATGTAAAGAAATGTTTTGAGACCTTTTGCGTTGCCATTTTGCTCATAAACTCAAATTTCTAAAATGTTTGTCAAGTTATGGAATATATTTTGCAATGGGGTTACATTTGCATAATCAATGAAGTAGTGTGTGTCCAAATACACCAAGACTTGGATCCCATTCAGGTTTAGGTGAATAAATGGCAAGATTGATGAACTCCAACAAGGGAGAAGCCAAATATTTCTGCTTGACAGTCAATGACATTGGCATTGTTGTATCCCCCACAGTCAACATGTGGGGGTTACCACTGACCAGAAACTGAACTGGACCAGGGACATAAGTACTGTTGCTCCAAGAGCAGGTCAAATGTGAAGAATCCTCTGTAGTGAGTATCTCACCACCTGATAGCCTAAAATCTCTCCAGCACCTACAAAACACCGAGGAGGAGTGAGATGAAATGTTTGCACTTTTTTGGATGGTTGCAGCTCTGGCAACACTCAAGTTTGGCATCGACCAGGAAAAAGCAGTCTGTTTGATTGGCACCCATAAACCACCTTCAGCACAGTAGCAGCAGTTTTATCATGCACAAGATACACAGTACAATCTCACCAAGACTCCTTTGAGAGCTCCTTCCAAAGCCATGACCCTTATGCATTAGAAGGACAAGGGTAGCAGGTAGCTACAGGCAAAAGTAGACATTGGGCCACTTCAAACTGATGCTGGAAGCCTAGTGATGGGAGATAAGGAAATATCTGGAGAACTTAATAAGTACTTTGTGTCAGTCTTCACAGTGGAAGACATGAGTAATATCCCAACAATTAAAGGGAGTCAGGGGGCTGAGTTAAGTATGGTTGCCATTACAAAAGAGAAAGTGCTAGAAAAGCTAAAAGGTCTTAAAATTGATAAATCTCCTGGCCCCTATGGGCTACATCCTAGAGTTCTGAGAGAGGTGGCTGAGGAAATAGCGGAGGCGTTGGTTGAGATCTTTCAAAAGTCACTGGAGTCAGGGAAAGTCCTGGATGATTGGAAGATCGCTGTTGTAACCCTCTTGTTCAAGAAAGGATCAAGACAAAAGATGGGAAATTATAGGCCAATTAGCCTAACCTCGGTTGTTGGTAAAATTCTAGAATCCATCGTTAAGGATGAGGTTTCTAGATTCTTGGAAGAGCAGGGTCGGATTAGAATAAGTCAATATGGATTTAGTAAGGGGAGGTCGTGTCTGACAAACCTGTTAGAATTCTTTGAAGAGGTGACAAGTAGGTTAGACCAGGGAAACCCAGTGGATGTGGTCTATCTAGACTTCCAAAAGGCCTTTGATAAGGTGCCACATGGGACGCTGTTGAGTAAGGTGAGAGCCCGTGGTGTTCAAGGTGAGCTCCTGGCATGGATTGAGGATTGGTTGTCTGACAGAAGGCAGAGAGTTGGGCTAAAAGATTCTTTTTCGGAACGGCAGCCGGTGACAAGCGGTGTCCCGCAGGGTTCAGTGTTGGGGCCACAGCTGTTCGTATTATATATTAATGATCTGGATGAAGGGACTGGGGGCATTCTCGCGAAGTTTGCCGATGATACAAAGTTAGGTGGATAGGCAGGTAGTCCTGACAAAATGGGGAGGCTGCAGAAGGATGTAGAACGTTTGGGAGAGTGGTCCAGGAAATAGCTGATGAAATTCAATGTGAGCAAATGCGAGGTCTTGCACTTTGGAAAAAAGAATACAAGCATGGACTACTTTCTAAACGGTGAGAAAATTCATAAAGCCAAAGCACAAAGGGATCTGGGAGTGCTGGTCGAGGATTCTCTAAAGGTAAACATGCTGGTTCAATCAGTGATTAAGAAAGCAAATGCAATGTTGTCATTTATCTCACGAGGGTTGGAATATAAAAGCAGTGATGTGCTACTGAGACTTTATAAAGCTCTGGTTAGGCCCCATTTGGAGTACTGTGTCCAGTTTTGGTCCCCACACCTCAGGAAGGACATAGTGGCACTGGAACGTGTCCAGCAGAGATTACAAGGATGATCCCTGGAATGGTAGGTCTAACATACGAGGAACGGCTGAGGATCCTGGGATTGTATTTATTGGAGTTTAGAAGATTAAGCGGAGATCTCATAGAAACTTACAAGATAATACATGGTTTGGAAAGGGTGGATGCTAGGAAATTGTTTCTGTTAGGCGAGGAGACTAGGACCCGTGGACACAGCCTTAGAATTAGAGGGGGTCAATTCAGAACAGAAATGCAGAGACATTTCTTCAGCCAGAGAGCGGTGGGCCTGTGGAATTCATTGCCGCGGAGTGCAGTGGAGGCCGGGACGCGAAATGTCTTCAAGGCAAAGATTGATAAATTCTTGATGTCACAAGGAATTAAGGGCTATGGGGAGAATGCAGGTACGTGGGGTTGGAATGCCCATCAGCCACGATTCAATGGCAGAGTGAACCCGATGGGCCAAATGGCCTTCCTTCCACTCCTGTGTCTTATGGGAACACCACCGCCTGCACATTCCACTCAAATTACTTACCATCCTAATTTGGAATGATGTTGACATATCTTGTTTGTCACTCGTGAAAATCCTGGACTTCCCTTCTAGCACTGTGGGTGTACCTATACAACATGGGCTGCAGTGGTTCAAGGAGGCAGCTCACCCACACCTTTGGGGTTATTCGAAGAGGACAGTGAGTGCAGGCCTAGCCCGTGATTCCCACATTCTGTAAATTAATTTTTAGAAAGTTAAATTTTTTTCTAAGTTAGGCACATGCATTTGAGGAGAAAGTGAGGATTGCAAATGCTGGAGATCAGAGCTGAAAATGTGTTGCTGGAAAAGCGCAGCAGGTCAGGCAGCATCCAAGAAGTTGGAGAATCGACGTTTCGGGCATGAGCCTGAAGAAGGCTGCCTGACCTGCGCATTTTCAGCACATTCATTTGAGGGTCGGGAGTGTCTGTCTGTCAGTGAGGACTTTGGCAATGATTGGGATGGGTGTAGGCAGAAGAATTTGAGTTTATAATGGGGGAGGATTCCCACAAGAATGATGATTCCAGAAGGTTTCCGTGGAAAATGTGTTGTGTGAAAATGTACCACAACGGGCTTGTAAGCAAAGTTAAAATCCGTGCAATAAAAGGGATTGTAGCAGAAGGGATACAGAGTTGGCTGAATGACACAGTAGTGGTGAATGGTTGTTGTTTTCACAGTTGGAAGGAGGGTTCATTTATGATCACAGATTTGTGATGTTTGTTTATACTTAAACTTGAAGCATTTTTCAGTCAGGTTTTTTTTACCACACCATATTATATTCTGAAGAAAAAATGCTATCAAAGCACTTTTGGGGCAAGTGATCATTGTTAGTTTTAAAATAGTCTGGAGAAGGATTGAGTTCTAAATTGGAGTCAGATCAATTTTGATGGTATTAGGGAGGAACCTCCGAAAGTTGATTGGGGGAGGCTGTTTGCATGAGGAGAAGGAACAACTGGGAAGTGGGAGGCTTTTAAAAAGAGAGGAACATTCTGAGGCCCTATTCCTTTGAGTGTAACGAAGAAGGCTGATAGGTCCAGGGATGTTGGATGACGAGAGATGTCGAGGCTGTGGTGAAGTAAGATGTTTTTTCCAAGTTAGGCACATTCATTTGAGGAGAAAGTGAGGACTGCAGATGCTGTAGATCAGAGCTGAAAATGTGTTGCTGGAAAAGCGCAGCAGGTCAGGTAGCCATATGTGGTGTATGCATATATCAGGTAGAGACAGTTGGGATCAAGTGAATTTCTGTAGGAGTATAACAGCAGTGGGAGTATACTTCAGAGGGAATTCAGGAGGGTAAAAAGGGGACATGAGATCGCTTTGGCAAATGGAGTGAAGGAGAACCCAAAGAAATTCTCTCAGTATGCTAAAGGCAAAAGAGTACCTAGGAAGACAACAGAAACCCCTAAATTCAATGTGACCATCTGTGTACTACCAGACGAGATGGGTGAGATACTAAATGAATCAGGTTTTGAGAATATTTGTAGCTCAGGTTGAGGTTCTGGATGTAGGTTTGCTTGCTGAGCTTGAAGGTTCGTTTTTAGACGTTTCAACACCATACTAGGTAACATCTTCAGTGAGCCTCCAGGTAAAGTACTGGTGTTGTAGCCTGCTTTCTATTTGTGTTTGAGTTTCCTTGGGTTAATGATGTTATTTTCTGTGGTGACATAATTTCCTAAGGTGATGTCATTTCCTGTTCTTTTTCTCAGGGGGTGTTAAATGGGAACCAACTTAATGTGTTTGTGGATTAAGTTCCAGTTGGGATGCCATGCTGCTAGGAATTCTCGCATGTGTCTCTCTTTGGCTTGTCCTAGGGTGGATGTGTTGTTCCAGTCGCATTAGTGTCTTTTCTCATCCGTATGTAATGATTCTAGTGAGAATGGGTCATGTCTTTTTGTGGATGTTCATGTTCATGTATCCCGGTGGCTAATTTTCTGCCTGTTTGTCCAATGTAGTGTTTGTTACAGTTCTTGCACGGTATTTTGTAAATGACATTAGTTTTGCTTGTCTGTCTCAGGTCTTTCAAGTTCATTAGCTGCTGTTTTAGTGTGTTGGTGGGTTTGTGGGCTGCCATGATGCCAAGGTGTCTGAGTAGTCTGGCAGTCATTTCCGAGATGTCTTTGATGTAGGGGAAAGTGGCTAGGGTTTCTGGACAGTGTTTTATCTGCTTGTTTGGGTTCGTTGCTGAGAAACCGGCAGACTGAGTTCATTGGGTACCCGTTCTTTTTTAATACACTGGTTATTTTCCTCTGCGCTGCAGAGAGTGGTGGCTCGTTGAAATAATGTTCTAATGCAGCTTAATTTGTGGATATTGGGATGACTATTCTCTTGGTTCAATATTTGGTCTGTATGTTGTTTTCCTGTAGGCGCTGGTTTGAAGTTCCCCATTGGCTTTTCATTTTATTACGACATCTAGAAATGGCAGTTTGTTGATGTTTTCCTCTTTAATGAATTTTATGCCGGTAAGGGTATTATTGATGGTCTTGAAAGTTTCCTCTCTAATTTGTTTCGTTCAGTGATAACAAAAGTGTCATCCACTGCCAGACTACTCAGGCTCCTTGTCATTATGGTAGCCCACAAACCCACCAACACACTAGAACAGCAGCTAATGAACCTGAAAGACCCTATACAGACAACAAACAAAACTAATAGGCTGAAGATATTACCTAGTATGGTGATATACGTCTGACTACAAACCTCCCGGTTCAGCAAGCAAACCTACATCCATGCTAAATTAATATTTTGTATCAATATTTACTATGGAGAACATTGAGTACAGGAATTGGGATGTCATGTTGAGGCTGTACATTGGTGAGGACACTACTAAAACTACGTACAATTTTGGTTGCCCTTCTATAGGAAAGATGTTCAACTTGAGAGGGTGCAGGAAAGGTTTAATGGCTGTTGCTGGGCATGGAGGGTTTGAGTTATAGGGAGGTTGAGTCTTTTCTCCCTGGAGCATTGCAGGTTGAGAAGTGACCTTTGCAGTTTAATCAAAATCATGAGGGGCATGGATAGGTGAATAGTCAGGGTCTTTATCCTACAGTGGAGGAGTCCAAAACTGGAGGGCCTAGTGTCGTAGTCATAGAGGTGGACAGCACGGAAACAGACCCTTCGGTCCAGGCCGACCAGATATCCTAAATTAATCAAATCCCATTTGCCAACACTTGGCCCATATCCCTCTAAACCCTTCCTATTCATATACCCATCCAGATGCCTTTTAAATGTTGCAATTGTTCCAACCGCCACCACTTCCTCTGGCAACTCGTTCCATACACATACCACCTTCTGTGTGAAAAAGTTGCCCCTTAGGTCTCTTTTATATCTTTCCCCTCTCACCCTAAACCTATGCCTTCTAGTTCTGGACTCCCCGACCCCAGGGAAAAAACTTTGCCTATTTACCCTATCCATGCCCCTTATGATTTTATAAACCTCCATAAGATCATCCTTCAGCCTCTTATGCTCCAGGGAAAACAGCCCCAGCCTATTCGACCTCTCCCTATAGCTCAAATCCTCCAACCCTGGCAACATCCTTGTAAATCTTAGAACATAGAACATAGAACAATACAGCACAGAACAGGCCCTTCGGCCCACGATGTTGTGCCGAACTTCTATCCTAGATTAAGCACCCATCCATGTACCTATCCAAATGCCGCTTAAAGGTCGCCAATGAATCTGACTCTACCACTCCCACGGGCAGCGCATTCCATGCCCCCACCACTCTCTGGGTAAAGAACCCACCCCTGACATCTCCCCTATACCTTCCACCCTTCACCTTAAATTTATGTCCCCTTGTAACACTCTGTTGTACCCGGGGAAAAAGTTTCTGACTGTCTACTCTATCTATTCCTCTGATCATCTTATAAACCTCTATCAAGTCACCCCTCATCCTTCGCCGTTCCAACGAGAAAAGGCCGAGAACTCTCAACCTATCCTCGTACGACCTATTCTCCATTCCAGGCAACATCCTGGTAAATCTTCTCTGCACCCTCTCCAAAGCTTCCACATCTTTCCTAAAGTGAGGCGACCAGAACTGCACACAGTACTCCAAATGTGGCCTAACCAAAGTCCTGTACAGCTGCAACATCACCTCACGACTCTTGATTTCAATCCCTCTGCTAATGAACGATAATACTCCATAGGCCTTCTTACAAACTCTATCCACCTGAGTGGCAACCTTCAAAGATCTATGTACATAGACCCCAAGATCCCTCTGTTCCTCCACCTGACCAAGAACCCTACCATTAACCCTGTATTCCGCATTCTTATTTGTTCTTCCAAAATGGACAACCTCACACTTGGCAGGGTTGAACTCCATCTGCCACTCCTCAGCCCAGCTCTGCATCATATCTAAGTCCCTCTGCAGCCGACAACAGCCCTCCTCACTGTCCACAACTCCACCTATCTTTGTATCATCTGCAAATTTACTGACCCACCCTTCGACTCCCTCATCTAAGTCATTAATAAAAATTACAAACAGCAGAGGACCCAGAACTGATCCCTGCGGAACTCCACTTGTAACTGGACTCCATGCTGAATATTTACCATCTACCACCACTCTCTGCCTTCGACCGGTTAGCCAGTTTTCTATCCAATTGGCCAAATTTCCCTCTATCCCATGCCTCCTGACTTTCCGCATAAGCCTACCATGGGGAACCTTATCAAATGCCTTACTAAAATCCATGTACACTACATCCACTGCTCTACCCTCATCCACATGCTTGGTCACCTCCTCGAAGAATTCAATAAGACTTGTAAGGCAAGACCTACCCTTCACAAATCCGTGCTGGCTGTCCCTAATCAAGCAGTGTCTTTCCAGATACTCGTAAATCCTATCCCTCAGTACCCTTTCCATTACTTTGCCTACCACAGAAGTAAGACTAACTGGCCTGTAATTCCCGGGGTTATCCCTATTCCCTTTTTTGAACAGGGGCACAACATTTGCTACTCTCCAGTCCCCTGGTACCACCCCAGTTGCCAGTGAAGACGAGAAGATCATTGCCAACGGTACTGCAATTTCCTCTCTTGCTTCCCACATAATCCTAGGATATATCCCGTCAGGCCCGGGGGACTTGTCTATCCTCAAGTTGTTCAAAATGTCCAACACATCTTCCTTCCTAACAGGTATCTCTTTTAGCTTATCAGTCCGTTTCACACTCTCCTCTTCAACAATACGGTCCCTCTCGTTCGTAAATACTGAAGAGAAGTACTTGTTCAAGACCTCTCCTATCACTTCCGACTCAATACACAGTCTCCCACCACTGTCCTTGATCGGACCTACCCTCGTTCTCGTCATTCTCAGGTTTCTCACATACGCATAGAATGCCTTGGGGTTATCCTTGATCCTATCCGCCAGGGATTTTTCATGCCCTCTCTTAGCTCTCCTAATCCCTTTCTTCAGGTCCCTTCTGGCTATCCTGTATCCCTCCACTGCTCTGTCTGAACCTTGTTTCCTCAACCTTATGTAAGCCTCCTTCTTCCTCTTTACTAGACATTCAACCTCCCTCGTCAACCAAGGCTCCCTCACACGACCATTTCTTTCCTGCCTGATCGGTACATACATATCAAGGACACGTCGTATCTGCTCCTTGAAAAAGTTCCACATTTCCACCACATCCTTCCCTGACAGCCTATGCTCCCAACGTATGCTCCTCAAATCCTGTCTTACAGCATCGTAATTTCCCTTCCCCCAATTGTAAAATCTTCCTTGTTGTGCGCACCTATCTCTCTCCATAACCAAGGTGAAAGTCACAGAATTGTGGTCACCGTCACCAAAATGTTCACCCACTAACAAGCCCACCACTTGTCCCGGTTCATTACCGAGTACCAAATCCAATATGGCCTCCCCTCTGGTTGGACAATCTACATACTGCGTTAGAAAAGCTTCCTGGACACACTGCACAAACACCGCCCCATCCAATCTACTTGATCTACAGAGCTTCCAATCAATATTAGGGAAGTTGAAGTCGCCCATGACTACGACCCTGTGGCTTCTGCACCTTTCCAAAATCTGTTTCCCAATCTGTTTCTCCACATCTCTGCTGCTATTGGGGGGCCTATAATAAACACCCAACAAGGTGACTGCACCTTTCCTATTTCTGACTTCAGCCCATACTACCTCCAGAGGCAGATCCCCCTCAAACTTCCTTTCTGCAGCCGTTATACCATTTCTAATTAGCAATGCCACCCCCCCTCCTTTTTTACCACCCTCCCTAATCTTACTGAAACATCTGTAACCAGGAACCTCCAACAGCCATTCCTGTCCCTCATCTATCCATGTTTCCGTGATGGCCACAACATCGTAGTCCCAGGTACCGATCCACGCCTTAAGTTCACCCACCTTATTTCTGATACTCCTTGCGTTGAAGTATACGCACTTGAGCCCATCTCTGTGTCCGCAAGTAGTCCCTGTCAGTGCTACCTTCTCCACAGCCTCCCTACAGTCTTGGACATCCTGACACACAGCTAGCTTACTTGCTGGACTACAAGTCCGGATCCCATCCCCCTGCCAAATTAGTTTAAACCCCCCCCGAAGAGTGCTAGCAAACCTACCCCCCAGGATATTGGTGCCCTTCTGGTTCAGGTGCAACCCGTCCTGTTTATACAGGTCCCACCTTCCCCAGAATGCAGACCAATTGTCCAAATATCTGAAGCCCTCCCTCCTACACCATCCTTGCAGCCACGTGTTCAACTGCACTCTCTCCCTATTCTTTGCCTCTCTGTCACGTGGCACCGGCAACAACCCAGAGATGACGACTCTGTCTGTCCTAGCTTTTAGCTTCCAGCCTAACTCCTTGAGCTCTTGAATGACCTCCCCACCCATCTTCCTACCTATGTCGTTGGTGCCAATGTGTACCACGACTTCTGGCTGCACACCCTCCCCCTTAAGGATTCTGAAGACACGGTCCGAGACGTCTCGGACCCTAGCACCCGGGAGGCAACAAACCATCCGAGAGTCTCGCCCATGTCCACAGAACCGCCTGTCCGTCCCTCTAACTGGAGAGTCCCCTATAACTAGCGCTCTCCTCTTCTCCCCCTTTCCCTTCTGAATCTCAGAGCCACAGACCCCTTCACTGCAGCTTACACCTGCAAGGCTGTCCCCCCCAACAGTTTCCAAAGCTGCATACTTATTTTTTAGGGGAACGACCACAGGAGAACCCTGCACTGCCTGCTTCTTCCCCTTCCCACCTCTAACTGTTACCCAGGTACCTTTTCAAGTTTCACCATATCTTCCAATAGGAAGAAGACCAGAATTGCACACAGTAGTCCAAAAGTGGCCTAACCTGTTGAAGTAACTTTTCCACAAATCTGGATGACACAAGTTTCAGTACAGTGGTAGATGTTTTATTAGCGGGCAGCTGGCAAGAGATTCTCGGTGACACCAAAGGAGTTGTTAGCCTACATGTGGTGGCAATTCTCAACGAATCTCTGCCCTCCACACGAAGGCGGTATGTTTTGAAGGAATAATAGAGGTCGACAAGTCACACGGTTGATTGCTGTCACATTGTTTAAGACAGGTAATTACAGTTTTGCAGTGCCCGGTGATTGCCGACTTCCTGTGATAACTAGCGAATGGTTTATAGGGGCTGGTTATTGTGTTCTTCATAATCATATGTTGTTGGATAGAGATTTAAACAGAAGGACTTTACTTTGTTCTCATTGCTGGATTCACATGCTGATGTTAATAGGTAGGGGAAGCATGATAATGGGCACATGAGGCAGTTAATAAGGTTATGGCCAAGGCAATCAGTCTTGTCTAAAGAGGGCAAACTCCTTTGCCTGAGGCTGCAAGTGAAATCCACATGTATGGTTCCAGAGGATTCTGTTCTCTGGGAGTCAGCCAACCTCTGCTGTGATGTCCCTGCTCATTGTGTAAGAGGACAGGCATGCACTCGATAGTGCAGTGAGTCCTTTTAGCAGTGGAATGCTTGAATTCCCAATATGTCATGAAAAAGTAGTAAAAGTGGAACTTGTTGCTTTCTAATTTCCTCAAACCAATGTCCTGTACAGTCATAATATGACGTCCCAACTCCTACACTCAAAGCTGTGACCAGTAAAGTAAAGCTGAAAATGTGTTGCTGGAAAAGCGCAGCAGGTCAGGCAGCATCCAAGGAGCAGGAGAGGGCCGATGGTATTCGAGGTGAGCTACTGGTATGGATTGAGGATTGGCTGTCTGACAGAAGGCAGAGAGTCGATTTTCCTGCTCCTCGGATGCTGCCTGAACTGCTGTGCTTTTCCAGCACCACTCTAGACCTGAACTTCTTGTTTCACAAAACTCAGAACTTATACCCTGTACACATTCTCACGGCAGGTACGATTACAACATTAAAAGGCATCTGAATGGGTAAATGATTAGTAACGGGTTTAGAGGGATATGGGCCAAATGTTGTCAAATGGGTTTAGGGTGAATGTATGTTAATTTGCATCGTGAAGTTATTGGTTACAACTTGCATTCAGATTGAGAAAATAAGCAGAGATATAAAAAGAGTAAAAAAAAAATTCTGAAATATTCAAAATTAATTAAATTAGATAAGGATGGAGGGTCAGACGATGCGTTATTTCTGCATGATTCGGAAGCTGTTGAGCCCCATTGTCATTCCCAGTGATCACATCTGTAGTAAATGGTTCCTGAGAAAGCTCGGCCCAGAGTCGATGAGCTGGAGTGTGAGCTTCAAACATTGACACATCAGTGTCAATTATCTATTAATAAAGTATCTATTAAAGATGGCTCAGGGGAATCTGTAATAGACTCGACCTGTAAGCCTCTTTTGATTCATCCCTGTGATCGTACTCTGTGGTAGTCTGGAATATAAAACTCTTACACTTCAAATTACCTTTATTTATCAATGGCATCTATCAATGTTACACTATAACATAGATACCTACAAGCCATGCTTTAGCTAAGGTTTTAAACCATAGCAGAGTAGCAGTGCCAGCTCTTACCCCCAAGAGCTCGCTCAGGCTACTCCCCTTATTCTTGCAAACAAGCTGTCTTTATACATAAATTGGTACTGAGATTACAAAAATACCCATGTCCTTAATCAGATAAGCTACAATAAAATGGCAAAAGTTTGTAGAGGAAGAGAAACTAATTGACAGGCCTGAGTATACTTGACAAATTAGGCTACATGCACATCAAAATGAGAAACCCTGATCAAGCCAGGCCAATTGCCTTGGTGAGATAAGCTTCCCTTGTAACAGTACGTCATAATAAGAGACTCGTCTAAACTATGTGGAAAAGGTCATGAGGTAACCTCGCTCAGCTAACATGCCCAGTACCATTGTCCTACGACATGGCTTTTTTAAAAAAATCGTCTCAGATTCCCAATATGCACATTAAATTCATAACATTCCCAGATTTCGAGCTCCAGGGAACAAAACAGAAGCATTCAATCTATGACAAGCAACTGTGCACTCAAATCAGACCACAAGAGTTTCCATCTCGTCTCTCCATCCCTTCTCTCTTCCCCCCCCCCCCCCCACCCCCAACACGTATGAGCATCTTCCAACTTTCTTACCATCTCAGTTTCAACCTTTGTGTTTTCCTAGCTTTTAAGGGTAATGAGACATTCACATTCCAGAACAGTCAGGATTACGGAGCTGAGCTTCATAAATTCAAATCTGCTCAGTGTAGTACACATAAAGATGTATCAGAATTGTTCTATTATGTGCATATTCCACTCAGCTTATTAAATTGCAAGTTCTTTTCCTATTTAGTATGACTTTTCTTAAGGGCCTTCAGTATAAACCAGAAATGCAGTTATCTGACCTCCCAACTGTAAAATATGCGCAGCTTCCAGTCTTCTGGATCAAAAGAAGTACTGTCACACATTCCACAAATGCATAAGTGTTATCACCTTATTTACACTGATCCATTGATATTTAAGATATCCTTAACTCTTCATAAAAATGGGTCCACCCACCGTGGTCAAGCACTTTCATGCATATCCTGTAGCAGATGTGTCACACGGAAGGCTACAAGCTTTCTCATCAGGGAGAGGGAGACTTACCTGGGTGCTGTGTTTCAGGTGACAGTCACACCACTGAGTTATAGGGGAAATTCGAAAGCCCAAGTTTAAGGAGGAGGTAAGAGTACAGAACTCGGGAGAGGTTATTAAAATCTCCAGCACAGACACAAAAGGATTTGTGTGTTTGGAAAGGATTAGCAATCAAACTTCAAGCACACTGGACAAACAAACAACAGTGAGAAGAGGGATGGTTAGTACAGGACTGAAGCTATTATATCTGAATGCACGCAGTTTAAGGAGTAAGGTAAATGAGTTTGTGGCAGGTACGACTTGGTAGACATTATGGAGACGAAGCTGCAAGGGGATCAGGATTGGGAGCTGAATATTCGAGGATATATATTCTATTGAAAAGATAGGCAGGTGGGCAAACGGGGTGGCATTGCCTTCTAAATATGAAATGAAATTAAATCAGTCGTAAAAAACGAAATAGTTGGAGTTATGTACAGGTCTCTGAACAGAAGTCAGGAGCTGGGGCTCAAGATACACAAAGAGAAAAATCTGTAAGAAAGGCCAAGTTACAGTGATCGTGGGGGATTTTAATATGCAGGTGATTGGGAAAATCAGATTGGTCGTGGATTGCAAGAAAAGGAAATTTTGGAATGTATACAAGATGGTTTTTTTGGAGCAGCTTGTGGCGGAGCCGATTAGGGAACGCAATACTGGAATTTTTATTGTGCAATGAGGCAGATTGGCTGAGGGAACTTAAGGTGAAGTGATCCTAATATGATTCACATTGCAGAGTAATTTCAGAAGGAGAAGGTAGAATCAGAGTTAACAGTATTCTAGCTGAATAAAGGTAACTACAGAGGCATGAGGGCTGAGCTGGGTAGAACCGACTGGGAGAGGAGCCTGATAGGAAAGACAGGGGAGCAGCAAGGGCAGGAGTTTCTGGGAGTAATTGAGGAGACACAACAGAGATTGATCCCGAGGAAAAAGAAACATGGTGCAGAGAGGATGAGGCAACCATGGCTGACGAGGGAAGTCAGGGATAGCGTAAAAGCAAAAGAGTATATAATGTGAGGGGCATAGGAAACCAGAGGATTGGGAAGCTTACAAAAACCAACAGAGGGCAACTGGAAAAAATAACAAGGAAGAAAATTAAATGAGGGTGAAATAGTAATATAAAGGAAGACTGTGAGTGTTTCTTTAAATAAAGGGCAAAAGAGAGACAAAAGTGGGCATTGGACTACTGGAAAATGACACTGGAGAGATAGGGAGGAGAAAATGACGACTGCAAATGCTGGAGGTAAGAGTCAACAAGTGTGGTACTGGAAAAGCACACCTAATCGGGCAGCATCTGAGGAGCAGGAGAGTCGACATTTCGAGCATAAGCTCCTCATTCAATCTTTGGTTCTATGTCCTTTTTTGGAAAAACATGTAATTAAAGTTCAACATGTCTATCTGTGATCTGGCGTCATGATCCATGGTCATGATCCATGGTCATGACAGGCTTGGTAGCAAGATGACGTTCATTTCAGGTTGGGAAAAACAATGGTAACTGAAGGGATTCCCTTCATCTTCTAAATTTTCTTAATGCGGGTGATTGAAAAGTGACAAATATGACAGCCATACACACTTCCTGAGAGCTAGTCCTGAGTAACAAAAAGCAGATAGTATTTGGTTGATCCTGTTGATTTTTTTTTAATGAAATGAGCAGAGAACGGTGATAACTAGAATACATTGAAGGTTGTCTGTTTGGCTTTTAAGAAAGGTTTTCTGTTATTTATCGGATGCAGACATTGTTGGCTAGGTCCACATTTATTGCCCTTCCCTAATGGCCTGGAAAAGGTGAGCTGCCTTCCTGAGCCTCTACAGTGACAAGGACACCATGGTGCTGTTAGAGCAGGGGTTCCAGGATTTTGACCAGCATCAGCAAAGAAGAAATAATAATCCAATTTCAAGTCAGGATTGTGTGGGGCTTTGTGGGGAATTTTGAGGAGGTGGTGTTCCCACGAATCTGCATTTATCTTTGGGGTGATAGTGGTCATGAGTTTAGAAGGTGTTGTCAGAGGAGCTTTGGTGACTTGCTGCAATGCATACTGTAGGATGTGATACTCATTGCAATACTTTGGCACCCTATTCATCATAAGCATTCACTACCTTCACTAGTAACAATCAGAGGCTGCTTTGTCCTGGATAGTGTAAACTTTAACTGTGTTGACCCTTCTAAGTCCTCTTTCCTGACTTCCTGGAAAAGAAGGAAGAAGCCAAGGGAGTACTCAATGAATGACAAGGCATTAGGAAGCTCAGAGGAACAGAGGGCTTTTGGGGTGCTTGTTCACGGATTCCTCGAAGTGGTGGGACAGCTTAATCGGGTAGTTAAGGCATATGGAACATGGCATAGATTATAAGAATAACAAGCAGGGAAGTCATTTAGGAACTGTACTGGACTTTGGTTAGGCCACAAGTGGAGTACTGTGTGCAATTCTCATCACCAAGTTATAGGGAGGATATGGTTGACCTGGAGGGTGTACAGAGGAGATTCACCAGGAAGTTTCCTGGCATGGCGCACTTCAACTGTGAGGAGGGGCTGGCTAAGCTGTTGTTTTCTTTAGAGCAGAGGAGGCTGAGAACGGATCTGATTGAGTTGTTTTAAGATTATAGGGCATGAGCAGTTGAACAGAAAGCAGCTGTTCCACTTGATTGAAGGGTTGATGATTTCTTAGATCACTTAGTGTGGAAACAGGCCCTTCAACCCAACAAGTCCACACCGACTGGCTGAAGTGCAACCCACCCAAACCCATTCCCCTACATTTACCCCTTCACATAACACTACGGGCAATTTAGCATGGCCAATTCATCTAGCCTGCACAATTTTGGACTGTGGGAGGAAACCCATGCAGACACAGGGAGAATGTGCAAACTCCACACAGACAGTTGCCTAAGGCAGGAATTAAACCCGGGTCTCTGGCACTCTGAGGCGGCAGTGCTAACCACTGTGCCACCGAGCCGCCCACCTGTAAGAGAACATAATTTGCAAGTGAAAGCCAGGAGGTTTAGAGGGGATTTGAAGTAAATGTTTTTAATCCAGTGGGTGGTGGGAATCTAAACTTTGGTGTCTGGGAGGGTAGTTGAGGTTGGAAAGATCACACACATTAAGAAGTACTTAGATGAGCGCTTGAAATGACATGACATTTAAGGCTATGAGCCAAGTGCTGGAAAATGGGGCTAGCATCGATTTAAAGTTTTTTTTGCCAGTGCTAACTTGATGGGCTCTTCTGTAGTGTCTGATTCAATGACTGACTGACTGTCTTCAGGATGGAAAAAAGTGAATTCTGATAAATTAAGATTGGAGGATGTAAATAGTTCCCCAAATTCTTGAAGAGTTGTCTGAGCATGGCCATTTCTGTTTGGTAATGGTTTATTCCTAATAATGTACGAGGCCTCATGTGTTGAATGTACATAGGCAAAAATGATGTTTCTGGGTTTCTTCCCCCCCCCCAGCCCTCAAGTTATGAAGAAAGATCCTTGCCCTTAAATTTTAACTTTCTCCACCGCTGCTCCCAGACCTGCTGAGTATTTCCATTATTTTTGTTTTATTTGCAATGTTAAACTTCCTCGGCAAAGTGCCCTAAGTTTTGGGGATGTGGGTTTGATCTGCTTTGTCCCTACTGCTTTATTTCTGTTTCAAGAAGGTGCTGAGTTGGAAGCTAGGCAATTTCCAAGTGGGTTGGAAAACATTGCCACCAGTTGTTAAATACATTCCTTTCACCCAATCTCACCCATCAAACTAACAGACTGGAAGGCAACTTACCATTTTATTCGCAGAAGATACGCAGCCCAAGATTATGTCGTAGGTATTCCAAAGGCAAACACACAAAAAAGCACCATTCTCTCCAGAAGCATGCTGTGCCTTCGATCCAGCCGACTAAAGGACAGCACTCTCTCATTGGAGAGAGACGATTGGTAGTGAGTTTCACCTCAAGGTCACAATGTCTTAGATGAGGGGTACAGTTAAGAGGTTGGGACCTTCAGGGTGATATCAATTGGGGTGGGAATCAAACTCAATCATAGGCATTACTCTATCGCAAACCAGCTGGCCAGCCAATGGAGCTGACCGACTGCCTGCAACTTTACAGGTAATTCTTCAATAATGCTATAGTTGCATTCTTGTGCAACCCCACACGATAGAAGAGTCATGCTTCAAGTGTTGATGATATAATTGCAATACAGCCAACACAAGTTTTAAAAGTTTGCCCTTTAGAAACAGTGTTCCCAATTTGTCAATCACGTTAGAATGATGTTAAAAATCACACAACACCAGGTTACAGTCCAACAGGTTTAATTGGAAGCACTAGCTTTCGGAGTGTCGCTCCTTCATCAGGTGGTTGTGGAGGACACAATTGTAAGACACATTTTTATAGCAAAAATTGACCATGTGATGTAACTGAAATTATACTTTGAAAAATACCTTGACTGTTTGTTCTTTCATCTGTTCAAATACCATGATAGTTTCACTACTTTCGTATGTAAATCACAAAACCTTTTTTTAAAAGTTACAATCTCAGGTTAACTGTAACAATTGGTGTCAACCAGATATGTTGAAGGTGTTAGCTCCCTGTGTTCCCTGTCTGTGCTATAATGTTTAGACTGATTCTAATCTAAAAAGTGAGTTAATAGAGTCTTACATGGATTCATGCAGTTTTTGAGCAAAGTACAATGTAACTCTGCAAGTACAAATTCACCCCACAAATATAAATGTGTATATGTATATGTGTCTGCCTGTCTCGGTCTGGGATGGGGGGTTGTGAGAGTGAGTGTATATGTGTGTGTATGTGAATGTAGAGTGTCTAAGTCTGTGAGACGATGCATGCGTGTGTGTGTGAGAGTGTCTGTACACGCGTGTGTAAATAGGAGTGTGTGTGTGTAGGAATGTCTCTGTGTGTGTGTGTGTGTGTGTGTGTGTGTATATAGTGCAATGGTAATCACCTGTAGTGTGACATGAATCCAAGGTCCCGGTTGAGGCCCTCCCTATGGGTATGGAACTTAGCTATCAGCCCCACCAGAGGGCTGTTGCCTTGGGCTTGACATGTATACTCAAACTGTCAGGAAATATATAAATGCCAGATTCATCAGCCATTCTCCTAAGGTAGAGCAAAACATCACCCATTCACAATGCAACGCCATCCATGCTCTCAAAACCAATCACAACATTGTCATCAAACCAGCAGATAAAGATACCAGCCATCGTAATTCAGAATAAAACAGATTACTGCAAGGAAGTGTACTGGCAACTGAACAACCAGGAACACTACAGGCAACTACCAGCTGACCCGACCAAAGAACACACCCGTGAATTAAACACATCGATCAGGACTTTGGATCCAATCCTTCAGAGTTCTCTGCGTGTCCTCTTTCCATGTACTGCTCATGTAGGCGACTTCTACTGCCTTCCAAAGATAAAGCCAATACACCAGGACATCCCATCGTATCAGGCAATGGGACCCTCTTCGGCTATGTTGAAGGCATCTTGAAACCTATTGTACAGTGGATCCCCAGCTTCTGTCGCGACACTATGGATTTCTTACAGAAACTCAGCACCCACAGACCAGTCGAACCGGGAACATTCCTCGTTACAATAGACATTTCAGCACTCTACACCAGCATCTCCCATAATGACAGCATCGCGGCAACAGCCTCAGTACTCAACACCAACAACTGTCAATCTCCAAACACCATCCTACAACTCATCTGCTTTATCTTTGATCACAACGTCTTTACCTTTGATAACCAGTTCTTCATCCAGACACATGGAAACCAAATTTGCACCCCAATATGCCAACATCTTCATGCACAGGTTTGAACAAGACTTCATCTCTACCCAGGACCTCCAACCAACATTATACACCATTCTACACTGTACATTGACCACACTTTCTTCCTCTGGACCCACTGCGAGGAGTCACTGATAAAACTACACAGTGATATCAACAAGTTTCATCCCACCATCAAACTCTCACCATGGACTACACTCGACTATCTGTCTCATTCTTGGACATGTGCATCTCCATCAAGGAGGGACACCCCAGCACCACACTCTACCGCAAACTCAGACAACCTCACAATGCTACACTTCTCCACCTTCCACCCAAAACATATAAAAACAGCCATCCCCGATGGACAAGCCCTACGTGTACACTGGATCTGCTCAGATGAGGAGGAATGTGATGGACACCTGGAAGTACTCAGGGATGCCCTCACAAGAACGGGGTACAATGCTCAACTCATTAGCCACCAGTTCCAACTTGCTTCAGAAGGGAACTGTCATGACCTCAGGATACAGACACATGCTGCAACTGACAGGGTACCCTTCCTTGTCCAGTACTTCGCAGAAGCTGAAAAACTACGCCGTGTTCTTCGTGACCTGCAACCCATTATCAATGAGGATGAGCACCTCGCCAAGACCTTCCCCACACCTCCACTGTTTGCCTTTAACCAACTGCCAAACCTCAAACAGATCATCGTTCATAGCAAGCTGCCTGGCTTTCAGGCCAACTCCGTACAACCCTGTCACGGTAGGCGCTGCAAGCCGTGTCAGAGTGTGGACATAGATACCACCATTACACGTGGGGACAGCTCCCACCATGTATGTGACAGGTACTCATGTGACTCAGCCAACATTGTCTATTTTATATGTTGCAGACAAGGATGCCCTGAGGCATGGTACATTGGGGAAACCGAGCAAAGGCTATGGCAACGGATGAATGAGCACCGCACAACAGTCAACAGACAGGAGTGTTCCCTCCCAGTTGGGGAATACTTCAGCGGTCCAAGGCATTCGACCTCGGACCTTCGGGTGACCATCCTCCAAGGCGGACTTTGGGACAGGCAGCAGTGAAAAGTGGCCGAGCAGAGGCTGATAGCTAAGTTCCGTATCCATAGGGAGGGCCTCAACCGGGACCTTGGGTTCCTGTCACATTACAGGTGACCACCATTGCACTATACATGTACACACGCATGCATGTACACGCACACGTGTGTTGGGTGAATTTGAACTTGCAGAGTTACATTGTACTTTGCTCAAAAACTGCATGAATTCATGTAAGACTCTTGTCAACTCACTTTTTAGATTAGAAACAGTCTAAACATTATAGCACAGACAGGGAACACGGGGGGCGGTGCTAACACCTTCAACATATTGTCTGGCTGACACCAATCGTTAGTGTTTTTTAAATTAGATCACTTAATGTGGAAACAGGCCCTTTGGCCCAACAAGTCCACACCGACTCTCCGAAGAGCAGCCCACCCACACCCATTCCCCTACATTTACCCCTTCACCTAACACTACGGACAATTTAGCATGGCCAATTCACCTAACCTGCACATTTTTGGACTGTGGGAGGAAACTGGAACACCCGGAGGAAACCCACGCAGACAGTGGGAGAATGTGCGAACTCCACACAGACAGTTGCCCGAGGAGGGATTTGAACCCGGGTCTCTGGCGCTGTGAGGCAGCAGTGCTAACCACTGTGCCACCATACAGGTAACCTGAGAATGTAACTTTTAAAAAAAAGGTTTTGTGATTTACATATGAAAGTAGTGAAACTATCATGGTATTTGAACAGATGAAAGACTCAACAAACAATCAAGGTATCTTTCAAGGTATAATTTCAGTTACATCACACTGTAAACTTTTGCTATAAATTCTGACTTATAATTATGTCCTCCACAACCACCTGATGAAGGAGCGGCGCTCCGAAAGCTAGTGCTTCCAATTAAACCTGTTGGACTATAACCTGGTGTTGTGTGATTTTTAACTTTGCACACTCCAGTCCAGCACCAGCATCTCCAAATCATGACGTTACGATGAACTTGAATTAATGAAGCAAGTGTTACAGCAGAGCGACCTGAACCAGTGTGATAGAAGAATTCTTCAATGGATATTGATCTTTTTCTGGCAAATCCTATTCAAGCGCTTGAATTGTCACTGCTATTACTAGTGCAGTTATGTAAGTGTACCTGAAATGCTTGTGGCTTATTTAATACTTGGCTTTGGCAGTCTGTCTTGTGAAGCCAAGGCCAATCACTTGGCTTTGATTGAGCTTTACCTCTTGCTGACTGGTTTGTTCTGTTTGGATCTTTGTCGCCTTGGGATTCTAAGAACTTTGATTCTAATGTCTGCTTTTCTGTAATATTTCTCTTGTTTATTACACTGAAGGTGATTTGTATAGAACAAGTTATACTTGAGTAAATCCCTAAATCAGACCATTGGGATCTGTTAATACCGGCAGTTTCAGATATGAGAATACTGATTGAAGTTTGTCTCTTGAGCCTGTGTAATGCTCAGCTAGCAAGTGCACTAAGATGTACTTGCTGGACCAGAAGTAGATCTTGGTTTGGTGAGTGGAAATGAGAATTTTGTATTGAGTCTTAATTTTGGCACATAGGAGGAAGAATGAGCAGAAAAAAAGTTGACACACTTTTTGTCTTTTTGTAATTTTCCAGAGAGTAGCAGCCGCGGCCAGATGGCATTGGGATCTCATGACCAATATCTGTCTCACAGCACAAATACTGCCATGGTTAAACCACAGCGAATGGAAGCATTTACCATCCAGTCAAAACTATCAGCTAGTGCACCAGAGTTCTACCCACCAGGCTTCATGGCAGTGCAGTCGGTGAGTATGGAGCAAGGATACAGTTTAGGGAAAGTGCGTGAAGTGCTATAGGATTAAATGTTGCTCAGGTACTTCTCATAGTTCTTTCGATGTCCTTGTTTGGTCCTAAGCTTGAACGTTTGTTCAGTTCACCTGGCAACATGTTGTGGATAGTCAAAATCTCTTATCCAGTAAAAGAACACCTTGATGCTCTTTTCAGTCTGTCATTCTGGTCCTTTCTTCATATAACAAGATTGCAGCCTCCTGCTGTGCTGCAGGATTTTAATGCAGTTCAATTGCGTTCTTCCTGATTTGCAAGTTTGTTTTATTGAAATATCAGAAGTGACAATGGGATTAAGTGAGTGGGCAAAAACTTAGCCGATGGAATTTAACATGGGAAAATGAGAGGTTACGCAGTTTGGCAGGAGGAATAGGAGAGCTGCACATAATTAAATAGAGAAAAACTGCAGATAGCTACAGAACAAAAGGATTTGGGGATCCTCATCCAACTAATAACAAGAAGCTTGTAGCCACATTTCCTGCGTAATTGGGACAGCAAGTGGAATGTTAGCATTTATTTCAAAGTGACTGGAGTCGAAAAGTAGGGCGGTCTTGCTAAATCTGTACAATGTAATCACAGGAATAGGTCGTTCAGCTCCTCAAGCCTGTGCACTATGATAGTGATTGACCAACCAAATCAGTATCCTGTTTTCATCCTCCCCATTCCCTTGATCCTTTTTTTATTGATATTCAGTTGTGAGATGTGGACATTGCTGGGTTTAGAAGATGCTGTCTCCGGAACTTTGGTGAATTTCTAAAATGCATCTAGTAGTTAGTGCATGCTGCCGTGACCAAGCTTTGGTGAAGAAGTGAGTGGGTACTTGTGGATATGGTGGCAGTCAGCAGCTGCTGCTTTGATGTGGGGAGTATTAAGCTGCTTGAGTGTTGTTGGAGCTGCACTCATCTAGGCATGTGGGGAGTATTCCATCATACTCCAGACTTGTGCCTTGTAAATGGAGGTCAGGCTTTGGGAAATCAAGAGGTGAGTTACTTGCCTTTGTAGTCACTGCATTTATGTGGCAAGTCCAGTTGAGCTTCTAGTCAGTGCTAACACAGATTGTTGATACTGGGAGGAATGATGGTAACACCATTGAATGTCTAAGGGCAGTGATTAGATTGTCTTGGGGATGGTCATTGCCTGGCATTTCTGTGGTGTGAATGTTACTTGCCACTTGTTAACCTGAGCCTGGATCTTGTCCAGATCTTGTTTCATTTGAACATGGACTACTTCTGTATCTGAGGTGTCATGAGTTGTGTTGAACATTGTGTGATTATTGGCAAACATCCCCACTTCTGACCTTTTGGTCAAGGGAAGGTCATTGATGAAGCAGCTGAAGATTTTTGTTCTGGATCTTTGACCTGAATAACTATATTTAACTCCTTGAAGACATTTCATAGGCTCACCACTTGAAAGAAATTTCTCCTCAACCCAATCCTCTGGTCTACCTTGTATCTTTAGACTATGATTTAGACAGGTTCTGGACTCTCCAGTTATCAGCAGCATGCTTTCTGTGATTACCATATCTAAACATGTTGAAATTTTATAGGTTACTCAGATATCTCCCCTCATACTTATAAACTTGACTGAATATAGTTATAACCAATTCAGTCTCTCCCTATACATCAGTCCTGCCATCCCAAGAATCAGTCTGGTAAAGCTTCATTGTACTCCCTCTATAACCAGAATATCCTTCCTCCAATAAGAGACCAAAACTGTAAACAATATTTTAGTTGTAGTCTCAGGAAGCAAAACATCCCTGCTCCTATGCTTGAGCCCTCTTACTATGAAGTCTTTACATATCATTTGCTGCCTTTATTGTCTACCGCATCTGCATGCTTATTTTCAGTGACAAGTATGTGAGGACATGCAGGTCTTGTTGTACCCCCTACTTCTGAAGTCTATCACCATTCACATCATCACCTGTCTTCCTGATTTTTCTACCAGTGTGGATAACCTCATTTATCCATGTGTTGCTTCATCGGTTATGCATTTGTCCAGTTGCTCAACTTGTCCAAATCACACTGGGCTCCAAGAACTGTGTCCGCCAGTACCTTGACAGGGCAGATGTATAAAGAGTTTAGCAGTGAAGACAGTTGAGGAAAAATGGCAGAAATTTAAAACTAGATTGGGACTCAAACCAAAGATATACCCTACTGAGAAAAGGATTTTAGGGAAGGATAAGCCAACTGGTGAACCAAGGAAGTTAAGGCTAGCATTAACTTGAACAGCAAAAGACATTCACAAAAATGACAGCGGGAAAGGTTAAGCTTTGAGCGCAATCTTGCAAGTAATACCAAGATGCACAGCAAGGGGTTTTTTAAGTCACTAAAAAGAAAATGGGAGGTCAAAGTTAACACAGGCTTCAAAGAGAACGAGGCTGGGGAATAAGACGTCCACACCTGTGCATATCTGTTAATCTGGAAACTAATGTACGCGCAATTACATCATGAACAATTCCAATTACATTATGCAGAAACGAAACACACGTAAGCCCAGTTTAGTGGGAGGTGTGGGGTCTTGAATGTTGGAGTGTGCAGATGGGTGGAATGACAATGCGAGATAGTTTTGAGGGCAAAGTGCAAAACTCTGTTAAAATTAATTTGTTGATTTCTTGAATGGCGAGAGACTACGCAAAACTACAGTACATGGGGATTTAGGGTGTGTCATCAATCTTTTTTGAAATTCCTTTGTGGTACATCGGCATTGTTGGCTGGCCAGCATTTATTGCCTGTCCTTCAGTTGCCCCATAGACAGTAGGGGTGAGCTGCCTTCTTGAACTGCTGTAGGTAGACCCACAATGCTCTTAGGAAGGGAATTCCAGGATCTTGACCCAGTGATACTGAAGAAGCGGCAACATATTTCCAAGTCAGGATGGTGAGTGGCTTGGAATGGAACTTGCAGGGCACGGTGTTCTGCTGCCCTAGTTCATTTGAATTTAATTGGTCATGGGTTTGGAAGATGCTGTCTGAGGAATGCAGTAGCCGAGTGATATTATCGTTAGACTATGACTCTAGAAACTTTGTTAATGTTCGGCTGATCCAGGTTCAAAGCCTGCCACAGCAGCTGATGAAATTTGAGTTCAATACAAAAAAAATCTGGAATTTAGAAACCATGAAATGATTGTTGGAAAGAAGAACCCCATGTAGCTCAGTATTGTCTGCAATCTTCACCTGGTCTGCTGTCAGCATGACTTCAAATCCACAGCAGTGTGGTTGACTGTCAGTTGCTGTCTGAAATGGCCTAACAAACCTATTAATTGTTAGAAAGTCTGAAGAAATTAAATCAGCCATTCCACTCTGTATCAACCTGGACCCCGAGAAAGGCAACAGCAGAAACAGCCCCCTCAGTCCTGCAAAGTCCTCATTACTAACGTGGGGGCTAGTGTCCAATTGGGAGAGCTGTCTCACAGACTAGCCAAGCAACAACAACATACTCCAGTTTAATCATACCTTACAGACAATGTCCCAGACACCAACATCACAATCCCTGGATTTGGTCTATCCCATTGGCACGACAGACCCAGCAAAGGTGATGGCACGCAGGTATACACTCAGGAGGGAGTTGACCTGGGAGTCCTCAAAACTGACTCCAGTACCCTTCATGATGGCAAGTAAACCACCTATCAATCAGTTGAAGAACACTTCGAGGAGACACTGAGGATGGCAAGAGTGCAAAATGCACTACAGATGGGTGTTTTAATATCCACCCAAGAGTAGTTCAGCAGCAACACTGCTGATTGAGCTGGTTGGGTCTGAAAGGACGGAGCTGCAAGATTGTATCTGTAGCAGGTGGTGAGGGATTAGGGAAAAATATTCGTGACCTCATCCTTACCACTTTGGCTGCAGATGCATCTGTCTGTGACAGTATCGGTAAGAGTAATCACTGCGCAGGCCTTGTGGAGACAAAGTCCTGCCTTCACATTGAGAATACCCCCATAGTGTTGTGGGGCACCTCCACTGTTCTAAGTAGCATCTACCTGACAATGTGGAAAATTGACCAGGTTTGCACACTAAAAGCAGTATAAATGCAACTCTGGTTAACAAGCCAGTTATCATACCTTGATCATCAGTGAAGTGATGGAAGATGTCATCAATGGTTCTATCAAACAGCACCCTGCTCAGTGACGCTTAGTTTGGGTTCCACCAGGGCCACTCAGCTCCTGACCTCATTGCAGCCTTGGTTCAAACATGGACAAAAGAGCTGACTTCCAGAGATGAGGTGAGAGTAACAGTCCTTGACATCCAGGCCCTTCTTTGATCGGGTGTGGCATCCAGGAGCCCTGGAAAAACTGGAATCAATGGCTATCGGGGTGAAGTTTCCACTGTTTGAAGTCATACCTGGTACATAAGAAAATGGTTGTGGTTGGTGGGGGTTAGTCAATTCTGCTCCAGGACATCTCTTAAGAGTTTCTCAGGGCAGTGTCCTCAGCCCAACCATCTTCAGCTGCTTCATCAATGACCTTCTCTCCATCATGTCAAATATAGTGTGCAATCATAGGTGGACAATGTTCAACATTCCTAACTCCTCAGATACTGAAGCAATCCATGTCCAAATGCAATGATATCTGGACTGTATCCAGGCTTGGGCTGACGAAGTGGTAAGTCACATTTACACCTCACAAATGCCAAGCAATGACCATCTCCAACGAGTGACTATCTAACCACTGCCCCATTATATTCAACGGTGTTACTGTCACTGAATCTCCTAATATCAACATCCTTTGGAGTTACTATTTACCAGAAACTTAACTGGACTTGCCTCATGTAGCTGCAAGAGCAGGTCAGAGGCTGGGAATACTGTAGTGTGTGACCACCTTCTGACTCCCCAGAAGGAAGGTGCAGGAATGTGATAGAATCCTCTTCACTCGTTGGGATGGGTACAGCTCCAACAAGACCCAAGAAGCTTGACACTACCTTGGACAAAACAGCTCACTTGATTGGCAGCACATCCACAAGCATCCAATCCCTCCATCACTAATGCTCAATCGCAGTAGTGTGTACTATCTACAAGATGCACTGCAGAAATTCACCAAAGATCCTTAGCAAAAAAAGTAGCACGCAACTTCAATTTAGAGGGGAAGGTAAATGGAATGTTGGGCTTTATTTCAAATGGTGTTGAGTATAAATGTAACAGGTCTTTGTAAAACTATTCAAGGCCCTAGTTTAACCACAACTGAACTACTGTAAATAGTTCCTGTTCCTTTTTATCTAAGGAAGATCTACTGATATTGGAGTCCAGAAAAGGCTTACTAAGCAAATGCCAGGTTTTGAAAGACTGTCTTAGGAGAAGAGGTTGAGTAAGTTTGGCCTATACTCTTTGGAGTTCTGAAGAACGAGGGGTAATATTAGTGAAATATGCAAGAATCTTAGCGTACTTGCAGATTAGATGCCAAATGCAGAGGGCATAATCTCCAAATCGGGGGACTAGTATGTAAGTTAGAGATGAGGATGAAAACTCTGCAAACTCCAATAGGTTTGAGGTTCTCTCGGCTTGTTTAGATCAAAGCAGGGCTGTGGGAGACATGAGTTAAATTAGCATGACACAGTATTACAAGTCCAAGCGATGGAGGCAAACAGAATATAATCATAGGGGACAACGTAATCTCCACAGCCAAGAGAATGAGTCCTGGTGACTGTGTTCTCTGACCAGTGCTAGGGTTCGGGGGATCAATGTTGGCACCAATGGCACTTGTAGAACTGGGGATGAAGTTGTGCATATCCAGTCTGCAGAGCTAGGCACCAGATTAAAAAAACGAAGCTCAAAGATGTAATCTGTAGATTATTATCTGAGCTACGAGCAAATTAACATATAAATGAATAGCTGAAACACAGGTACAAGGCGAGTGGGGTTTGGTCATGAGACACTTGGACCAATACTGGGGAAAGTAGGATTTGTACTATTGAGATGTGTCTGCATCTGAACTGTGCTGGTACAGATGTGATTGGGAACTGCATGACTGTGGAGTAGAATGGGTTTTAAATGTTAAATGGGTGGTGATGGCCCAGTTTTAGGAAGTTGTGAATAGAAGGTGAGGTTGGATGCTACAGAGGGAGTATTTTTAATTTTGAGAATGCAAAACAGTGACAGAAAAAGACAGCGAAATGTACATCGGAGTAAATCAACTAAGACTCAATTACAAAAATAATTCAAAAACAAAACTTAAGGCACTAGATTTGAGTGCACATATTGTGCACAACGAAACAATAGCTCCTGACCTTCAAGAGCGTTGAATATTAGACCTGCATTTACTCGAAATTCTTCCTCTCTGGTTCCTACCGAGTTCACTAAATCAGCTCGTCATGGCGAGACAAATATGCTCCCATGTTTGAGGAGATTTCAGCTCCTAACTCTTCCCCCAGATCTCTCTCATTGCTCAGTACTATCCAAGGAACCATCCCCCAACAGATGATAACGAGTGCTAACTGAGACCGTGATCTTGGAATGAAGCACCCTCTTCTCTGTATCGGATCCGTAGGAGTCAGTCAAAAGCAGAGTTCCTTTTTGAATAAAATCTCCAATCTGGAAAAACAAAAAAATGGTCTCTGCTAGATAATCCATACTTGGGGCTTATTTGGCCAAATGACATCATTGTTTCATCCACAAGGAAGTCATCCAAACAGGAAATTCCCCTAGCTACCCAGAGTTTAAATCTGGGGTCCATTATCCCTGGCTGGAACCCTAGCATACCAGCTATAGGGGTAAGAAAAGAAGTTTTAGATATATTGTCCTTGCTCTGCCGTATTGCCCTCCAATTGTCTATTAATAATTATTGGATTACGACATTATTCCGTAACTCCCCTCAGTTTATCGAAGAACAACAGGCTAATAAGAGGACACTTTGCCTGGGAGGCTTCAATATCTAACCGTATTGATGCCAGGTCTCCTCCCGAACCCAGTCACTCAGAAAAGATAAAAGAAAAATTAATATCTTTTAATATCAGGGAGGTCCCTTTCCCCCAACTCTTGAGGCAATTGCAATTTGGCGAGCTTAATAAGGGACTGCCTGTGGTGTCAGATAAAAGAGCTATACCATCTATTAAGTCTGCAAAATGTTTGCCTGGGAAAAATCAAAGGAAGCATTTGCAGAGGGTATAGCAAACAAGGAAGGACATTGATTTTAATAAGGGCTACTCGACCGAAGCAAGATATTGGAAGGGCCTCCCATCTTTGAAGATCTTGTTTAACTTTGAAACAAGTAGCTAAAATTAGTCTTAAATAACTGATCGAAGACGGGAGTAACAAAAATACCTAAATAAGGAAACCCCCGTGACCACTTTAAGGGAAACAGTGACTCACCCTCAACATCATTTTACCTGACAACCCAACCCCCCCCCTCCGCCCAGTAGGCATAGCCTCCAATTTTGAACAATGAATCTTCGCGTGAAAAGGAGCCAAATAATTAATACATTGTATCTAATAGGGTACAGAAACTACTAGGTTTGGCAAACAGATGTGAGCGTCATTCTCATATAATGTGATCTTGTGTGCCTTTGATCCCACTTCTGGGGCAGTTATGTTAGGATCCTTGTGGATAGCCTCTGCCAGCAGTTCATTCACCAATGTAAAAAGTATAGGTGAGGGGGACAGCCTTGCTGACTGTTCCTACAGACACCAAAAATTACATCATTGGTGAAAACTGCAGCTAGAGGATCACTATAAAGGATCCACCTAATAATGACTTCACCTTGATCAAACCGTTCATTTAAAAAACGTTATGGCTGGTCAACCTGACCAAATGCGTTCCTTGCATCAAAAGAGATCACTAATCCCTGAACTGATTGCTGTTGACACGCTTGGACCATATTAAGTAACCTAACATTGTTGGTGGATCTGTGGCACTTTATGAAACTGGTTTGGTCCGCTTTAACAATGGAAGTAAAACAGTGTGTGTTTTTCCTGGCCAGATATCTGGCCAGATGTTTGCCCAGCCTGACATCATGCTCAAGCAACCTTTGTTTCGCAAAAGAAAGTTCCTTGCTTGCTGTCTGAGCATAGAATTCAAGGCGGACCCAAGACCTATGACCTGCCGTAACTTAGCCACCGATAGTTTATCACAACATGCCGTCCTGGCTGCTCTCAGTCCTGCCTTGAGCAGACACGCTGCTATCCCTTCTGTCGCTTCCATCTGGCAGAGTAAGACATTAATTATCCCCCTTGCATAAGCCTTAGCAGTCTCCGAGAGAATGGACAGGTTACTAGCCATATATAAATTGATGGCTAAGAATGCTTTAAACTCGTTAGAGAAATACTCAATGAACTTAATGCCCTTGAAAATAAAGGGATCCATTTGCCAGTGCCTTGAACCTGTGACATTGCCCTTAATCTTGACCACTAAGTTTACTGTTGCGTGATCTGAAATGTTAATATTCCCAATTGTGCAGGACATCACTGAATCCAAAAAAAATTGCAGGGATAGGAAAAGATCAATCCTTGTGTGATACTTGGGCAGATTAGAAAAAATGTCCATATCCTTTTGACCATCCAGTCTATTTTAAAGTGTCCAGAAAGGTTTTTGCTTTTTCTGAAGAATCAAATGAGCATATAGACCCATGAGTAAAATGAAGTACCACCAGATACCTTACTGAATACAGAGGTCCCTCCGTCTTCTCTTAACCTCATCAAAGGACTTCCTTTTATGGATCATGGCTGCAGAAAAGTCCTGGAAGAACATTATCCTGGATCCTTTCCCTGCTTTCTGGAAGCTTCCATAACACACTGCTTGTCCCTGTCGCATTGAAATCGCACTAGGACCGGGCAGGGGTGCTGGTCGGAACCCGGCCTGCGTACCGTAAGCCGGTGAGCTCTGTCAACTTGCTTCAGCCGCCAGTCTTCCAAAAAAAACTTACTGGCTGCTTGCCTTCCATTCCCTCTGGCAACCCGATGATCCGGATATTCTTTCTCTTACCTCTGTTTTCGAGGTCATCAACCTGCTCAGTTAAGGCCCAATCCCGTTTCTCGAGGACTTGGTCACAGTCTCTGCTGTGGTCCGCTGTTCAACCTCCTCCATTTGCTTTCCGAGCCCTTCAAGCTCCTGCTCGTGCAGGAGTCCAGTTCCAGCCTAGTGTGACTCGCCTCGATCATTTCCTGGAGTTCAAGAACTCTGCAGCCGAGGTCTGTTGGGTAAGTGATTTGAACAAAGTTTCAAAGGAGGCTGTAGCTGCGGTTGCAGGCGTGCCCGATGCTGCTGGCGAATGTCCCATATATTCAGACTTGGTTGAACCTTTACCTTTTGTCGTCATCACTTACCAAAAAAAAAATTTATAATGATTCCCCAACTGTTTAATTCTTGAATTTTTCTGGAATAACTTAGATGGGGAGGGCAAAAGCACCACTTCGCCTGAATTGTGTAGAGCTCAGCAGAGCAGATCTTTCAGATCGCCGCCATCTTGGATCCCCCTTTGGTATTTTTAAGGCAGAGGTAGATTGTTCTTGATTATCAAGGATAATGAAGGTTATCAAGGATATGTGAACGTAGAGTTGCAGTTGAAATCAGATCAGCAATGATCTTATTGAATGACAGCGCAGGCTTGATGGGCTTGGGTGACTTACGCTTGTTCCATGTATTTGTGTTAATATTGTATTTAGAAGAGCAAGAGGTGTACTCAGTGAAACTGACAAAATATTTAAAAAGGGATGGACAGAGTAGATATAGCCAAGTCTCTTCTGGTTGGGAAGTTAGAAACCGTTGCAGGAGTGTGCACAATTTAAAAGTCAAGGGAGCGGTGCTGTTTTGTTCTGAGTTGGAACTGTTTTTAGCCAGAGGATTGTGAACGTTTTTACTTCTCTGTGGAATTCACTGAGTCTGTGGAGATAGATTTCTCATCAGGGGCATGTAGGTAATGGGGTGAATCAGCCTTGATCATATTGAATGGCGGGTCAGACTAAATGGGCTACTTCTGTTTGCATGTTCCTCATCATCTTGTAAACTTCCCTTTGCTCTTCCTTGTTTAATATGTGCCTTTACCCTTGGTGTCTCAACAGAAAGTTCCAGATGAGGCATTTGTGGATTTTGAAATACCCTCTGACCTCATACTTGCTGATTATCTTCATGAATTTTTGACTCTACTGACCTCTCTGCCTGGGAGCTTTGAACTGGAGATTGTGCAGTTCACGGAGATGATGAATGGCTGGGTCAACACTGATGAAGCACTTCAAGAAGTGGTAGAAATAATCTATCAGCAGGTGAGATTTGCCAGTCTACGTTTGTGAGTGGTGTTTGGTTGGGAGGAAGAGAGCACATGCATGAAATATCTGGGGTGTTAGACTGTGTTTGTATTGTTATGACCAGGTTGAGGGTGGAGGGATTGGCTTCTCTTTTTAATCAAACCTGTTCTGGTCTGTCTCAACAAATATTTTCACTTTTTTAGGATACAGTTATCACACTTCAATGAAAACATACTTCTAAAATGAGTGAGCCAAATTGCAAGGTTTTTATGAATAAATGTTATCACAATCCACAAATATAGTAACATCAAGCATGCTGGTAATGGGTATAAAGGGGGCCAGGGGCATTGTCTTCAACAGACAGGAAAGCAAAGGTAATTGAACTTCAAGTTTTTAAAGAGTCCTTGATAGTAGAGTTTTTGAGTCTGGGCCCAGTTGTAAAGATGTTGTGTCATATTGGCCTGGTTTATAGGTCTTGAGTTTTCAGTGAATGACTGTTGGAAGTTTTTATTCCTGGGCACTGACGTTAATGTTGAGAGAGATTGGAGGGGAGACCCCCAACTTCCCCTCATAGATTCATGTTCATTTCTTCTTCAGAACTTAACTTTTCTTTAGATAGATCCAGTTGTCTACACCGTATGTTCAATTGACTTTTCAAGCTGATTACACTTTTATCTCCAAAGACTAAAATGGCAGCAAGATGTGAAACTATACGATGAGTCAGAGGAAGGGGGATCAAGGACAAAAGACAGGAGAATAACACAAGTGCTAAGCAGAGGAATTGAGGGCCAGGATCAATCAATCAATCAAGATAGTGAAAAATGGTGGGATTGTGATAAGTAATCTTAACAAGACAGGCCATTTGACCTCGTACCTTAATGCATGGAGCATTTGCAATAAAGTGGATGACTTAATCATGCAAGTTGATCAAAGCAGGTATGATATTGTAAGAGATGTGGATGAAAGGTGACCGGGGTTAGGAACTGAATATCTAATGGTATTCAGTATTTAAGAAAGATAGGCAAGAAGGAAAAGGTGTTGTAGTTACGTTGCTCGTTAGAGGAAATTAATACAATCGTGAGTAAGGATAAAGGCTCCAAAAATGTGGAATCGGGTATGGGTAGAGTTACACCAAAATGCAATAAAACAGCTGGAGAATTTTCAGACCCCTATACTGTTGGGGTGACATTTGGAATGGCATTAAGCAATGATACACGCAATAAAGGAACATTTGTAATTTTAGGTGGCTTTAATCTATATATACATTGTGCAAATCACATCAGTAGTAATGGTAAAGAGGAGGAAGTCCTGAAGAGTATGTGTGCTGGTTTCTGGACCAATACATTGCGAAACTGACTAGAGAGCATGTAATGAGAAAGGAATAATTGACAGTGTAGTTGTGTGACGCCCTTTGGTGCTGAGCAACCAAATATGTTAGAATTCCTCTTGAAGATGGAGAGTGATGTTGATTTTGAGACTCACAGTCCTGAATCTAAATAGAAGGAATTCCGAAGGTGTGAGACTCGATTTGGCAATGATAGTGAGGGAACACTACTTAAAGGGATGATAGTGGAAAGGCAATGGCAATCATTCCAAGAGTGCAAAGGTGAACAGCAACAACGGTCATTCATTGCTGTCTGGCACAAATGTAAAATGGGATGGGTGGCCAAAACATCATGCACAGGAAAAAATATCTAATACTAGATCCATGGAAGGGACAGAGAAATTGGCCTGAAAACAATTACAGACTAAATGAGTAAGAGCTTAAAATTTAGCAAAGGATGACTAGGGAATTGTTTAAGAAAGGGAAAACAGTACAAGAGTAAGCTGACAAGTAACACACAAACTGAGTTTAAATATTTTTCTACATACGTGAAGAGAAAAGATTTGGTGAAGATAAATGTAGGTTCCCTACAATCCGAAACAGGAGAATTCATAATGGGGAGAAAAACTAAATGCATACTTTAGTTCTGTTCACAAAGGAAGGCACAAATAACAAATCGCAGAAATGATGGGCAACACTGTTTAGTGAGAGGGAGGAACTGAAGGAAATCAGTTTTTAGCAGGGAAATAGTGTTGGGGTTATTGATGGGATTGAAAGCAGATAAATCCCTGGGACCTAATATCTACGTCGCAGAGTACTCAGGGAGGCAATGGCCTAGTGGTATTATTGCTGGATTATTGTTAATTCAGAGACTCAGGCAGATGGTGAAATTTGAATTCAGTGAAAATTTGGAATGAAGAGTCTAATGACCATGAATCCATTATCAATTATGGAAAAAACCCAGTTGGTTCACTAATGTCTTTTAGGGAAGGAAACTGCCATCCTTACCTGACCTGGCGTGGTTGATTCTAAAATGCCATCTGGGCAGTTCAGGATGGGCAGTAAAGGCTGGCCTAGCCAGCAATGTCCTCGTGAATGAATTTTAAAAAGCTTAACCAAGTGGCTCGAGAAGTGGTGGATGAATTGGTGGTCATTTTCAAGATTTTATGCTATGTGCTGCAGTGCCTGCAGATTGGATGGCAACTAATGTAACCCCTCTATTTCAAAAAGACACAGAGAAGACAGGAATTATAGACCAGTCAACCTGATGTTGGTCATGGGAAAATGCTTGAGGCCATTATAAAAGAATTAACAGCTGAGCATTTGGAAAATAGGGGCCGGATGGACAGAGTCGTCATCGATTTACGAAAGGGAATTCATGCTTGACAAGTCCACTGGAATTTTTTGAGGGTGTGAAAAATAGAGTTGATGGGGATGGTGTGGGGGGATGCTAGTTAAGGTGGTTTATTTTGACTTTCTGAAAGTTTTTGACTAACTCCTACATAAAAGATTAGCATGGAATGGGACGGTAGAGTATTGAGAAAGATAGAAAACTAGTTAGTGGACAGGAAACAGAGTAAGAATAATTGGGTCTTTTTCCAAATGGCAAGCAGTGATTAGTGGGATACTTTAGGGTTTAGTGCTTGGGCCTCAACAATTCACAATATATGTGAATGAATTTGGATGAGGGAATTAAATGTAATATCTCTAAATTTGCAGAGAACATAAAGCTATTGTAATTATACGTAAGCTTGGCTCTGCTGGTTAATTTTTCAAATGCAATGATTTATTACAACTGGAAACACTTACTTGCTGAGTACATTACACAGTCGATAGATGCCTAGCTCCCCGATTTCACTACTGGACAAGATCCCCCACATCTTGTGCAGATTTTCTAGCCTCTCCCTGATTGGACTAGCAGGTCATGTGACATCTCCATCAGAACTTGTTCTTAATTATAGCTGAATGAGAGGGTGAGCTGTGAGCAGGATGCTTCACTGTGATTTGGACAAGCTGAATTATTGGACAAATAAATGATAGATGCAGGATAATGCGGATAAATGAGAGGTAATTCACTTTGGGAGCTGAAACAGGAAGGTAGTTTGTTAGCTGAATGGTTATAAATTGAGAAGAATGTGTAACAAGACTTCGCACATCAGTCACTGAATATAAGCAAGGAGGTATAGCAGGTGATCAAGAAGGTAAACTGTATGTTGGTCTTCATACCAAGAGGATTTAAGTACAAGAGCAGGGATGTCTTTCCACAATTATACAAGGCCTTTGGTGAGGCCTCACCTGGAATATTGAATGCACTTTTGGTCTCCTTATCTGAGGAAGGATGCTTTTGCGAAAGGGAGTGCAACAAAATTTTTCAGACTGATGTATGAGAAGAGATTAAATCAGCTAGGATTATATTCACTGAATTTCACAAGAACAATGGGGAGATCTTATCGGGATCTGTAAGATTCTAATCAAGAGTTGATGTTGGAAGATGTCCCTGATGATGGGGCAGTCTGGAACCAGGGATCACAGTCCAAGGATATCAGACCGACCATGTCAGACTGAGATGAGGAATTTCTTCACCCTGAGTGTGGTGAGCCCATGGAATTCATTGCTATACGTAATCAAGGCCAAGACATTGTATGATTTCACAAATTAGTTGGATTTGCACTTGGGTCTGGAAATGCCCAGGATATGGAGGGGGAAAAGTGGAACAGAGTGTTCAGATGATTGATAAGCCATGGTTGTACTGAATGGCAGTACAGGCTCAAAGGGCTGAATGGCTTACTCCTCCAGATTTTTGTGTTCTTGAGAAAGAAATTATCATTGGAGTGTAATTTTCACAACAGGTGCAAGTTTGACACTAATTCACTTGGTACAGCGATCACTAAGTGTCAGGGTCCACAACATGATTGCATTTTGCATCCAGTTTGAAAGGGTAGAAGAGTGGGTTTGCCAATGGTGTTTTAGACCTGAATAAGGGCAAGTAAATGGCATGAGCCAAGGAATCCATAAAATATAATCAGTCCGTATCAGGGCAAACTCTGCTGGTTGGAGTTTTATCTGGAACATAAGAAGATGGTGTCTTTCCACTCGTGTCACTGGCTGGTTAGCATTGATTGCCTGTCCCGAGTTGCTTTTGAACTGATTGAAATGATCTCACAAGCCAAAGTGGCAGTTGAGAATCCATTTCATCACTGAGAATCTGGAGTAACATTAAGGCCAGATCAATGAAAATGGCAGATTTCCTTCCTTCAAGGGTATTTGTGACCAGATGGGTTTTTCCAACTGTCGAGAGTGTGGTGCTGGAAAAGCACAGCAGGTCAGGCAGCATCCGAGGAGCAGGAGAATCAATGTTTTGGGCAGAGTTTCCAACAATAAACAATGGTTTCACGGTCATAAGATTGTTATTAGGAGAAAGTGAGGACTGCAGATGCTGGAGATCAGAGCTGAAAAATGTGTTGCTGGAAAAGCGCAGCAGGTCAGGCAGCATCCACAGAGCAGGAGAATCGTCGTTTCAGGCTAAGCCCTTCTTCAGGTGGGGAGGAGGGACTTGGGGGAGGGGTGTTGGGAATGCAATAGCTGGAAGGAGGTTAAGGTGAGGGTGATAGGCTGGAGAGGGGGTGGTGTTATTGCAGATTTGTTTTTACTGAATTCAAACTCCACTATCTGCCATTGGCAGGATTTGAACCCAGGTCCCTGAGACTTTAGCTGAGCTTCTTGATTAATAAGCTACCCCTAAGTCATCTGGTTGTTAGAGAGCAGCCAAGTCGGCTCCAGGGCATCTCTACAGGAGCTCCTTAGGGTAATGTTCTTGGCCCAAACTCCTTTAGCTGCTTCATTAATGACCTTCCCTCATAAGGCAGGGAGTGGGAATGTTGACTGTGATTACACACTGTTCAACACCATTCATGACTTCTTAGATACTGTTCAAATGCAGTGACCTCTGGACAATATCCAGGCTTGAGGTGACAAGTAGCAAGTAACGTTCATGTCACACAAATGCCAGGTAATGACTGTCTCCAATAAGAGACATTAATGAATTCCCCCACTATCAACATCCTTGGGGTTATCATTGACCAGAAGTTCAAACGGACTTGCCATATAAACATGGTGGCTACAAAAGCAGATCAAAAGCTCGGAATATTGCAATGAGTAGCTTACCAACTGACACCCCAAAGTCTGCCCACAAGGCACAAGTCAGGAGTGTGTTGGAATACTCCCCACTTGCGTGGATGGAGTCAACTGCAACAACACTCAAGCTTGACACCATCCAGGGCACAGCAGTGCGCTTGATTAGCACCACATCCACAAACATCCACTTCCTCCAACACAGTCAGCAGCAGTGTGTACTTTCTACAAGATGGACTGCAAATTTTCACCGAAGATCTTTAGGCAGCATTTCCAAACCCATGACCACTTCCATCGAGAAGGACAAAAGCAGCAGATGCCTGGTCACCATCTTCTGCAAGTTCCCCTCCAAACCATTCAACATCCTGAGTTGGATATATATTGCTATTCCTTCAGTGTCGTTGAGTCAAAATCCTTGAATTATCTTCCTAATGGCATTGTGGGTCTACCTAAAGCACTTGGACTGCATTGGTTCAAGAAGATAACTCGCCTCCACCCTTTTTCAAAGCAATTAGGAGTGGGCAATAAATGCTGGCCTGGTCAGCAGTCATCCTTTCTGAGAGTATGGGAAATGTAACAGTTGCCCTTTTCCTTGCTCCCTTCCACTCCCTTCCATTGCTTCAACCACTCTTGTAATGTTTATATCAGTTATGTATGGTGTTCACTCCTCAACGTTAGATTGCCTTTATAGGCAGAGAATGAATGCAGATTAGGTCACTGCTATCTGTAATGTTGTCAGTTGCAGCTCTGAGCTTTTGGATGTTTGTTGCTGTTGGGGTTTGGTCCTAATATGACCTTTCTGCCCTTGACCTTGTATGTGGTTCTATTAAGGCTCAATGGAATCTTGATGCTCAGAATTTCTTTTATCAATCAGACACTTCATTTTTCTGTTCACCAAGATTAATAAAATTTCAAACCATATTCACTGCTTCATTACTTAGTCGGCTGCAGTTTCTGGTCATGATTCTGTTATTGTAATTCTGGGCTCATCTTTTATTTGTTTTCTTCTTGTTCCATTCTCATCCCCCTTGCCTTTCCCAATCAATCCTTATGTCATCTAATAAAAACAAGTTACTGCGGATGCTGGAATCTGAAACCAAAAGAGAAAATGCTGGAAAATCTCAGCAGGTCTGGCAGCATCTGTAAGGAGAGCAAAGAGCTGATGTTTCGAGTCTAACTGACGCTTTGTCAAAGTTTTCCAGCATTTTCTCTTGTGGTCTTATGTCATTTAATCTCTCCTGCCTCCCTGCCCCTTTGTAACATACTTTCCCTTACGTTCTTTCAATCATTGGCTGCACCCATCTTTCCTCACTCCTCTACTTGAATCCTTACAGTTCTCACCTTTTCCAGTTGTTGCTTCCATGGAGAGAGAAACAGATTGACTTCCTGAGTATTTCTAGTATTTGCTTTTGTTACGTAGCGCTGCATTGCTCATGGTCACTGTTTTTCTAGGCTACCTCTTCCATGTAACTTTCAGTTAACTGTTTTCCTTCCTCTAGGCGACTACAGTGCCCAACTTCACATACACAGGGGCTCGGCTGTGTAACTACCTGTCCCAGAACCTAACTATCAACCCCAGAAATAACAACTTCCGGCAGCTGCTGCTACAAAGGTTAGTGCTGGGTCACGTGTGTCTCACAAGATCTCCGATTTTGTCCAATCTCTGATTTTTACTATCTCCGATTTTGTCCAATATTCTGTCCTCCTTCCTTTTCAAAATATTATATTTCTCATGAAACAGAGCAGGGTGGGAAGCGAAAGCTGTACACGACCATGGTTAGTCCAGATTTACATTTATGCAGCATCTTTCACGAGCTCATGATATTCCAAGTACTTTGCTGTTTAAGTACTTCTGAAGTGTAGTGTTTGTTGTAATATAGGAACTGTAGCCGATAACTTTGGCTCAGCAAATGTCCATAAACGGCCATGTTGCAATTACCAGTTAATCAATTTTTGGTGATGTTGGTTGAGGGATAATTGTTGGTTCTGGCACAGGAGACAACTCCCCGATTCTCTTTGTAATAGAGCCTAAAGTTCTTTTGTGTTGTCACCTGAAAGGCCAGACAGGGACTTTGTTTAACAACTCATTCATAGGCTGGTGTTTCCAGCTCCCTCAGTCCTGCACTGCAGTGTCAGTCTGTGATCTCAAATCTTCTGGTGTGAGGCTTGAATGCAACACCTTTTAGTTCAGAAGTTAGAATTTCACCCAATTGAGCTGTGGTGTTTGGCAAATTGGCTTGAGGAAACAAGCAGCTAAACGTCCAGTTCTGAATGTCATTGTTGTTTGCCTTTTTCTGTAGGTGTCAGACAGAATATGTAAAGAGAGATGAGGCAGTGAAAGGCGATGAAAAAACCAGGAAGAAGTTCCACTCGTTCGTGCTGTTCCTTGGTGAGCTGTATCTGAATTTGGAGGTGGGTGTTTCAGGGTCCAGTGTTTCGAACTGTCTATTTTTCTCACTGCTGTTTATTGTTTTGTTAATATTTTGGAAAGCTGACTGGAAAATAACTTGCAGACCAAAGATTATTGGTCGCATTCACTTCTAGACTAACTCGTTGCAGAAGAAAAGCCACTTAAGATTTTGGGCCGTGTCAGCAAATTCGGCTGCACTGTTTTGGTTTTGGTGAAATTGAGGGTTTTCTTTAACTTTGGAGGTCAGATGAACCACTGTGGCCTTACATGTCCCTCGCTGATTTTCAGATGCGCATCAACATGGCCTGGGAAGGCCCGATCCAGTCAAGTGCTGAGAAGGAGCGAAATTGGTGACAACTGGTCAGGGGATTCATGAGGAAAAAGATTGCTGTTTCTTCAGAGACGTTTCAAAACATTTCACAGCCAATTAAATACCTTTCAAGTATTAATCTATTATTTTTGTAGTAAAACTAAATTGGATGGAACCTTTGAAGAACTTGCACAAGCATGCTGGCTTATAAGGTCTCTTCTTGTGCTGTACTATCTGCAAGGTGTGTCTACAACAATGAAACTCTCCCTTGGTACTGCAATGAACTATTGGTTGGATTGTGTGTGTAAATCTGTAGAATGGGCCTTGAACCCACAAGCTTTTGACTGTGATGAAAGTGCTATCCATTGAATCAAACTGTTGAGATCCAATTGTTTAGTTTGTTTCTTAACTTCAAAGACCTGTGACACGGCACTTGTTTTGTCTGAATTGCGCTGAAAAATATTTGAACATAATTGACTGTGGAAAAACCAATTAATTTTTGACTTGAAGGGATTTGTTTCTGTTTTGCATTGACAGGTCAAGGGGGCAAATGGAGCACCAGCACGAGCTGAGATTCTGCAGACAGGACTCCGTGAATTGCTGAATTCGCTCTTTTCTCAACCCATAGATGATAACCTCATCTGTGCTGTAAAATTACTTAAGGTATGATTGCAGTTTCCTATTTTCCTTGTGCATTTTGTGTCTTCCTCCCTGCCCATCTCATTAACCTGACCTTTCCTCTTGGTTTGGAGAGCTGAGGATGCTCTATAACTGTTGGCAGAGTTGTGTACAAATGTGAATATCTATAATTTGATGTTGCAGCTGTACAGGACTTTGGTTAGGCCATATTTGGAGTACTGTGTGCAGTTCTGGTCGCCTCACTTTAGGAAAGATGTGGAAGCTTTGGAGAGGGTGCAGAGAAGGTTTACCAGGATGTTGCCTGGAATGGAGAATAGGTCGTACGAGGATAGGTTGAGAGTTCTCGGCCTTTTCTCGTTGGAACGGCGAAGGATGAGGGGTGACTTGATAGAGGTTTATAAGATGATCAGAGGAATAGATAGAGTAGACAGTCAGAAACTTTTTCCCCGGGTACAACAGAGTGTTACAAGGGGACATAAATTTAAGGTGAAGGGTGGAAGGTATAGGGGAGATGTCAGGGGTGGGTTCTTTACCCAGAGAGTGGTGGGGGCATGGAATGCGCTGCCCGTGGGAGTGGTAGAGTCAGAATCATTGGCGACCTTTAAGCGGCATTTGGATAGGTGCTTCATCTAGGATAGAAGTTCGGTACAACATCGTGGGCCGAAAGGCCTGTTCTGTGCTGTATTGTTCTATGTTCTATGTTCTATAAGTTAAAGAGCAGTATGGCTAAAGCACTTTATGCTCTGATGTCTCAGTCTTGCTCTCTGTCCCAAGGACATGCTAATTCTTGTTCCTTTCTTGGCAGTTGACAGGGTCAGTATTAGAAGATGCCTGGAAAGGACAAGGAAAGTCAGACATGGATGAAATAATTCAGCGAGTTGAGAATGTTGTTCTTGATTCTAATAGTAGCAGGTGAGTAAATGTGCGGCACTGAAGCAGCTATGTAATCTAGAGCTTAACTAAAAACAAAATCCTGTAAAATCTCAGCAGGTCTGGAAAGAAAAAGAGTTAACGCTTCAAGTTTGAGTTGACTCTTCAGAACTGAAAGAACTGGTTCTGAAGAGGAGTCATACTCAACTGTTAACTTTTTGTTTCCCCACTGAAGTTACAGAGCTGAGCTTCTCCACAACTTTGTTTTTATTTCAGATTTCCAACATCAGTCTTTTGCTTTTGAGTGAAATTTTAAGTATTGCTTGAGCAGACTGCTGGATTGTGAAATCTTCTATCAAAAAAGTTATTGACAAGTTATTGTAATTTGAAGATTTCTGGCTGTGAAGCTGCAAGCTGAGTCCAGTTTTTTAATGGATAGTTTAGCTCTCGCTCTCGCTCACTCGCTCTCTCTATCACTCCACTCACTATCGCTTCACGAAAGAACCCACTAGTGAGTTGGAACAATGTTACAATGGAAACTTGCCTGCATCCCCATGTCCCCAGCATTGGAAAAGTTGTGTTTAAAATATTTGGAATAATTGATCTGAGATTCATTTCCTGTTTTGCAAATGCCCATGTTTTTTCAATTGTATAAAATTTCATGTTCGAGTGGAAATGAAATCAAATACAGTCACTTGTTAAGGATCTGTAAGAGGTCTTCTGTCTCCAGGTACCAGTGAATCCCACTTATTGCTTTTTGATCTGGGATGTACTTAGGGATGTAAAACAGATGTTGCTGAAGCTCGTCGAGCTGCGGTCAAGTAACTGGGGTCGTGTTCACACAGCAGCAACGTATAATGAAGCTACACCTGAAAATGATCCCAACTATTACATGGTAAGATTATTTATCGATAAATAGATATTTACGTATATACAGATCCACGGTTGCATGCATTTATCTAGTGGTTTTATAACTTCAGGAAGTTGCAAAGGGCTTTATAGCCGAGTTTTGAGAAGATTTGTAGCCTGGGATTGAGGTTCTGGAGGTAAGATTGCTCGCTGAGCTGGAAGGTTTGTTTTCAGTCGTTTCATCACCGTACTAGTTAAAATCATCATGTTACCTAGTATGGTGATGAAACGTCTGAAAACGAACCTTCCAGCTCAGCGAGCCAATGTACATGCAGACTTTACAGCCAATAATTTAGTTCTAAAGATGAATCGTTGTAGTTTAAAAAGTTTGCCATTCATTTGGGCATCGTAAGCCCCACCAACAGCAATGCAATAATAACTCAATCATCTGTTAGTGATACGGACTTTGACTAAGTGATTAATATCAAACAAGATGGCAGGGAGGCGGTCTCTTTAGAATAGTGCCATGGGGCATTTTGGGTTTTGAGAGGGCAGATGAGGTCTTGGTTCAGCATCTCATCTGGTGAGTGACACCTCTGATATTGCAACAGATCCTCCCGTTGTTGCTAGAGTGGGAAATTAAGCCTTTCTGACTCCAATGTTACATGGTAAATCACAGTTGATATTAAAACATTTATCAATTGTTGCCTTCTGTTCTTCAGAATGAAAGCTGTAATGCCCACGGATACAGTCCATGGCACATGAGCCAGAGTCATTTATGGCACAGAAATGCATGTTGACTCTCCACGAACCAATTCACTCAGCCCTACAGTTTCACTCAGTTTCTCAATGTTCACTTCTCATAATTGCCCATCTAAATTGCTTTTGAAATCATTTGTTTGCTCATAGGCAGCAGGTTCCAGGTTTGATTAATTTCCCTACAGTGTGGAAACAGGCCCTTCGGCTCAAGTCCACACTGACCCTCTGAAGAGTAACCCACCCAGACCCATCTCCCCATGTTTACCCCTGACTAATGTACCTAACACTGTGGGCAGTTTAATATGGCCAGTTCACCTGACCTGCAAAACTTTTGGACTGTGGGAGGAAACTGGAGCACCCAGAGAAAAGCCACGCAGACACGAGGAGAACGTGCAAACTCCACACAGTCAGTCATCCGAGTCAGGAATCGAACCAGGTCCCTGGTGCTGTGAGGCAGCAGTGCTAACCACTGAGCCACCCGTGCCACTCCGGTACTCATTGTGGTTTTTGGTGCTCATTGTGTAACCATGTTCTTCCTTGTATTCCCCCTTATCTCTTGGCCAAAGTCTTAAATCTGTGTCCCCGAGACATTGTCCCATCAGTAATGGGATTTTACTGATGGGACAGATTTTACTTTTCTACTCTTAGGTTTGTCATATCTTGTCCAACCTTGAACAAATCACCCTCAAAACAATTCCAGTCTTTCCAACCCTACCTGATCATACACCCTCCTTTTCAGTTTCTTTATAATCTTTATCTATCTTGTCAGGAAGGACCCTTGTTTATTTCTTCTCTGACCCTTTGCCCTTATTGGAATGTGTATCTAGCATGTACCTGAAGCATCTCTTCCTTTAAAGATCACCAACTGTTTAGATTAGATTACTTAGTGTGGATACAGGCCCTTCGGCCCAACAAGTCTACACCGACCCGCCGAAGCGCAACCCACCCAGGCCCATTCTCCTACATTTATCCCTTCACCTAACACTATGGGCAATTTAGCATGGCCAGTTCACCTAACCTGCACATTTTTTGGTCTGTGGGAGGAAACCAGAGCACCTGGAGGAAACCCATGGGAGAATGTGCAAACTCCACACAGACAGTTGCCCGAGGCAGAAATTGAACCTGGGTCTCTGGCGCTGTGAGGCAGCAGTGCTAACCACTGTGCCACCATGCCAACCCGACAACAGGTCTGTCGCAGTTTTTGCTTTTACCCTCCGGTTCCATTTTAGAGACTTTGTTCGGCTGTGTTATTATACTTCTGTAAAGCAGGGTGGGATGTGAACCCAGGTATTTTGGCTCAGAAACAAGGACACCACTGCACCACCAAAGGCCCAGAATGGAAGAAATGGGTGGCTGTACATTAGCCTGGGCTTGCTTTATGGCGGGGAGAGTCCTACCACTGAAGCACCGACACAGCCGTTAATTTACTGGCTCGTGAGACTACATTGAGATTACTGAGCACAGTCTTGATCCCCTTATTTAAAAGAGATATTATTTCATTGGAGGCAGTTCAGAGAAGGAACAGTCCGATGATTCCTGGTATGGGAGGCATTGTCTTATGAGCAAAGGTGAGAGATGCTATTGTACTTGTAGCTCACCAAACGTATTAAAGACATTTTATTCATGTACGTTCATTGTAATCATCCCAAGTTTCTCATAGTTATTAATGTGTTACTATTTAATATGATCTTACTCCATTCTCTAGCACTTCACAGCAAACTCACTTTATGCAGATGAACAGATGAATTTGGAGCTGGAATAGTCAGATTCAGCCCCCTGTGCCTGTCTTGCCATTTGGTAATATCATGGCTGATTTGATTTGTGGCTAAAACTCCACTTTGCTGTCTCCCCTGACAGGTTCTTGTTAGACAAAGGGCTGTCTTTCTCTACCTTAAAAATATTCAATGACACTCCTTTACAGCTGTCTGAAGAAAAGTATTTCTCAGCCCAACAGTCCAATAAGACAAAAGATTTGTCCTCATCCCAAACAATTCAAACCTCATTTTTAAACTAGTGTCTCTCACATGGGGAAGCGCCTTATTTATCTTCTCTGCTTTTATATGCTGTTGTCCATTTCCCTGCCAAATGAAAACTCTCCCCTCCCACATTTGGAAAAGTACTTGTGACCCAGTTGGTCCCAAACCTGTGTTGAAGGCATTATGTTTGAGTTACTGATGAAATGGCAATTGGGTAAAGCTGCAGTGGGATTGGAATACTGAAGCCTGGCTAGTTGCCACTGCAGACAGGGAAAGTCTGTGCGCTTCATGCTGACTTTAGCAAAACAATTGCGTTAGAACAAAACACATTATAAACCATCAGTAGAGATAAATTGGCTCAATTAATGAAATAGCTTTTAACCTCCTGTAGTATTCCATCTGAGCTAACGTTTATGATTAGTGTAGTGAAAGAAAGAGCTTTAAAAGGTGGAAAAGTAGCCTGCTGGGATAGATACCTCTCCTCGTTTTAGTGGCTTCAGTTTGTAAGCTTTGTCATTTTGCAAATGCTGTTGGACGTCTTTGTTTCTCATTTGCATAGATGTTTGAAGCTATCTTTTACTTGTTTCATTTTTTTTGGGGGGGAGGGGGGTTTGGTCCCTAGCTTATTAAAGACGTCTTCCATGAGCTCAGAATTTCTGCTCATTAAATTAAAATTTTACAATAAAAATAGTGTGTTGGAGAAACTCAGCAGTTCAGTTCCAAAGAGAAGTCATATTTCATTCAGTGTTAACTCTGTTTCTCTCTTCACAGATCCTGTCATATCTGCTGAGTTTCCCCAGCACTTTGTCATTTAATTTCAGATCTTCAACATCTGTAGGTTTTTGTTTTTATTTCCAGAAACCTTGCAGCTGTTATTGGGTGTTAACTTGCAGGAACCCAACAATATTGTGTGAAGCACACAGTGCACTAGACTACCAGCAGGGCATGCACAAAGAATTTTGATGGCCATTTTGTACATCAAAATATTTTAGTCACAAATGAGTAATTAAGGACGGAAGATTTCCTACCCAGCAACTTCAAAATGAGAGTTGCACTAGCTTTGTAAACCCAGGGAGAGTTGTTCAATGGATTAAAAATATTACCTTTCCACTGTTGGAATGGATTGAGGTTTCTGCTGACTGATACCTGTTGGTTGTGTAAATTACGATAGTATTGGCAGTTCAACTTCTCACCCAGTTCATGGGGTGATTGCTATTGAATGTGTTTCTCCTGTTAGTTGCAGCCCTTTTGCAAAAATGTCAGCTCAGACAGTTCACCCACCTCATTTTGCCCTAATTAACTGCAGAAGTATGTGGCTTAAGTTTACTGATTGAAGATTGGATTGAATGCCTAAAGGTAATGTCATGTGTTAGTAATCTTACACAATCACTGTAAAAGCACTTCCTGCCAATCTGTAGCTTAACTCGAAGAACCAGAGGGAAAATATTCTGTGAGTGGTACCATTAAGTTAACCTGCTAAAATAAGTAATGTTGAATTGATATGAATCGTTTTACTACAGAAGTAATGTGTAACATGTAACTATGTTTTAATTTTCAGAATGAGCCAGTATTTTATTCAGCAGAGGGTATCCCTCTCACTCCAGCAGACCCAGGTTAGTCCTTTAGGGTCAAAATGAGTCTGTAAATTTACACTGACCCCTTCCTTTTTTTTTTGTAAATATATTTATTAGCAATTTTTTAACTTTCCAAACATATAAAATTATTGAAAAATACAATCAATAACAAATATCAGTATGATAAAAAGAAAATAACCCACAAATTACAATACGACTTACTGTCTACTAACCTACTCTAAAATACAAAACAAACCCTAATATTGTGCAAAGCAACACCAATAAATAAGTAAATAACTAATAGATCAAAAAAAGAAAGAAAAGCAAAAAAACAGAGTACAGATCAGCTATGTTCGGCACCAAGCTTCCAAACAAAGGAACAGTAACATTGTATATATACCGTATTAACTCAGGAGACCCCTTCCCTCCTCTTTAAGCGATGCTGTGGATTGGTACTTGAACAGATATTTTCCTCTCTCCTGGGTCAGACCAGACTGATAGCTATTGCTGAATTTTACTGGATTCTGAAGTTTTGATTTGCACAATGTAGTTGTGATGGGAATTTAAATCAAACAGATTGATGGATAAATTCAGATGGTTGCAGATTTATCTGGAAACAACCAAAGGGAGGTAATAGCATCAGTTAGAACCAACTAGAAAAATGTTCAACAAAGGATTGTGGCAATATATGCAATTGAAGTTATTTAAGTTTCTTCAAAGGAAGCTCTTTTTTTTTTGGAAATTCATGGAACCAAGAAACTTTTTCGGGAAAGGCAGGAAATTGGGGCTAATCTAGTTTATTAGGAGTCTAATCACTCCCTTGAACCTGTTCCGTCCTCAATCTGATAATTGCTGATCTTTATCTTTACCACAAACAACTCACTTTGACTCCATATCTTCAGATTCCTATCCAGTGCAAATCTATTCATGTTAATCTGGCAATATCTTTTTGTGGCAGGTGCTGGTCCAGCCAACATCACGTACATTAATATAAAACGAGTTTCATTGCTCTACCACCCTTTGTGAAGAAGTCCTTCCTAAGTTTTATGGCTTGGCTCTGATTATATTATTTTGCATTCTAGACTGTACCTGCTTAATACAAAGGTTCCTCTTGATTATCTCAAACACACTTTCTAAAGGCAGGTCCTTGATTATTTAGGTAAAAACAATGACTGCAGTGCTGGAAACCAGATTCTGGATTAGTGGTGCTGGAAGAACACAGCAGTTCAGGCAGCATCCGAAGATCAGTAAGATCGACGTTTTGGGCAAAAACCCTTCATCAGGAATAAAGGCAGAGAGCCTGAAGGGTGGAGAGATAAGCTAGAGGAGGGTGGGGGTGGGGAGAGAGTAGCATAGCGTACAGTAGTTGAGTGGGGGAGGGGATGAAGGTGATAGGTCAGGGAGGAGGGTGGAGTGGATAGGTGGAAAAGATGATTGGTAGGACAAGTCATGGGGACAGTGCTGAGCTGGAAGTTTGGAACTAGAGTGAGGTGGGGGAAGGCGAAATAAGGAAGCTGTTGAAGTCCACATTGATGCCCTGGGGTTGAAGTGTTCCGAGGTGGCAGATGAGGCGTTCTTCCTCCAGGCGTATGGTGGTGAGGGAGCGGTGGTGAAGGAGGCCGAGGACCTCCATGTCCTCGGCAGAGTGGGTGGGGGAGTTGAAATGTTGAGCCACAGGGCGGTGTGGTTGATTGGTGCGGGTGTCCTGGAGATGTTCCCTAAAGCGCTCTGCTAGGAGGCGTCCAGTTTCTCTAATGGAGAGGAGACCGCATCAGGAGCAACGGATACAATAAATGATATTAGTGGATGTGCAAGTAAAATTTTGGATGTGGAAGGCTCCTTTAGGGCCTTGGATGGAGTTGAGGGAGGAGGTATGGGTGCAGGTTTTGCAATTCCTGCGGTGGCAGGGGAAGGTGCCAGGATGGGAGGGTGGGTTGTAGTGGGGCGTGGACCTGACCAGGTAGTCACGGAGGGAACGGTCTTTGCGGAAAGGGGTGGGGAGGGAAATATATTCCTGGTGGTGGGGTCTTTTTGGAGGTGGCGGAAATGTTGTCGGATGATTTGGTTGATCCGAAGGTTGGTAGGGTGGAAGGTGAGCACCAGGGGCGTTCTGTCCTCCTTACAGTTGGAGGGGTGAGGTCTGAGGGCGGAGGTGTGGGATGTGGACAAGATGCGTTGGAGGGCATCTTTAACCACGTGGGAAGGGAAATTGCAGTCTCTAAAGGAGGAGGCCATCTGGTATGTTCTGTGGTGGAACTGGTCCTCCTGGGAGCAGATACAGCGGAGGTGGAGGAATTGGGAATACGGGATGGCATTTTTGCAAGAGGTAGGGTGGGAAGAGGTATAATCCAGGTAGCTGTGGGAGTCAGTGGGTTTGTAAAAAAAAAATGTCAGTGTCAAGTCGATCGTCATTTATGGAGGTGGAGAGGTCCGGGAAGGGGAGGGAGGTGTCAGAGATGGTCCAGGTAAATTTAAGGTCAGGGTGGAATGTGTTGGTGAAGTTGATGAATTGCTCAACCTCCTCGTGGGAGCACGAGGTGGCGCCAATGCAGTCATCAATGTAGTGGAGGAAGAGGTGGGGAGTGGTGCAGGTGTAATTACGGAAGATCAACTGCTCTACGCAGCCAACAAAGAGACAGGCATAGCTGGGGCCCATACGTGTGCCCATGGCTACCCCTTTGGTCTGGAGGAAGTGGGAGGATTCAAAGGAGAAATTGTTAAGGTTGAGGACCAGTTCGGCCAAAGGAATGAGTGTGTCGGTGGAAGGGTACTGTTGGGGACGTTGGGAGAGGGAAAAACGGAGGGATTGGAGGCCCTGGTCATGGCGGATGGAGGTGTAGAGGGATTGGATATCCATGGTGAAGATGAGGCGTAGGGGGCCGGGGAAACGAAAGTCTTGGAGGAGGTGGAGGGTGTGGGTGGTGTCTCAAATGTATATGGGGAGTTCCTGGACTAGGGGGGAATAGGACAGCGTCGAGGTAGGTAGGAATGAGTTCAGTGGGGCAGGAGCATGCTGAGACAATGGGTCGGCCAGGGTCGTCGGGCTTGTGGATCTTGGGAAGGAGGTAGAACCGGGCAGTGCGGGGTTCCCGACTCTGAGGTTGGAAGCTGCGGGTGGGAGATCTCCTGAGGTGATGAGGTTCTGTATGGTCTGGGAGATATCGGTTTGGTGATGGGGGGTGGGGTCATAGTTGAGGGGGCAGTAGGAAGAGGTGTCCTCGAGTTGGCGTTTGGCTTCAGCGGTGGAGAGGTCTGTGCGCCAGACTACCATTGCGTCCCCTTTATCTGCTGGTTTGATGGTGAGGTCGGGTTTGGAGCAGAGGGATTGGAGGGTTGCGTGTTGTGAGGGAGAGAGGTTGGAGTGGGGGAGAGGGGTGGACAGGTTGAGGCGGTTCATGTCCCGGCGGCAGTTGGAAATGAAGAGGTCGAGGGCAGGTAATAGGCCAGCGCGGGGTGTCCAGGTGGATGCAGTGTGTTGGAGGTGGGCGAAGGGGTCCTCGGAAGGTGGGCGGAAGTCCTGATTGTGAAAGTAAGTTCGGAGGCAGAGGCGTGTCAAACCACAGTGAAGTGATTCAGTAGAGACAGAGCAAGGAGGTAAGTTCAAATCCACCACAGCCAGAGTGAAAATGAAACCTTGTGCTATTGGTATGAACGGTGGGCGGCACGGTAGCACAGTGGTTAGCACTGCTGCCTCACAGCGCCGAGACCCGGGTTCAATTCCCGCCTCAGACGACTGACTGTGTGGAGTTTGCACATTCTCCCCGTGTCTGCGTGGGTTTCCTCCGGGTGCTCCGGTTTCCCCCCACAGTCCAAAGATGTGCAGGTCAGGTGAATTGGCCATGCTAAATTGCCCGTAGTGTTAGGTAAGGGGTAGATGTAGGGGTCTGGGTGGGTTGTGCTTCGGCGGGGTGGTGTGGACTTGTTGGGCCGAAGGGCCTGTTTCCACACTGTAAGTAATCTAATCTAATCTAAAGTACAGCCACAGATTCCAACTAAAGGTCAGCCTGAGTACCTCTACTCATTGAATTATCATGAACCTGATTCATATGCTAACCACCAAGCCAACTGAGATGTTACACCCCTTACCTCTCTCTATCTAGCCTTACCTGCATACAAAGTACTTGGTGGTTCGCAAAGTGTACTGACTTGATGGATGCAGTAGCTGACTGCTGTGTTTGGATGAGTCAATGGTGAAGTTCTAACCTTCACTCCACCTCTTTCAAACTGTTCTTTATCTTGCATTGATTCCTGCCCATTTCAGGAAATGTGCTCACAGCCAGCTGCAGTGTGGGAAGGATAATTGCTCTGGTTAAGAATATAGCTTGTTTTATGCTTGATCTTGTGCTGAAGACCAATCCATCTGTGGCAGTTTGGCATGATTGTTGAGCCAAAAAAGAGAGGCATGATTTATCAAGGGTTCTTGATCCTCATGTTCAGTGGTTGTTGGACAAGTGCATTTCAGTGCACATTAGCTCAGGGGCTCAGCTCACTTAGGTGGGGTATGAAAGAGCTGTCAATCCCTGAGTGGACACAATTGTGAGCCATTCTCCTCTAGAGGAAGGTAAGGACTGAGTGAGAGAAATGCTCTCAAATATGTCAAGTTCTTTTTACTGTACGTACTTATTCTTTGAATGTGGAAGTCGCTGACTTCAGCACTTATTATCTATCGGTAATTACCCTCAATGTGATGGTGAGCTGTTGTCTGCATGAATTGCTCGGTTACTTCAACTGACCGCATTGCTATGGTTTGGAATCACTTATGAACTAGAGTAAGGACGTTTTTATTTTATGAAAATATCAATGAACAAGATGGGTTTTTACACAAATCTGGGTTTTTTTTTAATGTTGCCAATATATTTAGTTATTGAATTTAAATTTCCTCAATTGTTGGATCATTGGGCTTGGCCACTGAATTACTAATCCTGTAGTAATCACCACTGTTCTGCTGTACTCCTTGCCCCACTGAAGTGTCTTCTCTCTAAATGTAAAAGCCATGTAGGGTTGTACCCGAGAGATGGAAGTAGACAGTGGCAGTCTGTAAAATTGTGTTGTTTTATGACACTCCTGATGTGAGCCAAAATTATTGCAGTTGTTCAGTGTAAACCTGTTGCTGTGAACGCATTGACAGACAAAAATAGAATTATCACTGCTTGCAAGTATTCAGAGCTGCTTCATTCCTTCTACTTTGGATTCTCATTTGACTTTCATTTCTCCACTTCGCCTGCATTATGTCTTTAAGAGAAAAGCTCCAAAGAACCTTAAAATATAACTTTCTTACAAAATTTGATGACTGAATTCAAAACAGTTAAACCACTCTTGAACTTGCTCTTTGAGGCTGCTTTCATGGTCTTGAAGAACTCAATAAACTCTTGAACTTAAGAGGAGGGAAACTGGCCAGTGCTTTGTGATTCTATCATTGAATTATGATTTGTGAACCGTTAACAGGTTCAAGTATTATATTTGATCAGTTAATTTAGTGATGAAAAACTTGGGTGCTTTGTAAGATATACAACTCTATAAAAGTTGCCACTGTTGTACTTATGTAATGGAGAAATTCTGGGACCTTTTAAAAAAACCAAGTTCCATCGAGTTCACATTCTTTTAGCCGAGTACAATGGTAATTGACTGACAGCAATCAGTATGTATCAATGAAAAAACAATCAATTTTGGATAATTTTTGAGTACGTTCATCTGCCTGCACGGTACACTTAAGTAAATTTTCTCTCTCATTACTCATACTGTATCTTAATGCTTATACTTTTGCACTTATCAAATATCCAGCCTGTTAAAATATTTTCATTGTATTTGTCCTTATTGAAAAACTGTTGAGCACAAAGAGTCCACACAGTTCTGAGTCACTCCTAGGAGTGTGTGCAACTTGCTCCTTTGCTCCCTTGAATCAGGTTTCCAATTATGTTTTCTGTCTGTATTTCAGATTACCTGGAAAAGTATCAGGAGATGATTGATCGAGAAGAGCTGTTTCAAGGTTACTCTGATGAAGATGGAGAAGCGTAAGTTTGATTTTTTTTTGATTGCTCAGTCACCTCACTATTCTCTTTGCTATTCTGAGCTTTCAGCTGAGATTGATAGATTTTTCTGAGTTAAAGATATAAATGAATATGGTCTAAAAGTGGGAATATTGAGTTGAGAATCTGGATCAAATGAGTGTAAACCTGTCTTGAGGGCTTTAATATGTGTGAAAATACTTGTCACATTGGTTCACCAATGCGGTAGCCCAGCACATCAGTGTAAAAGACGAAACTAAATATATCTACCCATCTTCATCAGAAGTGCAGAGTGAATTATTCCCCGAATCATGGATTCCAATCTTCAGCAAATTTAATTCACTCTAGCTGATATCAAATAGCTCAAGGTACTGGATGCTGCCAAAGCTCTGGGCCCTGGCAACATTCCAGCAACAGTACTGAAAGCTTGTGCTCCAGCCCTACGACAGCTACTACATTGGTATTGATCTGAGAGTGTGGAAAATTGGCTGTTTACAAAAGGCAACACAAATGCAGTCTGGCAAATTACAACCTCATCGGCCCATTCTCGATCATCAGTCAAATGATGGAATATTCTGTTGACACGGCTATCAAGCAGCATTTACCCAACAATAACTGCTCACTTGATACCCACGCAGACACAGGGACAATGAACGAACTCCACACAGACTGTCGCCCCACGTGACCTGTCTTCTAGTCTCGTTGCTTGTCTCCTTTGGACTCCTCTTCAGTGTTCCTTTGCTGTCCTGCATGATCGTTTCAAACTCTTGCAACAGGCTGTTAATCCTGTGCAGATTTTGATTTAACTAATATTTCAAAACAGTAGAATCTAATGTGCTTGGAACTGTCTGTGCATTCGAATGTAACAGTATATACCTAGTGCTGGCTCCTGCAGCACAAATTAAAACAATGATAAAGGAATGTATCACAGTAGTATCCTTGGCCCAAAGAGTTTCAGTTGCTTTAGCAGTGACTTTCCCCCTCTATCATAAGTTTGGATGGCAGATGAGTTTCAGTGCAAAGAATTTCTCTGGCAGAAAGCAGAGGGTGGGGATAGAAGCAGGATGGCAGCAGGTGACAAGTGGTGTTCTGCAAGACTCAGTGTTCGGATCACAATGTTTCAATTTATACACGAACAATACAGATGCAGGAACTGAGGGCATTCTGGCTACGTTTGCAGATGATACAAAGATAGGTAGAGGAACAGGTAGTATTGAGGAGACCTGGAGGCTGCAGAAGGATTTAGACAGGTTAGGAAAGTCTGAAGCGCAAAGAGACTTGGGCACTCTCGTCCAGGATTCTCTCAAGGCAAACTTGCAGGTTGAGTCAGTAGTCAGGAAGGCAAATGCAATTAAGGCATTTATTTTGAGAGGATTTGAATATTAAAGCAGGTATATACTTATGAGCTCTATAAGTCTCTGGTCATTCCACATTTGGACTGCTCTGCACAGTTTTGGGCCACATATCTGAAGAAGGATGTACTGACCCTGGAGCATGCTCAGAGGAGGTTGACGAGAATGGTCCCACAATTGAAAAGCTTAACATATGAGCAAGAGTTTAGGACTCTGGGTTTATACTCGATGGTGTTTTGAAGGATGGGGGGATCTGCTTGAAACATACAGAATACTGAGTGGCTGGATAGAGTGGATGTTCCATTGGTAGGAGAGACTAGGACCCGAGGGCACAGTCTTAGAGGAAAGAGAAGACCTTTAACAATGGAGATGAGAAACGTCTTTAGCCAGAGAGTAGTGAATCTATAAAATTCATTGCCACAGAAGGCTGTGGAGGTCAGGCCATTGAATATGTTTAAGACAGGTTCTTGGTTATCAAGGGTTATGGGGAGAATGAGGTTGAGAAATTTATCAGCCATGATTGAATGGCAGAGCAGACTTGATTGGCTGAATGGCTTAATTTCTGCTCCTGTGTCTGATCTTATAGCTAGATGTAAAATAATGGTAGAAGAAACATTTGAGAGTCAGACAGTAGAGGTGAAGAAGGACCTTAGGCAACATGTACATGAATGTCTTAGTGGCCAGGAAAGTGGAAACATTTGTTTCGAATTCTTGGTTTATAAATAGAGGCATAGCATATGTCAAACAAGGAAGTGGTGCTACACCTCTACTAATCATTGGTCCGACCACATTTGGAGCATTGCGTTCAGTTCTGGGCACCTTATTGAAGGAACGATGTTACAGCCCTGGAAATAGTGCTAAACCCTCATTCTAGTAAATTAAATTTACCAGAATGAGGTGTTTTAGGTACAAAGAAAGATTAGAGAAATTGAGCTGCTTATTCTTGGAGTAGAGAAGATTAAGAGTTGACCTTATTGAGGTGTTCAAAATTATGAACACTTTTGACAGGGTAAAGTAGATATTCTATTTCCACTAGTTGATATGTTAATAACTAGGGGTTGCTATTTCAAGTTTGTCAGCAAGAGAGCTCGGAGTGTGATGAGAATCTTTTTACTCAAGTTGTTAGGAGTTGGAATGTATTGCATGGAAAATATTGGAAGCAGATTCTGTTGGAGGTTTCAACAGAAAGCTGGTATTTATTTCAAAGTGATCAATTTAGAGGACCCAAGAGATGGGACTGGAGAATGGGACTAGCTGGGTAGGTCTTTTGGGAGCTGTTATGGACACAATGGTTCGAATGGCCTTCGGTTGGACTGTAAAGTTCTATTATTTTGGTTTTGCTGATTGAGTAATGGTTGTTGCCAAGTGCAACAACCTCAGATACTGAAGCAGTCCATGTCAGTATGCAGCAACACCTCAATGTACCCAGTCTTGAACTGGTAAGCTAGAGATTTACCTGGATGTTGTCTGGGCTAGGGAGTTTATGAAGAGAGATTGGACAGACTGGTTGTTTTCCTTGGAGCAGATCAGACAAAGGGGATCAAAATTCAGATGTATGAAATTGAGATGGGAATAGATCGAGTGGACAGGAAGAAAACTTCTCCTTGACAGATGGATCAATGACTAGGGAGTATAGATTTAAGATGAGGGGGCAACAGATGGGAAAAATATTTTTCACCCAGAGGATAGTGGGAATCTGGAACACTATCCATAAGGGTGGAAGAGGCAGACACCCTAATCACATTTAATTAATATTAGGGTGTACACTTGTTATGCCAAGGCATACAAGACTGAGCCGAGTGCTGGAAAACGTGATTTGAATAGTTAAAGGTGGTTGTTTTTGACCAGAGAAGACTCTGAGCTGAAAGTCCTTTCAGTGCGCTGTGGGCCTTTATGACTCAGTGATAAGTGACATTCTGATCTTACAAATCATCTCAATAAAAGAAATTCCCCTTGACATTGTGGTGTTACCATTACTGAATTCCCCCACTGCTCACATTTTTGATGTTACCTTTGACTAGAAATTGAACTGACCTGCCAAATAAGACTGCAAGTATAGGTCAGGATTGGGATGGACTACTGCCTACTTGAATGAATGAGTGCAGTGCCAGCAACACACTGGAAGCTCAGCACCATCCAGGACAAAATAGCTCATCTCCTTGATACTCCATCCATCACCTTCAACATTGACGTGCTCTACTAGTAACACAAGTACCATCTATGAGCTGTACTGCAACAATTAACCCAGATACCATCCAAATCCACAACCACAATGTTTAAAAGGGCAAAGGCAGCAGATGCATGGGGACACCACCTCTCAAGTTCCTCTCCAAGCCACTCACCATCCTGACTTGGAAGTATATTCCTTTTGTGTTGCTGGGTGAGAATTCTGGAATTCCCTTCCTAAGGGCATTGTGGGTCTACCTACAGTACATGGACTGCAATGGTTTGAGAAGGCAGCTCCCCACCAACTTCTGAAGCCAAATTCGGGATGGGCAACAAATGCTAAATCAATCAAGATGCCTACATTCCTGAGGGAGTTCAATTCAGAATTTGGAGTAAACTATGATTACCTGACTTTCAAATTCTTTCATTTCGAGGGAGTTCAAGTTGCAAGGTTGGCAGGTTGTTCTTGACTTGCTGATATGAATAGATCAGGTGATGTATCTAATTTAATTTTATAATATTTCACTGTTGTGGATGGAGGAATCAGAATTCCTACAGTGTAGATAGAGGCCATTTGGTACCAATCCTCTGAAGAGCATCCCGCTCAGTCCTCACCCCCCCTAATCTATCTCACTTACCCTGCATTTTCCATGATCCTCCAAGCCTGTGCATCCATGGACACTATGGGATAATTTAGAATCGCCAATTTACCAAACCTGCATGTCTTGGGCTCAGCTTGATATGAAAGAGAGATACCAAGTATTTTATTTTACAAATGATGATCAGTAGCTGAGGGAAAATGGGCAAAAGCTAAGGGAACTGGTATCTGGAAGAAAGGGTAGGTTATGTAATAGGATGTGAGGATCAGTTTACCAGAAAACCAAAATGAAATGGATCAAAATGCCATTTCATCCAAACTTCTGTTATGTCTATTAACTTGTGCCAACGTCGTGGATCATCCTATGAATTCCCAACTGAATTTTGGAGACAGGTTTATGAGTAGCATGGAGGGTCAGGTTTCAAGCCTTTGGGGAATTTGGGAAATAATAATATACTTGAAGAAACAAATTAGCGTTTGCTGAATAGCTGTGGAAAATGGTATTGAAGTAGACAGCTCGAACACTGACAGGGTAGATGTAAGCTATTTATGCTGAATGCTAAGGATAGAGCATGCAACAAACACTTAAGTTTTTATTACAACCATAGGTTCATCCTGTACAGAAACTTTTCTATTCCTAGAATCATAGAATCCCTATAGTGTGGAAGCAAGCCTGGAGCAGGGTGGAGAAAATGAACAAGGCAAGAAATTATCATAAGCCCAGAAGGTGGTCATTTTGCCTATGATGTCTATGTGAGCATTTTCTGAGAGCAATCCCATTACTGGCATTGTGATAATGCCACTGGAGATTGGAGTTCAAATTCTGTCATGGCACACGATGAAATTTGAATCCAGTATAAACCTGGAATTTAAAATTACCCTATGAAAATAATGTCATCACTGTCAAAAGTCATAAAAAGCCACCTGACTTATTCATACCTTTCAAGAAGGAAATTTGCCTCCTAACTTGGCCTTGTTACATATAACTACTGTGGTTAAGTCTTAATTGCCCTCTGGGCAATTAGCTGCAGGCAACCCCCACATCATGCGAATGAAAAAAAGTTTCACTTTGCTCGCCTCTCCCCAAAGCCCAAAATTTCTGCTTCAAGTATCCATTTAATCCTCTTTTGAAACTTACTGTTGAAACTGCTTCTCGCACTCTGAGGCAGTAAATGTCAGATCACCACTTGTGTTTTTTTAAAAACTAATCTTGCTTATTGATCTTTGTCTACTAACTTCAATTTGTGTTCTTTGGTCAAGGACCCCCCAGCTAATGCAAACAGTTTCTCCTTTTATACTCTTGTGAAACCCTTCATGCTGTTTTGAAACCGAAACAACAGCCAATACTGGTAATCAGAAAGCAAAACAAAAATTGCTGGAAAAGCTCAGCAGTATCTGTGGAGAGGAATCCGAGTTAATTTTTTGGGTCCAGGAACCTTTCCTCAGAAAGGATGGTAACTTGGAAAAAGTGAGCTTTTATGCACAAGACAGGGTGGAGGGGCTCAGGAGTAAACTGTTGCTGGATGTAGAACCCAAAGAGAGAGAATAGATAGACAAAGGAGTGAATAAACATCAACCGAGGAGAATGAATAGCTCTAATAGTGACAATTAGTGGCTAACAATGGGTTGTTTCTAACAGCAGACCATGTGATAAAAAAATCTAGTGTATGTGGGTTGGGCTAAGGACATGGGAGAAGGTGCATCTTCCTAAAAATGATATTGAGATCAGAAGCTGTAGAGTTCCCAAGTGGAAAATGAGGTTCTGTGCTTCCAGCTTGTGTTGAGCTTCACTGGAGCACTGCAGCAAGCCAGAGACAGGTGTTGGCCAAGGAACAGAATAGTGTGTTTGAAGTAGCAGGCAACTGAAACCTCAGGGTGTTTTTCGCAGACAGGACATTGGTGTTCTGTGAAACGGTCACCCAGTGTACGCTTTGGTTCCACAGATTTTGCCAGACCTGCTGAGCTTTCCGACAGTTTAACACCTCTGCTATTAAAGAAAGCAATCCTATTTTATGTGGACCATCCACGCAACTGAAGTTCTTCATTTTTGCTATCATTCTTAATAAAGTGCAGTGCTCAGAATTAGAAAGCACTCAGCAAATGCCCAACCGGAGAGCCAGAGTAGTGTTTCAGCAGAACCAAATTGTTTTTTAAAAAGTGAGGACTAACACTCATTAAGAAGTTGTTACCTTATTTAATAACACAAATGTTTGAGGCAAAAACATAGAATGAGAGAATCACAGGGTGTCATTCGAACAGAGGAAAGCATTAAATGGTGTGTGGATTGATAGTGTGGTATCTGCATTGATGGATGAAAGATGAATCCCGATTCCTGGAAACTACCCTGGATGGTGGATCTGGGAAAAGTGGGGCATCCATTCAAAGCAATCTTTTATCTAAAAATGGAAAAATAGAGACAGTGAACAAGTAAACGAAAGAGTAAAAAGACATTGAAAGAGAGCATGTGTTTCAGAGCTGTGGGCTACTCATCCAAATATGTAATCTGGCTTTGAATCAACAACAGCAATAGGCCACATTTGACTCATTTAACACCACAAAATGTCCTGTGCTGCCTCAAAATTATTAAATGAGATACAGCACCATGCCAGAGGAGGGGATGTTGGGGGCATGTGACCAAAGCTTCATGAAAGAGTTTTAAGACAGAGAGGTCAAGAGATTTTGGACGGATAATCCAGAGGTTCAGGACAAAGTAACTGATGGCACAGTTACCAATGCTGAAACAAATAAAATTCGCAATTCTCATTAGGCCAGAATTAGAGGAACATGATTTTCTTGGAAGCATTGTGTGGCTGAAAGAGGTTACAGGAGTGAGGGGATAAGGAACAAGCCCAGCTGACACATGGCCATTTTGCTGACTGCAGACATCCTTTGTGAAATGAGATTAATTGGTTACAGCAAATTGCATATTATTCTCTGCAACCAGCAATCTGAGTCAAGCCAGAGTTATTTGTTCATGAAGTCTAGGTGATCCTGGTAAAACCATCATTTAATACCAATCTTTTAATTGTCCTCAAATGTGATGATGAGTCACCTTACAGTCCATCTGGTATAGATACATCTACAGTGCTGTATGGGTGTTTGTAGGATTGCTTCCAGTGACAGTAAAGTGCTGGTGATGAAATGGTTTGTGACTTGGATGAGACCTGTATGTTATGGTGCATTTTGTGTATCAATGTAATATCCTGTGATTCTTCCTTTAGATATCTGGATGACTCTGAAAATGAGATGGATCCAGAAATGGAAGAAGCATTTGAAAAGTTCTGTGCTGAAACAGAAAACAAGAGGAAATAGTGCAAAGAGACGAGCAAACGATTCATTAGAAATGAAAAAAAGACAAAAAAAATTTGCGTTTTGAGTGTTTATTTGAAAAAAAAGAACAAAAAAAACTTTTGAATTTCAAAAGATGTGCAGGTAATTTAAAGACAAACTGAAGAAGCATTTTCATTTTTCTTGTGCCATTGAAAGCATTGCAGGAAAAATTCTGTTGGAGTCCGCCTAAAACTGTTGGTGAATGCATCACAAAAATGCCCAAGCAGAATCTACCGATTGATACATGCTGTACTTTTAATGAGACTCTTTTGTAATATAGTTTGTTATAGTTTTATTTTTATGTAAAAGTTGCAAGTTTAAAACTAAAATAAAACGATTCTTTGTAATGGGCTGCATTGCTTCGTGAAGCACACTAAAGATTTTTACTTGCCTAACCAGTATGTAATTTAAGAAGGAAAGGGGCTTCTTAACCGGCAGCGGGAGAGGTTCGTATCCCACACAAGCTGATTAGGATGGAGAGATGTATGTCCATACACAAACCGGTAGTTTGAGGCAAAGAGGAGAACTGAGAATTACAGCACGAGTGCGATGACATGGTAGGGAGGGAGGTGTATGTGTACGCGCATATGGTAATTGATAATGGATGTGTATTCAGATTGGCAATTTGCCAACATTGTGCACTTTAATGACCCATGCAAATTTTTAAACAAAATTGGGAACTTATAGGCAAATGATAAAGAAGCTTGATGTACTTTGATAAGATATTTGTATAATTTAATGTTTTAGGCTCTCTTTTTTTTCCGAAAATATGTCCATTCCAAAACGTACACATTAGTTACCACAGTCTTACACTGCCATCCATCTGATGTCTCCATGATTGTTGCTCTCTATTACAAGGTGAGAGCTGTTGATCATTTGAAAAAGGCAGGTATACAAAAACCATCAACCCTTATCCTAACAGTTCACCTCACTTTACTCAACTGCGATTGTAGTGCTGTCAATTTTCATCAGTGTGTTTTGAGAAAAGGGTTGTTAGGGAGTAATGTATAAGTATTAGAGTGACAGATGCTTCAGATGCAGGGATGGTTCCTTGCCATTTGGGACTTGTAATTAAGCTCAAATCCAGTTTGGCCTCACAGGAATTTTAAGCGTCACTTGTGTCTCTTTCTCTGTTTCTCAGGAATTTATTCATACAGTATCTGGCTTGTCTGTGCACTTCCTGTTTTTTATTTGGAACAATGTTAATTGTAAATAAAGAATATTTTAATTTCTTTCCAATTGGCTCCTTCAGAGCAACAAACAGCAAAAGTCCTTTCACCCAGCAGTTAAAGGCCAGTGATACTGAATTGCTGTACTGACTTGCACACCTCATTGAAACTATCCACAATTGCGGTCTGAATGTATCCCCACCCCCTCAGTGAGGAGTATATCTACCTTCTGGACAGCACCATCCACCAGTAACTGTGCCTGGGAGATCACTCGTATCACTACACCTGGAGGCTAGTCCAAAGCATAGTCCCTATTTGTAGTCTCAGTTATTGTTGCCTTTAGAAAATAGTGCCCAAACCATATCTACTCTCATTAGGCGCTACAAAAAGCCTCTAAGCAGCAGTCCCAGTATCTGAGCAGTGCCTTTGTTTTTCAGTCTTATTTACTTGAATTGTAGATGTTTACACTGTTCCTAAATTGTATATAACAATGCATGAGAGAACCTTGTGGGCTTTTTCCCTTCCCCTGTTGCTGGTAAATAAATTTTGATGTGTTTGTAATCCTCGGTTTGTATTTTCAATTCTGTGGTGAGCTATTTAAAATGTATGTATGCAATGGGTGAATTGAGGCTGTGACTTGGTTGACACCTGTCTCTGAACTGGGAGTTTTTGGACTTGGACTTTTTTGGTTACAAAGTGTGTTCATGCAGCCTAAAGCAGGCTGTACATTATCCTGCTAACATTCCAAGCCAGTCTACAAAGAAGAGGAATGTTGAGGTCCAAAAATCTCACAAATAATGGTTCAAGTGGCTGCAAGGAGGTGTGGTTCAATGGATTTGAAATGTTGTATTTGAACATCTGTGATGTATATGACTGCATTTAACTGTGCTTCAAGGGGCTCTGCTTGGGAAGAATAGGAATAATCAAGTCTGGAGAATACAGAAGCAAGGATGAGGAGTTCAGCTGCTGATGGGTGGGATGGGGAAGGTAACAATTATTATCCATACAAGGCCAACTCTGGTCATCGTTACAATTTCAGCCTCTGCTAAACTTCTGATCCTGTGGTAGTTGTTGGAATTTCAATTCAATTAACAAACCCACCGACTCCCACAGCTACCTGGATTATACCTCTTCCCACCCTACCCCCTGCAAAAATGCTATCCTGTATTCCCAAATCCTCTGCCTCCACCGTATCTGCTCCCAAGAGGATCAGTTCCACTACAGAACACACCAGATGGCCTCCTCCTTTAAAGACTGCAATTTCCCTTCCCATGTTGTCAAAGATGCCTTCCAACGCATCTTATCCATGTCCCCCACCTCCGCCCTCCAACCGCAACAAGGACAGAACCCCCCCCCCCCACCCTACTAAACTTTGCATAAACCGCATCATCTGCCGACATTTCTGTCACCTCCAAACAGACTCACCACCCCTCCCCACCCCTTTCTGCAAAGACCACTCCCTCTGTGACTACCTGGTCAGGTCCACGCCCCCCAACAACACACCCTTCCCTCCTGGCACCTTCTCCTGCCACTGCAGAAATTGCAAAACCTGCGCCCAAACCTCCCCACCCTCACCTCCATCCAAAGCCTCAAAGGAGTCTTCCACATCCATCAAGGTTTCACCTGCACATCCACCAATGTCATTTATTGTATCTGTTGCTCCCGATGCAGTCTCCTCTACATTGGGGAAACTGGACGCCTTCTCGCAGAGCGCTTTAGGGGACATCTCCGGGACACCCGCCCTGTGGCCCAACATGTCAACTCCCCCTCCCACTCTGCTGAGGACATGCTGGGCCTCTTCCACTCCCTCATCATCCGATGTCTGGAGAAGAACGCCTCATCTTCTGCCTCTTAACACTTCAACCCCAGGGCATCACTGTGGACTTCACCAGTTTTCCTCATTTCCCCTGCCCTCACCTTACCCCAGTTCCAACCTTCCAGCTCAGCACCATCCTCATAACCTGTCCTATCTGCCAATCGTCCTTTCCACCTATCCACTCCACCACCCTCTCTGACCTATCACCTTCATTCCCAGTTCCATTTACGTATTGTACTCTTGGCTACCTTCTCCCCGGTCTCACACCCCTCCCAATTATCTCTCCACCCCGGAGGCTCCCTTCCTCCCTTCCTGATGAAGGGCTTTTGCTTGAAACATCGATTTTCCTGCTACTCTGATTCTGCCTGACCTGTACTTTTCCAGCACCACTATAGTCTTGACTCTGGTCTCCAGCATCTGCAGTCTTCATTTTTGCCAAATCTGGAATATAATGGTGACTGACAACTATTGTTTTTTTAAAAAACACGTTTCACTAATGTCCTTTAGGGAAGGAAATCTGTTCTCGCCCAGTCTGGCCTATGTAACTCCAGGTCTACAGCTATGCAATTAATTCAAATCGCTCGCTGAAATATCCTTCGAGAGGTACTCTGTTCAAGCAAGGAATGTTAGGTTTGTGTACCAAATGATGGCCTTGCCAGTGACACCACATCCCATCAAAGAAAAAACAGGATTTGCTCTCAAGTTTCTGTTTACTTTCTGCAGAATGAATTTAACTTGTACCTTCAGAGAGTTCTGTGGAGTACCTACGTTTGTTGCAAATAAGCATCAGTTTTACTGCTAACAGGTAGGGTCAGCCTTTCCCAATACTAGGTCTGGTCAGTCAGTTCTAGTGAGCAGCACCAAATGTATCAGTCAACTCCAGTGTGCAGGTAAACATTATTCTTTGCCACCAGTCATTTCAATGCTGAATTGCTAATGAACCACCTGATGAAGGAGCAGCGCTCAGAAAGCTAGCGTGCTTTCAATTAAACCTGTTGGACTATAATTTGGTGTTGTGTGATTTTTAACTTTGTCTAATGAGGGAAGATTGAACAGGTTGGACCTTACCTGGTTTAAAAGAAGGAAATGTGTTGCAGATTTTGAGGAGCCTTAGGCTAGATGCTGAACAGATATTTTCTCTCATAGGGTTATCTAGAACACTCTATAATTTCAAAATAAGTTATCACCCATTTGAGTGTGATGAACAATTTCTCCTCTCAGGAGGGCCATCTGAGTAGCAGGAATTTGTTGACCCAGAGAGAGGTGGAGGTTCAGATGTTTGAATGTATTCAAACCAGAGCTAGACAGAAATTTGGTTGATAAGGGAGAGTCCTGCATGAAGGTCTGTTCAGATAAGCTATTATATGTCTCTTGGAGTAGCTGGAAATTGAACCCAGGCTTCCCGGTTCAAAGGTAGGACACAACCACGGCACAAGATCCCTTTGGGCATGAAATTTAAGCATATAATCAGATCAGCCATAATCTTAGTGAACTTATCCTGTTGCCTCAGATTATGACCCTATAATTCAGCAGTCAATTTGCAAACAGGAGTTTTCCACAAATGGCAATTTGATACTGATGGGATGATTTGTTTCCATAATGCTTGTTTAATACAGGGCAGAGCACCAAAGACAATTTCTCTGCGGTCTGTCATTTTTCTAAACTTGAATGAGTCTGTTGGGCTGCACTCAATTTTCTTCCATACCTGGGATCAACCTCGTGAATCTTCTCTGCCTCCCATACTAATATTTTTTCCCTTTAATAAGGGGTTCAAAAGAATTTATAGCATTTGAAGTGTGGTATAAACTAGTGTCTTGCATAGCTTTTTATTCCTATTTTTGTATTCCATTCTCTTTGAAATAAAGGCCAATATTCTATGAGCAATTCCTAGAACCTATTTATATCAACTTATATGGCAGTGTATTTTTGTTCATGTATGAAAACTTCCAAATCCCTCTGCGCAGTAGCATTTTGCATTCTTTCTCCATTTAATGGCTAAGGTTTCTTTTCAAGAGTGGGGGAGTCCAAAGCTCGAGAAGAGAGGTTTAAGAGAGGCAAGATTTAAGAAGGACCTGAGGGGTAACTTTTTCATGCAGAGGGTGGTGCGTGTCCAGGATGAGCTGCCAGAGAAAGTGATGGAGACTAGTACAATTACAACATTTAAAAGGTATCTGGATGGGATATGAATAGGAAGGGTTTAGAGGGATATGGGCTAAATGTTGATAAATGGTATTAGATTAAGATATCTAGTCGCATGGACGTGTTGGACCAAACAGTCTATTTCCGAACAATCCAGCACATCCATGCCGACTAGATATCTTAAATTAATCTAGTCTGATTTGCCAACATTTGGCCCATATCCTCGAAACCCTTCGTATTCATATCCCATTCAGATGCCTTTTAAATGTTGTAATTTATCAGCCTCCACCACTTCCTTTGGTAGTTTATTCCATACATGCACCACTCTGTGTGTGAAATAGGTTCCCCATAGGTCCCTTTTAAATCTTTCCCCTGTCACCTTAAACCTATGCCCTCTAGTCTTGGACTACCTATCCTGGCAAAAGACCTTGACTATTCACTCTAATGAAGCCCATCATGATTTTATAAACTTCTCCGCCTCTGACGCTCCAGGAAAAATAGCCTCAGCCCATTCAGCCTCTCCCTGTGGCTCAAATCCTCCAACCTTGGCAACATCCTTGTAGATCTTTTTTGAACCCTTTCAAGTTTAACAACACTTTGCTTACTTATATTATAAATAGTTATGGTCCAAGTGATAGTAATTCCTGTGGTAAGCTACTAATTACAGTTCTGAGGAAGGGGCTCTCCCTCTGATTTCTCTCCATCCACCTGCTGTGCTTTTTCAGTAATTTCCATTTTTATCACTAATTACACATCCTGGAAATGCCCCTTTCCCAACTCAATCTTCTATTAGTCATCCAATTTAACAATTTTTGACAAAAGGATCCTGTGCTGTATTGTTCCAATTTGAATATGCAACCTGGAGTTAGATGCACTCCCTTTGCACCCCTTAATGTTGCACTCTTTAATGTACATTAATCTCTGGCTTTTGTACCAAAACTAAATTCTTCATGTGGCTCTGCATTTGTCACCCGTTCCATGGCATCATTCCCGTGAATCTTTCTGCACCCTCTCTTTATTTTTCTGTGTTAGCTCAGAGTAATTTGATAACTCTCCATTCTATCATCTAAATGATAGTGAGTTGGGGACAGTTGTACTGGACACGGTGCAGTGTGTGTCTGAGGGGAACTGTGCACTAGGCCGCGAGCCATCACCTCGGCAACCCATCACCATGGCCACCGCGGCCGGCCAATAGCAGGCGGTGTTAGTCAGGGCTGGGGGAAGGAGGTAGCCAATGGCGTTCCGGGACCGGGCCGGAGCCTGGCGGTAAATTTGAACCGAGCGGCCGTTTGCCCGGGCAGTGGGGGATTCGGAGAGACGGGCTGCAGCTGGAGAGGGACGACTCAGGCATTAGGCGCCTCATTCATCTTATCGATAAACCCGAAGATTTGAATATTGTCCATTGCCGCTTGGAGAGAGTAATTTGGAGGAGAAGGCTGGTTGGTAAGTGTGTGGGTGACACAGGGATTAGGGAAAGCTGTGGACTGTGAGGAGGACACAGCAGGGTGTTGACAGGCTGGAGAAATAGCGGATGGAGTTTAATCCGGACAAATGTGAGAGGTGATGCATTTTGGAAGGTCTAATGCAGGAGGCAAGTATACAGCAAATGCAGAACTCTTAGGGAGCATTAACATACAGAGCTCCACAATTCCCAGAAAGTGGCAACACAAACGGGTAAGGTGGTCCAGAAGGGGATAGTGAGGACTGCAGATGCTGGAGAGGTCAGAGCTGGTCAAGTGTGGCGCTGGGGAAAGCGCAGCAGGTCAAGCGGCATCAGAGGAGCAAGAGAGAGTCGATGTTTCAGGCTTGGGATTAAACCCGAAACATTTACTCTCTTGCTCCTCAGATGCTGCCTCACCTGCTGTGCATTTTCCAGTGTCACACTTTATCTAAGGTGGTCAAGGAGGCATATGGTACATTTGTCTTCTTTAGTCAGCCTGTAGAATATAAAAATTGGCAAGTCATGTTACAGCTGTAGAGAGCTTTACTTAGGCCATGTTTGGAATATTGTGTACAGTTCTGGTTGCCCTGTGACTAGAGGATGTGGAAGTTCTGGAGAGGGTATATAAATGCATTGAGGGGGTGTTGGGGGCAGATACAAAAGCAATGTTTAAAAGGCACCTTGACAGATTCATGAATGGGCACTGACTAGAAGGACATGGATAGCATGGGGAAAATGTTTTAATTTAGAAAGGCATCACATGTTGGTGCAGAGTCTTGGTGGACCAAAGGATCTGTTCCTGTACTGTAATGTTCTCTGTTCTATTTATCATCAGTTTTCGGTGAGAGACTTTCACTTCAGAGCTCTGACCAAAAGCGTCTGACCCATGATCTTCTCTAATACAGCATACTTTTTATTAACTGGCACCTATGGGTGGCGTGATGGCTCACTGGTTAGCAATGCTGCTTAACAGTGCCAGGAACCTAGGTTCAATACCAGCCTCTGGCAACTGTCAGGAATTTGCATGTTCTCCTCCTGTCTGTGTGAATTTCTTCTGGGTGCTCTGGTTTCCTTCCACAGTGTAGGTTAGGTGGATTGGCCATGATAAATTGCCTAGAGAGTCCAGAACATGCAGGTTTGGTGGATTAGCCAAAGGAATGCAGGGATACGGTCATAGGTTGGATCTGTATGGAATGCTGTTCAGAGGGGCCATTTCCTTTGGTCTGAGATTTAATGATAATCAGTTTTAAATATTGTCCGTTTTCTTTTGATTAGAGACTTTCTCTTCAGTGCTGTGACCAAAGGCAGTCCGATCCATAATAGCCATGATCATCTCCAATACAGCAAGCCTTTTATTAACTGGCATCGATGGGTTCAGGAATGTAACAATTGATCAAATATTCCAGTTAATCCAAAGGTCTAATTGATTAATGGAAAAGCACACACTAAGTATTAGAAAAGTCATGTGTGGATATACACATCACTTTCGTATTTTATTTACAACATAAATCACTGAATTAACAATGCCACTTTGCGTCAATGAAAACTTACCAGCAGAGAGCCTTCTCACTAATGGCCTCACCTGACGACTTGAACATTGCGGAGATCACAATAAAAGAGTAAATTTCTGGTATTTCAGGTATATAAGTTTTGACAGTTTATTGAGCGAGCCAATTCATGAGGTGCCAGTTAAATATATAGTCGGGTGCAAAGGTACTTCCTGAATTGACCTCTGTGCTGTTGGTGTGAATCCGATCTGCAGTGACCAACCAGCCAACTTTGCTGATCTATCTGCCAGTCACTGTCGTGACATATACTTGTACATCCAAGTATGGCCGCACTTGGAGTATTGCATACAGTTCTGGTCACCGCATTATAGGAAGGATGTGGAAGCTTTGGAAAGGTGCAGAGTAGATTTACCAGGATGTTGCCTGGTATGGAGGGAAGGTCGTACGAGGAAAGGATGAGGAATTTGAGGCTTTCTTCACTAGAGAGAAAAAGTTTTGAGAGGTGACTTAATTGAGATGTATATGATAATCAGAGGGCTAGATAGGGTGGACACTGAGAGTCTTTTTCCTCAGAAGGCAATGGCTAGCATGAGGAGACATAGCTTTAAATTGAGGGGTGGTAGATATAGGACAGATGTCAGAGGTAATATCTTTACTTAGAGTAGAGATGGGCTTCAGATTGGTTCCACAGGTCAGCACAACATCGAGGGCTGAAGGGCCTGTACTGTGCTTATAAAAAAACAAAAGAACTGTGGATGCTGTGAATCTGAAACAAAAACAGAAATTGTTGGAGAAACTCAGCAGATCTGGCAGCGTGTATGGAGGAAAAGTGGAGGTAATGTTTCGAGTCCAATGACCCATCTTCACTGTTGTGGTTCTGTTCGCCGAGCTGGGAATTTGTCTTGCACGACAAATTCAAGACAAATTCCCAGCTCGGCGAACAGAACCACAACAACGAGCACCCGAGCTACAAATCTTCTACCAAACTTTGAACCCATCTTCACTTTTATATGTATCTTTTATTCTGGGGTAATGGATTATGGCTGATGAGAAATCTTTCCTGCTTTTATTATCTGCTGTTATAAATTTGGAGGGTTTACAAGTTGATACTTGGCCTATTTGGCAGTGTTGTGAATGTGTTGGCCATCAAGTTCTGGCTTGGGATTAGAGTTGGGAATCGCAGTTATTTAGTATTGCTGCTGAAGGAGGAGGAGTGGGCAGCAGTTTCACTACCTACAGACTTGCTGAAAGAAAGGATTCAGCTCCTTTTGAAGGGGAAAATTAGCTGAATATTCAAGATCTAGTTTGCACTGAGCAGAGTGTGAGGCTGTGTCCTGTAGTTTGCATTGCTGGTGCACAGTGGCTTTACATAATTACTGTAAGAGTAAAGTTTCCTCTACTACTTTACTAATGCCATGGATTATTTCACCTCTACTTAAAAGGCAAGACAGAGATATGTGTAATATCTAAACAGAACAATAGCATAAAGTCATAGCACAGAAATAGACCCTTCAGTTCAACTTATCCATCCAAAAAGATATCCTTAATTAATCTATTCCCGTTTGCCAGTGTTTGACCCATTATCTCTCCCAAACCCTTCCTATTCATGTATCCATCCAGATGCCTTTTAAATATTGTAATTGTACCAGCTTCCATCACTTTATCTGGCAATTCATTCCCTATCCTTGGGAGAAGACCTTGACTATTCACCCCATTTATACCCCTCATGATTTTATCAATCTCTACAAGGTCACCCTTCAGCCTCAGAAACTCCAGAGAAAATAGCCCCAGCCTATTCAGCCTCAAACTCTGGCAACATCCTTGTAAATCTTTTCTGAACCCTTTCAAGTTTCACAACATCCTTCCCATGCGGTTCGGGGTTCCCACCTTCAACCTTATAGTCCCACTCCCATCCACCGCCTCCGACCTCATAGTCCCACAACCCCGCACCACCCATTTCTACCTCCTGCCCGAAATCCACAAACCTGACTGCCCCGGCCGACCCATTGTCTCAGCCTGCTCCTGCCCCACCAAACTCATCTCTGCGTACCTTGAAACGGTCCTGTCCCCCTTAGTCCAAGAACTCCCCACCTACGTTCGGGACACTACCCATGCCCTCCACCACTTCCATGATTTTCGCTTTCTGGTCCCCAACGCCTTATCTTCACCATGGACATCCAGTCCCTGTACACCTCCATCCCCCATCACGAAGGACTCAAAGCCCTCTGCTTCTTCCTTTCCCGCCGTACCAACCAGTACCCTTCCACTGACACCCTCCTTCGACTGACTGAACTGGTCCTCACCCTGAACAACTTCTCTTTCCAATCCTCCTACTTCCTCCAAACCAAAGGAGTAGCCATGGGCATCCGCATGGGCCCCAGCTATGCCTGCCTCTTCGTAGGATATGTGGAATAGTCCATCTTCCTCAGCTACACTGGCACCACTTCCTCTGGCACCTCCTCCCTGTGTCACCCACACACTGGCACCTTTTCCTCCACTACATCGATGACTGTATCGGCGCTGCCTCGTGCTCCCACGAGGAAGTTGAACAGTTCGCCCACTTTACCAACAGCTTCCACCCCGACCTCAAGTTTACCTGGACCGTCTCAGACTCCTCCCTTCCCTTCCTAGACCTCTCCATTTCTATCTCGGGCAACCGAACCAACACAGACGTTTACTATAAACCGACCGACTCCCACAGCTACCTAGACTACACCTCCTCCCACCCTGCCCCCTGTAAAACGCCATCCCATATTCCCAATTCCTTTGTCTCCGCCGCATCTGCTGCCAGGCGGACCCAGATGGCCTCCTTCAAAGACCGCAATTTCCCCCCAGATGTGATTGATGATGCTCTCCACTGCATCTCCTCTGCCCTTGAGCCCCGCCCCTCCAATCGCCACCAGGACAGAACCCCACTGGTCCTCACCTACCACCCCACCACACTCTATCATCCGTCGTCATTTCCGCCAGGTCCACATCCCCCACCAACCCAACCTCCACTCCCAGTACCTTCCCCTGCAACCGCAAGAAATGCAAAACTTGCGCCCACACCTTCCCCACCCCCCACCCCCCCCCCCCCGCCTTACTTCCCTCCAAGGCCCCATGGGATACTTCCATATCCGCCACAAATTCACCTGCACCTCCACACACATCATTTACTGCATCCGCTGCACCCGATGTGGCCTCCTCTATATTGGGGAGACAGGCCGCCTACTTGCGGAATGTTTCAGAGAACACCACTGGGACGCCCGGACCAACCACCCCATGGCTCAACACTTCAACTCCCCCTCCCACTCCACCAAGGACATGCAGGTCCTTGAACTCCTCCATCGCCAGACCATAGCAACACAATGGCTGGAGGAAGAGCACCTCATCTTCCGCCTAGGAACCCTCCAACCACAAGGGATGAACTCAGATTTCTCCAGTTTCCTCATTTCCCCTCCCCCCACCTTGTCTCAGTCCCAACCCTCGAACTCAGCACCGCCTTCCTAACCTGCAATTTTCTTTCTGACCTCTCCGCCCCCACCCCCACTCCAGCCTATCACCCTCGCCTTAACCTCCTTCCACCTATTGCATTTCCAACGCCCCTCCCCAAGTCCCTCCTCCCTACCTTTTATCTTAGCCTGCTGGACTCACTTTCCTCATTCCTGAAGAAGGGCTCATGCCCGAAACGTCGATTCTCCTGCTCCTTGGATGCTACCTGACCTGCTGTGCTTTTCCAGCAACACATTTTCAGCTCTGATCTCCAGCATCTGCAGTCCTCACTTTCTCCTCCTATATTCAGATCCAAAGCATTTACACAGATGACAAAAAGCAGTAGGCCCAGCACCTATCCCTGCTTGTCATAGGCCTCCAGTCTACAAAACAACCCACCGCCACTCTCTTGTCTCCTACTTTCAAGCCAATTTTGAATCCAAATGGCTAGTTATCCCTGTATTCCACATGATCTGACGTTGCTAACCAGTTTACCATGTGGAACCTTGTTGAATGCCTTACAGAAATCCGTATAGATCACACCCACCACTCTGCTTTTATCAATCCTCTTTTACTTCAAAAAATTCAATCAAGTTAGTGAGACGTGATTTCCCACGACTATCCCTAATCAGCTCTTACCTTTCCTCAGTTCTGTCCCTCAGAATCCCCTCCAATAACTTGCCCACCACTGTCAGGCTCACCCATCTATAGTTCCCTGGCTTTTCCTTTTAACCTTTCTTTAATATTGGCATCACGTTAGCCAACCTCCAGTCTTCCGGCACCTCACCCGTGGGTATTGATAATAAAAACATCTCGGCAATGGGCCCAGCAATCACTTCCCTAGCTTCCTATAAAGTTCTAGGGTACACCTGCTCCTCATTGTTGTTTTAAAGTTGAGTATTAAAGTAGTTGTTTCCCTGGCAAGGTCTTGTGCAAGACTCAAGGCATGTTTTTCTCTTGCAGGTACCATACTTTAGCTATGAGATTATAGCAGAGGACGCTCTGGTAAACATGAAAGATCAGACAGCAATAATTCAGGAGATCAGGGATGTCTCCCTAGTGTCCTGGTCAGTGTCTCCTAACTGGTGTAACTAAAATAAGTTTACTGGTTATGACTGCATTATTGTTTGTGATCTTGCTGTGCAGAAATGGGCAGTATGCATCTTGCAGTATGACAGTGGCTGTGTGTTAAACATACTTCATTGTCTGTGACATGCTTTAAAATGTCTTGGGGTTATGAAAAGTATTATATAAATGCAAAAAAATTCCTTTATTCTTTACAAATCAAGTTAATAGACCAAATTGAATATAATTTTATTGTGAGGTTTTGTTTATGTCAATATATCTGACTTTGTGTATAATTCTTTAACAGTCTCCCTTATCGCTGTGCACTTTCTGGAGCTGGCAGCCATGGCTGCAGTCAACCTGATGGCCCTTTATGAGGATGAATCAGTGGAAGTGCAGTATACAGATAGCTCCTGTCTCCAGCTCTCCCCTTGTGGTTCGGAATTCCTGTTTGAGAAGGCCCCTGCACCATCTATGCACCCTTTGCAGAGTTCCTGCCGGGTTCGCCAGCGAACACAGTTTGTCATCAGCAGCTACAAGGTGGGAGAGGCAGATTTTCAGGGGATTCTGCTGATACAAGTGCTTCTGTGGTGTTGTAAAGTGTGAAATGCTGCAGCCAAATTTATCACAGATATTGACTAAATCTGTCTTGGATCCTGGTTGATAGCTAAATATCGGTCAGGACACTGAGGAAGACATTGCTGTATTTTGTCAAATTGTGTCATGTAATCTTTTACATTCACATGGTGGAGCAAGCAGGGTCTTGGTTTGACATTCTGAATGTTCAGCATTTTCCAAGGTCATAAAACGAGAGGGATGCATATCTACAGATCCCAGAAGGCAGCAAAGATACTTGCCTTTATTGGCTGAGGGTAGAATGCAAGAGCAGAGCTGTTGTGTTGCAACAGTTTAAAATACTGATTACGTCACAACTGGTGTACCTTGTATAGTTTTAGCAGAACCTCCCTGCTTTTATACTCCATTCCCTTTGAAATCGAAGTCAAAATTCCATTTGCCTTCCCTGTTATAGAGTCATAGAGATGTACAGCATGGAAACAGACCCTTCGGTCCAACCATGCTGATCAGATATCCCAACCCGATCTACTCCTTCTGGCAGCTCATTCCATACACGTAGCACCCTCTGTGTTGGATGTTGGCTTTTTTTTGTGATGAATAAACAAGGACTCCCAACTCCCTCTCTTCTGGAGCTTTCTGTGGTGTTTCTTCATTTGGCAAACTATTCATTTCCTCTATTCTTCCTGCTGATGTGCATAAGCTCACATTTCTCACATCATATGCCATCCACCAAGTTTTTACCTACTTGTTTAACTAGTCTGTATTCTCTGCTGACACGTTTTATCATCCTCACCTCTTGCCTTCTGGCCTATTTTTGTATCATCTCAAGCATCACAATAGTACATTGATTTTCCACAATCAATTAATTATTATAACATAGATAATTGTGACCTCAGCACTGATCCCTGTGGCGTTCAAATAGTTACAGGTTGCTGTCCTGAAAATGCCCTCTTTATCCCAATTCTCTCTCCTTTATTAGTTAGCCAATCCTGTATCCATGTTAACATACCACCTTCAATTACTTTTATGTCAAGTAGTCTAACCTGTGGTATTTTATCAAACGCCATCTAAAATCCACATGTATTAAGTTCACTACTTTTCCCCTTTTATCTGTTCTGATTGTTGCCTCCTCAGAGAGTTTCACTGAATTTGTTGGGCATGGTTTCTCCTTCATGAGGCCAAGCTGACTCTGACTTGATAGATCGAATGGCCGGATTCAGTTCCTGTGCCTTAATATCTTGTTCTTCATTGTGCAAGACATTAATAAGACCACATCCAGAATACTGTATGCAGTTTTAATCTCCTTCATTAAGGAAGGATGGCAATAAATTGAAGCTGCTTCAGAGGATGTATACTAGATTTGATACGTGTAGTCAGCAGTTTGTCTTACGAGGCTAGATTGGATGCTTGATTCCACCAGAGTTTACAAGAATCAATGGTGACTTGATTGAAGTATATAAAGTCCTGGATGGTATTGACTAGGTGGATTTGGAAAGGATGTTTCCTCCTGGAGTCAGCCTGAAACATAGGTCATTGTTTTAAAATTAAAATTGCCCTGTCAGGACAGGTGTAGCAGGTGGTGAAAAAGACAAATGTATGTTGGCATTCATAGTGAAAGGGTTTGAGTACATATGCATCTCGCTTCAACTCTACAGGGCATTGGTAAAAGCACACCTAGAGTACTGTGTACAGTTTTGGTCTCCTTATCTGAAGAAGGATGTTTTGGCTGCTGTAGGAATGCAAAGAATGTTTACCAGACTCATTCTTGGGATGGTGGGACTGATGTGGATGGTGGCATGATGGCTCAGTGGTTAACACTGCTGCCTCACAGCACCAGGAACCTGGATTCTATTCCACCCTTTGACTGCTTGTGTGGAGTTTGCACATTCTCCCTCTGTCTGCGTGGGTTTCCTTTGGGTGCTGTTTGGGGGGGGCGGGTAAATAGGTCTGAGTGAGGGTGCTCTTTGGAGGGTTGGTGTAGACTTGATGTGCCGAATAGGGAATTGTGTATGGGGAGAGAATGGATTGGTTGGGACTATATTCACTGGAACTTTGCAGAATGAGGGGAATCTGAGACCTATTAACTTTTTAACAGGATTACACAGGGTAGATGCAGGAAGAATGTTCTCTGAGGAGTCTATGAATATGGGTTAGCCCGTTTATGACAGATGAAGAGAAACTCCATCACCGAGAGATGAGTCTGGAATTCTCTTCCTCAGAAAACTAGAGGCCAAAGCTTTTAAACCTTTCAAGATGTAGACGTAGTTCTTACAACTCGAGGAATCAAAACCTATGGGGATGAAAGCAGGAATGGATACTGAATTGGAAGAGTGGCCAAGATCATATTGAATGATGGAGAAAGCTCAAAGGGTTGATTGGCCCATACCTACTCCTCTGTGCTATGTTTCTGTGACAGATGAGAAGAATCCTTTTCTCAGAGGATTGTATGACTTTGGAACACTGTTTCAAAAGGCAGGTGGATAGATTTTTGTTGGTCAGGAAAATTGTGGATTGTCAGGGGTAGATGGGAATGTGAAATTTCAAACACAAACTTGGTGAATGGTGAACTAGGCTTGATGGGCTGAATGGTCTACTTATACTATTTAGTACTTGTGCATTTGTATTAAGAGACCGATAGCCAGACTGCAGACATGAAACGTGCTATTCTCACAATTCCAGTATCTGGACAAGCACATAGGGACAGGAGTAGGCCATTTGATTTCTTGAGCCTAATGTACAATTTTAGATCATGGTTGGTCACCTGCATCAACACAATATTCCTGCACTATCTCCATGTCATAGAGTCATAGAGATGTACAGCATGGAAACAGACCCTTCGGTCCAACCCGTCCATGCTGACCAGATATCCTAAACCAATCTCGTCCCACCTGCCAACACCCGGCTCATATCCCTCCAAACCCTTCCTATTCATGTACCATTTCAAATGCCTCTTAAATGTTGCAATTGTACCAGCCTCCACTACTTCCTCTGGCAGTTCATTCCATACATGTACCACCCTCTGCATGAAAAAGTTGCCCCTTGGGTCTCTTTTATATCTTTTCTCTCTCACCCTAAACCTGTGCCCTCTAGTTCTGGACCCCCCCCACCCCAGGGAAAAGACTTTGTCTATTTATCCTATCCTTGCCCCTCTCATAATTTTGTAAACCATCCATAAGGTCACCCCTCAGCCTCCGACGCTCCAAGGAAAACAGCCACAGCCTGTTCAGCCTCTCCCTATAGCTCAAATTCTCCAACCCTGGCACATCCTTGTAAGTCTTTTCTGAAGCCTTTCAATTTCACAACATCTTTCCGATAGGAAGGAGACCAGAATTGTTCGCAATATTCCAACAGTGGCCTAACCAATGACCTGTACAGCCGCAGCATGATCTCCCAACTCCTGTACTCAATACACTGACCAATAAGGAAAGCATACCAAATGTCGCCTTCGCTATCCTATCGACTCCACTTTCAAGGAGTTATGAACCTGCATTCCAAGGTCTCTTTGTTCAGCAACACTCCATAGGACCTTATCATTAAGTGTATAAGTCCTGCTAAGATTTGTTCTTAGCACTGGGAGTAATCCAGATATTACTACCCTTGAGGACCTCCTTTTTAAATTCCTGCCTAACTCTCTGTAATCTCCCTTCAGAATCTCAACCTTTTCCCTTCCTATTTCATTGGTTCCAATGTGGACAATAACCTCTTGCTGGCCCCCCTTCCCCCTTGAGAACATTCTGCACCGTCTCTGAGACATCCTTGATCCTGGCACCAGGGAAGCAACACACCATTCTGCTTTTTCGCTGCTGGCCACAGAAACGTCTGTCTGTACCTCTGACTGGAGAGTCCCCTAACACAATTGATCTCTTGGAACCTGACTAACCCCTCGTTGCATTAGAGCCAGTCTCAATACCAGAAACTTAGCTATTTGTGCTACGTTCCCCTGAGAATCCATCACCCCCTACATTTTCCAAAACAGCATACCTGTTTGAAATGGGGGTAGCCACAGAAGACTCCTGCACTAGCTGCCTATCTCTCTTACTTTTCCTGGAGTTAACCCATCTATGTGACTGTATCTGCGACTTTTCCCCCTTCCTATAACTGCCATCCATCGCATACTGTTGCTGTTGCAATTCCTCATTGCCTCTAACTGTCTCTCCAACCGATCCATTCGATCTGATAGGATTCACAACCAACAGCATTTATTGCAGATATAATCTGCAGTAACCCTCAAACTCTCTTTAAACTCCCACATCTGAGAAGAAGCGCATATCACTCTACTCTAGGCCATTTTTGCTCCTTCACAATCTGCAGACCCAGCAAATAACACTGTTTTATTCCTCTACAAAACTCTGCCCCAGGTTAAATTAATGGTATTGGCTTTTATTTTAAGTTTAATCAAGAGCCATATCTCAAAAAACTTGGGTTTCAACCTACTAATGAAATCAATCAATCAATCTCTCTCCTGAATTTACTTAATGATTGAGCTTCCAAAGTCCTCTGAGGGAGAATTCCAAATTAACACCTTCTGAGGTAGATCTTAGAAGTTGTTTTAACAGTAAAACAATCAACGGAACTTAAATGCTGGAATCTTTCCCTGGTGTCCTGAAGGAATCTTTATCTCTTAATTAATATTATCGAAACAGATTGCCTGACCATTGTTAAATTGTGTGGGATCTTGCTATGCCAACTGGCTGGTTCACTTCCTGTATTATGACAGTGACTAGACTTCAAAGAATTTGCTGGCTATATAGTACTTTGGTGCATCCTTTGCTCATTAAAGGCACTATATAAATACAAAGTTTTAAAAAATTTATCCCAAAGATTTAAATTGTACAACTGAACTAGTACTGACAATTTGTGGATAATGTCACAATAATCCGGCATGCACTTGCTGAGCCATTCACACGTCTTCTGTGCTGAAATGACTCTTGTGATCTCCAGAGACAGGTCCTCTGGTCATTTCTACATACTTCACTCCCATGCATTTTACTCTTCCTAGGAGCCTCTCATTTTCAATTTTGCCACGTGTCATAATTATCAAATGATATAAACCACTTCCCTGTCTTTTCCCTATAATTCTTCATTCTCTTACTGAAAAAAATCAGTCTACCTCAGTCTTGGATATAGTTAACATCCCAACGTCTACAGCCCCTTGCGGTAAAGAATTCTGCAGATTCACTACTCTAAGAAGAAAAATTCCTACTCATCTGTGTCTTAAATGGGTGTCCCCTTACTCTGAGATTATGCCCTCTGGTCCTAGACTCTCCCACAAGGAAGCAATCCACCTGCATCTACCCTGTAAAGCCCCCATGGGTCAGGCTTTGGCCTATATGACCTTGTTGCTTTTCTTGATGACATGCAAGAATCCTTTGTGCTCCTCCCTCTTGAGAATCTCTTCACTGTTCTTGTTCAAACAAAAGGGGCGGCACGGTGGCTCAGTGGTTAGCACTGTGCCCTCACAGCAACAGGGACCTGGGTTCAATTCCAACCTCGGGCAAGTGTCTGTGTGGAGTTTCCACATTCTCCCTGTGTCTACATGGGTTTCCTCCCACAATTCAAAGATGTGCAGGTCAGGTGAATTGGCCAAACTAAATTGCCCATTATGTTCAGGGATGTGTAGGTTAGGTGTATTAGTCAGGTATTAATATAGGGTAAGGGAATGGGTCTGCGTGGATTACTCCTTGGAGGGTAACTTGTTGGGCCAAAGGGCCTGTTTCCACACTATAGGGATTCTTCTGTCCAACTGACTCACTCCACCCTCCTGCAGAACAGTCTTTTACAGCTTTGGATGTCTGATTTCAAGATCCATGTTTCAGCCCCATACAGCAAAACACTCCAAATCACAATCTTGCTGATGCTTTTCTGAAAATATGAAATAAATAAAAATTATTGAAAGGATTTGCAGGGCTGTAGGGAAAGAGTATGGCAAAGTGGCTTTAATCATATAGCTCTTTGAAAGAGTTAGCACAGGTGCAGTTGACTGAATGGAGTCCTTTCTGTGCTGTCATTATTGTGCACAAACACAACCAATTAAAACTATGAACTTTAATTTCTTGCATAATTGGTGAAAATTCTGTGTTTCTCCTGGTAGGAGCAGTTACTACAAGCTCTGGAATTCAGAAATCAATTTGCTTCTCAGCCCTATCTTCTAGCAAGACTGATTTCTGGAGACAAGCTGTTGGTGAGTCCTAACTCACTGCAATCCTCAATGTCATTTTTACACTTCCTAGTCCCATCTGTTTGGCTAAACTGCCAGTCTTTAATAAATGATCTGTGTTTTGACTTTTAAAGTTATGTATGTATATATTTGTGAATTTTTTGTTTTTGTTTAACTCCCCTGTTCCTCCCTTCCACTGACAGAAAACTTAATTTGGTTCAGATCCTCAAGAAATCCAGAACTAGGAGCAGGAATGAGCTTGACACTTGAGCCTGGTCCTCCATTCATTACATTCATGGTTGAATTCCATTTTCCTGCTACTTTCTGTAACCCTTGATTTTTCCCTTTTGTTCGAAAATTCTACGAGAGTTATGACTCAGATGACAGAGCAAAGTTGCAATACTGCAGTCAGGATATGGAATGTCAGAGCTGGCTGAATGGCCTATCCCTAACCCATCAGCTATTTGTGAGGAAATAAATTAAATGAATTAAAAGAAGATTGCTAAACGTGTCATCTCACCTAATTGGATTGTCCCAGCATGATTTTCCAGTTTTGTGGCAGGTTTGAAAGCTCTTCTTGCATCTCTGCTAATATAGCTTTACACTTAATACCAATCAGGGTGGTGCCACAGTGACCCCCTAGTTTATTAATACCAAAAGGGAAGTGGATACCAGCTGTACCCTTTCACATAGTGGGGAGCTTGATAAAGGAATATGTGGAGCACTAATCCTGTCTTTTTTTGTGGTATTCTGAATTAAATAATTTATTTCCTTGGTTTTCTGCCTAGAAGTCAGTTAATTTTGTTTTAATCGTTCATTTGGATGTAGGCATCTCTGGCTGGGCCAGCATTTATTTCCCACCCTTTGTGACCCTTGAGAAGGTGGTGGTCAGCTGCCTTCTTGAATTAATGCAGTCCATGTACACAATGCCGTTAGGGAGGGAGATCCAGGATTTTGACCCAGCGTTGAAGGAACAGCAATATATTTCTGAGTCAGGATACTGAGTGGCTTGGAGGGAAACGTGCATGTTCCCATATATCTGCTGCCCTTCTAGATGGAAGTGGTTGTGTTTTTGGAAAGTGCTAAGGCACCTTGGTGAATTTGAGTGTGAGGGGTTGAGAATTTGGGATGATGCTTCCAGTGCAGTACTGAGGGTGACCCTCCTTGTCAGAGATGCTGCATTTCAGTCGAGGCACTAAAATGAGGACCTGTCTGTTTTTCAAGTTGATTTATAAAGACCTATAGCTATTATTTTAACGAGCAAGGGCATTATTCATGTGTCCTGGCCAATATTTATCCCTGCATAAATGACAGTTTTTAAAAAAAAATCTCTTCACTATCACATTGCTGTTTACAGGATCTTACATGAAGATTGGCTGATATGCTTGTTACAAAATAACACTGATTACACTTCATTGATTGTAAATGTTTGAGTTAATAAATCAGAATTGTTCAATATGCCTGCTTAAAGTCAGTGTCTTGTTTCTTTTGCCTCTCTAGAACCAGTTCCTTGACATTTGTGAAGTGAAGTGGCCTGGAAGCGATCAAGATGGTGGAGTAAAGGTTGCTGACAGTGGATGGGTGACAGTCTCCTCTCGAGATGGTCGTGCCTTTCTCAATCTGGCTCCATCTCGACTCGAGTTCACTGTGGAGTTCCTGACACCAGTCAGTACGCCTGCTGCCAGCAAGCCGCTCCATAAACAGGGCACAGGTAGCAATTTTGAGCCCCAACACTGTCTCAACCTGGAGAAGGTTAAACCCTCTGGGTTCAATGAGGGCCAGAACCAATCTGGGAGAAGGACCCGGAATTGTCAGAGTAAAGTACGTGAAGGTGCAAATCCTCTAAATCTGGAACAAAGAGGTGGAGGCTCGACTGAGATCTGCTCCAAATACATGTGTCAGTATACATGGGTGATTCAGCACCACACTGTATCCTCTTGCCCACAAGAATGGGATTTCCCTCTGAGACTCGCTCTTCACTATAACTGTGAACAAGATAAATCTCCGGGGCTCGATGGGATCGATAACAGATCGCAGTGTGCTAATGAACCTATGGCACCAGGAGTTTCTGCAATGGCAGAATCCACCACTACTCTTCCCAAAGTGTTGCCTCTGAACTGCCCAGCCCCACATCTTCACAGGTAAACATCAGGCTATGTATTTTTAACATAGAAGAGAATATGTATTGATTGAACTTGTAAAACATCTAGAGTCATGGAGTCATACAGCATGGAAATAGATCCTTTGGTCGAACCAGTCCATGCTGACCATAATCCCAAACTAAACTAAACTAAACTAGTCCCACCTGCCTGGGCTTGGCCCATGTCCCTCCAAACATTTCTTATTCATGTACTTGTCTAAATGTCGTAACTGTACCTGCATCCACTACTTACTCTGGAAGTTCATTCCACACATGAACCACTCTCTATTTAAAAAAAACATTGCCCTCACGTCCTTTTTAAATCTTTCTCCTTTCATCTTAAACGTATGTCCCCTAGTCTTGAAATCCCCCATTCTCGGGGGAAAAAATGCATGCCATTCACCTTATCTATACCCCTCATGATTTTATAAACCTCTATAAGGTCACCCCTCAACTTTCTACGCTTCAATGGAAAAAGTCCCAGCCTATCCAGCTTCTTTGTATAATTCAAACCCTCCATTCCTGGCAACATGCTAATAAATCTCTTCTGAACTCACTCCAGCTTGATAATATCTTTTGTATAACAGGGCAACCAGAACTGTACACAGTATTCCTGAAGAGGCCTCACCAATGCCCTGTACAACCTCAGCATGATATCCCAACTCCAAGGTCTGAGCAATGAAGACAAGCATGCTAAATGTCGTCTTAACCACCTTCTGTATATGTGACACAAACTTCAAAGAATTATGTATCTGAACCCTATAGGGGTCTCAGTTCTATAACATGACCCAAGGTTCTACTTGTCAAATAAATCACATTTATCCAAATTAAACTCCATCTCCCAATTCTTGACCCATTGGCCTAATTGATCAAGATCGCTTTGTATTCTTCGATAACCTTCTTTGCTATCCACTATATTACCAATTTTGCTGTCAACCGCAAACTTAATAATCATACCTTCTATGTTCTCATCTAAATAATTTACATAAATCACATACAAAATTCTAGAATGGAATGCAGTGTTTCACATTGTAATTTGTCCTAAGTATTATTGGAATGTGACATCCTTGTAGTGATTTGGTACAGCTTATCACTCCTCCACTGCAGTGAGGTATGGTACAACACAGGTCTTGTGTCATGTGTTCTACCTCTGTATCAAACTACATTGCAATGAACTAAAAGCGAAATTAATTGACTAAGAACACTTCTTGTGGAATTGTTCTGACGATCGTCAGCATTTTCTCAATTTGCCTGTTGAAATTATAATGCAACTTGTATTGATTGTAATTTGTTGACCAGCTAGGGCCTTGTTCATGTGTTGATGATCTCTGCCAATATCCAATGCTGACTGATTTTTGTACCGAGGTGGCGCTTCGGGGACTTGCTGGGTCAGGGAAAACGGGACTTGGAGACTTGTCTGCATTCACAGCAGGTGAAAGTAGTCTGGTGCCAAAGTGTGCTGTACAGGTAAGAGGTGTTCTGGTGCCTGATACACCAACGGGGAGTTAATCTCAAATAAAAGTGAAATACTACAGATGCTGGAAATGTGAAACCAGCACTGCAGGAAAAACTGAGCTGGTCTGGCAGGATCTGTGGAGAGAGAAACAGAGTTAAAATTTCAATTCCAATATGACTCTCTTCAATAGAAGTCAGTTTGAACTTTTCTCCAAAACACATCTCTCTCTCCACTGATGCTGCCAGATCAGCTGCATAGTTTCAGCACTTTGTGTTTGATCGGAATTGTATCTACCCTTCATCTCTTGTAAGCCTTGTTTTTACATCTGTTTCCCAAGCTCAAACAGAAACTGCTGCTTCTGAAGTGACTTCATCTGACAAAGGAGCAGCACTCTCTGAAAGCTGTTGATTAACCTGTTGGACTATAACCTGGTGTTGTGTAATTTCTGACTTTGTGTGGGGGAAGCGGAGATGTTCATGTTTAGGATAGGCTCATATATGGCTGTAGTACTGTTCTGTCAAAGGATCTCTGATCTTGAAAAATTAGCTGTTTTTCTGTCTACAGATGCTGTAGACCCGTTAAGTTTCTCTAGCAACTTTTTATTTATGATTCAGATTTCCAGCATCTTCAGTTCTTTGTTTTAATTTATTCTAGGACACAGCTGTCAGGGAAAGGTGTCTTCCGTTTCTGATAAAGGGTTTACAGTGACACATTCACTTCTTACCTTCTTTCAAGGGTGATGACAGGCCTAGATTTATGAATACTGCACAGTGCAGCACAAAAGGAGCAAGTAGCTCATCACCTCCAAAATTCCACCTCAATGTCCTTCTTGAAAGTTGTTTTCACCAGATATTTTCATTGTTTTGCAAGTTTTTTTTTCTTTATTCCTAAGGTGAGTCGAGCATTTTATGCTCCTCTCAAATTGTGCTTAAACAGAATGGCCTGTTAGCCAACAGGTAAGGACAGCAGGTTTTCTTGCTGCTATGATATTGATCATTGATCATATCCCAAAGTGAAACTTGACTTGATAGACCAAGTTATCCTTATTGTTTACCATGCAGCCCAGTCACTGACCAGTGTACTTTAGCAAATCCTATAAGTTTATTACACAAAATAAAGAGCACACATGTTATTGTGCCAAACAAAAACTGTTGGAATGTTTTCTTTGTAAAATCCTTTGATGAGCTGGTAGATGTGGTAGCAGACCAATAAAATCCAAAGTCATAGAGTTGTACAGTACAGAAACAGACCCTTCAATCAAATTCATCCATGCCAACCAGATATCCTAAACTGATCTAGTCCCATTTGCCAGCATTTGGCCCATATCCTTCTAAACCCTACTCATGTACCCAGATGTCTTTTAAATGTTGAAATTGTACCAGCCCCCACTATTTCCCCGGCAGATAATTTCATGCACACACCATCCTCTGCAAGAAAAAGTTGTCTTCATGCTCTTTTTAAGTTTTTCCCCTCTTAACTTAAACCTATGCTCTCTAGATTCACCCTATTATTGTCCCTCAATCTTATAAACCTCTATAAAATTACCCCTTAGCCTCCAACACTCCAGGGAAAAATATTACTTTGGACATATGATGTCACGTTTCTCTAAATATTCCACTTTGGCCTCTACTTTGGCACATCAAGCATAGGAGACAGATTGTGCCTTGAAGTATTTGGGTGGGTCTTCTGGGATTTTGGGTCAATATAGATCTTGGCCCTGGCACCTTATATCTTCGCAAGGCACTCTTGGAACACTTCAGGATACTTCCCAGTGACTTCATTTAGATCGCTAGTACCAACTTTAAAGACTTGTTGCTACTCCAGATGGATTTTCTATAGCTAGTCCCTTCCCAAACTGTTGGGACCTGGTCCTTGTATCACCATTGAGAGGACTTGGTCTGTGTGTGCCCATGTGTAATTGGAGTTACAGTGGTCTCAGTTAGGGCTCCCCAGTGCATGTGGCCAATCTAGCCTTCGTGTCTCATGGGCTTGAGGGTAAGAGAGGGTAAGATGCCCTACTGGAATTTCCCAAATGTTTTCTTCCTAACAATAGTTACAGTGGTACCTGTGCCTACTTTCTAGGCATTTATCTGAAGTTTTATCGTAATTGGGGCCACTTTTGGAGCAGTGATGTAATTTAGCAGTGTCTGTCCTCATCCTTGGGCTGTTATTTGCAAAGCCCTAGTTTGAGGTGACTTTGCTCTTTGACCTGGGTGGTACATGTTTTGTGTTTCGGTAGCCTTGTCTGGAGCACATTCTATGATCACAAGAATATGGTGTATAAGATGACGTTCTTGGTCTTCACTGTATTGTGGAGAAACTTCTGATGCAATTCTGGAGCCTTGTATCTTCAAATTTCAATTGCTGTTCCTTGGAGTCAAACTCAAGTTGTAAGTATTATCTGTTGGGAACTTGGGTCTGTGGGTATGGGGCTGCCCAAGGTTGCAGGCAGTACTATCTATAGACCCCAAAGCTCCTGAGCTCCTTTTCCTGTGTTTTTGTAAGAAGGGACCAGTTCTGTGGTTTTCTCAAGGTCCTGATCTGGTTTGGTTAGTAGCTTTGTTTGGGTCACAGTATAATAAATTCCATAAACTAAGCAATCCCTTAACATGTCCTGCAGTGCTGACCCATTCTTGCAGTGTTCTGCCAATTTCCATAGTCTTATCAAGAATTCAGTATCTGGTTCTCTACAAAGTTTATTTGCCATAGCAGATGGTTTGATTGCGATTTTTTTTTTTGAAGGTTTGAGATTCGGGTTGTAAGTTTGCTTACTGATCTAGTAGGTTTGTTCTCAGACATTTCGTCATGATGCTAGGTAACATCTGTTGAAGCGCTGGTGTTCTGTCCCCTTTCTATTTGTGTGTCTTGGTCTGTTAAGGTGAGTGATATCATTTCTGGTTCACTTACCAACCTCTGAGAAAAAGGGGTCCAAAATGATGTGTTTATTGATGGAGTTCTGGTTTGAATGCCAGGCCTCTAGGAATTCCCATGAGTGTCTCTGTTTAGCCCGTCCTCTGATGGATGTGTTGTCCCAGTTGAAGTGGTGCCCTCTTCGTCTGTTTGTAAGGATACTAGTGATGGCTGGTCAAACAACAAACCAAAACAAGCAGACACAACATGCCCAGAAACTCTAGCCACATCTCTGAGGTGACTACTCAACTACTCTGACCTCTTGGCATCCGGGTAGCCCACAAACCTACCAACATACTGAAACAGCTACTGATGAACCTAAAGGACGCTAGACCAACAGCCAGCAAATCAAATGTCATATACAAATGCCTTGCAAGGACTGCAACAAACATTACATCAGGCAGGCTGGCAGAAAATTAGTCACCAGGATACACTAATGCCAACTAGCCCCCAAAAGACAAGACCAGCTATCGCTAGTACAGACACAGATACACAGACAAAGAACGACACCACTTCGACTGGGACGACACATCCATCTGAGGTAAGGCTAATCAGGGACATGCACGGGAATTTCTAGAGGCCCGGTATTCAAGCTGGAACTCCATCAATAAACACATTGATTTGGACCCCATTTACCAACGTCTGAGAAAAAGAACCGGAAATGATATCACCTTAACAGACCAAGACACACAAATAGAAAGCAGGACAGAACACCTATGCTTCATCGGAGGCTCACTGATGATGTTACCCAATATGGTGATGAAATGTCTGAGAAAAAAACCTACCAGCTCGGTGAGCAAACTTACAACCAAATGGCTTGATGTCATAGTGCACAGTTACAATATCTATCAGTTCACCAAAGGATTTTGATTCTCGAGTACGTTAAACTCTTAATGATGCCAAATATCAGGGCCCCACAAGCTGTCAAGATATTGGCATTTTGTTAGTGATGCCCTTCGATCCAGTTTACCTGAAGGAAGTATCTGAGGGCAGCACGGTGGCTCAGTGGTTAGCACTGCATCCTCACCGCGCCAGAAACCGAGGTTAGATTCCAGCCTCTGGCGACTGTGCAAGCTCCACACAGTCTGTGTGGTTTCCTCTGGGTGCTCCAGTTTCGTCCCATGGTCCAATAGATGTGCAGGTTAGGTGAATTGGACATGCTAAATTGCCCATAATATTAGGTGCATTAGTCAGAGGGAAATGGGTCTGGGTGGGTTCTCTTCGCATTGGTATGGACTTGTTGGGCCGAAGGGCCTGTTTCCACACTGTCAGGAGTCTAATTTAATCTAATCTATCTCAATTCTTTGTGTACCTGGGCCAATCCTCCACAACTGCAGCTGAAAGTTCTAGTTCTAGTGGCAATTTTTTAATGTTACCCTGTCAAAGTCTTAATGGGTTAATTGAAAGTAAAGGCTGTCTGAAACTTTTCCTGCCTCTTATCACCAGTATAATAACTCAGTAAGTACAACTGGAAAGGAACATCGTTTATTGTTGAACTCCAAAATGGAGCCACGACTAGTGATATACATCGGCTTCATAAACTTTACTGTTTACATGCACAACTGAATATTTCTTTTCATCATCACCAAATCACCGTGATTTCTATTTTTAGCTATTAACCTCCAACATTAAATCACCTGTGTGGCCAATTAAATATTTTCAAGCAAAGTCCCTTCAGGTCAATGAAAGCTACCAAAAGTGTGGGTGGGGGAGGTTCGGGAGACAGGAACAGAACTAAATTTGTCTATCTGCTTTAATTAAAACTTATTTTTCTCATAAACCTGTTCAGATAAGTTAGTACACACCTCTGGAGAAGGTAGAACCTGAACCTGGGCATTCCAGTCCAGAGGTGGGACACTACCATTTCACCACGATGGCTCAGGTGATAAGTTCCAGCTGGGCTCACCATTGCCAGTTACCAAGGGAACTGATACTCAATGAGCTCCACAGCAAGATTAATTTAAGATTTCCCATGAACCATGTAAGAGTTCTCACACATGTAGATAGTATGACTTCAAAACAGCTCACAGGTTGAGAGATTTATGTTGATTGAATAACTCATCTTGAGACTTCCCACAAAATATGTCTACCACAAGTAACAGCAGTGTGTACTATAGTCACTGTAACAACTTACCAAGGTTCCTTCAACAACGCGTCCAACCCTCTGGAAGGGTAAAGCCTCTACCATCTGGAAGGGCTAAGACAACAGACAACAATATCTTATTCTCAATTTCCCCTTTAAGACTCGTATTATCCTGCCTTGGACATTAATTGCATTTCTTCACTGTCTCTGGGTTATAATCCTGGAATGAACTTCCTTACATCATAGTGGGTCGACCTATGCTAAGTAAATTGCAATCGTTCAAGAAGGCAGCTCAGCACTTTTCAGTGCCACTAGGGATTAGTAATAATTGCTGACCCAGCAAGTGATGCACAAAACAAAAGATATTGTTATTGATTAGACTTCATGCTATTTCTAACCCCAAATCTTGTGAGGCAATACATTGATCTATACATTTGTAATTCTTTACTCTGAAGATTTGTTTCAAATAAAACTTCTTGATGTAATTGTTTTTAGTCTGGTTTGCAGAACTGGCTTTATTAGCTTATCTTTCCATTCTATGGTTACTGGTTCCTCTGCCTTTGTGTTATCCAAGCCCCTGGAGTTGGACATGAATTACTCATTGCTGATGTCACTGTAGGAAATAAGTGAGTGTAATTACAATTTGCAGATTGGATGCCAAGCTGTGGTTTCCTCTTGTGACTTTTAAAAGCCATCCTGTTTATCTTGGAGAGACTGTTGTTCCATGATAGGACCGTAAGCCCCTAATTCCTCAAGATACCCTGCCCCCATGAATATTTAGTGTTGTGGAACCATAATTTCCCTCTTTTGGACTATAGTTTTCTTTCACTGCTGCGAGACAAAACCCATGAACAATCAAATTCATGTTGTTTCCCATTCCTTGTATTGTACTTATTTTGGTTCTTATATCTATGTGGTTTCTGCATGTTTTTTAAAAAAAAAAAAATTTGGGGGTGAGGGATGGGGGATGGTAGGTGACCAGTTCCGTGGAGTTTTCACATTGCAAGTTTGCGTGTTATTTGCTGAAGCATTACTTTAAAATGGCAAACAAGACTCCAGCTAACTCTGGAATGAATAGAATGGAAGCTTCATATAACAGGCTTGTTTGACACTAAATGGAGTATAAATTCAGATGATGTCTAGGACTTGCTAAATGGTAGGGTGCACTGTCAGAGGAGCAACTTTGGATGAGCTGTTAGCCTGAGATCTTGTCCCTGGTTTCTTGCCCAATATTGGATCAGTATGGATTTCAATAGCGCAATACCACAACTTCTGTTAATAGAGTCAAAGAGATGTGCTGCACAGAAACAGGCCTTTTTGGTCCAACTCGTCCATGTCAACTAGATATCCCAACCCAATCTAGTCCCACCTGCCAGCAGCTGGCTCTTTTCCCTCCAAACCTTTCCTATTCACATACCCATCCAGATGCCTTTTAAATGTTGCAATAATACTATTCTCAACCACTTCCTCTGACAGCTCATTCCAAACACGTGCCACCCTCTGTGTGAATATGTTGTCTCTTAGGTCTCTTTTATATCTTTCCTCTCTCACCTATGCCCTCTAGTTCTGGACTCCCCCACCCCAAGGAAAATTTATTTATCCTATCCATGCCCCTCATGACCTTAAATCTCTATAAGGTCACCCCATAGCCTCTGATGCTCCAGGGAAAACAGTCCCAGTCTATTCAACCTCTCCCTGTGGCTCAAATCCTCCAATTCTGGCATCATCCTTGTAAATGTTTTCTTAACCCTTTCAAGTTTCACAACATCCTTCTGATGGGAAGGAGACCAGAATTGCAAACAATATTCCAACAGTGGACTAACCAATGTCAGATACATTCGCAAGATGAGCTCCCAACTCCTGTACTCTTTACTCTGACCAATAAAGTAAAGCATACTAAACGCCTTCTTCACTATCCTATCTACCTGCGGCTCCACTTTCAAGGAGCTATGAACCTGCACTCCAAGGTCTCTTTGTTCAGCAGCACTCCCTAGGACCTTACCATTAAGTGTATAAGTCTTGCTAAGATTTGCTTTCCCAAAATGCAGCACCTCACATTTATCTAATTTAAACTCCATCTGCCATTCCTCAGCCCATTGGCCCATCTGGGAAAGTGAGGACTGCAGATGCTGGAGATCAGAGCTGAAAATGTGTTGCTGGAAAAGCGCAGCAGGTCAGGCAGCATCCAAGGAGCAGGAGAATCGACGTTTCGGGCATGAGCCCTTCTTCAGGAATGAGGAGAGTGTGCCAAGCAGGCTAAGATAAAAGGTAGGGAGGAGGGACTTGGGGGAGGGACATTGGAAATGTGATAGTTGGAAGGAGGTTAAGGTGAGGGTGATAGGCTGGAGTGGGGGTGGGGGTGGAGAGGTCGGAAGGAGATTGCAGGTTAGGAAGGTGGTGCTGAGTTCGAGGGCTGGGACTGAGACAAGGTGGGAGGAGGGGAAATGAGGACAGATGTGGCCTCCTCTATACTGGGGAGACAGGCCGCCTACTTGCGGAAAGTTTCAGAGGACATCTCTGGGACACCCGGACCAACCAACCCAACCAACCCCCCACTCCCCTTCCCACTCCACCAAGGACATGCAGGTCCTTGGACCCCTCCATCGCCAGACCATAGCAACACGATGGCTGGAGGAAGAGCGCCTCATCTTCCGCCTAGGAACCCTCCAACCACAAGGGATGAACTCAGATTTCTCCAGTTTCCTCTCCCCCCACCTTGTCTCAGTCCCAACCCTCGAACTCAACACCACCTTCCTAACCTGCAATCTTCCTGACCTCTCCGGCCTATCACCCTCACCTTGACCTCCTTCCACCTGTTCGCATTTCCAACGCCTCTCCCCCAAGTCCCTCCTCCCGACCTTTTATCTTAGCCTGCTTGGCACACTCTCCTCATTCCTGAAGAAGGGCTCATGCCCAAAACGTCATTTCTCCTGCTCCTTGGATGCTGCCTGACCTGCTGCACTTTTCCAGCAACACATTTTCAGCCATTGGCCCATCTGATCAAGATCTCATTGTAATCTGAGGTGACCCTCTTCGCTGTGCACTATACCTCCAATTTTGGTGTAATCTGCAAACTTACTAACTATACCTCTTATGCTCACTTACAAATCATTTGTGTAAATGACAAAATCTAGTGGCCCCACCACAGATCCTTGTGACACTCCACTGGTCATAGGTCTCCAGTCTGAAAAACAACCCACCCCCACCACCCTCTGTCTTCTACCTTCGAGCCAGTTCTGTATCGAAATGGCTAGTTCTCCCTGTATTCCATGAGATCTAACCTTACTAACCAATCTCCCATGGGGAACCTTGTCGAACACCTCGCTGAAGTCCATGTAGATCACACCTACAGCTCTGCCCTCGTCAATTCTCTTTTTGTTACTTCAATAAACTCGATCAAGTTTGTGAGACATGATTTCCCACGCACAAATCCATGTTGACTATCCTGACCCAGTCCTTGCCTTTCCAAATATATGTACATCCTGTCTCTCAGGATTTCCTCCAACAAGTTGCTCACCACCGTCAGGCTCACCGGTCTATAGTTCCCTGGCTTGTCTTTATCACTCTTCTTAAACAGTGGCATCACATTAGCCAACCTCCAGTCTTCCGGCACCTCACCTATGACTATTGATGATACAAATATCTTAGCAAGTGGCCTAACAATCACTTCCCTAGCTTCCCACAGAGTTCTAGGGTACCCCTGATCAGGTCCTGGGAATTTATCCATTTTCATGTGTTTCAAGACGTCCAGCAATTTCTCCTCTAATATGGACATTTTTCAAGATGTAAAAATCGTGGTAAAATCTCTCCTTCAGGCTCACTGCCTTTATTCCTGATGAAGGGCTTTTGCCCGAAACGTCAATTTCGAAGCAACTTGGATGCTGCCTGAACTGCTGTGCTCTTCCAGCACCACTAATCCAGAATTTTTCAAGATGTCCCCATCTATTTCCCTACATTCTGTATCTTCCATGCCTTTCTCCACTGTAAACACCGATGCAAAATACTTGTTTAATATCTCCCCCATCTCCTGTGGTTCCACATAAAGGCTGCCTTGCTGATCTTTTAAGGGCTCTATTCTCTCCCGGGTTACCTTTTTTGTCCTGACTCTGGACTCTCATATCACTTCTGAAGGCTTCCCATTTTCCAACTGTCCCTTTACCTGCGAACATCTGCTCCCAATCCGCTTTTGAAAGTTCTTGCCTAATACATCAAAATTAGCCGTCCTCCCAGTTTGAACTTCATCGTCTAGATCTGGTTTATTCTTTTCCATCACTATTTTAAAACTAATAGAATTATGGTCACTGCCCCTGAGGTGCTCCCCCACTTCCACTTCAGTCACCTGCCTGATTTCCTAAGAGTAGGTCAAGTTTTGTACCTTCTCTAAAGTATATCCACATACTGAATCAGAAAATTTTCTTGTAACTTAACAAATCCTCTCCACCTAAATACTTAACACTATGGCAGTCCCAGTCTATGTTTGGAAAGTTAAAATCCCCTACAATGACCAACCTATTGTCTTACAGATAACTGAAATCTCCTTACAAATTTATTTCTCAATTTCCAGCTGTTTTCTCTCTACCTCCATTTTAAGTAGTTGAGTCACATTGACTCTCCGCCAATCCAGAGGAACTGTTCTAGAGTATAACGAATCTTGAAAGATTGCCATTAATGCATCCACTATTTCTCGGGCTCCTTCCTAAATTCTCTGGGATGAAGATGATCAGGCTCTGTGGATTTATCTGCTTTCAATCCAGACAATGTCTCCAACACACTTTTGTTCCTAATATACAGATTACAGTCAGTCCCACCCTCACTCAAAACCCTATGTTCCCCATTATTTCTGGTACATTATTTGTGCTCTCCTCCTTTTGTAAAGAGAGAAGTGAAGAATGAATCTAGACTGTCAGCCAATTCTTTGTTTCCCATTATAAATTCTTATGTTTCTGACGATAAGGAATCCGCATTAGTTTTTACCAATTTCACCAATCATCTTCTCTTTTGCATACATGAAGAAGAAACTTTTACAGTGAATTCTTATGTTACCCTGAAGCTTACACTCGTTCTCTTTTTCCTTTTCTGAATCAATGCCTTTGTCTTCCTTTGCTGGCATTTAAACTGTTCCCAATCCTTGCCATTTTATATGCTTCTGCTTTTGCATCTCGTACAATCTTTAAATTCCCTTGTAAGCTGTAATTTGACCAATGTTCTCTTTGCACTATTGTGCCAGAATGGCTACAAAATTTGTTTATTCCTTTCGTTCTTTGAAAGTTTGCCTATCCATTGTCATTCCTTTCAGTAACGTTTCCCAATCCATCAGAGTGAACTCATGCCTCATTATTATTGTTGTTTCCCTTGTTAAGATTGAGGACCCTAGTCTCAGAATTAACTATCCCACTCTCTCTATATTGATAGAGAACCCTATCATATTATGGTCACTCATCCCCAAGGGTTCTCTCACAACAACTTTATTGACTATTCCTTTCTAAATGCATTATACCCAGTCTAAGACGGCCTTTTCTCTAGGTGGTTCCTCAATATATTGGTTCAGAAAACAATATCTTATGCATTCCAGGATTTTATACTGTTATTGTGACTAATTTGATTGATCCAACTATATGCATTTTCAAGTTGCTCATAATTGGAGAGAGTTCTTTCCTACATGCATCTCCAATTTCCTGTTTAATGCCATTCCCAACGTCACTAGTTTGCTGGTCTAGATACCACTCCCACTAATGTTTTTTGTCACTTCGGTATTTCTTAATTTAACCCACACAGATCCTACATTGTCTGAGCTATCTTTCCTCAATATTGTGTTTATATATCTTTAACCAGTAATGCAACTCCACTGGTGCTTCCTCTTCATCTGTCCTTTCTAAACACTTAAAACGTCCCATCCCTAGTCACCCTGTAGCCGTGTCTCCATGCACTCAACTATATGAAACCTGTTTTCAGCTATTTGTATGATCAATTTATTCACTTTATTGTGAATGCTCCATGTGTTTAAGTACAAAGCCTTTAGGCTTGTCTGTTTAATGTTTGTTGTCCCATTCCCTCTAATTTTTGCTGTGGCCATGTTTGAACCTGGCCCTTGATTCCTCTACCTATATCTTTTGTTATTTCCCCATTCTGTCTTTCATTTTTGTCCTTGATTTTCCCTTCCGCTGACTCCTCACATAGGTTCCCATCCCCCTGCGAATTTACTTTTAAACCCTCTCAACCACTCTGACAAATACTTCCCCGGGGCATTAGTCCCAAGCCTGCCGATATATAACCCGTCCATTTTGTATTGGTCCCACCTTCTCCAGAACCGGTCTCGATGCCCAGGAATCTGAAACCCTCCACCTTACAGTCTCTTTAGCCATGTGTTCATTCGATATATCCTGGTATTCCTACTCTGACGAGCACTTCTCATTGATAATTATCCTGAGACCACTACCTTTTTGAGGTCCTACTTTTTGGCTTGCTTCCCAATTCCCTCTAAGCTACTTTTAGGATCACATACCATTTTTCTAATCGACATCACTGGTGCTGATGTGTACCATGATCACAGCTGTTCATTTTCCCCTGCCACCCCCCCAGACCTGCCTCAGGATGTGTTATAGCTGCTCTGAGACATTCTTTACCCTAAAACCATGGAGGCAACATACTGCCCTGAAGTCTCTCGTGGCTGTAGAAATACCTATCCATTTCCTCTTACAATTGAATCCCCTATAACTTGTATTTCTACACATTTTACTCCTTCCTTGTGCAGCAGAGACAGTTGTGGTACCACGAATTTGGCTGTTACTGTTTTCCCTGAGAGGTTATTCCCCTCAACAGCCTCCAAAGTGGTACATCTATTTTTCAAGGAAATGGCACAGGTGTCTCCTGCACTTCCTGGTGATCACCCATTCCCATTCTTCCTGTAGAGTCTTCACCTGAGTTTGACCACCTTTCTGAATGTGTGGCCATGATTCTCTCTGCTTCATAGATGCTCCAGGCGCTACAGTTGGCGATACCTCCTTCACATGCTCTGGACCTGGGAACTGGAAATGTACCCAGTTTCCCACATATAGCCATGGAATGTGTTCTATGAATTCAACCTTCCTTTCAAAGGATCCTCACGAAGCCCCCCAAGGCACAGCAGTTAGATGCTGCAACACCAACCACATAAGTATGTTGAATATAACTAATGGGAGGTCTTTTTGCTGGCCTCTAATCCCCATCTTGGCAACACTCTTATGCTTCTGTCCAGTTTGTGTGACTTGCAAACACATCCTTCATTTTCTAATGTGCAAATTGTGCACCATGGAAAGTTTATTTTCTCATGCAAGCTCTTCTGCTTTGTAGAAATTTAAAACTCAGCCGGACACCCTGAAACGGAGGTGGCAAGCAACTTGTAGGTCAGTATTATTCTAATTTAGTCACCGGGTGGTACACAAATGCATTTTAGTGCTGCCATAAACTGGGTCAGGGGCAAGAGGAGAAGGGATTACAAGTGAATCCTCCTCTCTCACTCTTCTCCACTACTTCTTCCAACACTCAGATTTTAACTTAGGTTTAAAAACAAAGTAGAAATCAGTGAAACGTCTCAGCATTGACTGATTTATAATGCTATAAGAATGGCAGAAATGAAAGCAGGAGTGAATCTCACAACCCCTTCAGCCTACTCATCCCTTCACCACAAGCATGGCTGACCTTCTGCCTTACTTCCACTTGCCCGCTCCTTCCCCATATCCCTTTATCCCTTGAGTGATCAAGAATTTGACCATCTTGGTCAGAAATGTATTCAATGATGGGGCATCTACTCCCTTCTGGGTTAGAAAATTCCAAAGGTTCACTGGCATCGGAGTGTGAAAGAACCCCATTTCCTGAAACTGTGTTTGTGTTTTTGATTCAGCCAGGAAAAATAACCATCTAATTAAAACAATTTATTGAAGATTATTTATTTTGGAAAATTGTAGCCAGTGCTATTTCTCCAGCTACTTCGTAAGATCTAAGCCACCAGGCACTAGGAATTTGACAGCATTTAGACCCTCCAGTTTCTTGTTTTCTATTTTCTCTGCTGATATCAATTACTTTAAAGACATCACTCTTATTAACCTGTAGAATCATAGAATTCCTACAGTGTGGAAACAAGGTATTTGGCTTATTGAGTCCACACCGATCCTCTTAAAAGCATTTCACCCAGATCCCCCCCATCCCTGTAACCCTTCATTTTCCCATGTCTAATCGACTTATTCTGCACATCTTTGGACTTTGTGAGGAAACCAGAGCAGACAAGGGGAGAATGTGCACATTCCACACAGATAGTCGCCCGAGGTTGTAATCAAACCCATGGGTTCCTGGCACTGTGAGCAGCTGTGTTAACCACTGAGCCATCGTGCAGCCCAAAGTTGCCCTCAATTTTTTGGCATGTGTTTTCTGCTGTGGATGCACAACATATTTATTTCATGTTTCTTCATTTTCCATGATAATTTCTCCCATCTTTGCCTTTAAAAGACTGATGTTTACTTTAGTTATTCTTCTATTTGTATATTTGTAAAATCTCTTTGTCAGGTTTTATTCCTAGCTATTCCTATTCTCAGCCTTTTTTTTTCTTTCTGTCAACTGTTTTGTTTGTCCTTTTAATAGTTTCTAAAACTCTCACTCTTCAATCCCCTTAACTACTACTATTCACAACATTATAAACTTCTTTTTAATCCTTATGTTTAACGTCTCCAGTAAGCTACAGGGTACCTTTATGTACATTTTCAATTATCTTTGAATGTTTCTCACTATTATATGTACTGCCATTCTTTTCATCAATTTACTTAGGTGACCCCTCATACCTGTGCCTTGACTTTGAGATATTTGATATAGATTGTCACTCTCAAATTTACGATTGAGATCAACTGTATTATGATTGCTATTATCCAGGCTATTTTAATCCCAAAATTGCTTATTAACCTTGTCTCACTACATAATACCATATATGCCCATAACTTATTTCCCTGCTTGTTTCACAATGTAATGTTCTAGGAAACTGCTGCAAAAGTTCTACCAAATTTTCTTCCAGACTAAAGATAGGCAAAGTATTTATTTGTTCATTAGGGTGGGGTGAATGGACTACAGCCTGGTACTAGTGTCAATAAAAGGTTTTGTTGCTTGTCTCAAGTTGGCACTGTTGGATACTTTGGGGGTGGGGGGATGAATAGGAGTTTTTAGCAGGTGAAAGCTGCAGCCCCACAGAAGGTGGGATGGTCCTGCGGGAGGTATGAATTATTAACCAAAATTGCTCCTCATTTTCCTTTTTGTTGAATGCAGCACGTTTATTATGGTGTGCAGTGTATTTCAAATTGCTACCTAATTTGCATCCATGTATATTGGATGAGGAAGACTTGTCTATTTCAATCTGTAAATTCAAAGTTTTGGGCTGCCCAATCTATATCTTGCTTAAAAGGCAGCATTGTCCTTGAGTATTGTAGAGTATAGTGTCAGTTAATGCTGGCTTGGGCAAAGTTGGTTGAGGAACGAAAAATAATGTGGAGGTGCTGGTGTTGGGGTGGGCAAAATCAGAAATCACACAACATCAGGTTATTGTCCAACAGGTTTATTTGAAGTCACAAGCTTTTGGAACACTGCTGCTTCATCAGGTGAGGTGACAACTGTTCTGAGGAAGGGTTACTGGACCTGAAACATTAACTCTGATTTCTCTTCACAGATGCTGCCAGACCTGCTGAGCTTTTCCAGCAACTTCGGTTTTTGTTTCTGATAAAGCATCTGCAGTTCTTTTGGTTTTCTCTGGGTTAACAGTCCTGCAGTAATAGCACTAGGCTGTCACCTCCCCACTAGTGTTTGCCTGTTTGATTTTTCATTGTTTCTTTTAGGATAATTACCGATCCAGTGAACACTGTGGAAGTTTACCCAGGAGATGGTTCTGTTCTCAAACCCCATTGTGGCAACAGCAACTACTTCACTCACTATCTGCCGGGACAGAACAATGGACAGGTAGTGTTGTTACAAAGCTTTAGCCAGTGGCTCGGTGCTTCGCAAATGAAAAGTCTGTTGTGTTTGTGAGTCATATGTTTGCAGCAAGGCCCTTGGGTCTGATTCTTTGGAAGGGTTGAGACTCCTAACTGGGAAGCAGTATATAGAAAGTAGACACCACTCTGGAACATGTATCTGTTGGCTAATCTTTGCTGGGTGCTGGAATGTCTGTATGTGTAATTCAGTTGTCATACCCCCCCCCCCCCCCCCCCCAACCCAACACGGTTCCCATCTCCCACGGTCTCCCATTGCTACGAAGCTAAAATATGGGTAGTCCGATAGTTGTTTGATAATACAGAAATTTGGTGAAAAGATGTGAATGTATTCTTTCTTGCTGAAAGGAACAGGTCCTCTGTGATATATCAATGTTCAATGTATTATATTCAGTGTTCTAAAGAAGAGTCACTTGTCCCAAAACATGAACTCTGCTTTCTGTCCATAGATGCTGCCAGACCTGCTGAGTTTCTCCAGAAATACTTGTTTTTGTTTGGCAGTTTGTCAGAAAATCTACTGAACTCCCTCAATAACCATACCTCAATATATATGGCAGACCAGTGGTATAGAGAATTGAAGATTCACTGTGCTTCCTTTGGTATTTTTGTTTACATTTAGAGAGAAGAGCGAACGTACATGGTAAGCAGCCTGCCTCCTGACACACCAAACTCCAAATATTCCATTTGCTCCATGGTCACACAGGCTGTCAGGTACTTTACACCAAATAGCTTTGTCCCACTTCATTTGTGTCGGTATATACTTGACTGGTTACATTAAATACTTAGCACTAAATTGCTGTTGAGAAAAGCTGTTTGTGTTTGCGGGTAATGTTGGAATGAAGATAGAGTATACTTCCAGTAAAGTTAGAAGAATTGTTTCCATATTGTATTCACATGTTTTAATTGAATTAGCTTTATTGAACTGAATTAGCTTTAGCGTCACTCACCTGAGTGCAGTGAAAAGTTTAAAAGTTGCCACTTCAGGCGCCATTTTGGGTACAAAGCTATCTAGGTACAGATTTTTGAGAAGCACGCAAAACTTTGAGTCAGAACTTGAGCACTGAACCCAACCGGCACTTTCACTGCAGTATCAAGGAAATGCTGCACTGGCGGAGAAACTACTTTTCAGGCGAGGTGTTTAACCACGACCTACCTCAGTTGGATGTAAAAAATCCCAGCCACACTATTCAAAGGAGAGGGAGCATTGTCCATACTGGCATGGACAATATTTATTTGTCAACCAGCATAACTAAAATAGGATCTTATTAACTGTTGATTTTTAAATTCCTCACTTTAATTATATACTCTCATGCACACTGAGCCTTTCCCATGGTTTTGAAATGTTGTCAATAATGTTATGCAAATGCTCTAGTTTGTGAAGATCGAACGTTCAATAATAAGAATCAGTTTTCCCTGGGCTATGATGGTGTTGATGTTACTGGAGTCCATACTGTGTAGATGTTTGTAGTTCGTGATTTCCTCTTGGCTATACGTGTAAATGTCTGAGTTCATGTTTTGCAGAATCCTGCAATGCTGTAATCAGTCTGTGAAAGTGCCCAACATGTGCTGTTGGAAAATGGTGAGTGTCTAGACTGGTGGGAATGTCGGTATGTGCTGGTCTTGTCTATGGGTTGTTCTAGACGTCCATTATATTTGAAGGGGTGGAATATCAAGATAGTCTAATATTATCAGTGAAGCTCCAAATAATGAGCAATGTGATAAATTGAGTGCATCTTGTATTGAAACCACTAAGAGGTGTCTTGTAGCCTTGCCAATGGGTATCTTACAATCTGCTATAAATTCTAAGATATGATTGTTAGTCTGATCTTTAAAGAGGCTGTTCAGTTCAAGGTTTGCATAAAGATTTGTAGCTTGGGTGCTGCATGTCGTAGTTTGCTGAGCTGGCAAGTTGATTTGCAGATGTTTTGTCCCCGTCTAGGTGACACCTTCAGTGGCTTTGGAGGCTCCTGTGAAGCACTGCTGTACTGTCTCTTCTGGAATTTTTGGTTCCGTTCCTGTTGATTCTGGTTGCTCGTTGTGGTGGCCGGTATATTGGGTCGAGGTCTATGCGCTTGTTGATTTGAGTCCTTTGAGTGCAGTACTTCTAGAAAATCTCTGGCTGTCCTCTGCTTAGCTTGTCTTATGTTCGTTGTGTTGTCCCAGTTGAATTTGTGGTCCCTGTCATCTGTGTGTGGGGCTACTAGGGACAGCTGGTTGTGGCGTTTAGTGCCAAGTTGGTGTTTCTGGATTTGGGTTGCTAGTTGTCTGTCTGTTTGCCCCATATAGTGTATCATACAGTCTTTCTTTGCATGGAATCTTGTAACTCATGTTTGTCTTGCACATGATGGGTATAGGGTCTTTTGTCCTGGTGAGTTGGTGTCTGTGTGTGGATGGCAGGAATCCCAATGGTCGGAGAAGTCTGGCTGTCAGTTCCGAGATTTTTTTTAGGTAAGGTGGCGTGGCTAGTGAGCTAGGCTATGGCATGTCCCTGTCGCATTGTTTGAATAGTAAGTGCACTACAAAAATGTACAGGAAAGCCACACACACCGACCAGGTCCTGAACTACAACAGCAACCATTTGAACACACAAGAGAAGGTGCATTAGGATCCTGTTCAAAAGGGCTACAACACACCTGCAGCATTTCTGAATTACGAAGGGAAGAAGAAGAACATCTCTACAGAGTCTTCACCAAGAACAGGTATCCCTGCAACTTCGTCCACAGATGCCTAACAGACAAACAGTGAGACAGGGATATGCCATGACCTAACTCACTAGCCATGCTTCCTTACCTAAAAAAATGTCTTGGAACTGACTGTCAGACTTCTCCGAACACTGGGATTCATGACAGCTGAAAAACTGACAGCCACGTTCAGACAACTCACCAGGACAAAAGATCCTATACCCATCATGTACAAGACAAACATAGTTTACAAGATTCCATGCAAAGACTGCATGAAACACTATATAGGGCAAACAGGCAGACAACTAGCAATTTGCATCCATGCATACCACTAGCCACTAAATGCCATGATCAGCTGTTCCAATTAGCCCCACACACAGATAACAGGGAACACAAATTCGACTGAGATAACACACAGATCATAGGACAAACTAAACAAAGAACAGTCAGAATACCTAGAAGCATGATTCATCCACGGACTCGATCAATAAGCGCATAGACCTAGACCCAATATACCAGTCATTACAATGGACAACTGGAAGCAGTAGGAACGGAACCAAATAAATTCCTGAAGAGACAGTGCAGCAGCACATCACAGGAGGCTCCAAAGCCACTGAAGATGTCACCTAGACAAAGGACTAAATATCTGCAAATCAACTTCACAGCTTGGCGAACATACCCACAACTACAATACTGGTCAATTTATTCCAGGTGAAAAACTGAATTATAATTAGTTGATGTTGATCATAAGGCCACAGTAAATTTCAGCTGTATATTTGGTGACTGATTTGCTCACGTAAACCTTATTTTGCATCTGTAGTAATCGCATTAGTGTTTGGCCTGAAGTATGGTGAAATGGCAATGGATGCAAATAATAAAGAAATATGTTTTTAACAGAAGTGACCTGCCTCCATCTCCATCAATGCCATTGCTTGTCAGTTTACCTAATCTGTCCCATTGTTATTTTTTATATTCTTTATTCCCCTTCCATTAATTGCCCCTTTTCAGAGGTACAGTTCCCCATGAGCACATTGCTTTCAGATACATTGGCTGCATGGCCACTTTTTGCGTGAGGCGACATGGATGGTGGAGAATTATATTGATTCTACATGTGCTATGTACACTTTTGGCGCAACCTATTCACTACTGTTATTTACACTCCATGAATCTTCTTTTATTCCATCCTCTGCATTTCAGCTTTTTTCAACCAAGCTTTCTATTCCCTTTTTATCGCATGGACTACCTGTTTTCAAAAGAAAACATACAAGCAATTTACGATAACCAATTCCAAGGGTAGCAAATTTTATATTCTAACCACTCAGCAAATTAGTTTCTCTTTATTTCTTGATCAGATTTATTAATAATAATCTTGCCTTCAGAGCAGTTTTAGATTCTCCCACAAGTTTTATCTGCATCTTCCCATTCTTATTTTAAGGACTCCTGATGGGTCATCTCCGAGTTTTCTCATTTTCCAAATGGGGAAGCAGATAAATCTTTAGCTGCTTAAACTTTCTGGAAAATAAAACTCTGTTTTGGTAAGACCAATTATATAACTGAGATTGGGCCAATGATTGTGAAAGTGAGAGCATCTCTCAGAATAGATAAATTAAGGACTGAATTGGCTGCACTTAACTTCTGTCATGGTGCACTTTTGGTACTTTTGTTTTTAAACAAAAATAGTTAAGACTGCTTATTCAAAAAATTCTCTATTCATTAGCCTTATGCCTGTGGTTTCAATGTAGGTGCAGTTAGGATTCCATAAGATTTGCTTCGTGAATTTTATAATTTTATGTCTAAAATTATGTCGATAATTTTATAAACCAGTGAGCCTTACTTTGGTTGTGGATAACGTGTTGGAAAAGGTTATAAGAGATAGGATTTATAGTCATCTCAATAGGAAAAGTTGATTAGGGATAGTCAACACAGTTTTGTGAAGGGTAGATCATGCCTCTTTGAGAAGGTGACCAAACAGGTGGATGAGGGTAAAGCGGTTGATATGGTGTATATTTAAGGCATTTGATAAGGTTCCCCACAGTAGGCTACTGCACAAAATATGGAGGCATGGGATTGAGGGTGATTTAGCAGTTTGATCAGAAATTGGCTAGCTGAAAGAAGACCAGAGGGTGGTGGTTGAAGGGAATGTTCAGCCTAGAGTTCAATTACTAGTGGTGTACCACAAGGATCTGTTTTGGGTCCACTGCTGTTTTGTCATTTTTATAAACCACAGGCCATAAAAAGATGGGTTAGTAAATTTGTGGACGACACTACGGTCAGTACAGTTGTGGATAATGCCAAAGGAACATAGATAAGCTGCAGAGCTAGGCTGAGAAGTGGCAAATGGAGCTTAATGCAGAAAAGTGTGATGTGATTCATGTTGGAAGGAGTAACAGGAATGCAGAATACTGGGTGAATGGTAAGATTTTTGGTAGTGTAGATGAGCAAAGAGATCTTGGTGTCCATGTACATAGACACCTCAAAGTTGCCACCCAGGTTGATAGGACTGTTAAGAAGGCATATGGTGTGTTAGCTTTTATTAGTAGAAGGATCGAGTTTCAGAGCCATGAGGTCATGCTGCAACTATACAAAACTCTGGTGTGTCCACACTTGGAGTATTGCGTGCAGTTCTGGTCATGGCATTATAGGAAGGATGTAAAGCTTTGTAAAGGATTCAGAGGAGATTTACATGGATGTTGCCTGGTATGGAGGGAAGATCTTAGGAGGAACGGCTCAGGGATTTGAGGCTGTTTTCATTAGAGAGAAGAAGGTTGAGAGGTGAGCTAATAGAGATATATAAGATAATCTGAGGGTTAGATAGGGTGGACAGTGAAAGTCTTTTCCTCCGATGGTGAGCATAGCTTCAAATTGAGAGGTGATCGATATAGGACAGATGTCAGAGGTAGTTTCTTTACCCAGAGAGTTGTAGGGGCGTGGAATGCACTGCCTGCAACAGTAGTGGATTCACTAAGTTTAAGGGCATTTAAATGGTCGTTGGATAGCCATATGGACGAGAATGGAACTGTGCAGGTTAGTTGGGCTTCAGATTGGTTTCACAGGTCGGTGCAACACCAAGGGCCGTTATGTTCTATGAACTAACTGCTCTGTCTTGTTCTGTTCTCTGTGTAGGAGCTGTTCCAACCAGGAGGTTTTAGCCAGCTCTTATCTCTTCTGGATGAGCAGGACGTTCAGAACGTTGGAAGATTTTCAGCATTTTCCAACGGGCGCGTTCACATCAGTTTCTGTGACGGTGTAAGACTGAGTACGCACTGGAACTTTGGATCTCGGTGTGCAGAAGAGACAGAGACTTTGTTGAAGGTCAGTCAGTCAGGGTATGTGGAAGGGAAATTGTAGAATTCCTTGATGGAGTGGGTAAGTAGGTAAGAATAGCATTGTTGTCATCTAGTCATGTGTAATATTTGGAGCTGTTTTGTAAGTATATCCATCTGTAATTAAGAACAGAGAAACGGTCAGGGTGAGAAAGGCCATTAGGTCCATTGTGCTCACTGTTCTATTACTCCAAATGGCATTGCACTATTCTCCAGCACCTTACATCATCACTCTTTCCATATATTTTGTAGCCTTTGAACTCAATGATGTTGAATGGTGTTTGTAATTACCTATACTATTTCATACTTCAGGTATCTCATGTCATGTCTTGTAACCTTCTGTTCAGACTACAGATAGTCATAAAGATGTATAGCATGGAAACAAACCCTTCAGTCCAACTTGTCCATGTTGACCATAATATCCTAAATTAATCTAGTCCCATTTACCAGCACTTGGCCCACAACCCTCTAAACCCTTCCTATTCATATACCCATCCAGATGCCTTTTAAATGTTGTAATTGTACTCGTCTCCACCAACTCATTCCATACACACACCACTCTTTGCTTGAAAAAGGTTGCCCCTTAGGTCTCTTTTATATCTTTCCCCTTTCGCCCTAAACCTATGCCCTCTAGTTCTGGACTCCTCCACCCCAAAGAAAAGACCTTGTCTATTCGCCCTATCTATGTCCCTCATGATTTCACAAGCATCTATAAGGTCACCCCTCAGCCTCCGACACTCCAGGGAAAACAGCCCCAGCCTATTCAGCTTCTCCCTATAGTTCAAACCTTCCAACCCTGGCAACATCCTTTGAAACTCTTTTTTTTTTCTGAACCCTTTCAAGTTTCACAGTGTCCTTCCAATAGAAGGGAGACCAGAACTGCACACAATATTCTAAAAGAGGCCTAACCAATGTCCTGTACAACCACAACATGACCTCCCAACTCTTGTACTCAATGCTCTGACCAATAAAGGAAAGCATAATAAATGCCCTCTTCACTATTCCATCTACCTAGATTCTACTTTCAAGGAACTATGGACTTGTTCTCCAAGATCTTTCTGTTCAGCAACACTCCCCAGACCTTACCATTAAGCATATAAACCCTGCTCTGAGTTGCCTTTCCAAAATGCAGCATCTCACATTTATCTAAATTAAACTCTATCTGCCGCTCCTCAGCCCTTTGCCTCATCCAATCCCATTGTACTCTGAGGTAACCTTCTTTGCTGTCCATTACACCTCCAATTTTGGTGTCATCTGCAAACTTACCAACTATACGTCCTATGTTCACATCCAACTCATTTATATAAATGATGAAAAGTCGAGTACCCAGCACTGATCCTTGTGGCACACCACTGGTCACAGGCCTCCAGTCTGAAAAGTACCTCCACCACCACCACCACCACCTTTTGAGGCAGTTCTGTATCCAAATGGCTCGTTCTTCCTGTAGTCTGAGATCTAATCTTGCTAACCAGTCTAACATGAGGAACCTTGTCAAATGCCTTACTGAAATCCATATCGATAACATCCACCACCTCATCAATCATCTTTGTTACTTTTTCAAATGTTAGTGAGACATGATTTCCCATGCACAGTGCCATGTTGACTATCCCTAATCAGTCCTTGCTTATCCAAAAACATGTAAATCCTGTCCCTCTTCCAACAACTTGCCCACCACTGATAGACAATTGATGCTCCACTTTCCTTCATTTTTCACGTGGGCTAGTTCCTGTTACCCCTCTCTCCAGTGACTATCAAATAGATTCAAATGAAAACTCAGGTCTGTATATTCTGTTCTACTTATTGCCATTCACCTTCTGGTTGTTGTCAAACCTCCATGTTGTCAAGGAGACTGACATCTCCGTTTAACACCCGATGCTAAAGGACACACTTCTGACAGTACATCTCTGTTCGAGGACCGTATCAGAGTGGATATTTGGATGATTGGTAAATCTTGGTATGAAGCCAGAAACCACAAACTTGTGTGAAAGTGCTTCCTTAAATTGCTACAACTCTCTCAACTGAGAAAGAAGATTGTGGCTCCAAGTCCCACTCCAGACACTTGAGCATATAATGCAGGTTGACAGTTCAGAATGTAACTGAGGGAAAGCTGCTGCCTTTCAACTGCCTTAACCCTTCTGACCTCTCAGATGGATGTAAAGATCCACTGCACTCTTTGGAAGAATATCAGGGAGTTCTTCCTGGTCACTTGACCAATATTCTGACCAACGTCATTAAAGCATGGATCTTCAACTCTGTTTTTTCATTTTTCTTTATGGGAGCTTGTTGTGCAAAATCTATCACTGGCTATAAAATATGTGGAGCATCTTGAAATTGTGAAAGACAAGTGTGGCATTTTCAGGTACACTTCATATGAAATAATCACAGAAGTAGATCATAAGGCCCCTCCAGGCTGCGCTGCAATTCAATAAGATCAAAATAGATAAGTTTGTTTTTTAAATTCCAATTCCCATCTACCCAAATAACACTTTATTCCCCTGCCTAACAAGTATACATCTGTCTTTAAAATACTCAATGATCCCACTGCACTGCCTTCTGAGGCAGAAAATTCCAATGTTGGACAACTCTGAGAGAAAAATAAATTTCCTCATCCCCGACCTGAAAGGGTGACCCCTAATTTTAAAGCAGTGCTTCCTACTTTTCGATTGACCCGCAAGAGGAAACTTTCTTCCTACCTCCACCTTTGTCAAGATCATTCCGGATAATACACTTCAATCAAGTCACCCCTCGCTTTTCTAAACTCCAGTGGAACAAGGCCACTTGGTATGTTGAGGCTGCTCCACCAATGCAACGAAGTTGTGGTACATCTGATTATCAACTCCAATTTCCTGTATTTTCCCCGTAAACCTTGATGTCTTTACTGAATAAAAATCTGTCTATCTCAGCTGAGCATATACTCCATTACCGCAAAACCTTCCACTGCTAGGTAAAGAATTCCACAGATTCATGACCCTTGAAGATGGCATTCCTCCTCATCTCTGTCTTAATTATGACATCTCACTCTGAGATAATGCCTTATGGTCCTTGAGTCTCCCCAAGGGGAAACTTACTTTACTTGTTAATTATTTGAATGTGTGTAAGAACTCTTGCTATCCATTTTCAAGTCCCTAGCCAGCTTTCTCGCATATTCCAGTTTCCTCCTCCTGATTAATCTTTTTGTTGTTCTCCGCTGTTCTTTATATTCTGACCAACCACTTATCTTAATGTAGTTTTATGCTTTTTCTTCAGGTCTGAGTTGCCCTAACTACTTCAGTTAATCACAGTACTTCCTCCTTTAGAACCTTTCTTTGTCGTAGGAATATTGTGAAATATCCCACTTTAATGTGGCAGAGCAGAGGAAAATTATTTATACCGTGTATTCAAAAAGAATGGGTACCCAATGCACATAGTCAGCTGACTTCTCAGCAACAAACCCAAACAAGCAGACAAAACCCTAGCCACTCTCCCCTACATCAAAAACATCTCTGAAATGACTGCCAGACTAATCAGACCCACCAACACACTTAAACAGCAGCTAACGAACTTGAAAGACCCTATACAGACAACAAGCAAAACTAATGTCATTTACAGAATACTGTGCAAGGACTGTAACAAACACTACATTGGACAACAGGCAGAAAACTAACCACCAGGATGCATGAACACCAACTAGCTACAAAACGACATGACCCTCTCTCACTCGTATCCTTACATATGGATGAGGAAGGACATCACTTTGACTGGGAGAACACATCCATCCTAGGACAAGCCAAACAGAGATTTGCACAAGAATTCGAACTCCATCAACAAATACATCGAGTTAGACCCTATCTACCACCCCCCCCCCCCCCCCACCCCCCGAGAAAAAGAACAGGAAATGACATCAACCCAAAGAAACTCAAACATATAAATAGAAAGCAGGAATCATGTACACTGCTTCGCCTGAGGCCCACTGAAAATGTTCCCTAGTAGGGTGACGAAACATCTGGAAATGAACCTCCCAGCTCAGTGAGCAAACCTACATCCAGAACCTCAACCTGAGCTACAAATCTTCTCAAAACTCACTTAATGTCTGCCATTGAGACTTGATCTCTCCCTGTAGTTTGCCAGCTCTTAGGCCCTCAATTTTCCTGTCTGATGAACTCTAGTTAACAAACAAAACTGACCAAGTTTCTGTATTTGACAAGAAGCTATTTATTACAAATAAATCAATTATAACCACAGGGAAACAACTTATGAATTAATAACTTAACTCTCAACTAAAATACTGCCCCTTCTTAACTACCCCGCAAACATGTGTGCACACATGCGCATGCAGACAGACATAGACAAAAATAAAAATGTTAAGAACAAATGATAATACAGCACAGGAACAGGCCTTTCGGCCCTCCAGGCCTGTGCTGACACATTTTGCCCTTCCATGGTAAAACTGTCTTCACTTACCAGGATCCCTATCCCTCTATTCCATTCCATTCCTTTCATGTATTCATCCAGGTGCTTCTTGAATGCTGCTCTTGTGTCTGCTTCCACCACCCCTTTTAGCAGCATGTTCAGGGCATTCACTGCCCTTTGTGTGAAAACCTTGCCTCGCATATCTCCTTTAAACTACCTCCCACCCCACACCTTAAATTTGTGTCTCCTTGTAATTGATCCCTCTACCCTGAGAAAGAACTTCATACTTGCCACTCGATCCATGCCATTCACAATCTTATAAACTTCTATCAGGTTGTCTCTCAACCTCCTGCATTCTAGTGAAAACAAATTCAGTCTATCCAACCTTTCTTCATAGCTAAAATTCCCCCATACCAGGCAACATCCTGATAAACCTTTTCTGTACCCTCTCCAAAGCATCCACATCCGTCTGGTAGTGTGGTGACCAGAACTGTACGCAATATTCCAAGTGTGGCCAAACGAAAGTTCTCTAAAGCTGCAGCATAATCTGCATACCTTGTACTCAATGCTCCTTCAAGTGAAGGCAGGCATGCCATTGGCCTTTTAGATTAGATTAGACTTACAGTGTGGAAACAGGCCCTTCGGCCCAACAAGTCCACACCGACCCGTCGAAGCGCAGCCCACCCATTCCCCTACATTTACCCCTTGCCTAACACTACGGGCAATTTTTCATGGCCAATTCACCTGACCCTGCACATCTTTGGACTGTGGGAGGAAACCGGAGCACCCGGAGGAAACCCACGCAGACACTGGGAGAACGTGCAAACTCCACACAGTCAGTCGCCCGAGGTGGGAATTGAACCCGGGTCTCTGGCGCCCTCAGTGATCTGTGGACACCCAGATGCCTCTGCATATCAATGCTCCGAAAGGCTCTGCCATTCACTGTATAGTTTCCACCTGTATGTGACCTTCCAAAATGCATCTCATTTGTCCAGATTAAACTCCATCTGCCATTTTACTTCCCATTTCTCCATTTGATCTATATCCTGCTGTATCCTCTGACAATCTTCCTCACTATCTGCAACCCTACCAATCTTTGTATTGTCTGCAAACTTATGAATTAGGATAGATCCCATCAAGAATTGGGGACTTATTTACCTTTAGTACTTTTTTCAGGCCGCATATCACTACTACTTACTTTTTAATAGTAACTTGGCATAGAAACTCAATACTCCCTTCCCTGAGTTCATCCTCCACCAATACCTTCCCTTTGGTGAATACTGACACAAATTCCCACTCACCTATCTCTTCTGGCTCCACACACAGATTCTCTTCATTGACTTTGAGTGAACCAACTCTTTCCCTGGCTATCCTCTTGCTTTTTATAAATGTATAAAAGTGAAAAGGAATATTATGGAATACTGTTCAATATCACTGGTTCACCAAATTCAGTGATGTAAATGTTTTGTTGAGTCCTTCTAGTCTTTAGTCTTTACATCTCTTCAGTTTTTAACTGCAGACACAGGTTGTTGGCACACGAATTGTTCATCTCTTACTCACTGGTTAGAGGCAGTAACCTTAAGGCAAATGGTGAGTGGGAATTGCTCGCTATCTTCCAATGTTCTGTTACTACTCTGCAAAGAGAGAAAGATCCTGTCATCTTCTCCTGTTCACACACGGGCTGCACGCCTACCCAGGGGCCAATCAGAAAATTGTTATCCTGCCAATGATTCCTGACCCATTCAACAGTCTGTCTTTGGCAAAACTGCCCCAAGCACACACCCCATGATGCTGATGAGTCTCCAGCATCTTCTCCCACTGCTTAAACAAGGCAACACCCTATAATCTGTTATTGTACTGTTGTGGGAAAAAATCACCAGCCTCTGAGTCAGAGTCAAGGTTTAACAACAGAGTTTATTGTACAGGGAAATACCGGAGGTCCGGGGAGAGAGAGACACCAACAGCACAGTGGTCAGTTGCGATTCTTCTCTCAACCTGGTGCACATGGCAAGATACTTTTATACATTTTGTAGTATAATAGGTCCGTGATGAGGTTATTATCTTTGTAACATAGTTTGTTTGTTGTAAATATTGCAAAATCGTTGATAGTTTCTGTGCAGTCATTGTCAGTTCCAGCTCAGCCTTTGTTAATTTCAGTGTAGTCGTTGTCAGTTTCAATGTCTGCGCTGATGTCCATTGCTGTAGTAATGGGCACTAATCGCTCTTTCTGAGGAGGACAATTTACTGCAGCCCTGGCTATTAGCATTTAGTATTGAGTCCGTATCAAACTGTTAGCATTTCCATCAAAGGTGTTGGCTGGACCCAGACTCTTCGGCAGGCAGTACACACACTATTCATGTATTGTCTCCCCCACCCGCCCTAAACTAATCAACTCGGTTGTGAGTGCATTGTACTGGCATTCTGGTGGCCTCCGGCAGTATCTATGTTTGCTCTGCTATCTCTCTCCATATTGTGGTCCGTTGGCCATCTTGTGTGTCCATGTACCTAGTGTCACCCTGCCCTATGCCATCTCCCTCTTCAGTGCACATTGTGCAATAGCAATGTATTCCAGTAGATTGTTTTAAAGCTGCAACATCTCCTTCCAATCTTTTGTTTGAAGCATAATTGTTTTCCCATATTAAAGGTGCAGTAAAAAAATTAATTGATCCATGAGTACAGTGCAGGATATGTATCAGTGCAAAAAGAAAAACTTACCATTCATTGGAATAATGCTGTCTTTCATATTCACGGTCCTCCCTTTTTTCTCTTTCAGCTGCAAAAACATGTGCTCTCTCCTGTGGTACTCAATGAAACACAAACTGACCTGATGCCTGGTTGGTGTCAGTTATTGTGCCCAGATGGATCCTCCCATTTGGTACCAATGTATTCTGCTGGACGATATCAAAGGTAAGAGACAGTCCACTGTTGCATTTCATGTATGACTTTAGATGCACTTCTCCTCTTATTTTGGTTCTCATTCTCCTTCTCCCACCTTGCCGTTTCGCACGGTATCTCTCCCATCCTTGCCTGTTTTGTTGTCTCTCTTTTTTTTGCTTTTGCCCTTGCTTTCTTGTTTGCTCTGTCTTATTCAAAGAGATAATCTTCTGCCTTGATCTTCACCATTTGTCTTAAATCTGTGCTTGGACTTAGTGCATCTCCTGTCAATGGAAACAATTTTGTCTTTTTATTTACTCAAACAAAATGCTTTAGAATTTTGAACACTGTTAAATCTGTAAGGAAAGCAATCCCACACTCCATCGAACTGAAGTCATTCATCTCTGATATCAGTTCACTTCAATCAACCCACTGGTAGGCAGTACACTGAGCAGCGTGTGGTGCTGGGTGATCTGGATTGTGTGGATTCATAGCTTTGACACACAAACCCCATACTGAATCTCAGAATTACTAAAGTGCTGAAGGAGGCCATTCAGCCCATTCTGTCAGCATCAGCTGTCTGAATGAGCCTTATCAATTGGTTCCATTCTTCTGCCTTTCTACCTTGAGCCTGTGCTTTGTATAGTTGTTTCATTATCTCTTGATTGCCTCCATTTGAATTGGTCTTCACACTTCAGGCAGTGCAATCCAAACTGAAACCAGTTGTTGTGTAATTTTTTTTTGTTTTCTCCTGTCACGTTTGTATTTTATGCATATGACATTAAATCTGTGCCCTGGTTAGGTATACTACTGCAGCGATGGACTGGTGTCAGTGGGTGAGTAAAGGTAACCGGAAGAAAACATCAGTGGACCATCCCAACCCCCAGGTTAATGCACGGGATGAGAACAGGTGAGGGAGTTTGTTCTGTTCTGTTCTTCAAGTGGAAGGTTATTAGGCTCTGTTTAAAAGGATTTATTTAATTACTTCCTGGACATCTGGTTAACAGTAATCTGAAACCATCAGAGTGCTGAAGTCTAAACAGGTTTGTGACAAATGCACACAGCTGCACTCTGGGGGTTACACCAGAGTGCTCTCTGTATAGAGACTCGGCCCACCCACGCAAATCCAACACAGTCTGCAAAACACTCATCCTTCCTCCTAAAGTACCTCGATCCAGATATTCCAGTCCCCAACCTGCCCCAGTGGTATTATCGCCATCAACCTACTCATCCATTCCATTGCTTTTGAGGACCATGATCTGACAACCACTTCTCTTGCTTCAAGACACAGCTTTCACTCACAGAACCACTGGCTCAATGCATTGGTTCACTTATGCCCTTCAGGAAAGAGGGCCTGCCACTCCTTACCAATAGTAGCATTCAGTCAGTTGAAGTGGCACAGATCAGAGATTGAGCCCAGGATATTCCTAATCTATGTGGCCAATAGAATTTAGTTCAGAAGCTGGGCCTTCCAGCCAGCAAGTCTATGTCAGTGTTTATGCTCTACATTCATCCCCCATGTACCACATTCTGTACCTACTGACTCGGATGTGCCTTGATTGTCAAAAGTGCATTATTAGTTTAATGTGAGTGTAATGAGTTAGTTGATCTTAGACCACTGCTGGATGCAATTTTGATTCCCTTCTATACCTCTCACTGCAGAGGTGGACAGTGGGATTCTTGTTTAGAATACAAGGAGTACTTACAGCTTTGAGGAGGCTATCATCTCTGATCACTCCAAGCCATGTTTACATTCAGAGTGTCCCAATAGTCAAAGACCTTTCCTGCGTTACATGTTTCACATACTTTTCTGTCTTTTCCAGATCTATCATTGCAGAGATTCAAAAAATACAAAAGTTTAATTGTATCCTTTTTGATTTGTTCATTGACACGATGTTGGTGGTTTCTGGGTCAGATTTGGAAAAGTTTAAGTTGGCTTATGGGGTCTCACTTGTTTGCTCTTTCTCTTTTGCAGCAGTGATTACAATTCTGACATGTCTTCTGAGATGTAAAGTGCTTTGGAAAGGCTTCGGCATATGAGGGGTTAAAAAAGCAAGACCTGGCAAACATTCAGGCATGGACTATAAGTGGTAAATAACATATGCACCACAAGTGCTGCTAGTGACCTCCGGAACGAGAGGAAGTCTAACCATTGCCCCTTGACATTCAGTGACATCACCACCATCACTGAATTGCCACTATCAATGTCCTTGGGATTATCCTGGACCAGGAGCTTTAAATGGACAAGCCATATAAACACTCTGGCTACAAGTGCAGGTCAGGCTGAGAGTTCTGTGGTGAATAACTCCCCACCCGACTTCTCAAAGCCAGTCCACAGCACAATAAGGGAGAGTGATGGAATACTTTCCACTTGCATGGAAGAGTGCAGCTCCAGGGCATGGGCACGCCAAGTGTAGCACCAGAAAACCTAAAAGTGAAGTGTCAACCTAGTGAAGCTACCAAACAGACCAAATTGCATGCTTATCAACAAGTGTAGCATGTGACAAACTGAGCCACATGATCCCACAGCCAATTGATCAGATCTAAGCTCTGCAGTCCTCTTACATCCAATCATAAGTGGTTATGGATTGAACAAATAATTGGAGAACAAGGCCCCACGAATATCCCCATTCTTGATAATGGGTGGATTCAAGTACATCAGTGCAAAAGACAAGGCTAGAAGTAATAATCTTGCAATAATCTTGAGTCAGTTTGTTCTGAGTGGATGATCTATCTCAGACTCCTCTTGATATCCCCTGCATCACTGATGCAAGTCTTCAGCCAGTTTGGTTCACTTCACATGAATCATAAAATGGCTGAAGGTATTGGGTACTGCAAAGGCCATGGGCTCTCACATTATGGCAATAGAACTGAAGACCTGTGCTCGAGAACTTGTCACACCCTTAACAAAATTGTTCCAATACAACTACAACACTGGCATCTACACAACAAAGTGGAAAATTGCCCAAAAGCAGGACAAATGCAACCAAGCCAATTACTGCCCCATCAGTCTACTGTTAACCATCTGCAAAGTGATCGTGTGGATCATTGTCATGCTGTCAAGCAGCACGTGTTTAGCAATAACCTGGTCATTTGCACTCTCAATTTGGGTTCAGTCAGTGCCATTTAATTCCTGACTAAATCACATACCAGCATTTAACAGAGTGTGGCATGAATGAACCCAAGTCAATGAGAATCAAGGGAGTGGTCTTGCCAATAGATTGAGTCATACCTAGCACAAAGGAAGATGGCTTTGGTTGTTGGAGGTTAATCATCTCTATCCCAGGATATCATTTCAAGAGTTCCTTGGGGCAGTGTTCTGGGCCCAACCATCTTGAGCTACTTCATCATAAGGTCAGAGTTGGGGTTGTTCAGTGCCACTAACAACTCCTCAGTCCATGGTTATATTCAGCAGGATCTGGATGATATCCAAGCCTGAGTTGACTTATGGCAAAAAACAAAAAACAATAGAAAGAAACACATTTTGAATATCATTGACGGTTTTGGAAACATGGTAAAGGAGCAGGAGAAGACAGTTTGGCCCATTTGAGCCTGCTCCATAATTCAATAGGATCATGACTGATATTCTGTCATCGCAATACTCTAGCTCTCTCCCCATATCCCTTTGACACCTTTTAGTTTCTAGAAATCTGTCCAATTCCTCCTTGAATATATTTGTTGGCTTCATCTCCACAGCCTTTTGTAACAGAATTTTACAGGTTCACCACACTTCGCGTGTAGCTATTTCTCCTCGTCTCAATCCTAAATTGCCTACACCGTAACATAAAACCATGACCCCTGTGTTCTGGTCCTCAAGCCAGGGGAAATATCATCTCTGTATCCAGTCAATCCATTCTCGTCTGGATTTTATACATTTCAATGAGATCCCCTCTCATTCTTCTAAATGCCCAGTCGATCCAATCTCTCCTCTTACCATGTCAGGAATTAGTCTGGTGAACCTTCACTGCAATCCCTCTATGATGACTATATATTTCCTTGGATAAGGAGACTAACATTGCATATGATTCTCCCAAGTGTGCTCTCACTAAGTCCCTGTACACCTGCAGTGAGACTTCCTTGCTCCTGTACTCACTCTTTTGCAGTGAAAGTTTGTCTTCCTAATTACTAAGGACATTTGCATGCTTGCTTTCAGTGACCATTATACAAGGCAACCCAGGTCTTTGTGTATGTCAATATTTCCTAATTTAGCAATCTATATATAATTATCTGCCATTTGGGTTTTCCTGTTGCTGTGGACAACTTCAGACTTATCCACATTTTACTGCATCTGTTATGTATTTGCCACTCACTCAACTTGTCTAAGTCACCCTGAACCTCTTTACTTCCTCTGTAAATCCTTACAATCACACCTAGATCTGTGTTGACATTTACTTCTCGTGTTACCCACTGAAGTATCCTGGAGATGAATCTTCAATTGATGGAGGCTCCAGGACAATCCTGGAGGGTTTGCAATCCCAAATAATCTCTTGTTTTGGAATTGCCTCTCTGCTTGTACATCTAAGTTTATAAAACCCAGAATTTCTCATTATTGATCAGCTTGCTCTCTCCCTAGTGATTTTTCTTTAATGCATGTGCCTGTAGTCCTTCTGGAGAACTCCAATTGTCTGAAGCATGGCCCCCCATTGAACGCCATTCCTGACCTTTGCCAGCCCACAGAGAGGGGCCAGAATATAGAGAGAGCACTGAGACAGACAGGCCGAGCTATCCAAGAGATCGAGCTGGTGCTGGAGGCGAACAAGAGGGATGGAAATGAAACGAGGAGGAAGAAGCATGCAGGAGCCATGGGAGAGCAAGGAGGTGTAATTGAAAGTCGTCTTGTGCAGCAGGGACTGCGTCTCTGACTTATTGAGGTCTGTGGCTGCTTCACTACGAAGAACACTTAAAAACTGCAATATGCTTTCAGACTATGCATCAGTAGTGATATCCCACTGACTTGACTTCATATTCCCTTAGTTTATTGTGCAGAGTACCAGCCAGATCCCAAGGCAGAGATATTCTTGATCTCGAACTCAGAAGCTCTGTAAGGAGGGCTATTAGTAACTTTGGGACGTTTCACTTGGTCCATGAATAAAATTTAATGCACATCTACTACAGGGAAAACTGGAAGTACCATGGGTGCTGGACCACAAATGCTACAGCATGGATTGCTGGATTAAGGAAGTATAGGCGGTGTTAGCACATCCTCTGGGATCTTTGGACTGAATCCAATCCACACATTCACTGCTCACGGGTGATGTTTACTGTTCTTCTAATGAGATGTTAATTAGCAGCACTGTCTATCTGTTAGACTTGCACGTTATGTTCTTAAAGCGCTTGAAAATAACTTGCTGTATGTGAAGAATTTTGTAATATGGAATTGAACACCATTTAAATGCAAATCATTCTTTTTAATCATACTATCTTTTGATAACTTGTGCAATTCAGACTACTTGTACATGAGTCATAGCTACTGAACTTGTGTTTTTTTTAATCAGTCATCTTAGTCATGGATAAATGTTCTAATTATAAACTTTCGTGCAGTTATTTCTGATTTTGCACTTTATTCATTTAATAGTCAATAAAATGTACAAATTTTTTATTTTAAATCCATTTGTGTTGTATTGCTGAAATGCAGAATTTTGATGGATTCCTTATTTTGTGTCCAATGGGACATATACTTAGTATCTGAAAACAGTGGGGAAAGGTTTTGAATCTTTGGCTACTGAGTGATTTCTGAAGTATACTCCTTTTCACTGGGCTGGTCAGGCTTGCCACCAAATGTCATTTATAGCACTGAAACAGACTCCCAGCTCTTTGCTAATGTTTGTACTCCACCTGCTACTGTGTCTCATCTTATCAACATTCTTTCTCATTTCCTATTATAGCTTCTCCCTGAAATGGATCCGTGCTGTTGATTACAATCACTCACGGTAGTGAGTTTCACATTCAAACAACAGTCTCTGGGTAAAACCAATTTAACTCATGATTGAAATTTATTTTTTTGCAGGTTACAGTCAGTAGAAAATATACCTTCACTGTGGGAGAGATCAAAGCTAGTAACCATTACCCTAAGGTAGTCTCCAATAAATCCTATAGGGAATTCAATAGTAACTTCTTGAATCCTACTTTTTTTGATTTAGTGCAGTTTTACTAATTTAAAGGTACTATGTCTAAATTGTCAGATCGCTTGTTTTACATTTAGGACTCCTGCCACTATTTCTTGTGTTCTTTTGACGGGTGGTTTGGTGGGAGAGAGTATAGTGAGGAGATGTCAAAGAGCATTAATGAGTATTATATGTGCGTGTGTGGGGCATCAGAGATATTGATGTGTGGGTGGCAGGTCTGTGATTGGGGTTTATTGTGTGTGTGTCTCTCTCTCTCTCTCTCTCTCTCTCTCTCTCTCACACACACACACACACACACACACACACACACACACACACACACACCCCCAGAGACAAAGTGACTCAGTGAAGTGGTTTGAAATTGAGAGCTACTCCTGGTTCTCTCAAGCAAAAATCTTTTTAGAAACGACACAACTGTTCAAGTGTCCATGCGTTTTGGCTGTGGCTGCCCCTTGTGAGTAGAAGTGAACATTATTAAGAATAATTTTAAAAGTTTCTTTCATGGGAATTGGACATCACAGGCAAGACCAGGATTTGTTGCCCATTCTTGATTACCCTTGAGAGGATGGTGGAGAGCAGTTGCCTGTACTACTGCAATCCATGAAGTGAGGTACATCCACCATGCTGTTAAGGAGGGATTCCCAGGATTTTGGCCAAGTGACAGTGAGAGAAGGGCAATACATTTCCAAGTCAATATGGTGTGTGACTTGGAGGGCAACTTGCAGGTGGCGGTACTCCCATGTGTTTGCTACCCTTGCCTTTCTAGCTGGTAGTGGTCACATATTTGGAAAGTTCTGTTGAGACAGCCTCAGTGAGTTGTTGCAGCCTATCGTGTATGTAGTGAGTGACAGCAGATGTATACTATCAGTGTTGGAGGATGTGAATATTTAAGTTGGTGGGTGGGTGTCACTCCTTACTGCTTTGTCCTAGACTTTGTCAAGTTTCTTGAGTGGAGCTAGGCTCATCAAAGCAAGTGGGGAGTATTCCATCACACTCCTGACTTGTACCTTGTAGGCAGTGGACAGGCTTTGGGGAATCTGTGTAAGTGAGATACTCGCTGCAGGATTCCCAGTCTTGTTGCCACCTGCTCTTGTTGCCACCGTATTTATATAGCTGGCCCAGTTCAGTTCAGTTTCTGGCCATTAATATGGATGGAAGTGAGGAGCAGGATTCACATGCGTGAATGCAAGAAACCATTACGCCATTCAGCTTGTCACTCCTGCACTGCTATTTAATATCATCTTGGTTGTGCTTATCCCCACATCACCCCCTGCTACCCGTAGACTTTGATTCCTTGACAGACAAAAGTTCTATCCCAGCCTTAAATGTAGTCAATGATGGAACATCCAAAACTCCTGCAGTAGAGAATTCCAATGATTCAGTACATTTTGAGTGAAGAAATTTCTCATTGTCTCATCCCTAAATGATTGACTATAGAATCCCTACACTATGGAAACAGGCCATTCAGCCCATCGAGTCTGCACCTACCCTTCGAAGAGCATCCCACCCAGACCATCTCCTCCATCCCTGTACCCCTGCATTTCCCATGGTTAATACATCTAACCTACACATCTGTGCACACTGCAGGACGATTTGCCATCGCCAATCCACCTAACCTGCATTTCTTTAGAATGTAGGAGGAAACCAGAGCATCTGGAGAAAAGCCCGCAGACACATGGAGAATGTGCAAACTCCACATAGTCACCCAAGGGTGGAATTGAACCCAGGTCCCTGACCCTAATGAGGCTGCAATGCTAAATACTGAGTCACCACTGAGAATACTTGTCTTGAGATTATGTCCAGTTTTCAAATCTGAGTCATTGCTTCTCATTCTTCTAAATTCTATTCCTCTATCTTCCTCCATGCCCTCAGCTAATTTGGATTTAGAAAGTTCAGGAAGGAAGGAAGAGTTGTGTAGATTAGTCTTTTATGAGAGAGTAAACAAACAAAAGAATCATTATAACATTAGGACTGCTTATCTCTGGTGATCTTTTTATGCTGTGCTTGCTTGGAATGCCACAAGATTGCGTTTAATTGCTCATCTTTGTAATTTTAACTCTGGTCAAATTGGAAGAATTAGGCATACACACTCCACACTGTGCCCTCTCCCTTCTTAGGTTGTAGCCACTCCACCCTCTCCTCCTTGACCTATCACTTTCATTCCCTCCCCCACTCACCCATTGTACTCTATGCTACTTTCTCCCCACCCCCACCCTCCTCTAGCTTATCTCTCCACGCTTCAGGCTCACTGCCTTTATTCCTGATGAATTCCTTATTGCCCGAAACGTCGATTTCGAAGCTACTTGGATGCTGCCTGAACTGCTGTGCTCTTCCAGCACCACTAATCCAGCACTCTGTGCTTATACAGCCTCAGGGCAGACCTCCATTGCTCACACTAGGCACTTGATCCTCTGTAAGCTTCTAAATACAAGACTGTTCATGTTGAATGAAAGAACCAAGGGCATTGTTGCTGAATTTGTGGATTACACAAAAATAGGTAGAGGGACAATGTTGAGGAAGCGGGGAGATTGCAGAAGGACTTGAACAGGCTAGGAGACTGGACAAGAGTAGCAGCTGGAATACAGTGTGGGACAGTGAGGGCTTTTGCACTTTGGTAGGAAGAATAGAGTTGTATTAGATTACTTACAGTGTGGAAACAGGCCCTTCGGCCCAACAAGTCCACACTGCCCCGCCGAAGCGCAACCCACCCATACCCCTACATTTACCCCTTACCTAACACTATGGGCAATTTAGCATGGCCAATTCACCTGACCTGCACATTTTTGGACTGTGGGAGGAAACCCACGCAGACACGGGGAGAACGTGCAAACTCCACACAGTCAGTCACCGGAGGCGGGAGTTGAACCCGGGTCTCTGGCGCTGTGAGGCAGCAGTGCTAACCACTGTGCCACCGTGTATGTTATTTTTTAAATGGGGAAGGGTTTCAGAAATCTGAAGCACAAACGGACTTGGAAACCCTCGTTCAAGATTCCCTTTAGGTTAACGTGCAGTTTCAGTTAAGTTAGAAAAGGAAATGAAATGAAATTCATTTCAAGAGGTTTAGAAAACAAGACTGAGATGTATGCTGAGGCTGTATAAGGCTCTGGTCAGACCACACATGGAATATTGTGAGCAGTTCTGGGCCCCATATAGAAGGAAGGATGTGCTGGCATTGGAGGGAGTCCAGAGGATGCTTACAAGAATAATCCTAGTGATGAAGGGCTTGTCATATGAACAGCGGTTGAGGAATCTGGGCTGTACTCTATGGAGTTTTGAAGGATGAGGGGCGTTCTGATTGAAGCTTAGGATACTGAGAGACTTGGATATAGTGAACATGAAGATGATGTTTCTACTAGTAGGAGAGACTAGGACTCGAGGCCACAGCCTCCGAGTGAACAGATGACCCTTTAGAACTGGAATGAGGAGGAATTTCTTCAGCCCGTGGGTAGTAAATCTGTGGAATGCATTGCTGTATATAGCTGTGGAGGCCAGGTCACTGTGTATTTAAAACAGGGATAGGTTTTTGATTAGTAAAGGAATTAAAGGTTACATGGAGAAGGCAGGAGAATGGGATTGCGAAACATATCATCCATGATTGAATGGTGTAGCAGACCGTATGGGCGGAATGGCCTAATTCTGCTCCTATGTCTTATGGTACTGGAATCTCTCGAATATCTCTTGCGTTCAGCATTCAACTGATGCAAATAGGGAAAAAAAACTTTATTTTTAATTACCCTGTCCTAATTTTCTAATTAACCTGTTCAGAAATGTTATTACACACCTCTGGAATGATTGGACTTGAATCCAGGCCTCCCGGTCCATAGAGTTCCACAAAAGGCCCTGTATAATAAAACAATTTTTAAAATTAGTGCCAAGTGGTTCAGGATTGAAATGAGGAAGTACTTTAACAGATACATACTGAGGGTGGTAGAAATCTGGAACTGTCCCAAAGGTTGCTGGGGAACAAAGAGGAACTGAAATTGGTCAAGGTCAGAAGTCGTAGGGCACCAGGTTATAGTCCAACAGGTTTATTCGAAATCGCGAGCTTTCAGAGTGCTGCTCCTTTAGCAGGTAAGTGGACAGTGTCCACATGAAAGGAGCAGAAAACCACTCAGTGGCTTGAGGGAGACAGTGAGGTATGGGATTAAAGAATATGGTAAGCATTACTAAGGGATTTGGCAAGTACATAAGGGAATATATCAAGAAATCACTAAGGAATATGGCAGAGAAGAAGAATAGTAATGTTATAACAGAGAACTGAAGGATAAAATCAAAAGGAGTAGTAGTATGACTAGGGTGGAACAGTAATATAGAGAGGAAATTTTGAGGCATATACAGAGGTAAGATGAGCGACTGGGATGCGGTACGATGAGTTGAAATGAGTTAAAAGCTAATGTGTTTGTCTTTCCATCCAAGTATATTTTTGAAGTCAATATTTCTAATTCAGGATGAGCATGTTCTGTGTGGTTAACTGTTTATTCTGCAGATGAAGTGTGTTGCCTTGGCTTCTTTACTCTGACTCCACTCTGGCGCTGTTCTCTATATTCTGGTTTTATTATCTGGCGCTGTTCTCTGCATTCTGGCCATGTTTCTCTGCGTTCTGGCTTTGTTTTCTGATTTAGGCTGTGTTGTCTGGCTTGATTTACTTTTCTGTCTTGGATATGTTCCTTGGGTTATTTTACAGTACACTTCCCTACCAGAAATATGAAATAAATATTGGTTTATTTAAGAACGTAGTCAATGCTGTATAGCTATATACCGTGTGCTTTACTTCTTAATGCAGCCTTCATAACGATTTTGCGAAGTAATATTCTCCATAAAAGGATTTAGAAACAAATCCAAAGAAGAATCCATATTTGATTCAAAACATTACTCTGTTTTTCTTTCTCCACAGATGCCTGATCCTTGCTGTTTCCTGGAGTTTCTCCAGCATTTTTGTTTCTAAAATAAAAACATATGATTTATGGTGTATTTTTAAACGGGCAGTGTCTTCAGAATTGTTTTTAATAAAAATGAAGGTAACTGGGAGGCTAATGACATTTCATGGATTGTAAGTAATGAACAATGTTTTAGTTAGTTTGGGGAGTGATTGAAAAGTACAATACTCCCAGTGTATTGGAAATTCTTACCATTCTTTTCATGGGATGTAAATGACAAAATATCAAACTGACTGACAAGCCCCTGGGCAATTTGTCATGTACAAAAAAGACTGGCGTGAGATTATTGGGGCAAAAAGAATGAAAAAAGAGTTGGGTGTTTAGCTCAAGTCAAGCAAAATGACCCTCTGATGTTGGGGAGTGAAGTTTATGTATTATTTTTGTATTGTAATATAAAGGGATGCTGTTGATTGAATAAAGTAAACCTGATCAGAACTGTTGCTCTGAATATTCACTTGTCAAATTAGATAACGACATCTATAGTGAGCCCCCGTCAACAAATATTTGACCAATACTTTGTCTTTGCAGTGTGTTATGACACAGCTGTAAACTCTTCTAATTAAACCAAACACACAGAAAGGTTCACCTTGCCTTGTAATCTGTTAAAGTATGTGTCTATTCACTAAATTCTACTATTTAAAGCAAAAGAAAACAATTTTACTCTTTAACTCCAAAAGTGAACATTAAACAACAACTATTTACAACTCTAAGCCTCCTTTGTCTCAAAGATTCATTATCTACCTCCCACTCTGTAACAATCTACTGATCCAAGAAAGCTCCTATTAAATTTACAGCAACTTAATGTTTTCAGTGGCTGTCGTCTCCACTTTCTATCTTCCTCTGTTTATAGGTCTCCCTGGATCGTCTTCGGCTGCAAACGTGTCTCATATGAGAAAGGTACCTTTTGACAGCATGTGCATTCGGCAGTCTGTCTGACAATGGCAGGTGGTGCTCTTTTCTCCTGGCCAACTCTCCAAAATGCCTGCATTTAATAACCTAAGCATCAGATTGCCTCATTGGTTCGACGTTGTCAAAACAGTAAAAATCAAATTCAATTTGGGCATAATTAAAACTAACTTGTTAAATTTGAACTGCTGTGAAAACAATCTGGTATCTAGGTTACAGCCAAAATGTCAGATCTTTCAACTTTCCAGCACATTCTGTGACGTGACAGGTGCTTGCCGATTTTCACTCTCTCTTAAAGGTACAAGAGATTCTAAAATAAAGAGCAGTAGAAACTGTGACACAGTGTTGATCAGAATGAGAAAAGGAGTTGGAGGCTCATTCAGACAAATAGATTTTGTCTATAACTGAAATACACAAGATTGAGTGCATTCATGGTGCTCCCAATTTGCCCAAGTTGTCAGTCAGCGCTCAATATCGAAGTTAATGTGTGACAGTTAATAATTTGGTTGGGATACTGAAATATTACTTGTTTAATTCTGTTTCTTAGACAAAAAGAAAAAGGAGGCATACGTAAGGTTTAGGTTACTAATTACAGACAGCCCTTGAAGCATGCAAAGAAAGGAAAGAATTCAAACAAGGAATTAAAAGGGATTAAATATCTCTGGCAAACTGGATTAAGGAAATTCCCAAGATATTTTATGCATATAAAGAGCCAAAAGGATAACTAGAGAAAGGGTGGATCCACTTGAGGACAAATGAGAGAATTTATGCATGGACCTGGAGGAAGTGGGTCAGGTCCTTAATTAATACTCTGCATTGGTGTTTGCAAAGGAGAAGGACATGTTGGGTGGTGAGTCTCGATATGGGTATGTTGACATTCTTGGGCATGTCAAAAAGGAGGAAATTTTGGATGTTTTGAGAAGTACTAAGGTAGACAAGTCTCCAGCGATGGGGTCTAGCCCAGAATGCTGAGGGAGGCAGGTGGGGAAATTGCTGGGGTCTTGTATGAAATCTTTATATCCTCTTTAGTGACAGGAGAGCACCCAGAGGCCTGGGGAATAGCCAATATTGTTCCTTTGTTTAAGAAGGGCAGCAGGGATAATCCAGGGAGTTATAGGTCAGTGAACTTTACATCAGTGGGAGGGAAATAATTGGCAAAGATTCTTAGGGATACAATTTTACTCACATTTTGAAAAATATGATCTTATTAATGATAGGCAGCGTGGCCGTGTGTGGGGAAGATTGTGTCTTACAAACTTGATTGAGTTTTTTGAGGAAGTGACAAAGATGATTGAGGGCAGGGTGGTAGATGCTGTGTATATGAACTTCAACAAGGCTTTTGACAAGAAACCTCATGGCAGGCTGATACAGAAAGTGGAGTCACATGAGATCCACGGTGAGCTCATAAGATGGATACAGATCTGGCTTAGTTATAGGTAGAGAGCACCGGTGAAAGGGTGTTTTTCAGATTGGAGATCTGTGACCAATGGTGTTCTGCAGGATCAGTGCTGGGGCCCATTATTTGTTATATAGAAATGATTTGGAGACAAATGTAGGTGGCCTGATTAATAAGTTTGTGGACAGCATTAAGGTTAGAGGAGCTGTGGCTAGTGTTGAGGATTGCCTTTAGCATGGTATAGATAGGCTGGAGACTTGGGCAGAGAAATAGCAGTTGGAGTTGATCTGGACATCAGTGAGGTGATGCATTTTTAGAAATTAAAGCAGTAGGGAAGTATACAGTAAATGGCAGAACCATTAGTATCAACATACAGACGGATCTGGGCGTACAGGTCCACAGTTCCCTGAAAATGGCAACATGTGGCTGAGGTGGTCAAGAAGGCAAATGGCATGCTGGTCTTCATCAGTCAGGGCATAGAATAGAAAACTTGGCGAGTCATGTTGCAGCTGCAGAGAACTTTACTTTGGCTACTGATTGCCATACTACCAGAAGGATTTGGAGTGGGTAGAGAAATGGTCTACCACACTGATGCCTGGTTTGGAAGGTGCTAGCTAGGAGGAGAGATTGGACAAATTTCGTTTGTTTTCACTTGAGTATTAAAGGATGGTGGGTGACATGTTAGAGGTTTGCAGAATTCGAAGAGCCACAGATGGAATGGATAGTTGGAGTCTTTTTCCCAGGGTAAAAATGTCAATTCCTAAGGGACACTGGTTTAAGCAGAAGAAAGTGAGGACTGCAGATGTTGGAGAGTCAGCGTCAAAGTATGGTGCTGGAAAAAGCACAGCAGGTCAGGCAGCATCCAATGAGAAGATGAGTCAACCTTTTGTGCATAAGCCCTTAATCAGGAGGCTGAGAGATAAATAAGGGGGTAGAGATGGGGCTGGAGGGAAGGTATGTGGGATGGCAATAAGTGAATGCAGGTAGGAAGTGATTATGCTAGTCGGTGGAGAGGGTGGAACAGATAGGTGGGAAGGAAGATGGTCAAGTCAAGAGGGCAGTGTCTAGTTGGAGGGTTGGATCTGGAATGAGGTGGGAGTAGGGAGATTTGGAAATTGGTGAAGTCAACTTTGATGCCATGTGGCTGTCAGGTCCCGAGGCATTCTTTCTCAAGTCAGCGGGTGGATTTGATTTGGTGGTGGAGGAGGCCCAGGATGTGCAAGTACTTGGGTGAGTGAGAGTGGGAGTTGAAATGGTTGGCCACAGGGCAATGGGATTGGTTGTTGTGTTCAGACCAGAGATGTTCCCTGAACTGCTCCGTGAGTAGGTGTCCTGTTTCCCCAATGTAGAGGAGACCACATCAAGAGCAACAGACACAGGAGATGAGGTGGGAAAATGTACAGGATATTCTCTGCTAGATTTGAAATTATCCTTTAGGCCCTTGGACAGAGGTGAGGGGTTTGAGGTGTGAGTGCAAGTTTCGCACCTCATGTGGCAGTAGGGGAAGGTGCCAGATGTAGAGGGTGAGTTGGTGGGGAACATGGACCTAACTAGGGAGTCGCGAAGGGAATGGTCTCTGCGGAAGGCAGATAGGGGTGGGGAGGTAAATATATTTTTGGTGGTGTGGTCTGACTGTAGGTGGCAAAAATGGCAGAAGATAAAGCACTGCAGCTGGAGATTTGTGACTCCAACTAGACTACAACTGGAAGAATGCCTAATGGTTTTAAATTTTCTGGACACATTTCTTGTCACAGCTGACAATATCACACATTGGATTCTGACTCAGTCCTGGTGAAACTAAAACAGCTGGTGGTATGGGGGATGCCAAAGGGCTGTCACAACTAGAATTGAAACATTTTTGGGTCCGACGAGATCGGATTACAATGGAGGACAGCATCTTATTAAGGGGAACAAGAGAGATTGTCCCGAGCAAAGGTCGCTGACAGATACTTGCTGAACTCCACCAGGGTCATCCAGAGGTTTCCAAAATGAAGGTGCTGGTAAGAGGTTATAGCTGCATTGGTGGTGCCCAGAACACCAAGGACAAAAGCTACCACCAGCAACTCCCCTACATTCATGAGAATAGCTGGGTAAACCTTGGCAATTACTTGTCAACTGTGCAGGTTCTTTCATGGGCTCAATGTTCTCAGTCATGTGGATACCCACTCAAAGTTGCTGGAAGTGCATAGAGTTCATTTGTCAAACATGGGAACAATGATAGAAAAACTGCGAGCATCTTCTGCAATCAAAAGTGTTGCTCACACATAGTGGGCCATCATTCGCGAGCAGGGAATTTCAGTATTTCCTAAAGTCGAATGGTAGTAGTCTTATAAGGAAGGCATTTTTAAATTGTCGGTGCGCCAAACTACTACCGCGCCTCCCTTGTCTGCCGGTTTGACAGTGAGGCTGGGGTTGGAGCGGAGGGAGTGGAGGGCTGCACATTCCGAGGGTGAGAGGTTGGAGTGGAGAGGTTGAGGCGGTTTTTTTAAATTGTCGGTGTGCCAAACTACCACCGCCCGAAACGTCGATTCTCCTGCTCCTTGGATGCTGCCTGACCTGCTGCACTTTTCCAGCAACACATTTTCAGCAGTAGTCTTATAAGGACAGTTCCATACCATCCATCATCCAATGGTCTGCAGAATGACCACTGCAAACTTTGAAAGCAGAGCTTAAAAAAAAGCCTACACCATCACTAGATACCAAACTCTTCCAGTTCCTGTTTGATTATAGTCGCACCCCTCACGCAACTACAGGGATAGCTTCAGTGGAGTTGCTAATGGGGAGAAGACTCTGCACCAAGTTAAATCTGATCCTCCCGGTCCTGAAGGGAGTAGGGTGAAACAGCATCAGGAATGCCAATGTTGAACACAAGGCTCTGCTAAGCGGGAGAGACTGTTTATTTGAAGGGATGATGTTTGGTGTATGAACTATGGGAATGACCCTACATGGGTAAGGGTTAAGTGACATATAAGATTCAGGTAGGTGTGATGGTCCTGAACAGGTATGTGGTCTGCATGAAAGCTGCAAACTCGCAAATGGTATGAGACCAAAACATGCCCAGCTCCTTGATTGCCTTTTTCTAACTGTCCTGGAACCGGAGGATTGTCCCACTTTGTTAAGTATTGAAGATACCTCGGAATCTGAGACGGACACGGCTGATGTGATTGCCTCGAATCCTTTACCACTGAAGAGAAGAATGAATTTCTTCTGAGCACGAGGGGAACTATTGTGCATTACACGATGTCTGGATGAGAAGCAGACTAGAGTAAACTGCCCCAGTGCTAAAATGCCCCAGGAAGTGCTACAATAAAATTAACTGGCCTATATCCTCTGACTCAGAGGGAGAGGGATGCAATGATTGTAATGAGGTCAATCTCATAGGATAGGAGTTCCCTGATTAGGGCTGTTAATCTGGTCTAGTCAGGGAGCCATGGCTGACAGATATTCACAGTAGTGTCAGAGGTTCTGTTCATTCTGAGAGTTGGCTCTGGGGGAGCTGGATCAGTATCCAGGACTTTCCATGTGTAAATTTGAGCTTTTTGGTGACGGGATACCAGTTCTGTGGAGTTATTTCATGGACTCACAGAATTGTGGTTCACTCTCATAGGACAGCACAGTAGCTCAGTGGTTAGCACTGCTACCTCACAGCGCCAGGGACCCGGGTTCGGTTCCAGCCTCAGGCAACTGTCTGTGTGGAGTTTGCACATTCTCCCCATGTCTGCGTGGGTTTCCTCCCACAGTCCAAAGATGTGCTGGTTGGGTGAATTGGCTGTGCTGAATTGCCAACAGTGTTCAGGGATATGTTGGTTAGGTACATTAGTTAGGGGTAAATGTAGAGGAATAAGGTAGGGAAATGGGTCCGGCTGGGTTACTCTTAAGAGGGTTGGTGTGGACCTGTTTGGCCGAAGGACCTGTTTCCACACTTGTAGGGATTCTATGATTTTTGATTAACTGTCCTGAGAGTGATTCAGTATGTGCAATAAATGTCAGTGCAGATAGTGATGACCATAACCCATGAATTAATTAGAGAAAACATTGTTGAGGGAATAAGATTGGTACAGACGCGATGTGCCTAAAAGTCTTATTATTTTCTGTCCAGATTCTCAGCAGATCACTTGAGTATGTGTCATTTCCTCATCATTACACTGCAGCCTCAGTCGAGACGATGTAGTAAAGTCATAGAGGTGGGACTTGAACCCAAACCTCTCCTCTGGAGGCAAGAATGTTGCTGAAGCTGAGCCAAAACAGATCCTGCTTGGTAGGAGAATTAAGCACCAACCTTGAGTCCATGATAGCACGCTGTCCCCTGACTTAAAAGGTTGTGAGTTCAAATCCTACTCTTAGGGATTTGAGTACAGTAATCAGACTAATACATCAATGTAAAGCCAAAGGAGCTGTCTTGCTGCACTGCTAAAGATGTGTGTTTCTGATGAGAAGTTAAATGAGGTAAGGGAGGCCCACATTGCTCTCTCAGATGTAACAAATCTCATGTCTTTGTTGAAGAACAGAAAAGTTTTTCCTAGTGTCTCTCAACATCTGATAAATATATATATCAGATGTGTTACTTCATTACAATTTCAAGAATAGTTTATTAATTGTAATGTGCTTTGAGACATTGTGGGATTGTGAAAGGTGAGATATAAAACAAGTTTTTTTTCAAAGGCTCATGAGAAACAAATAAACTCAGAAGAGTCAGCAGTAGGAATAATTTCCTTTGCGTGATGCTGAAAGAAATGAGAAGATTTTTATTTGACAGGTATTCCAAAAAATGCGACATGGTTTCAGTTTCAATGGAAATATTGAGACAGCAAGTGACATATGTTTGTGACCTGATCCCTGACGTTGGATAGCTGCCCAGTCTAGATTCTTCCAGAAACATCTGGTATTCATAATCTGCAGCGGTGAGAGAAGTTTTTTTCATCTAAAATGGGTGGTTTGTTTTCCTTCGATAGCAGCCAATTCTTATTGAGGTTAAAAATACTGCCTAATGATGTGAAACTTCTTCACTGAGCCTGAGACTGGGAAAACTATGAGTGAATGTTTCTGACACTGTACTTTATAGATGACTGGTATCCTTCTGCATTGAGTTGTAAATTAGAAGGGAGTTCAGTATCGTATTCAATTTCATTTAGGCAGTGTGTTCTCCCTTATGTGTTCCTTTCGGGTGCTATATTTCTACAGGCATTAACTGGTTAATAACAAACAGGTGAATGCTAGTTATAAAGTAGAACACCAAAGAAATTTAAACAGTGTGAACTTCATGCCTTCACTACATATTTAACAACTATACCATTAACAAATATCTTAAAATGGTTTGTGTTGTCGTGTACCCTGATGATTGAAGGGTCAAGAACAGTAGGATACAGAATGATACAATACAGAGACAGCCATTCATTACATCATGTCAGCTATGTCAGCTATTTGAAAGCTTTGCAATTTGCTGCTCTTCCCTGCCCATTCTCTGTAGTCCTGCAACTTTTTCCATTAAAGTATTTTGAAAGTTGTTATTGAATGTGCTTCCAACACCCTTTCAAGTCAAAACATCTTATTGCTAAAAAATATTTCTTATTACCTTTTTCCTCTGCGCTTTTTCCACACCCTTACATTCTTTGGTTACTTTCTGCCAATGAAAACAATCTTTCCTTATTTACTCTCTTAAACCATCCGTCCTGGTATTATTCTGAATATCTCTTAAATCTTCTTTAATTTTTATATTTTTAAGGAGAGTAATCCCAATTCTCCATCTCTCCACTCACACCAGAAATAGAAGAAAATGGAAGAGATGTAAAATGGGACAATAGGAGAAACATCATCCACCAACAGAATAAATCAAAAAAGACATTCTGCTTACACACAACTGAACAATATAATGTATGAATTTCAGTGCTGGTGTGTAAGGCTGTATTTGCCAGTGACTGGGGTTGGTCAAATCAACCAGCTTGTACCTTTTCAATACAGCCTGCATGCTAGATCAAAAATGCACTGGCTATTCTGTGATTGGCAGCACTTGCTGAATAATCCCAACTGTGCTAATAGCTACACAAAACAGCCACTTTAAGGTATGGCTAATTTAAGCTTGCTAGGTGTGACATGTTTTTATATGCAGGACCTGTTTTGCAACTAAAATGAATACGTCCAGGCCTTTTACTCCTGCTTTGAATTTCTTGGCAGGCTGTGAACCTCAGCTTCCCGCTTGCTTTTCCCCATGGCAACAATTCAGCTAATCAGAATTGACTTGCCAACCAATTAGCTCTCTCTTCTCCTGCATTAAAAATTGCTGTGATTTTTTAAAATTTGACTTTCCTGAGTTTTTCATGAGTGCAAGACAGAAAGCTTTGCTAAGATGTCTCTCCTGTTTTCTTTTAATAAGAAATATCTTTGCACAAGACAGTTGCAAGGCTGTTATACCAGACTTAGTCATTGAAGTAGAGACCTCAATAACATTTGAAAATAGATTATATATTTGGTTTGGCTGCAGGAAAATAGAAAAAAAGGCTATATGAGCAAGGAAGGGATTAGGACAAAGCTGCTATGATAGATAAGTTTTAATAATGAAAATAGCCCTCCCGATAAATTGTAATTTGGGCATTGTATTAGAGAGTGAACAGTGACTCCAATAAAAAATTGGTTTAATTAAGAATCATTTCACCAGGTGCTGAATTGTGTTGACAATAAAAATAAAAGAAGCATTTATATTCATAAAGTATAGAGTTGTAAATGAATTGCATAGTTTAATAATTATAATTTGTAAAATACAGGTCTCCTTAAATGTTAAGACTAGAAGTGAAAGGTCTAGAGTCATAGAGATGTACAGCATGGAAACAGACCCTTTGGTCCAACCCGTCCATGACGACCAGATATCCCAACCCAATCTAGTCCCACTTGCCAGCACCCGGCCCAAATCCCTCCAAACCCTTCCTATTCATATACCCATCTAAATGCCTTTTAAATGATGCAATTGTACCACCCTCCACCACTTCCTCTGGCTGTTCATTCCATACATGCGTGAAAACGTTGCCCCTTAGGTCCCTTTTATATCTTTCCCCTCTCACCCTAAAACTATGCCCTCTAGTTCTGGACTCCCCCACCCCAGGGAAAAGAGTTTATCTATTTATCCTATCCATGCTCCTCATAATTTTGTAAACCTCTATCAGGTCACCCTTCAGCCTCCGATGCTCCAGGGAAAACAGCCCCATCCTGTTCAGCCTCTCACTATAGCTCAAATCCTCCAACCCTGGCAACATCCTTGTAAATCTTTTCTGAACCCTTTCAAATTTCACAACATGTTTTGGGCGGCACGATGGCACAGTGGTTAGCGCTGTTGCCTCACAGCACCAGAGACCTGGGAGCCGCCTCAGGCAACTGTCTGTGTGGAGTTTGCACATTCTCCCCGTGTCTGCATGGGTTTCCTCCGGGTGCTCCAGTTTCCTCCCACAGTCCAAAAATGTGCAGGTTAGGTGAATTGGCCATGCTAAGTTGCCCGTATTGTTAGATGAAGGGGTAAATGTAGGGGAATGGGTCTGGGTGGGTTGCTCTTTGGAGGGTCGGTGTGGACTTGTTGGGCCAAAGGGCCTGTTTCCACATTGTATGTAATCTAATCTATCTGATAGGAAGGAGACCAAAATTGCACGCAGCAATAGTGGCCTAACCAATGTCCTGTATAGCTGCAACATGACCTCCCAACTCCTGTACTCAATACTCTGACCAATAAAGGAAAGCATACCAAACGCTTTCTTCACTATCCTATTGACCTGTGACTCCACTTTCAAGGAGTTATGAACCTGCACTCCAGGATCTCTACGTTAAGCAACATTCCCTAGGATCTTACCATTACGTGTATAAGTCCTGCTAAGATTTGCTTTCCCAAAATGCAGCACCTCACATTTATCTGAATTAAACTCCATCTGCCACTTCTCAGCCCATTGGCCCATCTGGTCAAGATCCTGTTGTAATCTGAGGTAACCTTCTTCACTGTCCACTACACCTCCAATTTTGGTGTCATCTGCAAACTTACTAGCTATATCTCTTACGCTCACATCCAAATCATTTATATAAATGACGAAAAGTAGAGGACCCAGCACTCATTCTTGTGGAACTCCACTGGTCTCAGGCCTCCAGTCTGAAAAACAACCCTCCACCACCACCCTCTGTCTTCTACCATTTGGCTAGTTCTCCCTGTATTCCATGAGATCTAACCTTGCTAACCAGTCTCCCAAGGGGAACCTTGTCGAAAGCTTTATTGAAGTCCATATAGATCACATCTACCACTCTGCCCTCATGAATCCTCTTTGTTATTTCTTCAAAAAACTCATTCAAGTTTTTGAGACATGATTTCCCATGCAGAAAACCATGTTGACTATCCCGAATCAGTCCTTGCCTTTCCAAATACATGTGGATCCTGTCCCGAAGGATTTCCTCCAACAACTTTCCCACTACCGATGTTAGGCTCCCTGGTCTATAGTTCCTTAGCTTGTCCTTACCACCCTTCTTAAACAGTGGCACCATGTTTGCCAACCTCCAGTCTACCTGCACCTCACCTGTGACTATCAATGATACAAATATCTCAGTAAGAGGCCCAGCAATCGCTTCCCTAGCCTCCCACAGATTTCTAGGGTACACCTGATCAGGTCCTGGGGATTTATCCACCTTTGTGCATTTCAAGACATCCAGCACTTCCCCCTCTGTAATATGGACATTTTTCATGATGTCACCATCTATTTCCCTACATTCTATATCAAGGCCGCCTTGGTGATCTTTGAGGTGCTGTATTCTCTCCCTAGTTACCCTTTTATCCTTAATGAGTTTGTAAATACCCTTTGGATTCTCCTTAACTCTATTGCCAAAACTATCTCATGTCCCCTTTTTGCCCTCCTGATTTCCCTCTTAAGTATACTCCTACTGCCTTTATACTCTTCTAAGGATTCGTTCGATCTATCCTGTCTGTACCTGACATATGCTTCCTTCTTTTTCTTAACCAAACCCTCAATTTCTTTAGTCATCCAGCATTCTCTATACCTACCAGCCCTTCCTTTCACCCTGACAGGAATATACTTTCTCTGGATTCTCGTTATCTCATTTCTGAAGGCTTCCCATTTTCCAGGCATCCCTTTACCTGCGAATATCTGCCCCCAATCAGCTTTTGAAAGCTCTTTCTGGATTAGTGGTGCTGGAAGAGCACAGCAGTTCAGGCAGCATCCAAGTAGCTTCGAAATCGACGTTTCGGGCAAAAGCCCTCTTGCCTAATACCGTCAAAATTGGCCTTTCTCCAGTTTAGAACTTCAACTTTTAGATCTGGTCTATCCTTTTCCATCACTATTTTAAATCTAATAGAATTATGGTCGCTGGCCCCAAAGTGCTCCCCCACTGTCACCTCAGTCACCTGCCCTGCCTTATTTCCCAACTACAATTGTATTTTGAATTAAAGTCCAGAGATTATAAGTCAGGTTTACAGACACTCTTACTTAATTAAAGTCTCAATTATTTTATTGTGATTTGAGGTTTGTATAAGTACTTGCTTGGACTGTCTCATTGATCAAGGTGCACTGTGAGACTTGAACTGATTTCCAGTAAGTATCTTCCACCTGGATAGGCAGAGCTCTGATATCATCCTAGTGATGTCCCTGTTTTGTCCATGCCACAGTGATTGGAAATTGAATCAAATTAAAGTCTTTGTCACTTTTGTCATTCTGGAGATAGAACTCATGTGTCTGAAGAGGTTTGTGAAATTCAGTGCCACTGGGTCTTGAACTGAGGTTAGATTAGAGTGGTGCTGGAAAAGCACAGCAGGTCAGGCAGCATCCGAGGAGCAAGAAAATCGACCTTTCGGGCAAAAGCCCTTCATCAGGAATTTATAGTAGAGACGGAGAGCTAAATGGATGGCTGTCCAGCTGCGGCTGCAAAAGATCCCTAGGCACTACTTTGAAAAACAACAGGGGAATCGTTGGCCCAGTGTTCTTTTTATCGCACAGCTAGCATATAATAAAAGACTAATCGAAAACAGATATATCTGGTCGTTAACATATTGGCGTTTGTGGGAGCTTGCTGCGTGCAAATTGACTGCCACGTTCCCTGTGTTACAACACTGACGCCAATTTAGAGAAAAATACTCGACTGGTTGTAAAATGCTTCAGGTGACCCTGAGGTTTTGATGTTAATGTAAGTGCTTTTGCTCAGTTGTGCGCCAGAATAGTTCAGCCCTCTGACCAACCCCCGGGGAGTAATTGTGCATGAATTCCACGACTTGTATGTGTAGACATCCCTGTGGCACAGCCCCTGTTCTGATTGTGAATAAAAAAAAACATGCATTTAAGGGAAAGTAGCGATTTTTAAAAATCTCCTGAGTCGACTTTAGTGAAAATAGTTAAAGCCTAGTCAAGCCGAGGACTGGAAGCAGCCACAAACAGATAATTCCCACACAGTATAGCTCTTTGCAATAGGGAAGGGTGGCTACTCGCTTAAGGAGGGGGTGGAATACACAGCAGCTGTTGTGCACACGTGGCTGTTCTGTGAAAAATCTCTGATTCTTTTGTGTTTAACTGTTTTGAAGTTTGTGTAACTGCTTCTTTTGCAAACACTCCATCGCATAGTCTTTGTCACACCTGGATACCAGCTGATCATCATCATCCAATGTCCACACAAAGTTTAAACAACACTCACAAAACACTGGTCACAATGAAAACTGCTCCAGATTTGAGAGCATTTTGTTGCAAGATTGGAATGGTCCAGGAAATTCGCAGAGTTTCCCCCCCCCCCCCACCTCTGGTGTCTGGGACGTGGGCAGGGATTTGTGGTGTGGGCAGGGATTTCCTGACTCTTCGCTTCGCTCGGGATGATCTAGCAGTGAGTCTGGGATCTGGACGGAGAGGAGCCAGGATGACGAGCGGCCGCACGCTTTGCCTCCTGCTGTTGCTGGGTTTGCTGGCCGCCGGGGAGGACAGCTCGCCTGGACTCCCCGGACAGGAGAGGCCGGAGCGGGATGGCTCCCCGGCTCCCGGGGCGAGAGGGAGACCCGGGAGGAACGGGGCTCCCCCGAACCGGAGGAGCGCCCCGCCGCCCCTGGAAGCCACCAAAGCGAAGCTGGGAGCCCTCGCCCAGTTCTTTGGCAAATTCCGGCTGCTCGTGCTGGCCGCCCCCGACCCCTCGGATAACTCCTACCGTCTGATGGAGCAGCAGATCGACGTGAAGAGCCGGCAGCTCCGCTGTCACTTGGTAGCCAGGGACCTCTTGGTCCTGGTCTTGTTCCAGGAGGCTAGTGCCTCCCCGGGCAAGTTGCTCACCGTCTCCCAGGAAGGCGAGGTCTCGGAGCAGACGGTGGGAGCTCAGGAGGCAGCTCAGATCCGACAGCACCTGTCCTTGGAGGAGGGTCAGTTTGGAATGGTGCTGCTCAGGAAATCCATGCAACTGTACGAGAGGTTCCCGTACGCGGTGAGGATGGAGGCTGTGCTGGAAACGGTCGACCAAATGCCCCTCAGGAAGATCGAAAGCGTGACCAGGAGAAGCCAGCAGCTGAAGTGCAGAGGTGGGAGGGGCAGGAAACTGGGCTCAAGACAATTCCACCATAACAGGAGGGGAATGGTCAATAGGGGAATGGTCAACAGGACAATGAGCAACAGGGGAATGGTCAACAGGACAATGTTGAACAGGACAATGAGCAACAGGGGAATGGTCAACAGGACATTGATCAACAGGGGAACGGTCAACAGGACAATGAGCAACAGGGGAACGATCAACAGGACAATGAGCAACAGGGGAATGGTCAACAGGACAATGTCGAACAGGGGAACGATCAACAGAGGAACGGTGCAAAGGACAATGCCCAACAGCAGATTGAGATTAGCTTCTCCCAATTCCCAGAAGTTGGTCCGTTCTAAGAGTGCCAGTTCTTCAGGGAAACTGAGAACGTCAGCCCCAGGCAGCAGGAGGACACTGGGCAAACGGAAAGGTTCAGCCACCACCCTGAACTCTATTGGCAAGAGAAGAGCTGATAGCCTCTGGAGTGCAGATACACCCAAGGAGTCTCCCACAGTGCCACCAGGACAGCGGATGATGGATCAGATCAAAAAGAAGGTGCAGCAGATGTTAGTGGCCAAACACCAGAAACCTGACCAGCGCAGGCCAATTCTCATCAGCCAGAATAAGAGCCAAATATCCCGGACAGGAAGTCATACCTACCCCATACCCTGGGCCCGCTCTACTAGTTCACCTCCAGTGTTCTCAACCATGACTTTTCTTAACAGACCTACTGCTGGTACTGAACTGGGTTTCCAACCAGAGAATGCTGTCCCCCTGAAACGCAACCAATCTCAATTGTCACCAGCTCAGACTGTAAGGCCAGGAGTCTTTGAATCCAACCCAAGCATAGTTCAGTCCCAGGACAGTTTTTCCGCTTATCAGACTCTGGAAAACTTTTCCAGTCTCCCTACAGCTCTGTCACATCACACTGAGTCAGGACATTGGAACAATGGATCACCTAGCGTTCAACCCAGTCTTATTGGGCCCTCTAATCCCTCTGACCGAGTGTCTCATGTCCCACACCAACAAGAAACATCAGCCTCCAACCCTGGGAGCCACCAAACAATGGACCAGTGGTCAGATTCTCTCCCCAGGACCACACTGCCCAAAACCCCCAGGGTTCCTGTCACTGTGCAGCCCATTGAAGATGGAACTCGCGACAAGGCAGAGGGAGAGTTACACCAGCTGCCTCCAGAACGGGGGGGAGGGCGTCAGAGGCAGAATAACCCAATATCTGTACGAACCAGAGGCAAGAAAGGGGAGAACAAGCAAGAAGGTAACGCAAATAAAGCGGTCAGAAACAAAGGCCGGAAAAACAGGAGAAACCGCAAGAACAAGAAAAATGGCTCCAGAAACTCAAAGCCGATTGAAAACAGGGAGCTCATGGGATTTTTACAGCATTTTCGGAACAAGCGGAGATTGTTGGTGAGTTCTTTACAAAACCTGGGCAGGATCAGAGGGCACCTGAGTCCAAGAAAAGCCTGGTCTGCTGATGTTTGGAAGTGCAGTTGGTGCAGGTCTGGTTGGTGGGTGTAGTTCAGCTCAGGACATGTCTGCAGATGTTTGTATTTTGACATTTCGCTGTGAGCTTGTTTCCCCAGCATGAGCCGTGCTGATTGAATTGTACTTCATTGTGGATAGACAAACTTGTGAGGAAAGGAAACAATGGAAGAATCATACCATTCTTTTAGTAAAAGTACACGTTTGTACAAAAAAAAGCCCTGTTTTACTCTCTACTGCATTCCCCCGCCCCTTTGGTCTATTAACATAATTGGAGCTGGAGAAGGCCATTGGCCCTTCACTTCTGCTTTATCACTCAGTAAGACCATGGCTGACCATTGACCTAGAATCCACTTTCTCACACTATCTCCATCCCCTTAGCTCTTTCAGAGTATAAAAATCTTCCACTTTTTAGCTGTGAATGTACTCAATTATATATACTCAACAGTGATTAGCACCGCTGCCTCAACATGTTAGAGGATCCGGATTCGATTCCAGCCTTGGGTGACCATGTGAAGTTTGCACGCTTTCTCCATTGTACTGATTGTGGCGAAGTCAGCCAGAGGGGCCTGATAGAATCTGAGTTTCCTGATTGATGGGATTGATAGCCACAGTCAGGGAGCTCTGGCTGACATAAAAAGGTTGACCATCAGGGATAGTGACACTCTGGTGCCTGACTCTTTATGAGGCAGTACTATAGTCATGGACTGTTCATATGGGGCAGCACCATGGCTATCTCACAGATACACGGGTTCGATTCCAGCCTCAGCTGACTGTCTGTGTGGAGTTTGCACATTCTCCCCGTGCCTGCATAGGTTTCCTCCAGGTGCTCCGGTTTCCTCCCACAGTTCAAACTTGTGCAGGTTAGGTGAATTGGCCAGGTTAAATTGCCCATAGCATTCAGGGATATGTAGGTTAGGTACATTAGTCAAGGGTAAATGTAGGGTAATAGGGTAGGGGAATGGCTCTGGATGGGTTACTCTTCAGAGGGTCGGTGTGGACTTGTTGGGCCAAAGGGCCTGTTTCCACACTGTAGGGATCCTAAGATCATGTGTAAATAAAAGGTGAATTGGTGATTGGATACTGGCCTCTGTAGAGCTATTTCACCTGTGTCTAGGTGGGTTTCCTCCAGATGTTCTGGTTTCCTCCTGCAGTCCAAATTTGTGCAGGTTAGGTTAGGTTGGCCATGTTAAATTTCCCTAGGAATGTGCAGGCTAGGTAACTCAGCAGTGGTAAATGCAGTGTTACAGGGATAGGATAGGATGGGATGCTGTTCAGAGGGTCTGTGTTGACTTGATGGGCCAACTGGCCTATTTCCGCACAGTGGGGATTCTATGATTTACTGACTGAGCATTCACCACCTTCTGAGTGAAGAAATCTCTGTGATCCTGTGTTCTAAACTCTCCAGCCAGGGCAAACAGCATCTACCCTGTCAAACACTCTCAATATTTGTTATGTTTCAATGAGATCACCTCTCATTTTACTAAAATGTAAAGGATATAGGCTGTTCTCCTGATGCTGTCGCATCTGTTTCATGCCAGGAGTCAATCTAGAGAACCTTCTTTGCACTGTTCTGATAAACAGCTGAATCTTCTGTTGCTCAGGCTCATCCTTTAGAAATCACTCTTTAAGCTCTTGTGCTTTGAGATCTTTGAAACCTTTGGCCAAGTTTTTAAACTTAATTTCTTTTACATTGGCTTGGCACTTTTGTTTTGAAGGACATTGGGGAGTGTTTTGTAATAGGAACATAGAAACAGGATTAGGCCTTTCAGCCCATTGAGCCCACTCTGCCATTCATATACGATCACGACTGATCAAACTGTTCAATATGTTAGTCATAGATCCATAGAATCATATCGTACGGAAACAGCCCCTTTGGTTCAGTTTCTCTGTGCTGACCAAGTTTCCCTCAACGAAACTTGCCTGTGTTTGGCCTATATCCCTCTAACTCTTTCCCATTTATGTACTTATCCAAATTCTTTTAGATGTTGTAACAGTACCTACATCTACCATTTCCTCTGGCAATTTAATCCACATACGAACCACCGTGTGTGAAAAAGTTGCCGCTTAGGTCCCTTTTAATTTTTTTTCCTTTCATCTTAGAAATATGCCCTCTAGTTTTGAACTACCCCTCCTTAGGGAAAAGACCTTTGCTATTTCGCTTCCCTCTGCCCCTCATGATTTTATAAACATCTATAAGGTCACCCTTAAACCCCCAAGCTCCAGTGAAAAAAGTCCCAGCCTATCCTTATAACTCAAACCCTTCAGCCCCAGCAACATCCTCAAATCTTTTCAAAACCCTCTCCAATTCAATAATATCTATCCTATAGCGGGGTGACCAGAACTGTAAATGCTACTCCAAAAGTGGCCTCACCAATGCCCTTTGCAACCTCAACATGACATCACAACTCCTATTCTCAGTGATCTGAACAATGAAGGCAAGTGTGCCAAAGACCCTCTTAACCACCTTGCCTACCTCTGACATAACTTTCAAAGAACTTTGTACCTGAATCCTGAGGTCTCTCTATTTGACAGCACTACCTAGGTAAAAACAATGACTGCAGATGCTGAAAACCAAATACTGGATTAGTGGTACTGGAAGAGCACAGTAGTTCAGGCAGCATCCAACGAGCAGCGAAATCGACGTTTCGGGCAAAAGCCCTTCATCAGGGCTTTTGCCCGAAACGTCGATTTCGCTGCTCGTTGGATGCTGCCTGAACTGCTGTGCTCTTCCAGCACCACTAATCCAGCACTACCTAGGGCCTTACCATTAACTGTATAAGTCCTGCCCTTGTTCGTTTTACCAAAATGCAAACTTCGCATTTATCCAAACTAAATTCCACCTGTCACTTCTCAACCCAGTAGCCCAATTGATCAAGATCCCTTTGTAATCTTCGATAACTTCCTTCACTGTTAACTATACCACCAATTGTGGTGTCATCCACAGACTTACTAACCATTCCTAAATTCTCATCCAAGTAATCTAGGTAAAGGACAAATAACAATGGCAGAGTGGAGTGCTTTATTTCCCCTCCAGTTCTATTTTGATTTGACCCCTACCCCCCCCCAACTTCATTTCTTTCTTTCATGTAAGCCTTGCTGTTATTGAGCTTTGCTGTTGATCGGTTTCCTAGCCACGTGGGTGGTTTTCCTGGTGGTGGAAATGTTGAATAAAATTATCTTGTACATGGTGTTTTCACGGATTCCTGCACTTACACATACACAACATGGTGCAGTGTGGAAAAATAAGCACTACAGCCATATGGCAGGAGTGTAGGAGTAAAGGGAAAAAACTTCAAACAACAGTGAACTCTGCACTGATCCCTGCAGAATACTGTTGGTCACAGACCGCCAGTCCGAAAAACAACCCTCCACCATCACCCTCTGTCTCCTATTGTGAAGCCAATTTTGTATCCAATCGACAAGCTTCCTGAATCCTACGTGATCGAACTTTGATTAATCAGTCTACCACATAGGACCTTGCCGAAGGCCTTACTAAAGTCCATATGGCCAATGTCTACTGCTCTGCCCTCTCAATCGTTTTGGTTACATCCTCAAAAAATTCAGTCAAGTTTGTGAAACACGATTTCCCACACACAAAACCATGCTCTCTATCCCTAATCAGGCCTTGCCTCTCCATGTAAATTCTATCTCTCAGAATCCTGTCCAACAAAGTACCGATAATGATGTCCGATTCACCAGTGTATGGTTTTCAGGCTTCTCCTTACAGTCTTTCTTAAATAAAGGCACAACATGAACCACCCTCCAGTCCTCTGGCATCTCACCTGTGGCTGTAGATGAGATTAGTATCTCTGCTAGGGGTCCCACAATTCCTTCCCGAACTTCCCACAATGTCTTGGGATACACTTGACTAGCTCCCTGAGATTTATTCGCCTTTATGGCTTATAAGACCTTCAGCACCTCCTCTTCTGTAATGTGGACTATTTTCAAGACATCAATATATATTTCCCAGAATTCTAAGCCTCTATGTCTTTCCCCACAGTAAAACCTGACACCAAGTATTCGCTTAATATCTCTCCCACCTCCAGTGATTCCAAATGTAGATAAACTCATTGATCTTTAAGGGACTCTATTCTCTCCCTAGTTGCTCTTTTGCTCTTAATGTCCTTGTAGAATCTCTTTGGATTAGCCTTAACCTTATCTTTTAGCCACAACATCCACATAGGTAATCAGAAATCTATCAATCTCTACATTAAACATACGCAAAAACTGAGCTTCCACAATCCTCTGGGAAAAAGATTTCCAAAGGTTCACAACCCTCTTGAGTAAAACAAAAATCCCCTCATCTCGGATCTAAGTGTCATTCCCCCTTATTTTAAATTGTGCCACTAGTTCTAGACTCCCCAACCAGACGAAATATCTTGCCTTATTTACCCTGTCTCTCCATTTAAATATTTTGTCGGTTTCAATGAGATCATCTCTTATTCTTTAAAACTTTAGAGAATACAGACCCAGTTTGCTCAATCTCTATAGGACAGTGCCGACATCCTGGGAACAAGTTTGGTGAACCCTCCCTCTGTGGTAATAAGATCCTTCCTGAGAGAAAGGGACCAAAACTGTACACCGTACTCTCGGTGCTGTCTAACCAAGCTCCCATACAATTGAAACAAGTCTTTACTACTGTACTCCATTGAAATTTTCTTGCAATAAAGACTAACATTCCATTAGCCTTTGTAATAATTTGCTGCTCCTGCATGTTAGTCTTCTGTAACTTATTGACAACAATTCCTGGGTTTCTTGGTACATCCACAGCTTTCAAGCTTTTAACATTTAAAAAAACTCTACAAATCAGTTTCTCCTACCAAAGTGAGTAATTTCACATTTTCAACATTACAGTAGTCCCCCTGAATCTGCAGGGGATACGTTCCAAGACCTACCATGAAAGCCCGAAACCGTGGATAGAAGCAAACCTATTCATCTAAGTGGGAAGTTTCCCTTCCTGGCAGCCTTCTGGTCCCTGGTTCCAGAAGGCTACCTATAATATGTTCAGGCTGCAGTAAACCATGGGTAGCTGAATCTGCGGAAAGCGATTTCGGGAATCCGGGGTGCTCACCTGGTATATTTTGTCTGCCATGTTATTTGCCCATTCACTATACCAACTAAATCTTCATGAAGCTTCACTTTACATCTTCCTCAAAACACATAATCCCACTAGATTTGATCAGTCATAAATTTGGAGATATTACATTTGGCTCCCACCTCCAAATCATCATTATACATTTTGAACAGTTGGAGCTCAAGTTTTGATCCTATCAATGTGGGAATAACCCATTTATTCATATTTGCTGTTTTCTACCTGTAGCCAAACATTAATCCATGCCAGTATATTACCTCTTAAACTATGTGGTTTAATTTTTCTAACCTCCGGTGGAAGATTTTATCAAAATGCTCTGAAAATCTAAGTATGCTATGTTAATTGACACTCCTTTATCAACGTTGTTCATAACATCTTCCAAAACTTGCAAGTTCATCAAATGTTCATTCCCAGCGAATCTATGCTGACTCTGCCTAATCACATAATTATTATCCAAACATTTATTTATTACATCCTTTATAACATACTCTATCGTTTTCCCTATTATTGATGTAAAGCTAACAGGCTTGCGGTTCCTTGTTTTCTCTCTCACTCTCTTCTTAACTAGTGGGATCACTACCTTGCAATCCACAGGATCATTTCTGAATGTCAAGAAGTTTGGAAGATAGTCACTAAATGCACCAAGTGTCTCCACAGCCACATTCTCCAGCATTCTGGGATACAGTCAGAAGTCTTACAACACCAGGTCATAGTCAACAGGTTTATCTGAAATCACAAGCTTTCGTAGTGCAGCCCCCACCTCTGGTGAAGTGAGACAGAGGCACACAGATGCAGAATTTATAGGCAGAGAGATCAAAATATCAGACAAATGGTGTGAGTGAACTGTCGAATAATAAGTTTCTGCAGGTGATCAAAAGTGTCAGACCACTCTCTGTGACATAGAAAATCAGTTACAGGGGATTTATCAGCTTTCAGTCCCATTAACTTCTCCAGTACAGTCTTCTTACTGTCATAAATTCTTTCAACTCCTCATTCTCCTTTGTCTCTTGGATCTCTAGTTCTGGAAGATTTCTGATAACTTGCTGAACTAAAACAGACAAAAAGTAATCATTTTTCTTCTCTGCCATTTCTCTACTCCCCATTGTAAATTATCCTGAAAATTTGCCAGTGAAGACCGTACATTCGTTCTAACCAAACGTTTACCTTTTACACACCTAGAGAAGCTTTTACAGTCTGGTTTTGTGTTTTTTGCTAGATTGCATTCATCTTCTATTCTCCTTTTCATTGTCAGATTCTTAATCCTCCTACATTGCATTGCAAAAACAAACTCCCAATCGTCAGATTAACTGTTATTTCTGGAAACTTCAAAGGTTTTTCTTTTAATCTTTTACAATCCTGAACTTCCTTTGTTAGCCATGGTTAACTGACATTTTTGAGTTTTTGCATGTTAACTTGCATTTAAATAGTATTTTTATGTGGATGTAGGTTTGCTCGCTGAGCTGGAAGGTTTGTTTTCAGATGTTTTGTCACCATACTAGGTAACATCTTCCATGAGCCTCCGAATGAAGCACTAGTGGTGTGGTCCACTTCCTGTTTATATGTTGAGGTTCCTTGGGTTGGTGATTTCATTTCCTGTGGTGACGTCATTTCCTATGGTTCTGTGTCTCGGGGTGGTAAATGGGATCCACGTCAATGTGTTTGTTGATAAAGTTCTGTTTGGAATGCCATGCTTCTAGGAATTATTGTGCATGTCTCTGTTTGGCTTGTCCGAGGATGGATGTGTTGTCCCAATCGAAGTGGTGTCCTTCCTCATCCGTATGTAAGGATACTAGTGAGAGTGGGTCATGTTGCTTTGTGGCTAGTTGACATTCATGTATCCTGGTGGCTAGTTTTCTGCCTGTTTGTCCAATGTAGTGTTTATTACAGTCCTTGCACAGTATTTTGTAAATAACATTAGTTTGCTTGTTGTCTGTACAGGATCTTTCAAGTTCACTAGCTGCTGTTTTAGTGTGTTGGTGAGTTTGTGGGCTACAATGATGCCAAGGGGTCTGAGTAGTCTGGCAGTCAGTCATTCATAAATAGAAAGTGGCTACACCACCAGTGCTTCATTCAAAGGGTCACTGAAGATGTATGGTGACAAAATGTCTGAAAACGAACCTTCCAACTCAGCAAGCAAACCTACATCCAGCACTTCAAGCTGAGCTACAAATCTTTTTAAAACTCGCTACTATGTTTATGTTGTTGAGTACCAATAATTTCTTGCTTCAGGCATGTTAATGAAACAGTAAATTTTAATATAGAATCATAGAGTCATAGAGGTTTACAGCATGGAAACAGACCCTTCAGTCCAACCCGTCCATGCCGACCAGATATCCCAACCCAATCTAGTCCCACCTGCCAGCACCCGGCCCATATCCCTCCAAACCCTTCCTACTCATATACCCATCCAAATGCCTCTTAAATGTTGCTATTGTACCAGCCTCCACCACCTCCTCTGGAGCTCATTCTACACACGTACCACCTTCTGTGTGAAAAAGTTGCCCCTTATATCTCTTTTATATCTTTCCCCTCTCACCCTAAAGCTATGCCTTCTAGTTCTGGACTCCCCAACCCCAGGGAAAAGACTTTGTCTATTTACCCTATCCGTGCCCCTCATAATTTTGTAAATCTCTATAAGGTCACCCCTCAACCTCTGACACTCCAGGGAAAACAGCCCCAGCCTGTTCAGCCTCTCCCTATAGCTCAAATTCTCCAACCCTGGCAACATCCTTGTAAATCTTTTCTGAACCCTTTCAAGTTTCACAACATCTTTCCAATAGGAAGGAGACCAGAATTGCATGCAATATTCCAACAGTGGCCTAACCAATGTCCTGTACAGCCGCAACATGACCTCCCAACTCCTGTACTCAATACTCTCACCAAACGCCTTCTTCACTATCCTATCTACCTGCAACTCCACTTTCAAGGAGCATTGAACCTGCACTCCAAGGTCTCTTTGTTCAGCAACGCTCCTTAGGACCTTACCATTAAGTGTATAAGTCCTGCTAATATTTGCTTTCCCAAAATGCAGCACCTCGCATTTATCTGAATTCAACTCCATCTGCCACTTCTCAGCCCATTCACCCATCTGGTCCAGATCCTGTTGTAATCTGAGGTAACCCTTTTTGTTGTCCACTACACCACCAATTTTGGTGTCATCTGTAAACTTACTAACTGTATTTCTAATGCTTGCATCCAAATCATTTATGTAAATGACAAAAAGTAGAGGACCCAGTACCGATCTTTGTGGCACTCCACTGGTCACAGGCCTCCAGTCTGAAAAACAACCCTCCACCACCACCCTCTGTCTTCTAATATGTCCTGGTATTTGTGCTATTTTCAATATAAACCTCGCATAACTGTCTTTTGGTTCAATCTTTTAGTATGATGACTGAGGGGAGGCAGATAGGGCAATGTGATGAACATAACTAATATGAAATTTCAAAACTGAATTAAAACACTGCAGGTACCAGTCAAAGTGATCATAAACTTGTCACATTGTTGTAAAGATCTAACTGGTTTACTGATGCCTTTTTGGAACGGTACTCTTACCCATTCTGGCCTGATTTTTGATTCTGTTATGTTTGATTCTGAACTGAGTTAGCTAATCACTTCAACAATACAGTACATTAGACTGCAGTGGTTAAAAAATTGATCTCACTACCCCCTCTTCAAAGGCAGCTAAGGTGAGACTTGCTAACGGCACCCAAATCACAGTGATAAATAATAATATTTAATATGTCGAATTAGTAATTTAGTTTGTGAATGGAATTCTTGTATGCTCTACCTAAAGGCAGGTCCCACGCACATCTTCATAATCTTTGCCACTGGCAGAGCTTGGAGGCAGTTTTACATGTACATTGTAGTTCTGGAACAGCAGTTAGTGGTGATAGAATCTCCAAGTTTCTTCCCATGAATAGAGGAGTCTCTCCTGCTGTTACTTCCTGCCGTTTGCATGGGTGGGAAGGATCTTAAAGTTGATATTTGACCTGTTTGGAAGAGTTATGAATGTACCTTTCTTGGCCAACAAATCCTGGAGTGGGATTTGAACCTGGAGTTTCTGACCCAGAGGCAGAGATACTCCCCGCTGCTGCTTTTGTGAGATTCTAAATGTTGAGTTGAATTCCTCACCTGGCCACTGACTCAGGTATAATACTTTTGTGTGATGCACCTTATTGTGTTATGACAGCTTATTACAGCACCCAGGAAAGACAGCAAGCTCTACATACACCAAAGGGATGAGTACCTGGAGCACTTATGCCAGTTAGCTGTCCGAAAGTTCAGCATGATCGCTATCCTGGGCTCACAATCCAACAGCACCCTGACGGTGGAGCATTATCAGAATGGTGAGTGTCAGCTCAGAAAATACTTCCCATTACTCCTTGTGAGAGGCTCATCCATCACCCCCTACCCAATTCTAACCATTTTCATCCTTTTGTTTCCTGATTCTAACCTTCCAATATCCCTGTTTCTTCCACCTCCCACACCCCTTCTGTTCTAACACCCCTCCTGTTACTCTCTGCTGTCCCAATCCCTTCAATCCACATGAGGCTTGACACTGAGTTACAATCAACTATTCACCTGCAGCATGCAGCACACGTGGGACCATTTTGGAAAGTTGGGAACTGGAAGCCATTCAGTCCCTTGAGCTTATTCTTTCATTCAGTTAGGTAATGGCTGATTGCAGCTTAACAATATTACCTTGCGACAGTTCTTTTAGTGTTTAGCCAATATAACCTGTCAGTCTTGGTTTCTTCATTTCTAACTGAGCCCAGCACCAACAGTTTTTTGGGACAGAGTGTTCCACATTTCCATTAATCTTTGTGCAGGGCATGCTCCCTTTAAGCTTTTGTCCCTTTGAGTTATTAATGTGGAATTCGAAATGTGAACAGATCAGCCGGGGTCTTGTTGAATAGTGGAGCAGGCTTGAGGAGCTGCATGGCCTACTCTTGCTCCTTGTTCATATGGGTGGCCTTGAACATTAGGGAAAGTTAATTTAGACAAGAAACAAAAGAAGCATTGTGCACTTCACATTTCCTGAATATATCTTTTCACTTCTCTATTTTAGAGAATGAATTAGCACTTGAAAATCCAGTTTCCGAATCTGCCATCGTTGAACTGATTGCTCAGCTACGAAGAGAATTTGGGATGTCATTTGATGAATTCTTTATGGTTCTGGTTGATTATGATATGCAAGTTAAGGTGAGAACTGGTATTTTATGCTTTAATATTAATGTTAAATAATTTCATTCTAATCTATTTGGAAAGGAGAGTCTTGCATTTATATAGCACATTATGATGATCTCTCAGGTATGTCCTGAACCATTTTATGTGTGTTACATATAAGCTGAACTGAACTGGTTATATAATTATGGTGATGACAAGAACAGATCAGAGCCTGGGAATTCTGCAGCAAGTAACTCCCCTCCTAACTCTCCTAAGCCTGTCCACCATCTACAAAGCACAAGTTGGGAATGTGATGGAATACTCCCCACTCCAGCAGCTTGACACCATCCAGGACAAAGCAGCCCACCTGATTGACACTCCATTTCACCGCCTTCCACATCCACTCCATTCCACTAATGGTGCATGTAAAGAGCAATGTCTACCATTTCCAAGATGCACAGTAACAACTCACCAAGACTTCTTCAGCAGCTTTTCTAAATCCAGAATCTTTACCCCATAGAAAGATGAGGCCAGCAGGTGCATAGGTACACCACCACCTGCAACACCCCTTCCAGGTTACACATCATCCAGACTTGAATCTGTAATCAACATTCCTTCTTTGCCAAAATCCTATACACTGCAGAATCCCACAAACAACTAAGAAATGAATAAATAGTTGTCTTTTGTAAGGGAGGAATGTAGGCCAAGTCACTGAGATCGAAACAAAGACATGTTTATCTAAAGCCTTGCATGACCCCAAAACAAATCCCAAATGTGCTTTCTGTCAGTGATGTATGTTTTGAAGCCTGATTCCTGCAAAGATGCACAAAAGGCCCCAGTCAGTGCATAACCAACTCCCACAAGCAGCAACATAATAATGACAGTGCAAATTGGTTTTAGTGAGATTGATTGAGAGATAAATATTGTCAGGACACCTAGGAGAACTCTGCAGCCCTTCCGGCTTTGAGAGCAGACTGGATCTTGGTTTACCATCTTATCCCGCAATATTGTGTCTGGCTACATTCGCTCCAAGACGAGAGTGTAACCCACTGATCAGGGAAGAAATTATTTCTTCTGGTGAGAATTTCTCATCAGAAGGCACAATCATTAAACTTGGAGCTCGATCGATAAGGAGCAAAGGTCGGAATCATGTATTGGTGCAGTGGACCATGGAAATCTAGTTCTCTTTCCCCCAAAAGCTGTTGATCAGAGCAAGTTGGAGTGATGTAGAGCAAAGGTGGGGAAATGAAATGGAAGTGTAGACCTGCCATGTTCTAATCAATGAGGAGAGTAGCTATGAGAGGCTGAATGGCCTTGACGTGGTCTTGGTGCTGCTAATAGCTGGTAACTGTTAAGTTTGTTCTATTTTCCTGATGCAGTAACATTTATTTATATGTTGACAATACGTGTGGTAATACTTCATTCATCAGGACAATATTAATGCACCTTTCATATAGTGACTGCTCCTTTTTTATATTCCTATTTTTTTCCACCCCATCTAGCAATATTTCGATGTCCCTATCCCTGTTAAGATTCTAGTGAATTATGTGGACACACTGCCTTCTCGGCGGCTAGAGATTGAGGAAGAAAAGAAAAATGGTGTCACCTGTATCGAACACAACAGGGAGGTCAACATCAACAAATTTCTTTCCAGGTATGTGTAAACATCATGGTTTTCTTTTATACATATGTGTACGTGCTCAGCATATAAATATATTAGTGACTTTTGAGAAGATGTGTAGGTCAGGTTGATGATATGGATGTAAGTTAGCTCGCTGAGCGGGAAGGTTTATTTTCAGACGTTTTGTCACCATGACTAGGTAACATCATCAGTAAGAGCCTCTGGTGAAACGCTGGTGGTATGTCCTGCCTTTCTGTTTGTAGGTCTCGGTTTCTTAAGGTGGGTGAGATGTCATTTCTTTTTTTTCCAAGGGAATGTAGATAGGATCTAAATCGATGTGTTTATTGATGGAGTTCTGGTTAGAATGCCAGACCTCCAGGAATTCTCATGCGTGCCTTTTTATCGCCTGTCCTAGGATATGTGTGTTGTCCCAGTCAAAGTGGTGTCCTTCTTTGTCTGTAGGTATGGATACAAAATACCATGCAAGAACTGTAATAAACACTATATTAGACAAACTAGCAGGAAACTTGCTACCAGGATACATGAACGTCAACTAGCCACCAAAAGACATGACCCACTATCACTAGTTTCCATACATACAGATAAAGGAGGACACCACTTTGACTGGGTCGAAACACACATCTTAGGATATGTGAAACAAAGACACGCACAAGAATTCTTAGAGGCTTGGCATTCTAACCAGAAATCCATCAATAAACACATCGATTTAGACCCCATCTACCTTCCCTTGGAAAAAAACCAGAACTGACATCACTAACCTTAAGAAACCAAGACCTATAGGTAGAGAGACTGGACATACCACCAGCACTTCACCGGAGACTCTCACTGATGATGTTACCAAGTCATGGTGATGAAATGTCTGAAAACAAACCAGATCAGCGAGCTAACTTATATCCATATATAGTGTGTGTTTGTATATGGGTTCAACACAACCCTTAATATGCTGCAGGATGATCTCCTCCACCCTTAACATTAACATCTCTTATTTCCTTAGTCGACATAAAACACAAGAAACCATCAAGTAGAAATTAGTAAGTCCATTAACCCCAATGCTGCACAGTTCTTTTCATACTCTATCCTTTTATAGATTCTACCTCCATTTAATCCCCTCCAGGGGATCTACACCCTGTATACAATCTCCCCCCATCATTGACTGTACCCACCCATTAATCTGCAGTCCCACTTTTATTCAGTATTCTCTTATGAGATGTGGGTGTCCCTGGCAAGGCACAAGCATGTAAACCTAATGGAATGAGGGCAGAGCTGGCTGGTGTAAACAGGGAAAGGAGGTCAGCAGAAAGGAGGTTTAGGAAAAATGGCAAATGTTTAAAAAAATGTTCATGACTCACTGCAATATTAAATCCAAGTGAGGAAGGAGGAATCTAGGAAGAGAACAAACTAACCATGGTTAACCAGAGAAGTTAAGGATAGTGTCAAATTGAAAGAAAAAGCATACAATATGGCAAAGATTAGTGAACAGCTAAAAAATTGGAAAAGTTTTAAAATGCAAGAAAACATGACCAAACATGGGCGGCACGGTGGCACAGTGGTTAGCACTGCTGCCTCACAGCGCCAGAGATCCGGGTTCAATTCCCGCCTCAGGCGACTGACTGTGTGGAGTTTGAACGTTCTCCCTGTGTCTGCGTGGGTTTCCTCCGGGTGCTCCGGTTTCCTCCCACAGTCCAAAGATGTGCAGGTTAGGTGAATTGGCCATGCTAAATTGCCCGTAGTGTTAGGTAGGGGGTAAATGTAGGGGTATGGGTGGGTTGCGCTTCGGCGGGGCGGTGTGGACTTGTTGGGCCGAAGGGCCTGTTTCCACACTGTAAGTAATCGAATCTAAACAACGGAAAAAAATGAACCGAGAGAAATTAGCAAGTAATATAAAAATGGATGGTAATAGCTACATTAAATATATAAAAATGAATAGCCTACTCCTGTTCCTATTTCTTATGGTCTTAACAAGTTAAGAGCCCTTGATATTGGAGATATGGTTTATTAGATTAGGATGGATAGAGGTTTGGCTAACTAATAGAAGACAGATGGATATAGAGGTCATTTTCTCGATGGCACCTTGTGGAGTGGAGTGCCACAAGGATCAGTGCTGGACCCACAATTATTTGCAATTTTTGTAATGATTTGGATAAGTAAGGTGAATATACTATAGGAGAAAATGAGGACTGCAGATGCTGGAGATCAGAGCTGAAAATATGTTGCTGGAAAAGCGCAGTAGTTATCGACATTTTGGGCATCGACGTTTCTTCAGATTCCTGAAGAAGGGCTCATGCCCGAAACATCAATTCTCCTGCTCCTTGGATGCTGCCTGACCTGCTGCGCTTTTCCAGCAACACATTTTCAGCTCTGAATATACTATAGCCCAAGTTTTCAGATGACCCAAAAAGAGTTGGGAAGGCAAGTAGATGGTTGACACAAATCATCTATAGAGGAGAAGACGGGTTAAATGATTGTTGAATAGGATGTAATATGGGGAAAAATATGAGATTATGCACTTTAGCAGGAAGAATAGAAAAGTTGAGTATTATTAAAAGGAGGACATACTGAAAATGTAGTGGCACAGTGGGGTTTGGGGACCCTCATGCTTGAAGCACATAAAGCTAGCAAGCAAGATCAGTGGGTAATGGGGAAGGCAAGTGGACCGTTGACCTTTATTTTAAATGAAATGGAATATAAAGTTAGGGAGATCTTGATAAAACTGTACAAAGGCACTAGTCAGACCACAACTGGAATACAGTGAACAATTTTGGTCCCTTTTTATCTAAAGAACAGAATACTGGCATTGAGGGTGGTCCAGATAAGGTTCATTGGATTGATTCTGGATATGGAGAGATTTTCCTTCTGAGGAGAGGTTGAGTAGGTTGGGCCTGTACTCATTAGAATTCAGAAGAATGAGAAGAGACCTTATGGAAAGATACAAGATTCTCCTTTAAAGGGGATAAATGCTATGAAATTGTTTTCCCTTGTGAGAGAAGCTAGGACCAGAAGGCATCATCTCAGAAGAAAGGGTTGCACACTTAAGACAGAAATGAGGAGGGTTTTATTTTCCTCTCAGACAGTAGTGAATCTGAGGAATTCCTTACCACACAGGGCTGTCCAGTCTGGATTGGTTAATATGTTTAAGGTTGAGATAGGTGGATTTTTAATCGGTAGGTGAACCAAGTGTTCTGGGAAAAAGGCAAGAAAGTGGAGTTGAGGATTATCAGAGCAGCCTTGATTTCATTGAATGGTGGTGCAAACTCGATGGGCTGAATGGCCTACTTCTGCAGTGACATCCTATGGTCTTACTTGTTGCTCATTCCTTGAATCGAATGCATTGCTAGGGCATTTGCGAGGGCAGTTAAGAGTCACCCACATTGCTGTGGGTCTGGAGTCACTTGTAAGCAGACCCACACGAGGATGGTAGATTTCTCTCCCTAAAGGGCATTAGTGAATGAAAGGGCTTTTACAAAACAAAAATTTGATGTTAGTTGTTATGGTCACCAATTATTGAGACTTGTGGTCAATTGCATATTTTTATTCATTGAATTTAGATTTGACCAACTGATGTGAAAGGTTTTGAAGCAATATCTCTGTAACACTCACCTTGTCCTGTGGGTTACTATCCAGTAAATACCATACCAGCGAATCCAGATATCCCATGTATTACTTCTTTATAAAATACACAAACCAGTTGCCACTGTGAATAATGAATTTGAATGCTTTAAACATATTCTGGATATGGCACTGAAGCCAGAGATGCAAGAAAGATGAAGATTAGACCTCATGGAATACAGGGAGAACTGGCTCAAAGGTAGAAGACAGAGCGTGGCGGTGGAGGGTTGTTTTTCAGACTGGAGGCCTGTGACCACTGGAGTGCCACAAAGATTGGTGCTGGGTCGACTACTTTTAATCGTTTATATAAATGATTTGGATGCGAGCATAAGAGATATAGTTAGTAAGTTTGCAGAAGACACCAAATTGGAGGTGTAGTGGACAGCAAAACTTACCTCAGATTACAACGGGATCTTGATCAGACAGGCTAATGGGCTGACAAGTGGCAGATGGAGTTTAATTTAGATAAATATGAGGTGCTGCATTTTGGGAAAGCAAATCTTAGCAGGACTTATACACTTAATGGTAAGGTCATAGGGAGTGTTGCTGAACAAAGAGACCATGGAGTGCAGGTTCATAGCTCCTTGAAAGTGGAATCGCAGGTAGATGGGATAGTGAAGAAGGCGTTTGGTATGCTTTCCTTTATTGGTCAGAGTATTGAGTACAGGAGTTGGGAGGTCATGTTGTGACTGTACAGGACATTGGTTAGGCCACTGTTGGAATATTGCATGCAATTCTGGTCTCCTTCCTACCGGAAAGATGTTGTGAAACTTGAAAGGGTTCAGAAAAGATTTCCAAGGATGTTGCCAGGGTTGGAGAATTTGAGCTACAGGGAGAGGCTGAACAGGCTGGGGCTGTTTTCCCTGGAGCATCAGAGGCTGAGGGGTGACCTGATAGAGGTTTATAAAATTATGAGGGGCATGGATAGGATAAAAAGACAAAGTCTTTTCCCTGGGGTCGGGGAGTCCAGAACTAGAGGGGCTAGGTTTAGGGTGAGAGGGGAAAGATATAAAAGAGACCTAAGGAGCAACCTTGTATGGAATGAGCTGCCAGAGGAAGTAGTGGAGGCTGGTACAATTGCAACATTTAAAAGGCATTTGGATGGGTATATGAATAGGAAGGGTTTGGAGGGATATGGCCGGGTGCTGGCAGGTGGGACTGGATTGGGTTGGGATATCTGGTCAGCATGGACGGGTTGGACCGAAGGGTCTGTTTCTGTGCTGTTCATCTCTATGAATCTAAGTAACCTGACAGCTCACCTTGAAACCTCAATGGGCTAAGATTGTGTTTTCATGGATTTTTAATCCAAATACTTATATTGTCAGTATCACTGCAATGGTCTGGATGTTGATGGTTGAGTGTAGTTGCCATGCCCCTTGGATTCTAATATTCAATGCTTCAAATACATAATAAAACAAAAGTAAAACTGCCATTGTCACATAGGGCTGCTCTCTCATTCGAGAGAGATAGTTTAACTTGAGGGTCACCCTACCTCAGGCAAGGCATGAGGTTGTAAATGATTACCTCAAATAGTACAGAAATTGAACCTGTGCTGTCGGTGTCACTCTGCAGCTGTCCAGCCAACTGACTTAACCGACCCCTGGGGTGGTATGTGAGATCCCTAACTGTACATTAACAAGGACCCACTGCCCTCAGAGATGAGAATGTAAACCCAGCTGCTTCACTGCATGTATTGCCACTGAATTTATTTGTTTGTGCGTTTTGTCCCTAACTAGGCCACCTCCAAACTATTGATCTGCTGGAATTGCATACCATAATCTAGATTGAAAACTTTGCTTAGCAACCCTAGAAGGACCAGAACTTATTTAGCTTATTAAATTAGTCTAGTATTCCATCACTTCAATGTAATTTGAAAGAAGAAAGTTTATTGAAGGGTATGTACAATTCACATTGACAATGTGATTCTTAGGTTGCTGTGGAAACGGAGAATGTTGATCATTTCCTCTCCTTCTGAAGAAGAATGGGCATTTCAACAGCAGCTCACAGCATTACATGGCCAGGCCTGCAATCTGGGTAAGTTGCTTCAGTATTACGGCCTCCATCTCCTTTCACTTAGTAGCCCCTTGACAGAGAGGATAGCCATTTTGTTTACTTTCTCACCAAGAGATTATGTGCCAGTTGGCGGGAGTCTTAGGGGATTTCGACGCTTCACTCCTCCCAGATGGCTTTGGCAGATTAGTCCAGGAGGCTTGGTCTCCTCCTGCAGAGGCATTTCAAAATACACTCCACTAAATCCAGTCAATTTACACAAGGGATTGGTGTGAAAATTAAAGCACCTGCGATTGGGATTTTTATCGTGATGGACAGAAAACTGGTTGGCATACCAGAAACAAAGAGAAGGAGTAAATGGGTCCTCTTCTGAATGGCAAGCAGTGTTAATGGGATATCACAGGGATCAGTGCTATAACCCCAGCTATTCACAATATACTGTGTATTTGTGATTTAGTGAGAAAACAAAATGTAATATCCATACCCTTGCAAATGCCACAAAGCTGGGTGGGAGGCTGAGCTGTGAGGAGGATGCAGAGATACTTCAGTGTTTTTGAACAAGTTGAATGAGTGCGCAAATATATGGCAGATGCACCTAACTGAGAGATTATCCACTTTGGTAGTAAAATTCAGGAAGGCAGATTATTATCTGAATGGCTATAAATTGAGAGAGGGAAATGAGACCTGGGTGTCCTTGTAAACCATTTGCTGAAAGTAAACATGCGGCTGCAGCAGGCAATGAAGAAGGGAAATGGTACATTGGTCTTCATAGTGAGAGGATTCGAGTAGAGGAGTGGGGATGTCTTGCTGCTATTGTATAGGCCTTGGTGAGACCACACCTGGAATATTGTAGGTAGTTTGGTCTTCTTGTCTGAGGAAGGATGTTCCTGCTATGGTATAGTGAATGTTTACCACGCTGGGAAAGTGGGACTGACTTATGAGGAAGGATTCAACCAGTTAGGAATATATTTGGGTGGTGTTCAGAAGAATAAGGGGGATCTCATAGGAAGCTGTTGTCACAACACGGCAGTGAATCCTTCTGTTAATTAAACCAGACACTCAGAAAAGTTCACTTTGCCTCATAATCTGTTAAAATATGAGTGACAGAGAACTCCCAAATTCCACTATTTAAAGAAAATAACATCAACTTACTTTAAAAGTGAACATTAAATAACTATTCTGGATTAGTGGTGCTGGAAGAGCACAGAAGTTCAGGCAGCATCCAAGGAGCTTCGAAATCGACGTTTTGAGCAAAAGCCCTTCATCAGGAATGATGAAGAAGGGCTTTTGCCCGAAACGTCGATTTCGAAGCTCCTTGGATGCTGCCTGAACTGCTGTGCTCTTCCAGCACCACTAATCCAGAATCTGGTTTCCAGCATCTGCAGTCATTGTTTTTACCTCAAACAACTATTCACAACTCTAGGCCATCTTCCTGTTAAGGGCTTATTATTTGCCTCCAACCCTTTTACAATATGCTGTTCCAATAAGACACTTATTAAAATTACATCAACTTAATTTCAAAACCACACAGCAGCTGTCATCTTTCTGTGTCTTTCTTCTTCTGGCTGAGGATCTCCCTGGGTCGTCGGCTTTCTTTTTACAGCAGTATGTTTCATATGAAAAGGTACCTTTGACAGAGAGTGTTTCCTAATTTCTTGAAGAGCAAGATATTAGCTCTCCATACATTTCTGTCTCGATGGCAGTTGCTCTCTGACCAATTTTCAAAATGTCCCCATTTTATATCCCCCCAACGTCAATTGACTCATTGGTTCGATGTCGGTAAAACATTAAATTCAAACTTGATCGGGTTTTTGTATCCTGGGACATAATTTAAACTGATTGGTTAAATTCAAATTGTTGTCAAACAGCAACCAAAACTTAGGTATCCATTTCAGAGCCAAATGTCACATATTTTCAATTTTCCAATACACTCTGGATTGCATTCATATGCACAGGTGTTTGTGATCTTTCAGTTCAGAACAGCGTTCAAACTCTCTCTTAAAGGTACAGTATATGTCTTCAACTTCAGAACACCTAGAAAATTCTAACAGGACAGACAGGGTAAGTGCAGGGAGGAGAGTCCTGATGCTGGGGTCACAGTCAAAGGATACAGGGTAAATCATTCAGGACTGAAATGAGGAAACATTTCTTCGCCCAGTGGGTGGAGAGGAATTCGCTATCACAGAAAGCAGTTGAGGCCAAAATATTGTATGATTTCAAGGAGATACCACTTAGGGCTAAAGGGATCAAATAATATTGGGGAAAAGCAGGAACAGGCTGTTGAATTGGATAATTAGATATGATCATAATAAATAGTGGAACAGGCTTTAGGGCTGGATTGCTACTCCTTTTAATCCATATTTTCCATGTTTCTGTGGTTGAACTTTCTGCTCACATTGTCTCCTGGACACTGGAAGTGTGCCTGACTGTCCATATTCAAAATGAGGAGCATTCCAATGAGCTGTGCTGCCTTCCATGATTTACCCTTAAATGGCACTACTCCTGTCGACAAAGAGGACACAAAAATCAAGGCCAATGGCTCTGCAATCTCCTCCCTTGCTTCCCAGAGAATCCTAGGATAAATGCCATCAGGCCCAGGGGACTTATCTATTTTCACCCTTGCCAGAATTTCCAACACCTCTTCTCTACATATCTCAAAGCAATCCATTCTACTTATTCGTGCCTCAGTATTCATATCGACAACAATGTCCTGTTCCTGAGTGAATACTGACGAAAAGTATTCATTCAGCGCCTCCCCAATCTCTTCAGCCTCCACACGCAACTTCCCATTACTATCCTTGATTGGACCTATTCCTTCCCTAGTCATTCCCTAGTTTCGGGACCATTGCTGTTTGTCATTTTTATAAATGACCTGGAGGAAGGGTTAGAAGGTTGGGTGAGCAAGTATGCGGATGATACGAAAGTCGGAGGAGTTGTAGACAGTGAGGAAGGATATGGCAGGTTACAGCGGGATATAGAGAAGCTGCAGTGCTGGGCAGAAAGGTGGCAAATGGAGTTCAATGTAGCTAAGTGTGAAGTGATTCACTTTGGTAAGAGTCATAAAAAGATGGATTACTGGGCTAATGGTAGACTACTTGGTAGTGTGGAAGAGCAGAGGGATCTTGGTGTCCATGTACACAGATCTCTGAAAGTTGCCACCCAGGTAAATAGTGCAGTGAAGAAGGCATATGGCGTACTGGCTTTTATTGGTAGAGGAATTGAGTTCCGGAGTCCTGAGGTCATGCTGCAGTTGTATAAGACTCTGGTGCGGCCGCATCTGGAATATTGTGTGCAGTTTTGGTCGCCATACTATAGGAAGGATGTGGAGGCACTGGAACGGGTGCAGAGGAAGTTTACCAGGATGTTGCCTGGTATGGTAGGAAGATCCTATGGGGAAAGGCTGAGGCACTTGGGGTTGTTTTCTTTGGAGAAAAGAAGGTTTAGGGGTGATTTGATCGAGGTGTACAAGATGATTAGGGGGTTAGATAGGGTTGACAGTGAGAACCTTTTTCCACGTATGGAGTCAGCTATTACAAGGGGGCATAGCTTTAAATTAAGGGGGGGTAGGTATAGGACTGATGTTAGGGGTAGGTTCTTCACTCAGCGAGTCGTAAGTTCATGGAATGCCCTGCCAGTAGCAGTAGTGGACTCTCCCTCTTTATGGGTATTTAAGCGGGCATTGGATAGGTATATGGAGGATAGTGGGTTAGTGTAGGTTAGGTGGGCTTTGATCGGCGCAACATCGAGGGCCGAAGGGCCTGTACTGCGCTGTATTCTTCTATGTTCTATGTTCTATGTTCTATGTTCTATGGCTGACTTCTCATTCACTGCTCTTACATTAAAGAGTATTAAATAAGTACCAGAATCCTCACCTTACCCGTGTTTAAGCAGCCTCACCTCAACCATTCCACTCAGTGACACTGTCACAGGGCCCCCACCCCCTCCCCTCAGTGACACTGTCACAGGGTCCCCACCCCCTCCTCTCAGTGACACTGTCACAGGGTCCCCACCCCCTCCTCTCAGTGACACTGTCACAGAGTCTCCACCCCCTCCTTTCAGTGACACTGACTGTCACAGGGTCCCCACCCCCTCCCCTCAGTGATCGTGTCACAGGGTTCCCCCCTTCCGCTCCGTGACACTGTCACAGAGTCTCCACCCCCTACTCTCAATGACACTGACTGTCACAGGGCCCCCACCCCCTCCCCTCAGTGATCGTGTCACAGGGTTCCCCCCTTCCGCTCCGTGACACTGTCACAGGGTCCCCACCCCCTCCCCTCAGTGACACTGTCACAGGGTCCCCACCCCCTCCTCTCAGTGACACTGTCACAGGGTCCCCACCCCCTCCTCTCAGTGACACTGTCACAGAGTCTCCACCCCCTACTCTCAATGACACTGACTGTCACAGGGTCTCCACCCCCTCCTCAGTGACACTGTCACAGGGTCCCGAGCCCCTCCTCTCAGTGACACCATCACAGGGTCCCCATTCCCTCCCCTCAGTGACACTGTCTGTCACAGGGTCCCCACCCCCTGAGCAGTTATCAGCCCACAGCTTCACTAATTTACTCATACCCCTTCTCTGATGATTGTGATTTTCCAGATTTCTTGCCTCCCTTCTGTTTCCTGATGTCAGTGTCCCACAAACCAGATTCTACTTCTGCCACACCAATCTTTCAGCTGCGCATTCATCTCTCTAATCTGATTTGCACAATGCGAATATGAACGTGTCTCCGATAATAATACCGATGAGCTTTGAGGTTTTGTTTTTTAATTTGTCACCTCGCTCCTCATAATGACTATGCAAACCTTCTTGCCTCTGCCCATGTAATTGATACATACATGGACCACGACAACTGGATCCACTCCCTTTCCCTGCAAATTCCTCTCCAACCCTGTGGATAGTGTGGAGGGCTGTTGTGGGTTGCAACGGGAAATTGACAGGATGCCGAGCTGGGCTGGGAAATGGCAGATGGAGTTCAACCTGGAAAAGTGTGAAGTGATTCATTTTGGAAGGTTGAATTTGAATGCAGATTAGAATCCCTACTGAGTGTTTCAAATTTGAATCTCTACTGTGTGGAAACAGCCCTTTAGCCCAACAAGTCCACAGTGACCCTCCTAAAATTATTCCTTCCAGACCCATTCCCTTACCTTTACTCCTAATGCATGCACCTAACCTATGCCTCCCTAAACACTGGGCAATTTAGCACGGCCAGTTCACCTAACCTGCACATCTTTGGATTGTGGGAGGAAACCGGAGCACCCAGAGGAAACCTACGCAGATATGGGGAGGAGGTGCAAACTCCACACAGACAGTCACCCAAGTGTGGAATTGAAGTCGGGTCCCTGGTGCTGTGAGGCAGCAGTACTAACCACTGTGCCACCAAGATTACACGGTTAAAGGTAGGATTCTTGGCATTTTGGCAGAACAGAGGGATCTTGGGGTCCAAGTCCATATATCCCTCAAAGTTGCCACTCAAGGATTGTTAAGAAGGCATATGGTATGTTGGCTTTCATTAACAGGGGGATTGAGTTTAAGAGCAGCAAGGTTATGCTGCAGCTCTATTGAATGCCGGTTAGACCACACTTGGAATAATGTGTTAATTCTGGTTGCCTCATTATAGGAAAGATGTGGGAGCTTTAGAGAGGGTGCAGAGGGTGCATGGACTGGAGGACATGTCTTATGAAGAAAGACTGAGGGAGCTAGGACTTTTCTCATTGGAGAAAGGAAGGATGAGAGGTGACATGTTAAAAGTGAACAAGATGATGGGAGGCATAAATGGAGTGGATAGCCAGAGACTTTTTCCCATGGCGGAAATCTCTGTCATGAGGGGGTATGATTTTAAGGTGTTTGGAGGACGTTTTAGGGGAGATATCAGAGGTATGTTCTTTACACAGAGAGTGGTGGATGCGTGGAACGCACTGCCAGCAATAGTAGTAGAGTCAGATACATTAGGGACATTTTAGTGACTCTTGGATAGGCACATGGAGGACAGTACAATGAAGGGTTTGTAGGTTAGTCTGATCTTGGAGTAGGATAATAGATCAGCACATCAAGGGCTGAAGAGCCTATACTGTGTTGTACTCTTCTATGTTCTATGTAACCCAGATGTCCTGAAACCTGGGCACTGGCAAATAGCACAGTGTCTGCATTCTCAGTCTTGGCTGCAGAGAACAGTATTAATCCCTTCACTATACTCTTTGCTACTACCAATATATTAATGAGGGTAGTGCAGTTGATGTAGTTTACATGGACTTGAAGAAGGCCTTTGACAAGGTCCAACATGGGAGGCTATTCCAAAAGGCAAGAGCCGATGGGATCGCAGGCAAGTTGCCAAACTGAATCCAGATTGGCTCGCAAATAAATGGCAAAGAGTGATGGTGGTTTTGTTTGTTTTGTAATGAGAAACCTGTGATGAGTGGAGTACCACAGGGTTCAGTGGGGGGACTCTTACTGTTTGCTATGTACATTAGCAACTTGGATTTGAAAGAAGAGAACAAAGTTAGTAAGTTTGCATATAACACGAAAATTGATGATGTTGTTTATACTGAGGAGGATGATCTCAGGCTACAGTCTGATATTGATCAGCTGGTAAATTGGGCGGAGAAATGGCAGATGGAGTTTAAGTGCAAGGTGATACATTTTGGGAGGTCTAATAGGGAAGGGAAAGACATACACAAGTCCCTAGGACTACTGGGGAATAAAGGGACCTTGGTGAACAAGTCTATAAATTCCTGAAGGTGTCAGCACAGGTAGATGGACTGATGAAGAAGGCATATGGGATGCTTGCCTTCATAGCTGGTGTGTAGAATAAAGGAGCAAGAAAGTCTTGTTACAACTTTATAAAACATTGTTTAGGCCACAGGTGGAATACTGTGTACATTTCTGGTCTCCACACTATTGGAAGCACATGATTGCATTGGAGAGGATGCAGGGGAGATTCACCAGGATGTTGTCTGGGATGTAATGTCTTAGTTATGCTTAGGCATTTGTTTTCCTTGGAGCAGAGGATGCTGAGAGGGGAACTGATTGAGGGAAAAGAGTGAAATCCTCTTTCCCATGGCAGATGTGTTTAAGGCTGAGAAGAACAAGTGGTTTAGAGGAAATAGGAGAAAGAAGTTTATCTCCCAGAGGGTGGCAGATATATGGAATGTGCTGCCTGAGAGGGTGGTGGATATAGATACTCTCATAACATTTAAAAAAACATTTGAATGAGCACTTAAAATGCCAGGGCATAGCTGATGATGGACCAAGTGCAGATAAATGGGATTAGTGTAATTTGGTGTTTGTTGGCCAGCATAGACATGGTGGGCTGAAGGGCCTAGTTCTGTGCTTTATGACTCTATCACCTTGATATTCCTTCCCGCTTCCACCTCTCGAATGGCTTCCTGTACCATGATGCCACGGTCACTTAGCTCGTCCAGACAAGCTGAATGAACCTCACTGACGTTGGGCAATTGCAAAGGTTGAGGCTCCTGCCCTGTCTCCCATTACCGGCCTCATTACCTGTCGCTGAACATTGACCAAATCAGACATGTGATAAAATATAACTGTACAAAGAGGCCAGGTAATGTTCTCCCAACCCTGATATGATGCGGTGACTTTGGTTCAGCGTCCAGCTCATAAACTCTGAGCCCAATGCTTGCTGTGGGCATGTTTGTCCTGGACCAGACTGGCATCCAGGAACTCCCACATGCTGCAGCTGGACACATCACTTATCCTGCCATCTCTAATGTGTTCAAATTAATATTTGATTATTTCATTATATATAGTTCTCTTTTAAAAAAATATTTTGTTAACTTTACTATCAGTTGCCATATTATGTTGAAACATTGAATAAACCTTGCTGACCAGATATTGACAAATAACTGGCTTCTCCTGTAGCACAGAAACAATCAATACCTGAGGGCTGAAAATATTAAAAAAGACAAGAACATTAGTGCACCTCTTTTCCTTCCTCTTTCAACACTCTTATTCTCCAAAATCTAGCATTCTGTTGCAAGTTGTACTGAGTTGTAGAGGTCGACAGAAAAAGGCCCTTCAGCCCATCGAGTCTGGGCCTGTCAATTTGGATAGTTTTACTTGCTCTAATACAGAAGGCCTGGCTGACACACTTAATGACGACCTTTCTGATCTCCTTCTTAAATAAACCTAGCTTCTCTTCCACTGGAGGTCTCATTAAAAGCCCTATTTAAGACTGGCAACTCCAAACTTTCGACTGTAGATTTTATTTTTAATTGCCAACTAAAACAAAATTAGATTTGTACAAAATAAAAATTTAGATTTTCTTCCCACCAACCACAAGCACTGCTAAGTGAAAATTATGTCAATCTTATGTGTTTATTTTTCATTAATAAATTTCACTTTCATTTTCAATGTTGTGATCAGGAATTCGCCACTTTACTCTATTGAAGTTGGTGGGATCAGGTGAAGATATTTCGGGATCTATGGAAGTGTTTCCATTGAATGGTAAAGGCATTTATTCCATCACATATAATTTCATACAGTAAATGTGGATTGGTTATTTTGGATTATAATTTTTTATTCAATTATGGTATGTTGGAGTCACTGGCTGGGCCAGTATTTATTTGCCGCCTGTCCCTAGTTGCCCTTTGAGAAAGTGGGGGTGAGCTGCCTTCTTGAACCACTGCAGTCCACATGCTGTAGGTAGACCCACAATGCCCTTAGGGAGGGAATTCCAGGATTTTAACCCAGCGACACTGAAGGAATGATGAATTCAGGATGGTGAATGTGTTGGAGGGGAAGTTGTTGGAGTTGCACCTATCCAGGCGAGTGGGGAGTATTATGTCACACTCCTGACATAACACACAAACCAGAAAGACAGCAGCATCTCTAGCAATGTAGGACTGCTTCAATGTTGGACAGGAGTGTGAGCTGAGGCCATGAACTCAAGCTCTGAAGGTGAATTTGATCAACAGCCCTTTCTTAAATCATTCACCTTGAAGCATGAGCAGAAACAACTTTGCGCGGGGGATGAGGGTAGTAGCAGCAGCTTTGTTTGTTGAAATGTGTACTTTAATTTACTGAACATAGGAAGAGCTGAAGTGGCGACGGAGGTGCTTTCCTCAATGCTGGTGAAAGGCCTTCGTGAACACTTCCAGATCAGCGAGGAGCACTTCATGCTGTTCGTAATCGGTAAAGACGGCACCATTCACTCCTGGTACCTGACTCCTGTCTGGTCGCTGACGAACATTTATGAACTGGTGGACTCAATGCAGCTGAGGCAAGAGGAGGTACAGCTTCAAGAGACACTGGGAATTTCATGCCAGGAGGATGAATACTCCCCCCATTACCGTGGATACCCTGAGCATGGATAGCATCCCCATAATAGGAAATAATTCTCATGTGAGACTTTGATTGCGATTACAAATCACTAATGATATGAACTTTGTTTTAAATATATAGTCAATTTATATCAGCAATATGCATTGGACAGTTTACAATATCAATGTTATCACTGCACTTTGTACTTGTTAGGGTGGTGGTGCTGCAATAACCAATACAGTAGCTCCCCTGATGAGCTAAGTTGCCTTTTTGGTGCTTAATATTTTCTTCCAGCAACCCTTAAAGACATAAGACATGAAACCTGCTCCCGTATTTGCAGAGATGCCTGCATCACCCTGCCTCACTGGCCAGGCACAAATTAAAGCAGAATGGTTCTAGATGATTACTTCTCAGCTCTGTTACCAACATCTTTCTTGTCTACGTATTCTACTGGCACTAGAAATGATTATTGCTGTTCCAAACTTCCCTCTCAGCTCCACGTACCCAATTTGGCAGAAAGGTAGTGGTATAGCAGCAATGTCACTGGGCTAGTAATTGGGAATCCCAGGCTAATGGGGAAATAGATTTGATTCCCATCATGTTAGATTGGAAAATTTGAATTCAATTAAAATCTGGAATTAAATGCGAGTCTAAGGGTGACCACATAACTACTGTTGATTGTTGTAAAGTTTGGTTTGGTTCACAAATGCCCTTCAGGGAAGGAAATCTGTCATCCTTACCTGATCTCAACTACATACGACTCCAGATCCCCAGCAATGAGGCTGAATCTTAACTGCAGGGTGGGCCTTGCCAGTGAAGTCTCAATCCTGCAAATGAATAAAAAAAATTCTACAAATTCTCCCTCCTTCTTGTGTTGAAAACGTATTTTTCCAAATGTTCAAAACTGTAGCACCTTTGAATTAAAATAGGAGTAGACTTATTCATTCTGGTAAGCCTGGTCTGCCATTTAGTTAGATTGTGACTGGTCTCTACCTCAACTCCATTTATCCAGCTTTGTCTTACATCCCTTGATAACCCTATCTAACAAAACTCAGTCTGGAAGATTTCAATTGACCCCTAACATTAATAGCTTTTTGAGGGATCAGGATTTCTGACTTGAACTATGATTTATATGAAAAAATGCTTCTTCAATTTATTCACAAAGAGTAGCTGTAACGGGATCAGGGCTGAGAACTAAATATCCAAGGATACCTGTCCTATTGAAAGGACAGGCAGATTGCCTTCCAGTAAGAAATTAAATTAAATTGATAGCCAGATGTGATATAGAGTCTGAATGCATAGAATATGTGTGGGTAGAGTTGAGGAACTGCAAAGGGAAGAAGACCCTGATGGGAGTGGTGCACTGCCTCCTGGCAGTAGTCAGGAAGAGGGAAAGAAAATAAATCAGGATATAGGAAAGGGATGTAAGAAAGGCACTATTACAACTACCATGGGGAACTTCAATGTGCAGGTGGACTGGGAAAATCAGTTTGGTAGCGAATCTCAAAAAAAAGATATTCATGGAATGTCTGTGGGATGTTATTTTTGGATCAGTTTGTAGTAGAGCCCAGGAGTCAGTTCTGGATTTGATGATGTGTAATGAGGCAGACTTGATCAGGGAGCTGAAGGTAAAGGAACCCCTAGGAGGCAGTGACCATTATATAACAGAATTCACCCTACAGTTTCAGAGGGAGAAACTGGAATTCAGAGTCTCACTATTACAATTGAGTCACACAAATGTTCCATCTTCATGCTAGGTAGCCCCATCAGTGTGACTTCCGTGAAGTTTTATTGTTCTACTCCTCCTCAGACTTATATGCCCGAGTCTGTTAAGGTGGGTGATATCACATCCAGTTTTCCTTTATAGTGGTTTGTATATGGGAGCTACGTCAACGCGTTGGTTGATGGCATTGAGGGTTGAAAACCAGGCCTCCAAGAATTCTCTGTTTAACTTGTCCTAGGATAGTTACATTGTCCCAGTCAAGTTGGTGGTCCTCTTTTCTGCGTGTACTGAGATGAGGGAAAACTGGTCATGCCTTTTTACTGCCAGTTGGTGTTTGTGTATCTGGATTGTTAGTTTTCTTTAGGTCTGGCTGATGTAGCATTGTGGCAGTCGTTACATGGGATTTTATAGATTTCATTGGTCCTGCATGTTGTGAGTATGAGGTCCTTCATTCTTGTGAGTAGTTGGCGCAGTGTGGCTGTGGGTTAATGTGATGTTGGGTCATGATTCCTAGTGGTCATAGTAGTCTGGTTGTCATTTCTGAGTTTTGGGCGGCACGGTGGCACAGTGGTTAGCACTGCTGCCTCACAGTGCCAGAGACCCGGGTTCAATTCCCGCCTCAGGCGACTGACTGTGTGGAGTTTGCACATTCTCCCTGTGTCTGCGTGGGTTTCCTCCGGGTGCTCTGGTTTCCTCCCACAGTCCAAAGATGTGCAGGTCAGGTGAATTGGCCATGCTAAATTGCCCGTAGAGTTAGGTTAGGGGTACGGGTGGGTTGCACTTCGGCGGGTCGGTGTGGACTTGTTGGGCCGAAGGGCCTGTTTCCACACTGTAAGTAATCTAATCTAATAGTAACCTCTATCTGATATATTCTTGATATAGGGTAGGACGACCAATGTATTGGGGAGTTCAGTATCCTTCTGGTACTGTCTGTCCGATAGGCATTGGGGGATGAAGCTGTTGGGGTATCTGTTGTTTGTGAAGACCTTGTAAAGGTGTTCTTTCTCATTCCTGCATAATTCTGGTGTGTGGTAATGCCACCAACCAGGGCGTTGACATAAATCCCATATACAAACCACTGCAATGGAAAACCGGAAGTAATATCATCACCTTAACAGACGGGGCATATAAATATCAAGAGGAGTAGAACAACAATGCTTCATGGAAGTTGCATTGATGATGTTAGCTAGCATGGTGATGAAACGTTTGCATGACAACCAACCAGCTCAAGGAGCAAACCTATAACCACACGCCTTGGGTAGTGTTGTAGAACAGAGAGACCTAGGGACGCAGGTACATAATTCTTTGAAGTTTGCATCACATATAGACAGGGTAGTCAAGAAGGCATCTGGCATGTTTACCTTCATTGCTCAGTCCTTTGAGTATGGGAGTTGGGAAGTCACGTTGAGGTTGTACAGAACACTGGAGGCTTCTTCTGGAATACTGTATCCAGTTCTGGTTGCCCAGTTATAAGAAGGATATTATTAAGTTGGAGAGGGTTCAGAAGAGATTTACCAGGATTTTGCCGGGAATGTAGAGTTTGAGTTATGAAGAAAGGCTGGGGCATTTTTCACTGGAGTGTAAAAGGTTGAGAAGCGACCTTACATAGAACATAGAACATAGAAAAATACAGTGCAGTACAGGCCCTTTGGCCCTTGATGTTGCGCCGATCCAAGCCCACCTAACCTACACTAGCCCACTATCCTCCATATGCCTATCTAATGCCCATTTAAATGCCAATAAAGAGGGAGAGTCCACCACTGCTACTGGCAGGGCATTCCATGAACTCACGACTTGCTGAGTAAAGAATCTACCCCTGACATCTGTCCTATACCTACCACCCCTTAGTTTAAAGCTATGCCCCCTCGTAATAGCTGACTCCATACGTGGAAAAAGGTTCTCACGGTCAACCCTATCTAAACCCCTAATAATCTTGTACACCTCTATCAAGTCACCCCTAAACCTTCTTTTCTCCAAAGAAAACAGCCCCAAGTGCCTCAGCCTTTCCTCATACGATCTTCCTACCATACCAGGCAACATCCTGGTAAACCTCCTCTGCACCCATTCCAGTGCCTCCACATCCTTCCTATAGTATGGCGACCAAAACTGCACACAATACTCCAGATGCGGCCGCACCAGAGTCTTATACAACTGCAACATGACCTCAGGACTCCGGAACTCAATTCCTCTACCAATAAAAGCCAGTACGCCATATGCCTTCTTCACCGCACTATTTACCTGGTTGGCAACTTTCAGAGATCTGTGTACATGGACACAAAGATTCCTCTGCTCATCCACACTACCAAGTATCTGACCATTAGCCCAGGACCCCATCTTTTTGTTACTCATACCAAAGTGAATCACCTCACACTTACCCACATTGAACTCCATTTGCCACCGTTCTGCCCAGCTCTGCAGCTTATCTATATCCCGCTGTAACCTGACACATCCTTCCTCACTGTCAACAACTCCACCGACTTTCGTATCATCCGCAAACTTGCTCACCCAACCTTCTAGCCCCTCCTCCAGGTCATTTATAAAAATGACAAACAGCAATGGTCCCAAAACAGATTCTTGCGGAACACCGCTAGTAACTGCACTCCAAGATGAACCTTTACCATCAACTACTACCCTCTGTCTTCTTCCAGCCAGCCAATTCCTAATCCAAACCTCCAACTCACCCTGAATGCCATACCTCCGTATTTTTTGCAGTAGCCTACCATGGGGAACCTTATCAAATGCCTTACTAAAATCCATATACACCACATCTACTGCTTTACCCTCATCCACCTCCTTAGTCACCTTCTCAAAGAATTCAATAAGGTTTGTGAGGCACGATCTGCCCTTCACAAAACCATGCTGACTATCCTTGATCACATTATTCCTATCCAGATGTTCATAAATCCTATCCCTTACAATTCTCTCTCAGACTTTGCCCACAACAGAAGTGAGGCTCACCGGCCTATAGTTACTAGGGTTATCCCTACTCCCCTTCTTTGCTATCCTCCAGTCTTCTGGCACTATTCCTGTAGAAATATAGAAATATAAACTTACAGAAGTTTATAAAATAATGAGGGGGTATAAATAGATCTTTTCCTTAAGGTGGGGGATTTCAAGACCGGGGGCACATTTTTAAAGTGAGAGAAGAGACATTTAAAAAATACTGGAGACAAATTTTTTAACACAGAGGGTGCTTCACCTGTGCAATGAACTTCCTGAGCAAGTGGTGGGTGTGGGTACAATTACAATGTTTGAAAGACATTTGAGTAAGTACTTGAATAGGAAAGATTTGGAAGGATGTGTGCCAGGAGTAGGCAGGTGGGACTAGTTTAGTTTGGGATTATGTTCAGCATGGACTGTTTGGACCAAAGGGTCTGTTTCCATCTGTATGACTCTATGACTCTAAAAGTAACTACAAAGACATGAGGAGAGGAGCTGGTCAGAGTTGATTGGAAGGGGAGCCTGGCAGGGAAGATGTTGGAACAGCAATGGCAGGAGTTTCTGGGGGTAATTCGGGAGGCCCAGCAGATATTTATCCCAAGGAAGACGGAACATGGTAAGGAGAGGATGAGGTAACCAGGGCTGACAAGAGAGGCATGATGGCTCAGTGGTTAGCACCGCTGCATCACATTGCCAGGACCCATGATTGATTCCACCCTTGGCTGACCATGTGGAATTTGCATGTTCTCCCTGTGTCTGCGTGGGTTTCCTCCAGTAGGTGTAGTTTCTTCCCACAGTCCAAAGCTGGGTAGATTGGCCATGCTCAATTGCTCTGTAGTTCTCAGGCATCTGCAGGTTAGGTAGATTAGTAGCAGAAAATGCAGGGTTACAGAGAAGGGGTAGGGTGTAGGTCTGGATGGGATGCTCTTTGAAGGGTCAGTGTGGATCTGATGGGCCAAATGGCCTGCTTCCACATTGTAGCGGATTCTGTGATTCTAAGGGAAGTCAGGGATAGCATAAAAGCAAATGTGGTGAAGATTAGCGAGAAGCCTTGAAAAACCAGCAGAGGGTTGCTAAAAAAAGCAACATGGGGTGAGAAAATGAAATATAAGAGTAAGCCAGCGATTAATATAAAAGATTTTACAGATATATAAAAGGTATGAGAGAGGCACGTGTGAACATTGGACTGTTGGAAAATGAGGCTAAAGAAGTCACAATGGGGAACAAAGAAATGGCAGAGGAACTGAATAGGTACTTTGGATCAGTTTTCACAGTGGAAGACATCAGCAGCATAGCAGAACTTCAAGAGAGTCAGGAAGTTGAGGTGAATATAGTGGCCACCACCAAGGAGAAGGTGCTAGGGAAGCTGAAAGGTCCGAACCTGAATAAATTATCTGGGCCAAGTGGACTACACTCCAGAGATCTGAAGGAGATAACTGAGAAAATTGATGGTGATCTTTCAGGAGTCACTGGAATCAGGAAGGGTCCCAGAGGACTGGAAAATGGTTAGTGTAACAGCCCTATTTAAGAAGGGAGGGAAGCAGAAGACAGAAAACTATAGGCTGGCTAGCCTGACCTCGGGCGTTGGTAAGATTTTAGATTCCATTGTTAAGCAATTTTGAGATTGTTGCATAGATGGAAGTACATGGTAAAATAGTGAGGAGTCAGCATGGCTTCATCAAGGGGAGATCATAGTCATAGAGTCATAGAGATGTACAGCATGGAAACAGACCCTTTGGTCCAACTCATCCATGCCGACCAGATATCCCAACCCAATCTAGTCCCACCTGCCAGTACCCGGCCTATATCCCTCCAAACCCTTCCTATTCATATACCCATCCAAATGCCTTTTAAATGTTGCAATTGTTCTAGCCTTCAGCAGTTCCTCTGGCAGCTCATTCCATACATGTACCACCCTCTGCAAAAAGTTGCCCCTTAGGTTTCTTTTATACCTTTCCCCTCTCACCATAAAGCTATGCCCTCTAGTTCTGGACTCCCCCACCCCAGGGAAAACACTTTGTCTATTTATCTTATCCATGCCCCTCATAATTTTGTAAACCTCTATAAGATCACCCCTCAGCCTCCTACGCTCCAGGGAAAACAGCCCCAGCCTGCTCAGCCTCTCCCTATAGCTCAAATCTTCCAACCCTGGCAACATCCTTCTAAATCTTTTCTGAACCCTTTCAAGTTTCACAACATCTTTCCGATAGGAAGGAGACCAGAATTGCATGCAATCTTCCAACAGTGGCCTAACCAATGTCCTGTATAGCCGCAATGTGACCTCCCAACTCCTGTACTCAATACTCTGACCAATAAAAGAAAGCATACCAAATGCCTTCTTCACTATCCTATCTACCTGCAACCAAATCTGTTAGAATTGTTTAAGAAGGTAGTGAGCAAGTTAGACAAAGGAGAACAAGTGGACGTGATCTATCTGGATTTACAGAAGGCCCTTGATAAGGTACTGCACAGGAGGCTACTAAAAAAGATGAGAGCGCATGGTGTTAGGGGCAAGGTACTGGTATGGATAGAGGATTGGCTGATTGGCAGAAGGCAGAGAGGAGGGATAGAGGGGTCTTTTTCAGGGTGGTTGCTGATGACTAGTGAAGATCCACAGGTATCCGTGTTTAGACCACAACTATTCACATTATAACAAGCTGGACGAAGGAACTGAGAGCATTGTTGCTAGGATTGCAGATGACACAAAGATAAGTGGAGGGACAGGTAGTGTTGAGGAAACACAGAGGCTGTAGAAAGGCTTGGACAGGCTGGGAGAGTGGGCAAAGATGTCGCAGATGAAATACAATCTGAGAAAGTGTGAGGTTATGTACTTTTTTAGGAAGAAAGAGATGTGGACTATTTTCTAAATGGAGAAGAACTTCAGAAATCTGAATTGGAAGTTCCAGTTCAGGATTCTATTAAGGTTAACATGCAGGTTCAGTTGGCAGTTAGGAAGGCAAATGAAATGTTAGCATTTATTTCTCGAGGGCTGCAATAAAAGAGCAGAGATGTACTGCTGAGACTGTATAAAGCTCTGGTCCGACCACATTTGGAACATTATGAGCAGTTTTGGGCCCCGTATCTAAGGAAGGATGTGCTGGTTTTGGAGGGGGTCCAGAATAGGTTTGCAAGAATGATCCTGAGGGTAAAGGACTTGTTATATGAGGAACAGTTGAGGACTCTGGGTCTGTACTCAATAGAGTTTTGAAGAATGAGGGTGAATCTCATTGAAACGTACAAAATCCTGAGAGGCCTGGATCAAGTGGGTGTGGAGAAGATGTTTCCACTAGTAGGAGAGACTAGGACCCAAGGACACAGCCTCAGAACTGAGATGAGAAGGAATTTCTTCAGCCAGAGGGTGGTGACTCTGTGGAACTCATTGCCACAGAATGCTGGAGGCCAAGGCATTGAGTGTATAGATGACAGTTCTTCAATAGTAAGGAGATCAAGGGTTATGGAGAGCAGGCAGGAGAAACATATCAGCCATGATCGAGTGGCAGAGCAGACATGATGGGCAGAGTGGCATAATTCTGCCCAATATCTTATGGTCTTAAGAAAGGGAACTGGATAAATACTTGAAACATTGCAAGGCAGGGATGTAGGGAAAGGAGTAGTCGTGATCCTATTGTTAGCTTTTTGAAAGAGTTGACAACCTCCCTGTGCACCGTATTGTTCTGTGGTTCTCTAATTGATAAATTACACTGAATTGAAATAGTCAAAGTCCTAAGTTTTGTGCAATGATTTGGTCCAATGTACATGCTATGTATTAAATTAAGAATAGCTTAAATGACAATAGACCAGAGAAGTAACCAAATTCGCCAAAGAACATTCACTGTTATTTATACAATGTTTTGTTACAAGATTCCACAATAGTCAAAAGTGTGAAAAGAAGCTCTGGATGTAATTTTATATATGGTTTATACTAATTATACAATATACAGTCTTATTCTATAGAATATATGGTTTTTTTCTGATTATCAACCTAAGTAACTTCAATTATTTAACAATTATGATGCTGCACATGTCCCAAACATTAACACATCATCAATATGGCTAAGCTGTTCAGGATGTGTCTGAGCAACTCCTTATTGTGTACGTTGATCACACATCAAGTCATGGTATCATTCAGGCTTAGGCCTGATACTCTACACTAAGTTGAACTTGATATCCAGTACTCAGACAATCGGTATCTGTCTAGACTTCATCTTGACATTCACACAAAGAGGGCCAGTGCTTCTCCCTCATTACCTTCTGAAATCCAGGAAGATGAGTTTGAAGCAGTCTAGATCAGCAAATGGTGGTAGAACAAAAGACTCTTGTAGCCAGCTCAGTGTAAATTACTGGAGGTAGTTACTTCAACATGGTTTGGCAGGACAGAATTTGAGTAATAGTGAAAAAAAGACACATTCTGTTAAAGCTTTCCATTTTGCACTTGTCAGGACATTTTGAAAAATAAATTCCAATATTAGGGGACCCAAAGAAACCCAAACATATAAATAGAAGGCAAGAATTATCAGCAGTGCTTCACCTGAGGCCCACTGAAGATGTTACCTAGTAGGGTGACAAAACATCTGGAAATAAGCCTTCCAGCTCAGCGAACAAACCTACATCCAAAACCTCAACTTGAGCTACAAATCTTCTCAAAGCTAGGGGACAATCAATGTTTGTACTGCATGAGAAAATAATGCTAATTGGCTGGCAAATGGATCCTTGATTGTTAGAGGTGTTGACATGAAGAATGCACCCATTAAAAGTAATTGACATTAACAGCCAGACATTGTTTCAATGTTAGCCCCAAGTTGACTCTGATTGGTCAGGACATTGCCTTGAAAAATGAACCACCAAATGACTATTTTATTGAACTGAAACAAGCATGGTGCACGTTCTTTTCTGTCTGCAAAGATGAGACTCTGTGAATTAAAATTTAGTGTAAAGACCACATTTTCATTTCATTTATTTGTAGACTGTAAACTTTTTTAAAAAAGCAAGACACTGCTATAGGCCAAAGAGACTGTGCAAAGAGATGGCTGTTTTATGAAAACCATATGAGTTGTACGCAATGCTGTATTCCCCTGAAACTGAAAGCAAAAAGCTCTCACCATGGAGCTGATCAGTAATGAACTGTTTGGTATCAACGTTCTGATTGAAGTCTGGCTCGTATGGGCCTACTGCAGCAGGGAATAGCCTAGTCTGCAAAGAGAAAGCAACAAAAGAAACCTTCTTCTGTGTTGAGGAATTCTCAAGCAGTGAACGAAAGGGAATATCAGTATCCAAACAACTTTGTGTCAAAAGCAAAAATGTAAAAAGGAATTGAAAGGAAGAGAAAGAAAGAAACTCATCGAATCCATGGTTCGGACTGGTGCTATTGAACTGTTTCCCTGATCTTGTTTCTTTTCCCATTCTTAATATTCATGACTTGTCTACCCATATGTGAAGGGGCAAATGTAAGAAGGCAATGAGCTTAAGTTGTAGATTTAAAGTTAGTGAATTATATTTCCGAATTGCTTAGGAACAGGGCCAGGCCATACAGCCTCTTGAGCTTGTTCTGCCATTCAATGAAATCATGTTGGGCTGATCTGTGGCCTAACTCTGTGTACCTGTTTTGGCCCATATCTTTCAATACCTTTGCTTCACAAAGGTTATGTGTCTCAGATTTAAAATTGACAACTGATCGAGCATCCTCTGCCATGTGTGGAAGAGAGTTCCAAACATATACCACCCTTTGTATGCAGAAATGCTTCCTAACATCTCCCCTGAACACAGTGACACAGTGGTTAGCACTGCTGCCTCATAGTGCCTGGGTTTTGGGTTCAATCCCACCCTTGGGTGACTGTGTTCATTCTCCCCAAGTCTGCATGGATTTCTTCTGGGTGCTCCAGTTTCCTCTCTCAGTCTAAAAATGTACAAGTTACGCAGATTGATTGTGGGAAATGGAGGGATAGTGTAAGGGGATAAGTCTGGATGAGATGCTCTTTGGAGGGTTGGTTTGGACATAATGGGCTGAATGGCCTACTTCCATACTGTAGGGATTCTATGAATGATCTGGCCCTCATTCTCAGACAATACCTCTGAGTTCTAGAATCCCCAAACAGTGGAAATAGTTTATCTTTATCAATGCTGTCTTTTCCTCTTAATACATTGAACACTTAAACAGTGCTTGGGAGCCTCCTGTGAAGCGCTTCTGTGCTGTTTCCTCCAGCATTTATAGTGGCCTGTCTCTGCCGCTTCCGGTTGTCAGTTCCAGCTGTCCATTGTAGTGGCCGGTACATTGAGTCCAGGTCGATGTGTTTGTTGATAGAGTCTGTGGATGAACAAACACATCGACCTGGACCCAATATACCGGCCACTACAGCGGACAGCTGGAACTGACAACTGGAAGCGGCAGAGACAGGCCACTATAAATGCCAGAGGAAACTGCACAGAAGCGCTTCACAGGAGGCTCCCAAGCACTGAGGATGTCACCTAGACAGGGGATGAAATGTTTGCAAGACAAATTCCCAGCTCGGCGAACAGAACCACAACAACGAGCACCCGAGCTACAAATCTTCTCCCAAACTTTGCACACTTAAACTTCAAATTGTACAGAAAACAGGTCTAATTTGTATAATTTCTCCTCATAATTCCTGAAGTCTATGTATCATTCTTGTAAACCAACATTGTACTCCCTCCAAGGCCTATATACCCTTCTTAAGGTGTGGTGTCCAGATCCAATCTCAGTACTCCAAGTGGGGTCTAACTCGGGACTTTGTATAATTGCAGCATAATTTCTGCATCCTTATACTATAATTCTATTAGCTTTCTTGATTATTTTCTGCACTTGTTCATAGCATTTAAAGAGTTATGTACTGAAGCCCAAATTCTCTGGACATCCAGTATAGTTAACATCATACCATCTAGAAAATACCCTGATCTATCCCTTTTTGGCCCAAAATGGATACGCCCCCACGCACACACTTGCTTACGTTAAACTACTAAACTGCACTTTCCACAGTTTTGCCCATTCACTTAGTCTATCAAGACCCATTTGCAATTTTCTGCTTTCATCAATACTTTGTACAATGCCATCTAACTTTATACAATCAACAAATTTGGATATATTATGACTTTCTATGCCATTATCGAAGTGGTTAATAAATAATGGGGCAGCACAGTGGCTCAGTGGTTAGCACTGCTGCCTCACAGCACCAGGGTCCCAGGTTCGATTCCAACCTTGGGCGACTGTCTGTGTCATTCTCACTGTGTCTGCGTGGGTATCCTCCGGGTGCTCCGGTTTCCTCCCACAGTCCAAATATGTGCAGGCCGTCCTAAATTGCCCATAGTGTTAGGTGTATTAGTCAGTGGGTCTGGGAGGGTCGGTGTGAACTTGTTGGGCTGAAGGGCCTGTTTCCACACTGTAGGGAATCTAGGAATCTAGAATGTGAATAATTAAGGCCCTAATATCATTTCATGTGGAACCCATTATGGACCAGGCCAGACCCTCAAAACCTTTCAAGAAAGTAGCCCAGACCCTAATGTTGCTAGTTGCTATAAGCAGGATATTCCAGGAGTGATGCTGCTGGTCGAACTACTTAGTTTTGAAAAACAAACACAATTTATTTACAAGATTACCGAATGAAACAGAAACAAAAGAGAACAGAATTACAGAATACTGGATTAGTGGTGCTGGAAGAGCACAGCAGTTCAGGCAGCATCCAACGAGCAGCAAAATCGACGTTTCGGGCAAAAGCCCTTCATCAGGAATAAAGGCAGTGAGCCTGAAGCATGGAGAGATAAGCTAGAGGAGGGTGGGGGTGGGGAGAGAGTAGCATAGAGTACAATGGGTGAGTGGGGGAGGAGATGAAGGTGATAGGTCAAGGAAGAGAGGGTGGAGTGGATAGGTGGAAAAGAAGATAGGCAGGTCGGACAAGTCAAGGAGACAGTAACTGAGCTGGAAGTTTGAAACTAGGATGAGGTGGGGGAAGGGGAAATGAGGAAGCTGTTGAAGTCCACATTGATGCCCTGGGGTTGAAGTGTTCCGAGGCGGAAGATGAGGCGTTCTTCCTCCAGGCGTCTAGTGGTGAGGGAGCGGCGGTGAAGGAGGCCCAGGACCTCCATGTCCTCGGCAGAGTGGGAGGGGGAGTTGAAATGTTGGGCCACGGGGCGGTTTGGTTGATTGGTGCGGGTGTCTCGGAGATGTTCCCTAAAGCGCTCTGCTAGGAGGCGCCCAGTCTCCCCAATGTAGAGGAGACCACATCGGGAGCAACGGATACAATAAATGATATTGGTGGATGTGCAGGTGAAACTTTGATGGATGTGGAAGGCTCCTTTAGGGCCTTGGATAGAGGTGAGGGAGGAGGTATGGGCACAGGTTTTACAGTTCCTGCGGTGGCAGGGGAAAGTGCCAGAATGGGAGGGTGGGTCGTAGGGGGGTGTGGACCTGACCAGGTAGTCACGGAGGGAACGGTTTTTGCGGAAGGCGGAAAGGGGTGGGGAGGGAAATATATCCCTGGTGGTGGGGTCTTTTTGGAGGTGGCGGAAATGTCGGTGGATGATTTGGTTTATGCGAAGGTTGGTAGGATGGAAGGTGAGCACCAGGGGCGTTCTGTCCTTGTTACAGTTGGAGGGGTGGGGTCTGAGGGCGGAGGTGCGGGATGTGGACAAGATGCGTTGGAGGGCATCTTTAACCACGTGGGAAGGGAAATTGTGGTCTCTAAAGAAGGAGGCCATCTGGTGTGTTCTGTGGTGGAACTGGTCCTCCTGGGAGCAGATACGGCGGAGGCGGAGAAATTGGGAATACGGGATGGCATTTTTGCAAGAGATAGGGTGGGAAATAACCTACCCAAAAACCCAACAGACTATACTAACTTGACGACGCTATTCCAAATACTTCCAAACGCCCGTTGGCAAAAAAGGTAAAATCAAACACAGAACATTACAGGAGAGCGATGTCAGAGAGAGAGAATCAGCATGAACCTGCTTCTTTCGTGTAACTTTTCCTTGAACCAGCAGCCTCAAACTGTCTGCCAAAACCAAATCAAACCAGAGAAAAGCTGAGCTGGGAGACCTAGCCACTCCCCTTCATTGTACAAGTGTTTTTTTTAAAAAGCTTGAAAGCCTTTTGCCTGAGACAGTTTCTGCTAGCTATAATCAAACTGCCCCTAAACCCTTTGAACCCAGACTTTTCAGAAATTGTGTCTTTTATGACCTCCATGAATTAAAAAAAAGGACAAAATAACTTTCTTAAAGGACCAGCATCATTACACACCACTGATCACATCCTGCCAATTTAAATCCCTAATCATCATCCCTATCTTTTGTCACCTGTTACAAAGTTGAAGACTTGTTCTGTACCTTTAAGAGAGAGAGAGAAAGAACTAAGAGATTACAAGCACCTGTGCATATGACTAGATGGGAGTCCCAGAGTGTACTGGAAAATCGAAAATATATACTATTTGGCTGTGAAATGGATACCTGAGTTTTGGTTGTTGTTTTGACAACAACTTGAATGTAACCAATCAGTTTAAATTATGCCACAGGATAATAAAACCCAATCGAGTCTGAATTTATTGTTTGCTAAAATTGAATCAATGAGACAATCCAATGTTGGGGGAGGTGGGGCTAAAAGACCATGGCTATTTTGAAAATTGGTCAGACAGCAACAACAGTGGAGAGAGACAGAGAAACTGCCGGAGAGCTAATTGTCTATCTAACATCGTGCTCTTAAAGAAATCAGAAAAAAAACCCCTCTTTATCAAAGGTACCTGTTCATGTAAAGCCTTAATTAGTTCTTAATTAGTTTCTCTTTCATTGGAGACCATGTTAAAACTCTGCTTAAGGTTGGCAATTATAGAATTTAACCTGGACAATTCAGTTTAATGCCACTTAAACAATAAACTAAATAAGATCTGTACAAAATTAAAATGTAGGCTTTCTTGCTGAATAGCTGCACACAGGCCTGTAGAGGAAAGATCACTGGTGAGCCTTTAAAAATGTGGTTGAGCCTAGGACACTATATGCTTATTAAAATGGTCATTATAATGTTGCTGTTTTAGACAATTTGCTGCACCACTCTCTAAAAGTAATTAATTGGCTGTGAGGTACTTTGTCAAAGAGTGTGTTGCTGGAAAAGCACAGCTGGTCAGGCAGCACCCGAGGAGCAGGAGAATCAACATTTCGGGCATAAGCCCTTCATCCGGAAAGTGCTTTGTGCCATTGTGAGGTTAACAAAGGCTCAATGGAAACAGGTTATTTCTTGTAAGATCAATGTCATGTTGTGAATTTTATTTCCCAATATTCAACTATCTGTTCCAAACCACGCTGGGTCAATTTGATACCAACAGAAAATAAAGCTGCTATTTCAGTGATGAACAAAGATGAAAAACACATGGCAAGTGTGATCGCGATTTCAGTGATTCTTCAATTCAGTTCAATGGCTCTCAACAGCAACAGTGCTTCCAACATAAGGAAATACCTTTTGTACTCTGATGAGTTTAGCAACCTTGTTTCTTATTTCTTTGGCTGCTATAATATAAATAATTGGACTGAATAAAGGGCTTAAAATAACATATACAAGAGCAGAAGCTTTATGAATAATTGGGAGGCTGTGACTGACATAGAATAATGCAGAATAAAAGACCAGGGAGGGGAAAAATAAGCTGAGCACCAACAGATGACCTACACAGGTGGCAAAATCCTTTCGCTGTTCAGAAGAGGCAACTTTTACTATTTTACATATTTTAATGTAAAACCAGAGAATAGTAAGAAAACTTGAAAAGACAAATATCACATTTAAAACTAAATTGATAAATTTAGCAGAGATTGCATCTGCGCAGATCAGGCTCATTACCGACAGCAATTCACAAAAGGAATTGTCAACTTCATTTGGACCACAAAATGGAAAGATAGAAGTTAAAACTATTGGAGGCAAGAAAGAGGCCATTCCTAATACCCAGGTAAGACCTGCCAATTTGACGAAAAAAGCATCTCTTCTGAGGGATAAATAATGTTTGGGGTTGCATATTGCAACTGAACGGTCATAAGCCATCACAGTGAGCAGCAATATCTTCGCTGTTGATATACTGTGGAAGAAATACATTTGGATAAAACAATTACTCCACAGAATAACTTTAATGTTGAATATAAGCCTCACCAACATTTCAGGAATGACTGAACTTGTTAACACCATATCCATTGCTGCCAAATTAGCAACAAGAAAATACATTGGTATGTGCAACCGCTTGTCTGTTGTAACCATGTACAATACAGAAACGTTCCCAAGAACTATTAATATATATACAATAAGAAACAGGGATAACAAGCGTGATTGTAGGTCTTGATGTCCTGGAAATCCAACAAGAATGAATCCTGTGATTGGATATCGTCTTTGATCTGATTCAGCCATTAACCAGTTTCCTCCTATTGAATTAATAATTGTGAGTCAGCAAAGTGGCACAACAACCTCATGGTATCTAATACAAACTAGCAGAGACCCACAAAATATCTGTGATCAAATTAGTACCTTCACTGCAACAATACTTATTTAAAGGACATCTGATTTCTCTTTTACCAAATTATAGTCATAGAGATGTACAGCACGGAAACAGACCCTTCGGTCCAACCTGTCCATGCCAACCAGATATCCCAACCCAATCTCGTCCCACCTGCCAGCATATGGCCCATATCCTTCTAAACCCTTCCTATTCATATACCCATCCAAATACATTTTAAATGCTGCAATTGTACCAGCCTCCACCACTTCCTCTGGCAGCTCATTCCATACACGTACTACCCTCTGCGTGAAAAAGTTGCCCCTTAGGTCTCTTTTATATCTTTCCCCTCTCACCCTAAACCTATGCCCTCTAGTTCTGGTCACCCCCACCCCAGAGAAAAGACTTTGTCTATTTATCCTATCCATGCCCCTCATAATTATGTAAACCTCTATAAGGTCACCACATATGCTCATAAAAATATAACTGATCTTAAATTCTTTAGCTATGTCAAAATTACATCAGATTTCCCTAATAAATACTCCTGAAAGTTGGTCATGTATAAAAACAGTCAAGGAATTTGTTTTTAAATTCACTCATGGGATGTAGGTTTCTCTGGCTAGGCTAGCATTTATTCCCAATCCCTCATCACCTAGAAAGCAGCTAAAAGTCAACAACATTTCTATGGGTCTGGCGTCACATGTAGGCCAGACGAGGTAAAGACGACAGATTTAATTCCTTAAAGAACATTAGTGAACCAGATGGGTATTCTCCCCCTAATAATAGTTTCAGAGTCAACAATGGACCCTTAATTCCAGGTTCTTTGTTGAATTCAAATTCCACCACCTACTATAGAAGGATTTCAATGCAGGTCCTCCAGACTTTAGCTGAATTTCTGGATTAACAGTCTAGCAGTAATACCATTTGGCCATCACCTCCCTGAGGGATACAGATGATGTTAAGAGAAAGGCCTTGTTAACTATTTAGAGTGATGGAATATGTAAGTCTAGTTAGGATCTTTTCTTCTGAGTATTTTTTCATCTGTTCACAGATTATGGCCATCACTGGCTGGGCCAGTATTCATTGCCATCCCCATGCCCCAGTGAGCTGTCTTGAATTGTTGCAGTCTTTGGGGTGTAAGGTTACCCAGAGCAGTGGTTTCCAAGTGGTGTTTTGTGTAAAATGTTGTACAAAATAAATACAAAAATGAAAAGAAATGTAAAACGTTGTTTGATCATAAACAATTTTGTTTCCAACAGAAGTTACAACTTATAAAACTCATGAAGATTAATTATCAAATTAAAAGTGAGTCAGTTAGGCCCCTGAACTGAGTGCTGTGTAGAACAGAAAGCCGTGAGTAGTTAGAAATAGTTCAGTTGAATAAATTTTGCAAACATGTCTGTGCTCACAGTTGAAGACTGTACTTTTTCCAGTGACTATGAAACATTAATCTATTTGATCCTTCTTTAGCTTGTTGCATGCATAATGTTGCAAACCGCTCCACTAAGACTGTAACCACAGTAAATGCAAGTAAATGTGACATTGTGACATTCAGCTGAAAGAAGTGGATGAGCCACAGAGTTATTTGTCTCATTGAAGTGGACAAAGTTAAAAATCACACAACACCAGGTTATAGTCCAACAGGTTTATTTGGAAGTACAAGCTTTTGGAGTACTCCTCCTTTATCAGGTAGCTAGTGTGACAGGATCATAGGACACAGAATTTATAGTAAAAGATCAAAGTGTCATACGACTGATGTATTGAACAAACCTAGATTGCTGCTAAGTCTTTAATCACTTAGAATGGGGATGCAGGTTTTGATTGATTAATATGTAAATCCCAGAACTTCTTTCAAGCCCCGAGATAACTTGGTTTCATCAGTATGAAACAAAAGGTGGTATCTCAGCTCAGACAATGCACTAAAGGTGTAAGGTTAGAGTCTGTATGTATCCCAACCTTAAGTCAGACTAATTCTAGTTCCAAAGTAGGAATTTATAAAATGTCACACTGACTGCCTACAAGTTATGCGCTTTTTGAACAGAGTAGGATATATCTGCAAATACAAATTTACAAATTCACCCCAAAGGCTTGTGTGAGTGTGTGTGTGTGTGTACTTGATAGAGTGGGTGCGCGAATGTGATGAAGTACAGGCTTGTGAGTGTGTGAGGCAGGCTGTGTGTTTAAGAGAGGGTCGTGTGACAGTGCGTGTGTGAGTGCGTGTGCGCTTGTGTGTGAGTGAGAATGTGTAGTGTAGTGGGATCACCTGGAGTGTGACATGAACCCAAGATCCCGGTTGAGGCTGTCCTCATGGGTACCAAACTTGGCTATCAGCCTCTGCTCGGCAACTCTGTGTTGTTGCGTTTCCTGAAGTCCACCTTGGAGAATGTTCAACTGAAAATCCGAGGCCGAACATCCTTGACACACAATCTGTAGGCAGTCAGTCAATGTGATATTTTATAAATTCCTATTTTGGAAATAGAACCAGTCTGATTCAAGATTAGGATACAGACAGATTCTAACCTCACACCTTTAGTGCATTGTCTGCGCTGAGAGGTCACTTTCTTTTATATTTTATTAAACAATTCACAGTTTACAAAACAATTAACATTTACAGCTGTACACAAAGAAACAGCAATTTTACAAGGGAGAGGAATGACAAAGCCAAGCCCCAAACCCTGACATTCAACTGGTTTTTAGGGAGGTGAGGACAAACCTAAAATGTCACTTTCTTTTATACAGATAAAATCTTAAATTATCTTGGGACTGTGATTTCAATGATTTACGTATTAATCAATCAAAATCTGCTCGCCTGTTCTAAGTGGTTAAAGATGTAACAGCAATCTAGTTTGTTCAATACATTGCATTAGTTGGATGACATTTCGATCTTTTACTATAAATTCTGTGTCCTGTGATCCTGTCCCACTAGCTACCTAATGAAGGAACAGTGCTCCAAAAGCTAGTGCTTCCAAATAAACCTGCTGGACTATAATCTGGTGTTGTGTAATTTTTAACTTTGTACACCCTAGTCCAACACCAGCATCTCCACATCATTGAAGTGTGCTATGTTACTGAAAAGATCGGAAACCACTGACCCACAATGCTGCAAGGATGAGATCTGCAGGATTTTTATCCAATGTCATTGAAGGAATGGTAATATTTTTTTTATTTCAAAAATATACTTTATTCATAAATTGATTTGATGGTCTGTACATTTGATCATGCCATACATATGTCCACATTTACAAACAGATTCGAATTTATCCTTGTCATTTACAATCCTGTGCATTTTTCAATCTTGTACATATACATATATTTGGCTGAGGCATCAGCAGAGCCCAAAAAAACGTCCGCATGGGCCCCCTGTTCTTCTTTAGGCAGGCCGATCTTACACGGTGGTCTTTCCCCACCGCGCCTTGGCGGCAGCTGCCCCAAGCTTCAGCGCGTCCCTCAACACGTAGTCTTGGACCTTGGAATGTGCCAGTCTGCAACACTCGGTCGGGGTCAACTCCTTCAGCTGGAAGATCAACAGGTTTCGGACCGCCCAGAGAGCGTCCTTCGCCGAGTTGATGATCCTCCAGGCGCAGTTAATGTTCGTCTCGGTGTGAGTCCCGGGGAACAGGCCGTAGAGCACGGAGTCCCGCGTCACGGCGCTGCTCGGGACGAACCTCGACAAGCACCACTGCATTCCTCTCCAGACTTCCTCTGCATAGGCACATTCCAGAAGGAGGTGTGTGACAGTCTCGTCCCCCCCGCAGCCACTTCGAGGGCAGCGTGCGGTGCGGCAGAGAGTCCGGGCGTGCATAAAGGATCTCACAGGCAGAGCCCTTCTCACCACCAGCCAAGCCACGTCTTGGTGCTTGTTGGAAAGTTCTGGTGATGAGGCATTCTGCCAAATGGCTTTGACAATCTGCTCAGGGAACCGCTCGACAGGATCCGCCCTCTCCTTTTCCCGAAGGGTCTCAAGGACGCTACGTGCTGACCACTTCCTGATGGACTTGTGGTCAAAGGTGTTTTTCCTCATAAATTTCTCCACGAAGGACAGGTGATACGGAACGGTCCAACTACTCGGAGTGTTCCGCGGCAGCGAGGCCAGGCCCATCCTTCGCAACACCGGGGACAGGTAGAACCTCAGTACGTAGTGACACTTGGTGTTTGCGTACCGGGGATCCACGCACAGCTTGATGCAGCCACACACAAAGGTGGCCATCAGGGTGAGGGTGGCATTGGGCGTGTTTTTTCCCCCATTGCACCGGTCTTTGTACATAGAGTCTCTTCGGACCCGGTCCATCTTTGATCTCCAAATGAATTGGAAGATGGCCCGGGTGACTGCGGCGGCACAGGTCCTGGGGATAGGCCAGACCTGTGCCACATATAGCAATACTGAGAGTACCTCACACCTGATGACCAGGTTTATTCCCGCGATGGAGAGCGACCGTTGCCCCCATCTGCCTAGTTTCTGTCTCATCTTCCTGATCCGCTCCTCCCAGGTCTTGGTGCACGCCCCAGCCCCCCCGAACCAAATACCCAGCACCTTCAGGTGGTCAGTCCTGATGGTGAAGGGGATAGAGGATTGGTCGGCCCAGTTCCCGAAGAGCATGGCCTCGCTCTTGCCTCGGTTTACCTTGGCCCCGGAGGCCCGTTCGAACTGGTCACAGATGCACACGAGTCTGTGCACGGACAGCGGATCCGAGCAGAAAACAGCGACGTCATCCATGTACAGGGAGGCCTTAACCTGCAGGCCCCCGCTGCCAGGAATAGTCACCCCTCTCAGGCTCGCATCCTTCCTGATGGATTCGGCAAATGGCTCTATGCAACACACAAACAAGGCAGGAGAGAGAGGGCAGCCCTGCCTGACTCCAGATCTTACAGGGAAGCTATCTGATTCCCACCCATTGATTGAGACTGCACTGACAATGTTGGTGTAGAGCAGTCTGATCCAATTTCCGATTCCCTCCCCAAAGCCCATTTTGGAGAGGACATCCCTCATATATGTATGCGATATCCTGTCAAAGGCTTTCTCCTGGTCCAGGCTGATGAGGCAGGTGTCCACCCCTCTGTCCTGCACGTAGGCGATCGTATCCCTGAGGAGTGCGAGACTCTCAGAGATCTTCCTGCCCGGTACAGCACAGGTTTGGTCCGGGTGGATCACCGATCCCAGAGCAGACCTGACCCGGTTGGCGATGACCTTTGACAAGATTTTGTAGTCTGCATTTAACAGTGAGATCGGTCTCCAATTTCTAATTTCCTCCCTCTCCCCCTTCCGCTTGTAGACGAGGGTGATGATGCCTTTCCTCATGGATTCACTCATGGTACCTGCCCGAAGCATACTGACATACACCTCCAGCAGGTCCTGGCCGATCAAGTCCCAAAGAGCGGAATAAACCTCGACCGGTAAGCCGTCGCTTCCGGGAGTTTTATTCTTTTCGAAGGACTCGAGGGCCTTGGTCAGTTCATCCAGAGATAGCGGCTGGTCCAGCCTCTCTCGTGTTCCGTCATCTAGGACCTCCGTGATAGAGGACAGGAACGACTGGGAGGCCACGCTGTCGGTTGGCTTCGAGTCATACAGGCTGGTGTAGAAGGATTCGCTGATCCTCATGACGTCAGCCTGAGATGACGTTACCGAGCCATCTTCTTTCTTCAGGCTGCTGAGCACGGAGCTCTCTTTGTGCACCTTCTGGAAGAAGAAACGTGAGCACGTCTCGTCCTGCTCCACCGAGCGGACCCTGGACCGGAAGATTATCCTGGAGGCCTCCGAGGCAAAGAGCGAGGCTTGCTGGCCCTTCACCTCCTTGAGGTCCTCCGTGACATCGACCCCCATCGTCTGCAGCAGGAGCAGGTTCTGCATACTTTCCTGGAGCTGGGACAGTTTTCCCCGCCTCTCTCTCGCCTCCTGGACACCTTTGAGGATAAAGAACCTCTTGATGTTCCCTTTTACCGTTTCCCACCAGTCCGCTGGAGACTCAAAGAGGGGCTTCACGGTTCTCCAACCTGCGTAATCCCTCTTGAGCTCTTCGATGTTTCCCGGGGTCAACAGCTTAGTGTTCAGTTTCCACGTTCCCTTGCCCACCCGCTGTTCGTCCTGTAGGTGACAGTCGGCCAGCAGGAGGCAGTGGTCAGAGAAGAACACCGGCTTGACGTCGGTGGATCTGACCGAGAGCGTTCGGGACACAAACAGGTAATCTATCCTTGAGCGGGTAGACCCGTCTGCCCGTGACCAGGTGTATCTACGCTGCGCTCCATCTGCAGGGGTGCTGAAGAAGTCGTGCAGCTTGGCGTCTTTGACCGTTTCCATCAGGGCCCTGGACGTAGCGTCCGGTTTACTGTCCCCCCCCGCCGGATCGTCCATCTGCATCAATGATGCAGTTGAAGTCTCCGGCCAGAATGACCGGCCTGGACGTAGCCAGCAGCAGTGGAAGCTGTTGCAGGACGGCCAACCGTTCACTCTTACCCACTGGGGCGTACACGTTGATTAGTCTCACGGGAGCGTTTCTGTATTTAACATCCGCGACGAGGAGGCGCCCGCCCACCACCTCCTTAACCTCGGAGATGGTGAAGTTGCCTCCCCGCAACAGGATACCCAGGCCGGAGGCGCGGCTATCGTTGCCCCCCGACCACACTGACGGCCCGTGGGCCCACAAGCTCGACCATCTCCTGTAACTGCTGAGGTGCGGTATCCCACACTCCTGCAGGAACAGGATATCGGCTTTGACGTTGGCCAGGAAGGCCAGCGTTGAAACACATCGCGTAGCCGCTTTAATGCTACGCACATTTATGCTGGCAATTTTAAACCCCATTTTAACAGTTTACGGGGTTCCCAGTGTCCATTTGCTTCTGGTCTTGCTCCAGTGGGGTAGCTGCGTGCATCCCCGTGGTGACGGCAAACTGCTGGACCTTCCCAGGGCTGAGGTAGTTGTCCGGCTCCACGCTGGAGTAATTTCCCCGCTCTGGTGTCATCGTGTCAGACCCAGGGTCCGCATCGCCCCGTTCTCCATCTGACAGCAGGGCTGTCACTGGGACGCTGCTCCCAGTTCCCTGGATCTGTGGGCCGGTGGGTACCCCTTGGTTCTCACCGGGTAGGGGGAGGCCTTCACCCATCCCCTCAGAGGGATCGTCTTTCCCTTCTTGGGCGGTGTTGCCCTCCTTTCTCCCCACGGCGCTCTGCCTCTTCCTCCGGAGGCGACCCTTCTTGCGCCCGTCCTCACCCTCGGAGGAGCTGCCTGTATCCTCCTCTTGGAGGTGTCTCTTCCCCCTTCGCTTGGTGGCTTTGGGGCCCTCGAGAGGTTTCCTTTTCCTGTTTATAACGATAATCCACTGCTCTGCCTCCTTTGATCCCTCCTCTTCCATTTCCTCCGTCTGTCTTGAAGAAGCTTGGGTCGGCTGCTGCATCTCCCTGCTGTCTGCCGCCTGCTCCCCTACAACCTTCCCTTCCTTCTGGGTGCCTCCAGACACCGTTCCTTTGCTGATTCGCGGTACCTCGTTGGACTTTGTCGGTCCGCGGCTCGTGTTGCCACCTCCGGCCATCTATGCGTAGGTGGCGGCTCCTCGTCTTGGGCAGGCCTTGTACATGTGGCCCGCCTCCCCGCACAGGTTGCAGCTCTTTTCCTCCCGGCAGTCCTTAGTCAAGTGACCCTCCTGTTTGCAGTTCCTGCAGATGGTCTCTTTGCAATCCACCGCCACGTGTCCCGACTTCCCGCAGGTTCGGCACACTTTGGGCTGCCCTGCATATGTCAGGTAGCCTCTGCTCCCTCCGATTGCAAAGCTCGAGGGTGGGTGGAGGATGTTCCCACTGTCATCGGCCCTCAGAGTTACCTTGACCTGCCTCTTACTGGTCCAGATCCCAAAGGGGTCGATCACATCAGTGGCTTCTCCCTCAACTTGGACGTACCTTCCCAGGAAGGTCAGGACATCAGCCACTGGAACGTAGGGGTTGTACATATGGATTGTAACAACCTGATTCCTCTGTGCAGGAAGCACACACAATGGGGTCATGGACAAGATGGAAAACAGCGGCTCCCCTTCCTTCTCCTTGAAGACCTTCAGGAGCTGTTAACACTGCTTCACGCTTCTGAAGGTCACATCGAAGTAGCCTGCCCCAGGGAAATCCTGCAGGCAGTACACATCTGCGGCTGCAAGGCCACAACACTCCAGCAGAACTTTCTTCAGAAACACTGTCCGATCCACTGGTGTGTGCTCCTCCACCTTCTTCACAGTCACCCTGACTGTGTTCCGAATGCCCTGGCCCGGGCGGCGAGTGGCTGCTGAGGCCATAGCTCAGAGGTTGGCTGGTCCCTGAATTAGCGTTAGGCCGAAGCCAGCATGAAGATCCACCAAGAGCAGGTCAGCACAACCAAACGATCCTCCAACGTCCAATCACGATCCAGCGATGGTCTCCAGCAGCTCCGACGACTCGCAACACGACCCCCGCAGTACTTCCCCCGCCAGCACGCTTCTGCTGCGTCGAACCTCCAACACTCGAGCAGAATCTCTTCCTCTGGTCCTCAGGAACGACACATATTCCGAGCCAAAAGGCCGAGAAAGCCCACAGCATCCGCAACACTCAAGCAGAACTTGAAGGAATGGTAATATGATTCAACACCAAGGTGGTGAATGGCTTGGAGGGGAACTTTCAAGGGGTGGTGTTCCACTGTATCTGCTGCCTTGTCATTCTAAGTGGATGTGGGTTTGGAACATGCTACTGAAGGAGTTCAGTCACACTGCCGACTTGTGTCTTGTAGATGGTACACAGGTTTTACAGAGACAAGAAATTAGCTACTAGCTGCACAATTCCTAGTAGCTGCACTTACAACCACAATATTTATATAGTCAATCCAGTTTAGTTTCTGGTCAATGGTAATCCTCAGGATGATGATAGTGGGGATTCAATTATGGTAATTAACTGATGATTATAATTGTTAGTTAACCAAGACTGTACAGTGTCAGGCCCATTGAAGTTCCACTGTGTGGAAACTCCAGATGTTTAATTTTAATTCAATTCTCATCATTTCAGATTTGACTCCAAAAACCAAGCATTCATTTGGATTACTAATCCAGTGTCAAAACCACAATGTCACTGCCTATCCTATTGTAAAGCATATATCTTTCTGACCATTTGTGCCCAAGCCTCAGTCAATTAACTGTGTGATCAAGTTGCATTATCACTACAACCAATTGAATTTCTAAAAGACACCGAGGTGCGACTTAATGACATGCATCCTCTGGTCTTCTTTCCCAAGTACAGGAAAATTCAAGTGGCTGACATCAACCACAGGCTGCCGATTAAAATAAAAAACACAGAAAATTGTTTTGGAAAGTCCTCTCATTTAAAGCTGCCTAACTATTTTCCATAACTTATAGCTATTGCCTTCAGATGGTCTGTACAATTACAAAAACAGTAGTATGGATGTAGGGTGTAAGTTGAATAAGGAGTTGAAATTGGCCTGTCGCAAAGATGTTACTACATTTGTTATGGGGGATTTCAACATGCAGATAGACTGGGAGAATCAGGATGGTATTGGACCTCAAGAAAGAGACTTTGTGGAGTGCCTCCGAGATGGATTCTTGGAACAGCAATGCTGGAGCCTACCAGGGAGAAGGCAATTCTGGATCTGGTATTGTGCAATGAACCAGAATTGATCAGGGACCTCGAAGTGAAGGAGCCATTAGGAGGTAGTGACCATAATACAATAAGCTTCAATCTGCAATTTGAAAGGGAGAGGGTACAATCGGTAGTGACAATATTTCAGTTGAATAAAGGGAAGTATGGAGCTATGAGGGAGGAGCTGGCCAAAGTTCAATGGTGAAATAGTTTAGCAGGGATGACAGTGGAGGAATAATGGCACTTCTGGGTATTTCTGGGTATAATGCAGAAGATGCAGGATCAGTTCATTCCAAAAAGGAAGAAAGGTCCTATGAGGAGGCAGGGGTGGCCGAGGCTGACGAGGGAAGTTAAGAAACATATAAAGTCAAAAGAGAAAAAGTATAACATAGCAAAGATGAGTGGGAAACTGGAGGACTGGGAACTTTTAAAGAACAACAGAGGATTACTAAGAAGGAAATATGCAGAGAAAAAACGAGGTACGAAGGTAAACTGGCCAAAAATATAAAGGAGAATAGTAAAAGCTTTTCTAGGTATGTGAAAGGCAAAAGAATGGTTAAAACTAAAATTGGGCCCTTGAAGACAGAAACAGGGGAATATATTACGGGGAACAAAGAAATGGCAGAAGAATTGAATTGGTACTTCAGATCTGTGTTCACTGGGGAAGACACAAGCAATCTCCCAGAGATAACAATGGCTGAAGGACCTGAACTGAAGGGAATTTATATTTGCCAGGAATTGGTGTTGGAGAGACTGTTAGGACTGAAGGCTGATAAGTCCCCAGGGCCTGATGTTCTACATCCCAGGGTACTGAAGGAGGTGGCTCTAGAAATTGTGGATGCATTGGCGATTATTTTCCAGAGTTCGATAGATTCAGGATCAGTTCCTGAGGATTGGAGGGTGGCTAATGTTGGACCACTTTTCAAGAAAGGTGGGAGAGAGAAAGTAGGAAATTATAGACCAGTTAGTCTGACCTCAGTGGTGGGAAAGATGCTGGAGTCAATTATAAAGGATGAAACTATGACACATCTGGATAGCAGTAACAGGATAGGTCAGAGTCAGCATGGATATATGAAGGGAGAATCATGCTTGACTAGTCTTCTGGAATTTTTTGAGGATGTAACTCTGAAGATGGACAAGGGAGATCCAGTGGATGTAGTGTACCTGGACTTTCAGAAAGCCTTTGATGAAGTCCCACATAGGAGGTTAGTGAGCAAAATTAGGACGCATGGTATTGGGGGCAAAGTACTGACTTGGATTGAAAATTGGTTGGCTGACAGGAAACAAAGAGTAGTGATAAATGGCTCCCTTTCGGAATGGCAGGCGGTGACCAGTGGGGTACCGCAGGGATCAGTGCTGGGACCGCAGCTTTTTACAATATATATTAATGATATAGAAGATGGTATTAATAATAACATTAGCAAATTTGCTGATGATACAAAGCTGGGGGTGAAACGTGAGGAGGATGCTAGGAGATTACAGGGTGACCTGGACAGGTTAGGTGAGTGGACAGATGCATGGCAGATGCAGTTTAATGTGGATAAATGTATGGTTCTCCACTTTGGTGGCAAGAACAGGAAGGCAGATTAATACCTAAATGGAGTCAAGTTAGGTAAAGGGGCAGTACAAAGAGATCTGGGTGTTCTTGTACACCAGTCAATGAAGGCAAGCATGCAGGTACAGCAGGTAGTGAAGAAAGCTAATAGCATGCTGGCTTTCATAACAAGAGGGATTGAGTATAGAAGCAAAGAGGTTCTTCTGCAGCTGTACAGGGGCCCAGTGAGACCACACCTGGAATATTGTGTGCAGTTCTGGTCTCCAAATTTGAGGAAAGACATTCTGGCTATTGAGGGAGTGCAGCGTAGGTTCATGAGGTCAATTCCTGGAATGGCGGGACTATCTTATGTTGAAAGATTGGAGCGACTGGGCTTGTATACCCTTGAGTTTAGAAGACTGAGAGGGGATCTGATTGAGACGTACAAGATTATTAAAGGATTGGACACTCTGGAGGCAGGAAACATGTTTCCGCAGATGGGTGATTCCTGAACCAGAGGACATAGCTTAAAAATAAGGGGTCGGCCACTTAGGACAGAGATGAGGAGAAACTTCTTCATCCAGAGAGTGGTGGGTGTGTGGAATGCTCTGCCCCAGAAGGCAGTGGAGGCCCAGTCTCTGGATTTGTTTAAGAAAGAGTTGAATAGAGCTCTCAAGGATAGGGGAATCAAGGGTTATGGAGATAAGGCAGGAACAGGATACTGATTGAGGATGATCAGCCATGATCATAATAAATGGTAGTGCAGGCTCGAAGGGCAGAATGGCCTACTCCTGCACCTATTGTCTATAAAATAAAATCTGAAAGAACCGTGGATGCTGTAAATCAGAAGCAAAAACAGAAGATGCTGGAAAAACTCAACAGGTCTGATAGCATCTGTCAAGAGAAATCAAAGTTAATGTTTGGGTCCAGTGACCCTTCCTCAGAACTGATGGTAGCTCGGAAAATGGCAGAAGATAGGGTGGGGGAGGGGGTAAGGAGTGAACGATAGGTAGAGATAGAGTGCAAAGAGAGAGGAGAACAGTTAGACAGACAGAGGTAATGATAACAATCTGGCTGGGAGGGTGAATAGTTGTTAATGGAGACTGTTAGTGGCTAACAATTGGTAATGTGTAATGGTGATAACAAAGCCTGGCGTGCGGGGTATGGGGCTAGGACATGGGGGAGTTCAGACTCTAAAATTATTGAACTTGGTATTGGGTCTGGAGAGCTGCAGGGTCCCCACTTGGAAAATAAGTTGTCGTTCTTCCATCTTGCACAGAGCTTCGCTGCAGCAGCACAGCAAGCCTGAGACAGAGATGTTGGCCAAGGGTAGCATGTTAAAGTGGCAGGGTACTGGAAGCTCAGGGTCTTTTTTGAGGGCAGAAAGTAAATGTTCTGCAAAGCGGTCACCCAGTCTATGCTCCATTTCCCCAGTGTAGAGGCTGTACTATGTCTGTACTATTGCTCTTAACTAATTTTGAGTTCTTAACTGTCGCAGAGCAATGTATCCAAAATTATTGCAACTGATTACTTGGTGTGCTGTTTATTTCAGTTTCATATTCCCAAGTTACATCAAGTCACATTTCACAGGTTTTATTTCCCATCACCAAATCAGCAGAGGTGACAGGTGGATGATCTTATCTACCCAAGATTGTAATCACCTGAGATCTTCAATGATCAGCAGACACAAGTATTTTTAAATCCTGCCTGCTGATCCAGTATGTCATCATCCAAACAGGTTGATTAAACTTGAACACCTATCTGCAGTTGCAAAAAGTTAATTTTGCATACTCGATTGAACACAGGTCCAGCTACTGAAAAATATAAAACATTTTGAAATAATACAAGGTATAACTACACATATTATCAATGAAAGCAGTACAATAGATTTAATTGTTTGTAGCTGACCAGTTGAAGAACTTTTTAGACAACGGAAGAATAGTCAAGGTGAAAAAGCTTGGCAACATTCAGGACAAAGCAGTTTGCTTGGTTAGCACTCAATTCCTTCTTCATAATCGACAATTCCGTGATAGTCACTTTTTCTCTCTGTTCATGGTAATTCTGTAGGCCCTTGTCACTCCCCTTTCCTTCCAGTTTTTGATGGAGTACCTCCACTCCTTCTCTGATCTAGCTTGATCTTTCCTGATTTTTACTTTCTCTTGTTGCCAACATTAGACTCTCATTCCTCCTACCATATAGCGCTCCAAATCCCAATTCTTGCTCGTGGGACTTCATAAATTTTCTCTTCTTCACTTTAGCTCTGCTCTTAATTGGTGATGTCCACTAATATCATTTATTGTATCCGTTGCTCCCGATGCGGTCTCCTCTACATTGGGGAGACTGGGCGCCTCCTAGCAGAGTGCTTTAGGGAACATCTCCGGGATACCCGCACCAATCAACCACACCGCCCCATGGCCCAACATTTCAACTCCCCCTCCCACTCTGCCGAGGACATGGAGGTCCTGGGCCTCCTTCAGCGCCACTCCCTCACCACCAGACGCCTGGAGGAAGAAAGCCTCATCTTCCGCCTCGGAACACTTCAACCCCAGGGCATCAATGTGGACTTCAACAGTTTCCTCATTTCTGGATTAGTGGTGCTGGAAGAGCACAGCAGTTCAGGCAGCAACCAAGTAGCTTCGAAATCGATGTTTCAGGCAAAAGCCCTTCATCAGGAATAAAGGCAGTGAGCCTGAAGCGTGGAGAGATAAGCTAGAGGAGGGTGGGGGTGGGGAGAAAGTAGCAGAGAATACAATGGGTCAGTGGGGGAGAGGATGAAGGTGATAGGTCAAGGAGGAGAGGGTGGAGTGGATAGGTGGAAAAGAAGATAGGCAGGTAGGACAAGTCATGGAGACAGTTACTAAGCTGGAAGTTTGGAACTAGGGTGAGGTGGGGGAAGGGGAAATGAGGAAACTGTTGAAGTACACGTTGATGCCTTGGGGTTGAAGTGTTCCGAGGCGGAAGATGAGGTGTTCTTCCTCCAAGCGTCTGGTGGTGAGGGAGCGGCGGTGAAGGAAGCCCAGGACCTCCATGTCCTCGGCAGAGTGGGAGGGGGAGTTGAAATGTTGGGCCATGGGGCGGTGTGGTTGATTAGTGCGGGTGTCCCGGAGATGTTCCCTAAAGCGCTCTGCTAGGAGGCGCCCAGACTCCACAATGTAGAGGAGACCGCATCGGGAGCAACGGATACAATAAATGATATTAGTGGATGTGCAATTAAAACTTTGGTGGATGTGGAAGGCTCCTTTAGGGCCTTGGATAGAGGTGAGGGAGGAGGTGTGGGCGCAGGTTTTACAGTTCCTGCGGTGGCAGGGGAAAGTGCCAGGATTGGAGGGTGGGTTGTTTGGGGGCGTGGACCTGACCAGGTAGTCGTGGAGGGAACGGTCTTTGCGGAAGGCAGAAAGGGGTGGAGAGGGCAATATATCCCTGGTGGTGGGGTCTGTTTGGAGGTGGCGGAAATGTCGGTGGATGATTTGGTTTATGCGAAGGTTGGTAGGGTGGAAGGTGAGCACCAGGGACGTTCTGTCCTTGTTACGGTTGGAGGGGTGGGGTCTGAGGGCGGAGGTGTGGGATGTAGACGAGATGCGTTGGAGGGCACCTTTAACCACGTGGGAAGGGAAATTTTGGTCTCGAAAGAAGGATGCCATCTGGTGTGTTCTGTGGTGGAACTGGTCCTCCTGGGAGCAGATACGGCGGAGGCAGAGGAATTGGGAATACGGGATGGCATTTTTGCAAGAGGTAGGATGGGAAGAGGTGTAATCCAGGTAGCTGTGGGAGTTGGTGGGTTTGTAAAAAATGTCAAGGTCAAGTCGGTCGTCATTAATGGAGATGGAGAGGTCCAGGAAGGGGAGGCCCCGTGGCCCAACATTTCAACTCCCCCTCCCACTCTGCCGAGGACATGGAGGTCCTGAACTGCTGTGCTCTTCCAGCACCACTAATCCAGAATCTGGTTTCCAGCATCTGCAGTCATTGTTTTTACCGAGTTTCCTCATTTCCCCTTCCCCCACCTCACCCTAGTTCTAAACTTCCAGCTCAGTAACTGTCCCCATGACTTGGCCGGCCTTGTCCGACCTGCCTATCTCCTTTTCCACCTATCCACTCCACCCTCTCCTCCCTGACCTATCACCTTCATCCCCTCCCCCACTCACCCATTGTACTCTATGCTACTCTCTCCCCACCCCCACCCTCCTCTAGCTTATCTCTCCATGCTTCAGGCTCACTGCCTTTATTCCTGATGAAGGGCTTTTGCCCGAAACGTCGATTTCGAAGCTACTTGGATGCTGCCTGAACTGCTGTGCTCTTCCAGCACCACTAATCCAATATCTTAATTGGTGATGTACCTTGTTGTTTATTTATGGTTATGTCACTCCATCTTCCTCAGCCGCCTGTACCATCTCCTGAAATGCACTTCAGAAATTCACCAAAGATCTTTATACTGCACCTTCCAAAGCCACGACCACTTTCGTCCAGAAGTATGAGGGCAGCAGATATGTAGGAATACCACCACCTGCAAGTTCTCGTCCAAGACACACAACACCCCTGATTTGGAAATATATCACTGTTCTGTCACATTTTCTTGATCAAAATCTCTAACTCCATTTCGAACAGCATGTCCCCACTCCACATAAACTGCAGTTGTTCAAAAAGGCAGCTGACTACTAATTCTAAAAGGCTGAAGAGGAATCACTAGATACAAAACATTAACTCAGCTTTCTCTCCACAGATACTGCCAGACCTGCTGAGTTTTCAGCAATTTCTTGTTTTTATTCTCAAGGGCCATTAGGGATAGGCAACAAGTGATGGCCTGGCCAGCAAAGCCCACAAACCATGAATTATAAAAGCCCTAGTAGACACAGTCTCCACTCCAAACCAACTCCACATTACGCATGAATTAGGAGCAGAAATATGCCATTAAGCCTATGATATTCAATAAATCAAATCTTCCCTTTGGCCCAGCTCCCATAGCATCTCTTCTGATGCTTTTCCCCAATCTTACCACTATTTTTCTCTGCCTTCACCAACTGCCCCAAATCCTGAACAGCAACACCCTTCTCTCTTTCTCCCAATGTTCCCTTCCCTCAATGACCCTTCTCAAATCCCATTCCCAACACCCCACACCCCACTAACCCCCTTTTCCCAAAACCTTACTCCCCACTGAACTCTCCCTAACCCAATCGCCAATTACTTAGTGAACCCACTTTCCCAATGCTCTACTTCCCAATGATCCCTTTTTCCCAATACCCACTAGACCATGAACCTCTCTTTACCCACTACCCATGTCAAGGACCACCCCCCCTACTTTCCCAATACTCCTCTCCCCCAATGATTTCCATTTCCCCCAATGACCTCCCCCAATGACTCCATACACCACTCCCTCTCCCAATACCCCATGCCACAGTAACCCCTTCCATTACCAATGCCCCACTGACACCCTCCCACATTATTAATGCCCCAGTGACACCCCTCCCACATTATTCATGCCCCAGTGACTCTCCTCCCACATTAATAATGCCCCAGAGACACCCCTCCCACATTATTAATGCCCCAGTGACACTTCTCCCACATTATTAAAGCCCCAGTGACACCCCTCCCACATTATTAAAGCCCCAGTGACACCACTCCCACAGTATTAATGCCCCAGTGACACCCCTCCCACATTATTAATGCCCCAGTGACACCCTCCCACATTATTAAAGTCCCAGTGACACCCCTCCCACATTATTAATGCCCCAGTGACACCCTTCCCACATTATTAAAGCCCCAGTGACACCCCTCCCACATTATTAATGCCCCAGTGACACCCCCTCCCACATTATTAAAGCCCCAGTGACACCCCTCCCACATTATTAATGCCCCAGTGATACCCCTCCCACATTATTAATGCCCCAGTGACACCCCTCCCACATTATTAAAGCCCCAGTGACACCCTCCCACATTATTAAAGCCCCAGTGACACCCCTCCCACATTATTAAAGCCCCAGTGACACCCTCCCACATTATTAATGCCCCAGTGACACCCCTCCCACATTATTAATGCCCCAGTGACCCCCCTCCCACATTATTAAAGCCCCAGTGACACCCTCCCACATTATTTATGCCCCTGTGACACCCCTCCCACATTATTAAAGCCCCAGTGACACCCTCCCACATTATTAATGCCCCAGTGACCCCCCTCCCACATTATTAAAGCCCCAGTGACACCCCTCCCACATTATTAAAGCCCCAGTGACACCCTCCCACATTATTAAAGCCCCAGTGACACCCATCCCACATTATTAATGCCCCAGTGACCACCCTCCCACATTATTAAAGCCCCAGTGACACCCCTCCCATATTATTAATGCCCCAGTGACACTCCTCCTACATTATTAATGCCCCAGTGACACCCTCCCACATTATTAAAGCCCCAGTGACACCCCTCCCATATTATTAATGCCCCAGTGACCCCCCTCCCACATTATTAAAGCCCCAGTGACACCCCTCCCATATTATTAATGCCCCAGTGACACCCCTCCCACATTATTAATGCCCCTCTGACACCCCTCCCACATTAATAAAGCCCCAGTGACACCCCTCCCACATTATTAAAGCCCCAGTGACACCCTCCCACATTATTAAAGCCCCAGTGACACCCCTCCCACATTATTAAAGCCCCAGTGACACCCTCCCACATTATTAATGCCCCAGTGACACCCCTCCCACATTATTAATGCCCCAGTGACCCCCCTCCCACATTATTAAAGCCCCAGTGACACCCTCCCACATTATTTATGCCTCTGTGACACCCCTCCCACATTATTAAAGCCCCAGTGACACCCTCCCACATTATTAATGCCCCAGTGACACCCCACCCACATTATTAAAGCCCCAGTGACACCCTCCCACATTATTAAAGCCCCAGTGACACCCCTCCCACATTATTAATGCCCCAGTGACCACCCTCCCACATTATTAAAGCCCCAGTGACACCCCTCCCATATTATTAATGCCCCAGTGACACTCCTCCTACATTATTAATGCCCCAGTGACACCCTCCCACATTATTAAAGCCCCAGTGACACCCCTCCCATATTATTAATGCCCCAGTGACCCCCCTCCCACATTATTAAAGCCCCAGTGACACCCCTCCCATATAATTAATGCCCCAGTGACACCCCTCCCACATTATTAATGCCCCAGTGACACCCCTCCCTCATTATTAATGCCCCTCTGACACCCCCCTCCCATATTATTTATGCCCCAGTGATACCCCTCCCACATTATTAATGCCCCAGTGACCCCCCCTCCCACATTGTTAATGCCCCTGTGACACCCCTCCCACAGTATTAATGCCCCTGTGACCCCCCTCCCATATTATTAATGCCCCAGTGACCCCCCTCCCATATTATTAATGCCCCAGTGACACCCCTCCCACATTATTAATGCCCCAGTGACACTCCTCCCATATTATTAATGCCCCAGTGACACTCCTCCCATATTATTAATGCCCCAGTGACACCCCTCCCACATTGTTAATGCCCCAGTGACACCCCTCCCACATTATTAATGCCCCAGTGACTCTCCTCCCACATTATTAATGCCCCAGAGACACCCCTCCCACATTACTAATGCCCCAGTGACACTTCTCCCACATTATTAATGCCCCAATGACACCCCACCCACATTATTAATGCCCCAGTGACACTTCTCCCACATTATTAATGCCCCAGCGACACTTCTCCCACATTATTAACGCCCCAGTGACACCCCTCCCAAATTGTTAATGCCCCAGTGACACCCCTCCCACATTGTTAATGCCCGAGTGACACCCCTCCCACATTATTAATGCCCCAGTGACACCCCTCCCACATTATTAATGCCCCAGTGACACTTCACCCATGTTATTAATGCCCCAGTGACACCCCTCCCACATTGTTAATGCCCCAGTGACACCCCTCCCACATTATTCATGCCCCAGTGACACCCCACCCACATTATTAATGCCCCAGTGCCACCCCTCCCATATTATTAATGCCCCCGTGACACCCCTCCCACATTATTAATAAGACCATAAGACATAGGAGTGGAAGTAAGGCCATTCAGCCCATTGAGTCCACTCCGCCATTCAATCATGGCTGATGGGCACTTCAACCCCACTTACCCGCATTCTCCCCGTACCCCTTAATTCCTTGTGACATCAAGAATTTATCAATCTATGCCTTGAAGACATTTAGCGTCCTGGCCTCCACTGAACTCTGCAGCAATGAGTTCCACAGGCCCACCACTCTCTGGCTGAAGAAATGTCTCTGCATTTCTGTTCTAAATTTACCCCCTCTAATTCTAAGGCTGTGTCCACGGGTCCTAGTCTCCTCACCTAATGGAAACAATTTCCTAGCATCCACCCTTTCCAAGCCATGTATTATCTTGTACGTCTCTATTAAGTCTCCCCTTAATCTTCTAAACGCCAATGAATACAATCCCAGGATCCTCAGCCGTTCCTCGTATGTTAGACCTACCATTCCAGGGATCATCCATGTGAATCTCCACTGGACACGTTCCAGTGCCAGTATGTCCTTCCTGAGGTGTGGGGACCAAACTGGACACATGGGGCCTAACCAGAGCTTTATAAAGTCTCAGTAGCACAATGGTGCTTTTATGTTCCAACCCTCTTGAGATAAGTGACAACATTGCATTCGCTTTCTTAATCACAGACTCAACCTGCATATTGACCTTTAGAGAATCCTCGACTAGCACTCCCAGATCCTTTTGTACTTTGGCTTTACGAATTTTCTCACCGTTTAGAAAGTAGTCTGTGCTTTTATTCTTTTTGCCAAAGTGCAAGACCTCGCATTTGTTCAGATTGAATTCCATCAGCCATTTCCTGGACCACTCTCCCAAACTGTCTAGATCCTTCTGCAGCCTCCCCACTTCCTCAGTACTACCTGCCTATCCTCCTAACTTTGTATCATCTGCAAACTTCGCTAGAATGCCCCCAGTCCCTTCATCCAGATCATTAATATATAATACGAACAGCTGTGGCCCCAACACTGAACCCTGCGGGACACCGCTCGTAACCGGCTGCCATTCTGAAAAAGAACCTTTTATCCCAACTCTCTGCCTTCTGTCAGACAGCCAATCGTCAATCCATTCCAGTAGCTCACCTCGAACACCACGGGCCCTCACCTTGCTCAGCAGCCTCCCGTGTGGCACCTTATCAAAGGCCTTTTGGAAGTCTAGATAGACCACATCCACTGGGTTTCCCTGGTCTAACCTACTTGTCACCTCTTCAAAGAATACCAACAGGTTTGTCAGGCATGACCTCCCCTTACTAAATCCATGTTGACTTGTTCTAATCAGACTCTACTCTTCTAAGAATTTAGAAACCTCATCCTTAATGATGGATTCTAGAATTTTACCAACAACCGAGGTTAGGCTAATTGGCCTATAATTTTCCATCTTTTGTCTTGATCCTTTCTTGAACAATGGGGTTACAACAGCGATCTTCCAATCATCCGGGACTTTCCGTGACTCCAGTGACTCTTGAAAGATCTCAACCAATGCCTCCGTTATTTCCTCAGTCACCTCTCTCAGAACTCTAGGATGTATCCCATCTGGGCCAGGAGATTTATCAATTTTAAGACTTTTTAGCTTTTCTAGCACTATCTCTTTTGTAATGACCACTATACTCAACTCAGCTCCCTGACTCCCTTTAATTGTTGGGATATTACTCATGTCTTCCACTGTGAAAACTGACGCAAAGTACTTGTTAAGTTCTCCTGGTATTTCCTTATCTCCCATCACTAGGCTTCCAGCATCCGTTTGAAGTGGCCCAATGTCTACTTTTGTCTGTCGTTTGTTTCTTATGTATTGAAAGAAACTTTTACTATCATTTCTAATATTACTGGCTAGCCTACCTTCATATTTGATCCTCTCCTTTCTTATTACTCTCTTTGTTATCCTCTGTTTGTTTTTGTAGCCTTCCCAATCTTCTGATTTCCGACTGCTCTTGGCCACTTTATAGGATCTCTCTTTTTCTTTAATACATTTTCTGACTTCCTTTGTCAGCCATGGCTGTCTAAACCCTCCCTGGATAATCTTTTTTTTCTTGGGGACGAACCTCTGTACAGTGTCCTCAATTATACCCACAAACTCCTGCCATTTTTGCTCTACTGTCTTCCCCGCAAGCCTCTGCTTCCAGTCTATTTTTGTCAGTTCATTGGTAATGCCCCAGTGACCCCCTCCCATATTATTAATGCCCCTGTGACACCCCACCCACAGTATTAATGCCCCAGTGACCCCCTCTCCCACATTATTAATGCCCAGTGACACCCCACCCACAGTATTAGTGTCCCAGTGACCCCCCCAACATTATTAATGCCCTGTGACACCCCTCCCACATTATTAATGCCCCAATGACACCTCTCCCACATTATTAATGCCCCTGTGACACCCCCCCCATTATTAATGCCCCTGTGACACCCCTCCCATATTATTCATGCCCCAGTGACACCCCTCCCACATTATTGATGCCCCTGTGACACCCCTCCCATATTGTTAATGCCCCAGTGACACCCCTCCCATATTATTAATGCCCCTGTGACACCCCTCGCACATTATTAATGCCCCTGTGACACCCCAGCCACATTATGTATGCACCAGTGATACCCCTCGCACAATTTTAATGCCCCAGTGACACCCCTCCCACATTATTAATGCCCCAGTGACACCCTCCCACATTATTAAAGCCCCAGTGACACCCCTCCCACATTATTAATGCCCCAGTGACACCCTCCCACATTATTAAAGCCCCAGTGACACCCCTCCCACATTATTAATGCCCCAGTGACACCCCTCCCACATTATTAAAGCCCCAGTGACACCCCTCCCACATTATTAATGCCCCAGTGACACCCTCCCACATTATTAATGCCCCAGTGACACCCCTCCCACAGTATTAATGCCCGAGTGACACCCCTCTCACATTATTAAAGCCCCAGTGACACCCCTCCCACATTATTAAAGCCCCAGTGACACCCCTCCCACAGTATTAATGCCCCAGTGACACCCCTCCCACATAATTAAAGCCCCAGTGACACCCCTCCCACATTATTAATGCCCCAGTGACACCCTCCCACATTATTAAAGCCCCAGTGACACCCCTCCCACATTATTAACGCCCCAGTGACACCCCTCCCACATTATTAAAGCCCCAGTGACACCCCTCCCACATTATTAATGCCCCAGTGATACCCCTCCCACATTATTAATGCCCCAGTGACACCCCTCCCACATTATTAAAGCCCCAGTGACACCCTCCCACATTATTAAAGCCCCAGTGACACCCTCCCACATTATTAATGCCCCAGTGACACCTCTCCCACATTATTTATGCCCCAGTGACACCCCTCCTACATTATTAATGCCCCTGTGACATCCCCCTCCCACATTATTAATGCCCCTGTGACACCCCTCCCATATTATTCATGCCCCAGTGACACCCCTCCCACATTAATGCCCCTATGACACCCCGCCCATATTGTTAATGCCCCAGTGACACCCCTCCCATATTATTAATGCCCCTGTGACACCCCTCGCACATTATTAATGCCCCTGTGACACCCCAGCCACATTATGTATGCACCAGTGACACCCCTCGCACAATTTTTTATGCCCCAGTGACACCTCTCCCACATTATTAATGCCCCAGTGACACCCTCCCACATTATTAAAGCCCCAGTGACACCCCTCCCACATTATTAAAGCCCCAGTGACACCACTCCCACAGTATTAATGCCCCAGTGACACCCCTCCCACATTATTAATGCCCCAGTGACACCCTCCCACATTATTAAAGTCCCAGTGACACCCCTCCCACATTATTAATGCCCCAGTGACACCCTTCCCACATTATTAAAGCCCCAGTGACACCCCTCCCACATTATTAATGCCCCAGTGACACCCCCTCCCACATTATTAAAGCCCCAGTGACACCCCTCCCACATTATTAATGCCCCAGTGATACCCCTCCCACATTATAAATGCCCCAGTGACACCCCTCCCACATTATTAAAGCCCCAGTGACACCCCTCCCACATTATTAAAGCCCCAGTGACACCATCCCACATTATTAAAGCCCCAGTGACACCCCTCCCACATTATTAAAGCCCCAGTGACACCCTCCCACATTATTAATGCCCCAGTGACACCCCTCCCACATTATTAATGCCCCAGTGACCCCCCTCCCACATTATTAAAGCCCCAGTGACACCCTCCCACATTATTTATGCCCCTGTGACACCCCTCCCACATTATTAAAGCCCCAGTGACACCCTCCCACATTATTAATGCCCCAGTGACCCCCCTCCCACATTATTAAAGCCCCAGTGACACCCCTCCCACATTATTAAAGCCCCAGTGACACCCTCCCACATTATTAAAGCCCCAGTGACACCCCTCCCACATTATTAATGCCCCAGTGACCCCCCTCCCACATTATTAAAGCCCTAGTGACACCCCTCCCATATTATTAATGCCCCAGTGACACTCCTCCTACATTATTAATGCCCCAGTGACACCCTCCCACATTATTAAAGCCCCAGTGACACCCCTCCCATATTATTAATGCCCCAGTGACCCCCCTCCCACATTATTAAAGCCCCAGTGACACCCCTCCCATATTATTAATGCCCCAGTGACACCCCTCCCATATTATTAATGCCCCAGTGACACCCCTCCCACATTATTAATGCCCCAGTGACACTCCTCCCATATTATTAATGCCCCAGTGACACCCTCCCACATTATTAAAGCCCCAGTGACACCCTCCCACATTATTAATGCCCCAGTGACACCCTCCCACATTATTCATGCCCCAGTGACACCCCTCCCACATTAATGCCCCTATGACACCCCGCCCATATTGTTAATGCCCCAGTGACACCCCTCCCATATTATTAATGCCCCTGTGACACCCCTCGCACATTATTAATGCCCCTGTGACACCCCAGCCACATTATGTATGCACCAGTGACACCCCTCGCACAATTTTAATGCCCCAGTGACACCCCTCCCACATTATTAATGCCCCAGTGACACCCTCCCACATTATTAAAGCCCCAGTGACACCCCTCCCACATTATTAAAGCCCCAGTGACACCACTCCCACAGTATTAATGCCCCAGTGACACCCCTCCCACATTATTAATGCCCCAGTGACACCCTCCCACATTATTAAAGTCCCAGTGACACCCCTCCCACATTATTAATGCCCCAGTGACACCCTTCCCACATTATTAAAGCCCCAGTGACACCCCTCCCACATTATTAATGCCCCAGTGACACCCCCTCCCACATTATTAAAGCCCCAGTGACACCCCTCCCACATTATTAATGCCCCAGTGATACCCCTCCCACATTATTAATGCCCCAGTGACACCCCTCCCACATTATTAAAGCCCCAGTGACACCCTCCCACATTATTAAAGCCCCAGTGACACCCCTCCCACATTATTAAAGCCCCAGTGACACCCTCCCACATTATTAATGCCCCAGTGACACCCCTCCCACATTATTAATGCCCCAGTGACCCCCCTCCCACATTATTAAAGCCCCAGTGACACCCTCCCACATTATTTATGCCCCTGTGACACCCCTCCCACATTATTAAAGCCCCAGTGACACCCTCCCACATTATTAATGCCCCAGTGACCCCCCTCCCACATTATTAAAGCCCCAGTGACACCCCTCCCACATTATTAAAGCCCCAGTGACACCCTCCCACATTATTAAAGCCCCAGTGACACCCATCCCACATTATTAATGCCCCAGTGACCACCCTCCCACATTATTAAAGCCCCAGTGACACCCCTCCCATATTATTAATGCCCCAGTGACACTCCTCCTACATTATTAATGCCCCAGTGACACCCTCCCACATTATTAAAGCCCCAGTGACACCCCTCCCATATTATTAATGCCCCAGTGACCCCCCTCCCACATTATTAAAGCCCCAGTGACACCCCTCCCATATTATTAATGCCCCAGTGACACCCCTCCCACATTATTAATGCCCCTCTGACACCCCTCCCACATTAATAAAGCCCCAGTGACACCCCTCCCACATTATTAAAGCCCCAGTGACACCCTCCCACATTATTAAAGCCCCAGTGACACCCCTCCCACATTATTAAAGCCCCAGTGACACCCTCCCACATTATTAATGCCCCAGTGACACCCCTCCCACATTATTAATGCCCCAGTGACCCCCCTCCCACATTATTAAAGCCCCAGTGACACCCTCCCACATTATTTATGCCTCTGTGACACCCCTCCCACATTATTAAAGCCCCAGTGACACCCTCCCACATTATTAATGCCCCAGTGACACCCCACCCACATTATTAAAGCCCCAGTGACACCCTCCCACATTATTAAAGCCCCAGTGACACCCCTCCCACATTATTAATGCCCCAGTGACCACCCTCCCACATTATTAAAGCCCCAGTGACACCCCTCCCATATTATTAATGCCCCAGTGACACTCCTCCTACATTATTAATGCCCCAGTGACACCCTCCCACATTATTAAAGCCCCAGTGACACCCCTCCCATATTATTAATGCCCCAGTGACCCCCCTCCCACATTATTAAAGCCCCAGTGACACCCCTCCCATATAATTAATGCCCCAGTGACACCCCTCCCACATTATTAATGCCCCAGTGACACCCCTCCCTCATTATTAATGCCCCTCTGACACCCCCCTCCCATATTATTTATGCCCCAGTGATACCCCTCCCACATTATTAATGCCCCAGTGACCCCCCCTCCCACATTGTTAATGCCCCTGTGACACCCCTCCCACAGTATTAATGCCCCTGTGACCCCCCTCCCATATTATTAATGCCCCAGTGACCCCCCTCCCATATTATTAATGCCCCAGTGACACCCCTCCCACATTATTAATGCCCCAGTGACACTCCTCCCATATTATTAATGCCCCAGTGACACTCCTCCCATATTATTAATGCCCCAGTGACACCCTCCCACATTATTAATGCCCCAGTGATACCCCTCCCACATTATTAATGCCCCAGTGACACCCCTCCCACATTATTAATGCCCCAGTGACCCCCCCTCCCATATTATTAATGCCCCAGTGACACCCCTCCCACATTATTAATGCCCCAGTGACACCCCTCCCACATTATTAAAGCCCCTGTGACACCCCTCCCACATTATTAATGCCCCAGTGACACCCCTCCCATATTATTAATGCCCCAGTGACACCCCCCTCCCACATTATTAATGCCCCAGTGACACCCCTCCCACATTATTAATGCCCCAGTGACCCCCCCCCACATTATTAATGCCCCAGTGACACTCCTCCCACATTATTAATGCCCCAGTGACCCCCCCTCCCACGTTATTAATGCCCCAGTGACACCCCTCCCACATTATTAATGCCCCAGTGACACCCCTCCCACATTATTAATGCCCCAGTGACCCCCCCTCCCACATTATTAAAGCCCCAGTGACACCCCTCCCATATTATTAATGCCCCAGTGACACCCCTCCCACATTATTAATGCCCCAGTGACACCCCTCCCATATTATTAATGCCCCAGTGACACCCCTCCCACATTATTAATGCCCCAGTGACACCCCTCCCACATTATTAATGCCCCTCTGACACCCCTCCCACATTATTAAAGCCCCAGTGACACCCTCCCACATTATTTAAGCCCCAGTGACACCCGTCCCACATTATTAAAGCCCCAGTGACACCCTCCCACATTATTAATGCCCCAGTGACACCCCTCCCACATTATTAATGCCCCAGTGACCCCCCTCCCACATTATTAAAGCCCCAGTGACACCCTCCCACATTATTTATGCCTCTGTGACACCCCTCCCACATTATTAAAGCCCCAGTGACACCCTCCCACATTATTAATGCCCCTCTGACACCCCCCTCCCATATTATTTATGCCCCAGTGATACCCCTCCCACATTATTAATGCCTCTGTGACACCCCTCCCACATTATTAATGCCCCAGTGACACCCCTCCCACATTATTAATGCCCCTCTGACACCCCCCTCCCATATTATTTATGCCCCAGTGATACCCCTCCCACATTATTAATGCCCCAGTGACCCCCTCTCCCACATTGTTAATGCCCCTGTGACACCCCTCCCACAGTATTAATGCCCCTGTGACCCCCCTCCCATATTATTAATGCCCCAGTGACCCCCCTCCCATATTATTAATGCCCCAGTGACACTCCTCCCATATTATTAATGCCCCAGTGACACCCTCCCACATTATTAATGCCCCAGTGACACCCCTCCCACATTATTAATGCCCCAGTGACCCCCCTCCCATATTATTAATGCCCCAGTGACACCCCTCCCACATTATTAATGCCCCAGTGACACCCCTCCCACATTATTAATGCCCCAGTGACACCCCTCCCACATTATTAAAGCCCCTGTGACACCCCTCCCACATTATTAATGCCCCAGTGACACCCCTCCCATATTATTAATGCCCCAGTGACACCCTCCTCCCACATTATTAATGCCCCAGTGACCCCCCTCCCACATTATTAATGCCCCAGTGACCCCCCCTCCCACATTATTAATGCCCCAGTGACCCCCCTCCCACATTATTAATGCCCCAGTGACCCCCCCTCCCACATTATTAATGCCCCAGTGACCCCCCCTCCCACATTATTAATGCCCCAGTGACCCCCCCTCCCACATTATTAATGCCCCAGTGACCCCCCTCCCACATTATTAATGCCCCAGTGACCCCCCCCTCCCACATTATTAATGCCCCAGTGACACCCCTCCCACATTATTAATGCCCCAGTGACCCCCCTCCCACATTATTAATGCCCCAGTGACACCCCTCCCACATTATTAATGCCCCAGTGACCCCCGCTCCCACATTATTAATGCCCCTCTGACACCCCCCTCCCATATTATTTATGCCCCAGTGATACCCCTCCCACATTATTAATGCCCCAGTGACCCCCCCCACATTGTTAATGCCCCTGTGACACCCCTCCCACAGTATTAATGCCCCTGTGACCCCCCTCCCATATTATTAATGCCCCAGTGACCCCCCTCCCATATTATTAATGCCCCAGTGACACCCCTCCCACATTATTAATGCCCCAGTGACACTCCTCCCATATTATTAATGCCCCAGTGACACCCTCCCACATTATTAATGCCCCAGTGATACCCCTTCCACATTATTAATGCCCCAGTGACCCCCCCCTCCCACGTTATTAATGCCCCAGTGACACCCCTCCCACATTATTAATGCCCCAGTGACACCCCTCCCACATTATTAATGCCCCAGTGACCCCCCCTCCCACATTATTAATGCCCCAGTGACACCCCTCCCACATTATTAATGCCCCAGTGACCCCCCCCACGTTATTAATGCCCCAGCGACACCCCTCCCACATTATTAATGCCCCAGTGACCCCCCCACGTTATTAATGCCCCAGTGACACCCCTCCCACATTATTAATGCCCCAGTGACCCCCCCTCCCACATTATTAATGCCCCAGTGACACCCCTCCCACATTATTAATGCCCCAGTGACCCCCCCTCCCACATTATTAATGCCCCAGTGACACCCCTCCCACATTATTAATGCCCCAGTGACCCCCCCCACATTATTAATGCCCCAGTGACACTCCTCCCACATTATTAATGCCCCAGCGACCCCCCCTCCCACGTTATTAATGCCCCAGTGACACCCCCCCACATTATTAATGCCCCAGTGACACCCCTCCCACATTATTAATGCCCCAGTGACCCCCCCTCCCACGTTATTAATGCCCCAGTGACACCCCTCCCACATTATTAATGACCCAGTGACCCCCCTCCCACGTTATTAATGCCCCAGTGACACCCTCCCACATTATTAATGCCCCAGTGACCCCCCCTCCCACGTTATTAATGCCCCAGTGACCCCCCTCCCACATTATTAATGCCCCAGTGACACCCCTCCCACATTATTAATGCCCCAGTGACCCCCGCTCCCACATTATTAATGCCCCTCTGACACCCCCCTCCCATATTATTTATGCCCCAGTGATACCCCTCCCACATTATTAATGCCCCAGTGACCCCCCCCACATTGTTAATGCCCCTGTGACACCCCTCCCACATTATTAATGCCCCAGTGATACCCCTTCCACATTATTAATGCCCCAGTGACCCCCCCCTCCCACGTTATTAATGCCCCAGTGACACCCCTCCCACATTATTAATGCCCCAGTGACACCCCTCCCACATTATTAATGCCCCAGTGACCCCCCCTCCCACATTATTAATGCCCCAGTGACACCCCTCCCACATTATTAATGCCCCAGTGACCCCCCCCCACGTTATTAATGCCCCAGCGACACCCCTCCCACATTATTAATGCCCCAGTGACCCCCCCACGTTATTAATGCCCCAGTGACACCCCTCCCACATTATTAATGCCCCAGTGACCCCCCCTCCCACATTATTAATGCCCCAGTGACACCCCTCCCACATTATTAATGCCCCAGTGACCCCCCCTCCCACATTATTAATGCCCCAGTGACACCCCTCCCACATTATTAATGCCCCAGTGACCCCCCCCCACATTATTAATGCCCCAGTGACACTCCTCCCACATTATTAATGCCCCAGCGACCCCCCCTCCCACGTTATTAATGCCCCAGTGACAACCCCCACATTATTAATGCCCCAGTGACACCCCTCCCACATTATTAATGCCCCAGTGACCCCCCCTCCCACGTTATTAATGCCCCAGTGACACCCCTCCCACATTATTAATGCCCCAGTGACCCCCCTCCCACGTTATTAATGCCCCAGTGACACCCTCCCACATTATTAATGCCCCAGTGACCCCCCCTCCCACGTTATTAATGCCCCAGTGACACCCTCCCACATTATTAATGCCCCAGTGACACCCCTCCCACATTATTAATGCCCCAGTGACCCCCCCTCCCACGTTATTAATGCCCCAGTGACACCCCTCCCACATTATTAATGCCCCAGTGACCCCCCTCCCACGTTATTAATGCCCCAGTGACACCCCACCCACATTATTAATGCCCCAGTGACCCCCCCTCCCACGTTATTAATGCCCCTGTGACACCCCTCGCACATTATTAATGCCCCAGTGACCCCCCCTCCCACATTATTAATGCCCCAGTGACACCCCCCTCCCACATTATTAATGCCCCTGTGACACCCCTCGCACATTATTAATGCCCCAGTGACCCCCCCTCCCACATTATTAATGCCCCAGTGACACCCCTCCCACATTATTAATGCCCCTGTGACACCCCTCGCACATTATTAATGCCCCAGTGACACCCCTCCCACATTATTAATGCCCCAGTGACACCCCTCCCACATTATTAATGCCCCAGTGACACCCCTCCCACATTATTAATGCCCCAGTGACACCCCTCCCACAGTATTAATGCCCCACTATGAGGTGATTATGAACTAACTGACACCTCGGGTCCAGAGGCGGAAAAACGAATCTGATTCGAAAAGCGGTTCCAATCCCGCGAAGGATCCTTGTTAAGTTTAGAAACAAGATCGTGTTACTTCGTGGAGAGCGGTTAGATCAAATAAAAAGGGAATTTAAACAAACTAATAACCTGAGGGAATACAACCCGACTGCTCAATGTACGCAGGCGCTCTGATTCAGGCCGGCCGCCGGCTACGACTTAATGCGCAGGTGCGTGTATGGGCCCTACACAAGTGCGCAGGCGTATGTCCAAGGCCGGCACCGAGTACGCTGGCGCCCTGACGCCTCCCAGTGCGCATGCGTATATTCAGGCACACTGTCACCTGTAGTGGAGCACGTGATGTGAGCCCAGGTATGATCTGAAGCTGGATTAGTGGTGCTGGAAGAGCACAGCAGTTCAGGCAGCATCCAAGGAGCTTCGAAATCGATGTTTCGGGCAAAAGCCCTTCATCAGGAATAAAGGCAGTGAGCCTGATGCGTGGAGAGATAAGCTAGAGGAGGGTGGGGAGAGACTCACCTGTGCCCAGCTCATAGAGTCATGCAGCATGGGAGCAGATCCTTCGGTTCAATTCGTCCATGCCGACCAGATATCCTAACTAAATCTAGTCCCTTTTGACCCATATCTTTCCAAACCTTTCCAATTCATATACCATCCAGATGCCTTTTAAATGTTGAAATTATACCAGCCTCCACCACTTCCTCTGGCAGCTCATTCCATACAGAAAACGCCCTCAGCATGAAAAAGTCACCCATAAGGTCCCTTTTAAATCTTTCCCCCTCACCTTAAACCTAGTGTTAGACTCCCCTACCCTGGAATAACACCTTGTCTATTCACATTCATGATGAAGGGCTCATGCCCGAAATATCGACTCCCCCCCCCCACCCCCCCAGATGCTGCCTGATCTATGCTTTTCTAGTGCCACAGCTTTCAACTCTGACTCTCCAGATTCTGCAGTTCTTACTTTTACCTTGTCAGTTCACCCTATCCATGCCCCTCATGAATTTATAAACCTCTATAAGGTCACCCCTCAGCCTCCAATGCGCCAGGGAAAACTGCCCCAGTCTATTCAGCCTCCTGATAGCTCAAACCCTCCAACCCCAGCAACTTTCTTGTAAATATTTTCTGAACCTTTTCAAGTTTAACAATAACTTTCCTATAGCAGGGAGACCAGAACTGCATGCAGTATTCTAAAATTGACCTAACCAATGTCCTGTACAGCTGCAACATCACCTCCCAACTCATATGCTCAAGGCACTGACCAATATAGGCAAGTGTACCAAACATCTTCTTCACTATCCTCTCTACTTGTGACTCTACCTTCAAGGTACTATGAACCTGCAACTCCAATGTCTCTTTGTTCGGCACTACTCCCCAAACCCTATCATTAAGTATGGAAAGTGTGAGGTCATGCACTTTGGTAGGAAGAGTCGAGGCATGGACTATTTTCTAAATGGGGAGAAAATTCAGAAGTCTGAAGTGCAAAGAGACTTGGGCGTTCCAGTCCAGGATTTTCTCAAGGTAAACTTGCAGGTTGAGTCTGTAGTTAGGAAGGCAAATGCAATGATGGCATATACTTCTGAGGCTCTATAAAGCTCTGGTCAGACCACATTTGGAGTATTGTGCACAGTTTTGAGCCCCATAACTCAGGAAGGATGTACTGGCTCTGGAGCGTGTTCAGAGGAGGTTCACAAGAGTGGTCCCAGAAATGAAAAGCTTAAAGTATGAGGAATGTTTGAGGATTCTGGGTCTATACCTGATTGAGTTTTTAAGAATTAGGGGGGATCAAATTGAAACATACAGAATACTGTATGGCTCGGACAGAGTAGATGTTGGGAAGATGTTTCCATTGGTAGGAGAGACTAGCACCTGAGGGCATAGCCTTACAGTAAGGGGAAGAACTTTAACTTTTAGATCAGGTCTATCTTTTCCTATAACTACTTTAAAACTAATGTCTCTGCCCCATTGTGATCCCCACTGACACCTCATCTCTTGCCCTGCATTATTTCCCAAGAGAAGGTCAAGTTTTGCTCCTTCTCTAGTAGGTTTGTACACACTTAATACTGGATTAGTGGTGCTGGAAGAGCACAGCAGTTCAGGCAGCATCCAACGAGCAGCGAAATCGACATTTCGGGCAAAAGCCCTTCATCCTGATTAAGGGCTTTTGCCCGAAACGTCGATTTCACTGCTCATTGGATGCTGCCTGAACTGCTGTGCTCTTCCAGCACCACTAATCCAGTATTTGGTTTTCAGCATCCGCAGTCATTGTTTTTACCTTGTACACACTTAACAAATCCCTCGCCATCCAAGCCCTTAAGAGTATGGCAGTCCCAGTCTATGTTTGGAAAGTTAACATCCCTTACTATTACAACCCTAATATTCTTCCAAATATCTAAGATTTTTGGAAGAATTACAGATTTGCTCCTCAATTTCCCACTGACTTTTGAGGTGCCTATTGTATGGCCGGATGGGCAGCTCAAAATGATGGACTTATGAGAAAAAGGGCAATGGATGAGGCATGCTGGGAAATTGAGGCAAGCCTTGGCCAAATGTGACAGTGCTCAAAGACTCTGAAATAAACAAGCTGCAGAATCCAGATAGGCTGCAGCTACAGACAGACAGTGCACAATTGACTCAGCAGCTGCAGACAACAATTTACAGTAGAATTTAAATTCAATGGAATTGGCCTGAATGCCATCCCCAGAACAATCAGAAACATTGGGATGTTTACCAGATGAAGGGGCACCTCACACCCTTATTTGGAAAGGGCAACCTGACCTATTGGCCCCAACACCTCCAGGGATGGATACCATCGACATGTTAATGCCTGGTTGTGTCCAATCGATCAGGGTGATCAATTCATAGGTGGACAATATTAATTGTGTAAAATAAATAAATATTATCATTTATTACGATTAAGAGTTGCCTCACAGTTTCTTTGCTAGATCTAACAGTTAAAACACACAGTGTGCCAGGCGCAACAATAGTACAATCCAAATAAGCTGATCATCCCTTTCTTATTTCTCAGTTCCACCCAAATAACTTCACTAGACGTACTCTCAGGAAGACCCTCCATTAGTAAAGCTGTACTGTTATCCCTAATCAAAAATTCCACTCCCCCTCCTTTCAATCCTTCCAATAGCATCTATACCCTGAAACATTAAGCTGCCAGTCCTGCCTTTCCTTGAGCCATATCTCTATAATTGCTATGATATCCCAGTTCCATGTTCCCTCCATACCCTGAGTTCAACTGCCTTACCTGTCAGACCTCTTGCATTGAAATAAATGCAGTTTAATTTATCAGTGTTATCTCATTCTCTGCCTTGTTCTTGCCTGCCCTGACTATTTAAGTTGCTCCTCTTCTCAACTTGGACTTATGTCTTTTCTCACTATCTCTGCCACTACTCCATCCAACTAATTTAAAGTCTCCCAAGTAGCACCAACAAATTTCCCTGCAATGATATTGGTCCCCTTTCAATGCAGGTGTAAACCATCTTTCTTATATGGGTCAATTCTACCCCAGAAGAGATTCCAATGATCTAAAATAGCAAATTCCCACCCCCCGCATCAGCAACACGCATTCATCTTCACTATCCTCCTATTCTTACCCTCACTAGCATGTGGCACTGAGGGTAATCTACTTTTTAACCTCCTGCTTAATTTCCTATATTCCCTATTCAGAACTTCATCTCTTCCTATATCATTGGCACCAATGTGTACAATGGTCTCCTGCTGGTCACCCTCCCCTTACAGAATATTCTGCACATCCTGTTGACCTGGGACTCCACTTTCAAGGAACCATGAACCTGCACTCCAAGGTCTCTTTGTTCAGCAACACTCCCCGGGACCTTACCATAAAATGTATAAGTCCTGCCTGTCCTTAGGAGAAAAGTTTCTCTCTATCTACCCCTTTCAGAACTTTATATACCTCAAACAGATCACCCTAATCGTTCTCTAATCTAAGGAGAACAACCCCAGCCTATGTAATTTCTCTTCACAGCTGAATCATCCAGACCAGAAAACATTCTGACAAATCTCTTCTGAACCTGTCTAGCGCTATCATTTTCCTATAGTGTTATTAGAACAGCACAGAAGACTCCACTGGTTCAACTAGTGTTGTATACAGCTCTATCATAGGCTCCTTACCTTGACTAATACAGCCTGGTGAACCTCTGTTTTGCTCTCTCAATGACAAGTATATTCTTTCTCAGGGGTGGGAATATCAAAACAGCACATAATACTCCAGGGGGCGATCTGACCAAGGTCTTTTGTAAGACATCCCTATATCTTACGGACTCTATTTTGCTAGAATCAGCGATGGTAGGGAGTGGGGAGAGATGAGGGCTATGGAATTGAGAAGCAGTAGGGACAAGTTCTCTCAGGCTCTGACAATAGACAGCTTAAGCTCCTGGCTCATTGAGATATAGTAGGAGAAAGTGAGACTGCAGATGCGGGAGATCAGAATTGAAAAGTGTGGTGCTGGAAAAGTAAAGCCAGTCCGGCAGCATCCGAGGAGCAGGAGGGTTGACATTTTGAGCATAAGCTCTTCAATAGGATGAAGAACATATGCTCGAAATGTCAACTCTCCTGCTCCTCGGATGCTGCCTAACCAGCTGTGCTTTTCCAGCACCACACTCTTTGACTTATTGAGATATGGTACAAGGCTTGAACATGTTCTTTTTGTTTGCAGAGAACAGTTCCCTGGATAAGAATGTGAACTTGACTGATAATCTTAAATTTGTTCCTTAGCTTGAGTATGCTTAGAAGTATTGAACAAGTGCTGCCCAATTGCAGAATCACATTGAACAGAAGACATTTTGTTTTGGGATTTGCAAGTGTAAGCTGGTTGAGTATGACCTGTACTTCGCCAATATGGAAGAACCGAAAAAGGAACAATCTGCTTAATTTGATTTATTTATTGTCATGTGTATTTTTATTACAAAATACAATGAAAGGTGTTGTATAACATTGCCACTCTCTAGCCCCCATCTAAAAACACAGAAAAATGAACCAAGACATAGAATATAAAGCAGAAACATAAAGAAATAAAGAAAAAGTGTTCAACTTTACAGCCCTTCGTTTTAAGTGCTCTGTCATGGACCTTGTTGCCTGGTTGTCCCTTCAATGAGCGCGTTGCCACTAGAATGAAACTTCCTCAATCTTCAGCGCCATCTTGCCTTCACTGATGCCCTCACCACTACGAGACCTCACTGGACCGCGCCACCAGTACCACAGCACACCATTTTGATCAGTTGATCACGAGGTACAAAGGGCCCAATCCTTTCAGCAGAACGCCACCATCCCCAGCACACATACAGACACAACTCCCCCTCACAGACACAGCCCCCCACGCAGAACCAACACAGCCCCCACCTCACAGACACAGTCTCCGCCCCACAGAGACACAGCGCCCCCTCACAGACATAGCTCCCCCCTCATAGACAGACATAGCCCCCCTCACAGAGACAGCTCCCACCTCACAGACACATCTCCCCCTCACAGATAGACACAGCCCCCCTCACAGACAGACACAACTCCCACCCCTCACACACAGCCCCCCTCACAGACACGACCCCCACCCCTCACAGACACAGCTCCCCCCTCACAGACAGATACATCTCCCCCTCACAGCTAGACACAGCCCCCCTCATAGACAGACACAGCTCCCCCCTCACAGATAGAGCTCCCCCTCACAGGCAGACACAGCCCCCTCCCTCACAGTCAGACACAGCTCCCCCCCCACAGTTAGATACAGACCCCTCTACAGGACACAGACCCCTCTACAGCACACAGACAGACACAGCCCACTGTCTCACAGTTCATTCTGAGTGGTGACCTTATAGAGGTTTATACGATCATGAGGGACATGGATAGGATAAACAGACAAGGTTTTTTCCCTGGGTAAGGGATTCCAGAACTAGAGGGGAAATGAGAGGGGAAAGATTTAAAAGGGATCTAAGGGGCAACGTTTTCACACAGAGGGTGGTGTGTGTCTGGAATAAAGTGGTGGAGTCTTGCACAATGGCAACATTTAAAAGGCATCTGGATGGGTATATGAATAGGAAATATTTGGAGGGATATGGGCCTAGTGCTGCCAAATGGGACTCGATTAATTTGTGATATCTGGTTGGCATGGATGAGTTAGACCGAAGGGTCTGTTTTTCCACTGTACATCTATATGACTCTCTGACTCTATAACTTCATGTCAGCTCTGTTGAAGAGTCATCTAGACTCAAAACGTTAACTTGTTTTCTCTCCATGTATGCTGTCTAACCTGTTGTGATTACCAGCATTTGTTGTTTTCGGTACAGATTCCAGCATCTGCAGCAATTTGTTCCGACTGCAGTTTGCATATATTCCTCTGAAGGTAAAGGCATCCCCTCACCATGACTATGGTAAACTCACCCCATCATTTAGTCCATTCATGTTGTGTGAGACCCGTCATTGGTCAAATAGGATGGAATAAGAGATAGTTTACATGGTTTTGGCTGTGCCCACACATGCGGACGTCTTGAGCCTTGAGGATACATCCTCATGTACAAAATCCAGACAGCCGCACAAGTTTTTGTAATTTTTGTAGCTTGCTGTTAATCCAGGTTGTGCAGTCATGTGTGGCAACTGATTTAACAGGTTTGAATTTGTAACCCTTACTAAGAATGGTGCATATGTTGCAGAATTTAGTAGCAGCTGTAGGCCAATCGGCCTTTTGAACCAGCTACGCCATTCAATGAGATCATTTGACTCAGTGCCCTGTTCCCCTTTCTTCCATAACATTTGTTCTCTTTAGTCCTAAGAACTGGATTTACAAATTTGTTGAAAGTTTTCAATGTTTTAGCCTCAATAATTTCCTGAGGCAGAGAATTCCACAGGAGTTATGAAATAATCGCTCTTGTTTAGAATGACTGCTACAGATTTGCAAATATGTATGATCTGTTTGCCTCTGAGACCTCAGAATGACATCGGACTTGTCCTTGCACTTACTAGTGGTTCTCAGGCTTTTCAATAACAATATATACTTGAATAAGACAAACAATCCCATGGTTGAAAATGTGTTGCTGGAAAAGCGCAGCAGGTCGGGCAGGCTGATGCCCGAAACGTCGATTCTCCTGTTCCTTGGATGCTGCCTGACCTGCTGCGCTTTTCCAGCAACACATTTTCAGCTCTGATCTCCAGCATCTGCAGTCCTCACTTTCTCCTCAAACAATTCCATGGCACAAGTACTTTCTTTAGCAATTGAATTCATTGTTCATAAACACCACATTCACTTGCATTTATGGATTTATTAGACAGGTTTGCAACACAATGCATACTATCTGCTAAAGAATGATCAAATGCATTAATAGTTTTAAAAACTACACTGGGTCAGATTTAAACTAATGACTGATCTAGCTGGGAGTTGGGTGTCTCTTATGTAGTTTGCATCAATGTATGGGGGATATGATGGCTTCATGCTAATGCTTTTTTGCAACTGAGGGTGGTGGCTATTGTAAAGGAACCACTATTCAAGAATGGGGCTCTCCAACAGGGAGGTTTTAGGTTGCTGGTGGAAGAGAGAGTTTAGGATGCTGGGGTGATCAGACCTTGAATGGAAGAGGAGGGGGCTGGATGACACTGGTGTGTTTAGCCATTAGTACATCATTCAATGTCCAAATAAGCAGCTGAAACCATCCTGACTGTGGTTCTCAGCCCCAAGCATACATAGGGGATTGAAGTGGCTCAGTCATGCAGTAAGCTTCCAGATTAACTTCTTTCCAGAATTTGACATTGATCCCCAAAGCCGAACCTGGCCCTACATTTTGGGGAAATGCTTCTGTGCCCTTCAGTTTGGGATGGGGAAGCATCCTGTACAGGCTGCTTTAACACACACTCCACTTCCTCGCCTTTGTCTGTTGCCCAGGTACACCTTGGTGTAATGTTCTACTTTCAGGCAGTGGAGATCCATAATGGAAGGCCATCGATACTGGCTCTTCTTAATCCATAAGGAGATGCCTGTGTTGAACTGGGGTGTACAAAGTTAAACATCACACAATACCAGTTATAGTCCAACAGGTTTATTTGGAAGCACTAGCTTTCGGAGCGCTGCTCCTTCATCAGGTAGCTGTGGCCATCTGATGAAGGAGCACTCCGAAAACTAGTGCTTCCAAATAAACCTGTTGGAACTATAACCTAGTGTTGTGTGATGTTTAACTTTGTACACCCCAGTTCAACACAGGCATCTCCTTGTAATCCATAAGGGTCAGTGTTGCGTGAAGCAGTCCCATGCAATAAACATTTGAGTAGATTAACAGACCACACGAGCTTTTTTTTTGGCCAACAGGAAACTGCTTTCTCATATTTGTTTTGAACATCTGCAACCACAGTTTAATTTTCTTTTAAGGGGTTGTTTTAAAATTTTTTTGTTGCACTTCAACCGCACGGTCCTGGTTTTTGAGCTCCACAAATGGGCTTATATATTTGCTGCTGGGTCTTGCCAAGGGTCTGACCAACAACAGGTCCAGGCAGCAGGCTATAGACAGGATCGCAACAGCTGACAGTCTGACCCTTTTCTGAGCTTATGTCGATGCTTAAGTGTTCATGGAGAAGGGGTCGAAGTGTGTGGCACTGGAAAAGCACAGCAAATCAGGCAGGACCTGAGGAACAGGAATATCGATGTTTCGAGCATAAGCCCTTCAGCAGGAATTTGCTGAAATGATGATTTTCCTCTTCCTCGGATGCTGCCTGACTGGCTGTGATTTTCCAGTGCCACACTTTTCGACTCTGATGTCCAGCTTTTACAGTGCTCACTTTCTCCCTGTCCATGGAGAAGGGAGCATGGTGCACTGAGAACAATCTAGCTCTCAATGCCGGCAAAACCAAGGAACTCATTATTGACTTTCAGTGGGATGTTGCTCATGCCCCCCCCCACCCCCCCCACACATTAACAGCACAGAGGTGGAACGAGTAGAGAGTGTCAAGCTCCTGAGAGTGGTCATCCACAACAAGCTTTCTTGGACTCTTCATGTAGATGCACATTTTGCAAAGGCCCAACAATGCCTCTTCTTCCTCAGGCAGCTGAGGAAATTTGGCATGACGGTAAATACCCTTGCCAACTTTTATCGGTGAGCCATCGATAGCATTCTGTCTGGATGTTTTACTATCTGGTATGGTAACTGTACCATTCAAGATCGGAGACAGTTACAGAGAGTGGTGAACTTAGCCTGGACAATCACAAAGGCCAACCTCCCATCTTCAGAATCCATCTACCAGGCTCGCTGTCAAGGAAAGGCTGCCAGCATTCTTAAAGGTCCATCCATCGTGGCAATGTTTTTCTACAACCTCTACCATCGGGGAGAAGGTGCAGAAGCCTGAACACATGCACCAGTTGGTTTCACAGCAGTTTCTACCCTACTGTTGTTAGAATACTGAATGGACTTACAAACTCTTAACATTCGCCTGTACCTGTGTTTTTGTTTTGCCGCTGTTTACCTATTATTTACTATCCATGCTACTTAACTATGTGATCTGCCTTTTGTTTAGATCAGAGTGGTGCTGGAAAAGCGCAGCAGGTCAGGCAATATCCGAAGAGCAGGAAAATCGACGTTTCGGGCAAAAGCCCTTCATCAGGAATCTGCCTGTATTGCTCGCAAGACAAAGCTTTTGACTGTGCCTCGGTACACATGACAGTGCATTCAATGTAGTTCAATTCATGCAAAATCCACCAGCACAACGGAGGCTTTTCAGGACCTTTAGGATTCCACAGGCGCCTGGATGTGTCATCACTTTTGGTAATGACAGTTTGATTAATTTTTGATAACTTGCTGGTCTAGGTTTCCAATGACCCAGTGATTATTTTTGTCCCTATCAACATATGGGTGGCAGGGTGGCACAGTGGTTAGCACTGCTGCTTTACAGTTCTAGCCACCTGGGTTCAATTCCCACCTCAGGTGACTGCCTGTGTGGAGTTTACACATTCTCCCCCTGTCTGTGTGGGTTTCCTCCCACAGTCCAAAAATGTGCAAGTTAGGTGAATTGGCTATGTTGTAGTGTTAGGTGCAGGGGGGTGGGTTGTGCTTTGGTGGGTCGGTTTGGACCGAAGGGCCTGTTTTAGTGCTGTTAGTAATCTGATCTGTTTAAAACTGTAGATAGCATTTGAGTTTTGGACAGAATAGATTAGGAGAAACTATTCTGAACAAGAGGACACCCGTTCAATGTGGTAAACTGTTGAAACATCAGAGGCAGGGAGCTCCTTTTGAAGTGGAACCTGACTCATCTGTGGTGTTAACCTGGTGGTGAAGTTGACACCAGAGTGAAGTCATGGACGCCAGGTAACTGGAGTGGGAATCACATTCCTTAGAATTCTGAACGCAGAAAAATTGCCATTGTTAAAGAGAAACAACTTTAAACATAGATAGAACATAGCACAGAACAGGCCCTTTGGCCCACGATGTTGTGCCATGGTTTAGTCCTAATGTAACATATAGTAACTTGTGTTTCTGTTGCACCTTTCACCATTTTAGGGTGTCCAGAAGCAACATAAATATCAGTGCATTTAACAAAGTAAAGTACTGAAAGAGTCTTACTTCGAACAAAGAACAGGACAGCACAGGAACAAGCCCGACAGCCCACTAAGCCTGCAGCAACACATGACCTTTGTAAACTTTTGCTTCTACATGGACAGTAATGCTGTATTCCTTGTCTATTCATGTATCTGTCAAGATAACTCTTAGACATTGCTATTGTCTCCACCTCCTCTGGCAGTGCATTCCAGGCACTCAACCACCCTCTGAGTAAAAAAACCTGCCTCTCACATCACCTTTAAACTTTCTACCTTTTAACCTCAAACTTATGTTCCTTGGTATTCGTCATTTCTACCCTGACTATCCATTCTATCCATACCTCTCGCAATTTTGTAAACTTTTACCAGGTTTTTTTAATGCATCGTGGGATGTAGGCATTACCGGCTGGGCTGGTATTTATTGCCTTCCCTAATAACCCTTGAGGAGGTGATAGTGAGCTACCTTCTTGAACTATTGCAGTCCATTTGTTGGACCCACAATGCCATTAGGGAGAGAATTCCAGGATTTTGACTCAGGAGGTTGCCCCTTAGCCTCCCATATTCAAGTGAAAACAAACCAAGTTTCCCTCATAGCTAATTCCTCCAAACCATGCAATATCCTAGTATTTTCTGTACCCTCTCCAAAGCCTCCACATCTTTCTGGTAGTATGGTGACCTGAGCTGTAATAAACTACTCCAAATGTGGCCTAACTAACGTTCTATACAGCCACAACAGAACTTGCCAATTTTTATACTGCATGCTTCCATGGATGAAGGCAAACATGCTGTACACCTTCCTGACCACTTAATCCACTTGTGTTGCCACTTTACTGGAGAATGACCCATCAAATGTTGACATCAATGAAGTGCTATTGTAACACAGAATAAGAAGAACACAGCATCCTTCAATGCAGGAGAGGTGCTGGAGGACTGGAAGGGTTGCTCATGTTGTACCCCTGTACAAGAATGATAGTAGGGTTATTCCAGGTAACTACAGACCAATGAGCCTGATGTCAGTGGTGGGGAAGTTGCTGGAAAGGGTCCTGAGAGATAGGATCTATTTATACTTGGAAAGAAATGAGCTTATCGGTGATGGGCAATATGGTTTTGTGCAAGGGAGATCGTGCCTTACCAACTTGATAGAGTCCTTTGAGGAAGTGACTAAGTTGTTAGATGAAGGAAGGGCTGTTGATGTCATATACATGGACATTAGTAAGGTGTTTGATAAGGTTCCCCATTGTAGACTAATGGAGAAAGTGAAGTCACATGGTGTGCAGGTTGTTCTAGCGAGGTGGATAAATAATTGGTTGAGCAACAGGAGACAGAGAGTAGTAGTTGAAGGGAGTTTCTCAAAATGAAGAAAGGTGACCAGTGGTGTTCCACAGGGGTCAGCATTGGGGCCACTATTGTTTGTAATATACATAATGACCTGGAAGTGGGAACTGTTGGTATGATCAGCAAGTTTGCAGATGATACAAAGATTGGTGGAGTGGCAGAAAGCGTAAGGGACTGTCAGAGAATACAGGAGGATATAGATAGACTGGAGAGTTGGGCGGAAAAGTGGCAGATGGCTTTCAATCCAGACAATTGTGAGGTGATGCACTTAGGCAAGTCTAATTCTAGTGCGAATTATACAATGAACGGAAGAGCCTTGGGAAAAGTTGATGGGCAGAGAGATCTGGAAATGCAGGTCCATTGTACCCTGAAGGTTGCTGCACAGGTGGATAGAATGGTCAAGAAGGCATATGGTATGCTTGCCTTCATTGGACGGGGTATTGAGTATAAGAGCTGGCAAGTCATGTTAACATTGTACAAGACATTGGTTTGGTCGCATTTAGAATACTGTGTACAGTTCTAGTCACCACATTACCAAAAGGAGAGTAGAGAGTGCAGAGAAGGTTTACGAGGATGTTGCCTGGTATGGAAGGTGCTAGCTATGAAGAGAGGTTGAGTAGGTTAGGTTTATTTTCACTCGAAAAAAGGAGATTGTGGGGGGACGTGATTGAGGTGACAGAGGCAGGCACGATAGATTCATTTAAGATGCGTCTGGACAGATGCACGAGTAGGTGGGGAGCAGAGGGATACAAATGCTTAGGAATTGACCGACAGGTTTAGACAGTGCATTTGGATCGGCTCAGGCTTGGAGGGCTGAAGGGCCTGTTCCTGGGCTGCAAATTTTCTTTGTTCTTTGTTCTGTTGCATTTAGAATACTGTGTACAGTTCTGGGCGTCACATTACCATTACCTTCGGCCTTTCAAGCCTGTGCCGACACTAAAACTGTATTCACTTACAAGATCTCTATCCCTCTATTCCCTTCCTATTCATGTATTTGTCCGGGTGCTTCTTGAATGCTGCTATTGTATCTGCTTCTACCAACACCTCTGGCAATGCATTTCAGGCATTTGCCATCCTTTGTGCCTCACACATCTCTTTTAAATTTACCATTGCACCTTGAACCTGTGTCCCCAGGTTGACCTCTTCACCCTGGAAAAAATACTTGCCACACTATCCATGCCATTCACAATCTTATAAACTTCGACCCCTCAACCTCCTGCACCCCAGTGAAAACAAACCCAGTCTATCCAACCTTTCTTCATAGCTAAAATCCCCGATGCCAGGCAACATCCTGGTAAACCTTTTCTGTACCCTAATAGGAAAGACGTGCATTTATATAGCGCTTTTCATGATTTCAGGTCAGGAAATTCCAAACTGAACAATCGTGGTCAATAGAATAACTTGAAGTCCAGAGAGTTAAAAATCACACAAGACCAGGTTATGGCCCAACAGGTTTATTTGGAAGAACAATTTTTGGAGCGCTACTCCTTCGCCAGGTAGCTAGTGGGGCGGGATCATAGGACACAGAAACCTGAGAAACCCCGTACTTCCAGATAAACCTGGCGTTGCGTGAAGTTTTAAATTTGTCCACCCCAGTCCAGAGACTTGCACCTTTTATTGGTCACTTGGTTGTTTCAGGACCGTGTGAAAGAGAGGCAACCTCGGAGGGGGTGGTTTTGAACCGAAAAGAACTTGCAAAACTTCCCGTGAGGGATTGGGAACCGAATCCCGAAAGGGTCCAACAGGCTTGTTCCAGGGAAATCCTGCCTGCTCGCTTTGAAACCGCCTGGGGATGTTGCAGGAACAGCTGTAGCGGGGCTCAATATTGCAAATCCCTCCGGGCTTGGAGCTTTTTTTCTTCTTAAAACGGGAAGTAATTAGGAATGAATGGATGTGCTGCATTCAGCGGCGGCGGCGGTCTGAGCCCCACTTCCTGAAGGAGTTCCCGCTGCAGACTGCAACATTGTAGCAAAGTTCGGGGAATCCCCGCGTACTGACGTCAGCACGTCAGGCTGTGTAAATTCTGGCTGGTCCAGTCAGAAGAGATGTCGCTGGCTATTTCTGCAGGGCCCGGATAGCTCAGTCGGTAGAGCATCAGACTTTTAATCTGAGGGTCCAGGGTTCAAGTCCCTGTTCGGGCGTTGCTTTTTTTTTTGTTTGCGTTTCACTAGTGTGGCTGCTGGACCTCAATATAATATTTCGAAAGATCTACAGAGTGAGCGAAATGTGAAATCCACAGCCCCCCGCCCCTGAGTTTCTCCAGCGATTTTTGTTCCAATACACTATTTCTCAGTTATCTTCTTCATGAGGTTGACATCAACTTCAGAGGGTTGAGAAAATAGGGGAACGAGGGGACTAACTTACACCACAAAGTTTATCTGGATGGTTGTATGCAGATTTGATATTAACTTCCACTGCTGAACGGTTAGAGACTTGGTTAAACAGAAACCTGCTTGGTGGTGGGAAACATGAATTTGAATTTGAATTAAATTTATTGTCACACACCGTGAATATCTTTCATACAAGGACATAAGTACTAGGAGCAGGAGTAGGCCCTTCGAGCCTGGATTAGTGGTGCTGGAAGAGCGCAGCAGTTCAGGCAGCATCCAAGGAGCTTCGAACTCGATGTTTCGGGCAAAAGCCCTTCATCAGGAATAAAGGCAGTGAGCCTGAAGCGTGGAGAGATAAGCTAGAGGAGGGTGGGGTGGGGAGAAAGTAGCATAGAGTACAATGGATGAGTGGGGGAGGGGATGAAGGTAATAGGTCAAGGAGGAGAGGGTGGAGTGCATAGGTGGAAAAGGAGATAGGCAGGTAAGACAAGTCCGGACAAGTTATGGGGACAGTGCTGAGCTGGAAGTTTGGAACTAGGGTGAGGTGGGGGAAGGGGAAATGAGGAAACTGTTGAAGTACACATTGATGCCCTGGGGTTGAAGTGTTCCGAGGCGGAAGATGAGGCGTTCTTCCTCCAGGCGTCTGTTGGTGAGGGAGTGGCAGTGAAGGAGGCCCAGGACCTCCATGCCCTCGGCAGAGTGGGAGGGGGAGTTGAACTGTTGGGCCACGGGGCGGTGTGGTTGATTGGTGCGGGTGTCCCGGAGATGTTCCCTAAAGCACTCTGCTAGGAGGCGTCCAGTCTCCCCAATGTAGAGGAGACCGCATCGGGAGCAACGGATACAATAAATGATATTAGTGGATGTGCAAGTAAAACTTTGATGGATGTGGAAGGCTCCTTTAGGGCCTTGGATAGAGGTGAGGGAGGAGGTGTGGGCACAGGTTTTACAGTTCCTGCGGTGGCAGGGGAAAGTGCCAGGATTTGAGGGTGGGTTGTTTGGGGGCGTGGACCTGACCAGGTAGTCGCGGAGGGAACAGTCTTTGCGGAAGGCGGAAAGGGGTGGGGAGGGAAATATATTCCTGGTGGTGGGGTCTGTTTGGAGGTGGCGGAAATGTCGGCGGATGATTTGGTTTATGCAAAGGTTGGTAGGGTGGAAGGTGAGCACCAGGGGCGTTCTGTCCTTGTGACGGTTGGAGGGGTGGGGTCTGAGGGCGGAGGTGCGGGATGTGGACGAGATGCATTGGAGGGCACCTTTAACCATGTGGGAAGGGAAATTGTGGTCTCTAAAGAAGGATGCCATCTGGTGTGTTCTGTGGTGGAACTGGTCCTCCTGGGAGCAGATACGGCGGAGGCGGAGGAATTGGGAATACGGGATGGCATTTTTGCAGGAGGTAGGGTGGGAAGGGGTATAATCCAGGTAGCTATGGGAGTTGGTGGGTTTGTAAAAAATGTCAGTGTCAAGTCGGTCGTCATTAATGGCGATGGAGAGGTCCAGGAAGGGGAGGGAGGTGTCAGAGATGGTTCAGGTAAATTTAAGGTCAGGGTGGAATGTGTTGGTGAAGTTGATGAATTGCTCAACCTCCTCCCAGGAGCACGAGCCTGCTCTGCCAATCAAAAAGATCGTGGCTGATTTTATCATGGCCTCAGCTCCACTTACCAGCACTCTCACTCTATCTCTTAATTCCTTTACTTTTCAAAAAATTTTCCTTAGCTTTAAAAGTGTTTACTGAAGTAGCGTCAACTACTTTCCTTGGTAAGGAATTCCATAGATTAATAACCCTCTGCAGAAGAGATTTGTTCTCAATTCGGCCTTCAATCTGTTCCCCCTAATCTTGAGGCCATACCCTCTTGTCCTAGTTTCAGCTACCAGTGGAAACATCCTACCTACTTCTATTTTATCGATTCCCTTCATAATTTTATGTTTCTATAAGATATCCCCTCATTCTTGTGAATTCCAATGAATATAATCCCAGTCTACTCAATCTCTCCTCATAAACCAACCCCCTCAACTCCAGAATTAACCTATTGAACCTCCTCTGCACTCTCTGTAGTGCCAGCACATCCTTACTGAAGTAAGGAAACCAAACTGCATGCAGTACTCCAAATTGGCCTCTTCAGCACCTTGTACGGCTGCAACATAACCTCTCTGCTTTTAAACTCAACCCTTTTAGCAATGAAGCACAAAATTCCATTTGCCTTCCTAATTACCTGTTGTACCTGTTGTACCTGCAGACCAACCTTCTGTGATTCATGCACAAGGACACCCAGGTCCCTCTGCATAGCAGCATGCTGCAACTTTTTACCATTCAAGTAATAATCCTTGTTACTGTTACTCCTATCAAAATGGGTAGCATGATGGTAAGCACTGCTGCCTCACAGCACCAGAAACCCAGGTTCAATTCCTGCCTCAGGTGACTCTCTGTGTGGAGTTTGCACATTCTCCCCATGTATGTGTGGGTTTCCTCCCACAATCACGAAAATGTGTAGGTTAGGTGAATTGGCCATGCTAAATTGCCTGTGGTGTAGGGGAATGGGTTTGGGTTGGTGTGGACTTGTTGGGCTGAGGGGCTTGTTTCTACACTGTAAGTAATCTGAAAAAAAAGGATGACTTCACATTTATTAACATTGTATTCTATCTGCCAGACCTTTGTCCACTCACCCAATGTATCTATGTTCCTCTGCACACTTTGCTCTGTCACCACCTTAGTGTCAACGGCAAACCTTTGACACCGTACACATGGACCCCAACTTCAAATCATCTATATAAGTTGTAAATAGTTGCGGTCTCAACACCAATCCTTGAGGCACTAGTCACTGATTGCCAGCCAGAATAGCATTCATTTATCCCCACTCTTTGCTTCCTGTTAGTCAACCAATCCTTTGTCCATGCTAATACTCCACCCCTAATGCCATGCAATCTTATCTTATGCAGCAGCCTCTTGTGCGGCACCTTGTCGAAGACCTTTTGGAAATCTAGGTAAACCACATCCACTGGGTTCCCATTGTCCACCTTGCTTGAAATGTCTTCATAGAATTCCAAATTGTCAAGCATGAGCCGCCCTTAATGAACCTATGCTGCGTCTATCCAACTGGACAATTTCTTTTCAGATACCCTGCTATTTCTTCCTTGATAACAGACTCAAGCATCTCCCCAGTACAGAGGTTAGGCTAACTGGTTTATAATTCCCCATCTTTCATCTATCTCCCTTTTTAAACAATGGTGTCACATTTGCTGTTTTCCAATCTGCTGCAACTGCCCCAGAGTCCAGTGAATTTTGGAAAATGACTGCTGGTGCACCTGCTATCTCTTTTAGTACACTGGGATGCGTTCCGTCAGGGCCAGGAGACTTATCTATCCTTAGCTCCATTAGCTTGCCCAACACTATCTCTTCAATGATAATGATTATTTCCAGGTCCTCACCTACCTTCATCTCTTTGTCACTTACTGTCCTCCTCTGTGAAGACTGATACAAAATACCTGTTCAATGCCTCGGTCATTTCATCACATCCCATAACTAAACGCCCCTTCACATCCTCTAAAGGACCAACATTTACTTTGTCCACTCTTTTTAGTTTTATATATTTGTAGAAACCTTTGCTATCTGTCTTTATATTCTCTGCTAGCTTTTTCTCATACTCTATCTTATTTTTCTTTATAGTTCTTTTCGTGGCTTTCTGTTGACCTTTAAAGTTTTCCCAACCATCTAGCTTCATGCTATTTTTGGCCACTTTGTCTGCCTTCTCTTTCACTTTGCTAGCTTGCCTTATTTCCTTAGACACCCATGGCAGGTTACCTCTCCTCTTATGGTCCTTCCTTCTCACTGGAATATACTTTTGCTGAGCACTTTGAAAAATTTCTTTGAAAGTCCTCCACTGCTCGTCAACTCTCCCACCATAATATCTTTGTTTCCAGTCTACTTTAGCCAGTTCCTCCCTCATACTATTGTAGTCTCCCTTGTTCAAGAACCCCGGTTTTGGATTTTATCTTCACTCTCTCTACAGTATTCTAAATTTAACCATACTGTGATCGCTCCTTCCAAGAGGATTCCTAACTATGAGGTCATTAATTATTCCTGTCTCACTACATATGACCAGATCTAGGATAGCTTTCTCCCTCGTTGGTTCTATTTCATATTGTTCAAGAAAACTATTGCTGAAACACTCAACAAACTCCTCCTCAAGGCTACCCTGACCGAGCTGGTTCATCCAATTGACATGCAGATTGCGAGGCCTCAGGGAAATGTGCAGAAGGGTGAGGAGGGGAAATGGGACAAACTGGATAATCCTTTCAAAGGGCCAGCACAGGCTAAATTAGCAGAATGGCCCCTGTCTGTGCTTTAACACTTTTGACACATTAACATAGTACCATGGGAGCAGGAGTAGGCCATTCAGTCCATTCAACACAATCTGCAATTCATCATTATCCTGGGGTTTGGCAACAGCAGCAATGGTTTTGAGCGTGGAAAATCATGTCTCACAAACTTGGTTGAGTCTTTTGAAGAGGTGACAAAAGAAGTTTGATGAAGGCAGCGTGACAGACGTCGATATGGACTCCAGCAAGGCAGCTGACAAGGTTCCACATGGTGGACTGCTTAGTAAGGTTAGATCACATAGGGTCTAGGGGAGCTAGCCAATTGGATAGAAAATTAGCGTGAAAGTTAGGAGACAGAGGGTGGTGCTACAGGGTTGCTTTTCAGACTGGAGGCCTGTGACCAGTAGTGTGTCACAAGGATCAGTGCTGCATCTGCTGCTTTTTCGTTATTTACATAAATGATTTAATACGGTTGGTAAATTTGCAGATGACACCAAAATACATAGTATAGTGGACAGTGAAGAGGATTATCTCAGACTACAAGGGGGCCTTGATCGGCTGGGCTAAATGGCCGAGGAGTGGCAGTGGACTTTAATTTAGATGAATGTGAGGTGTTACATTTTGGTAAGGCAAACTAGGGCAAGACACATGCAGTTATTGGTAGTGTCATGAGGAATATTGCTGAAGAAAGAGACCTGGGGTGCAGGTTCACAGTTCCTTGTAAGTGGAGTTGCAGGTAGACAGCCTGATGAAGAAGGCATTTGGCGTGTTTGCCTTCATTGATCAGAACATTGAATGTAGGAGTTGGGATGTCACATTTCAGGTGTACATGATTTTAGTGAGGCCATGGTCGGAGTACTGTGTACAATTATGGTTTAGGGTGAGAGGGGAAAAATTTAAAAGGGACCTAAGAGGCAACTTTTTCACACAGAGGGTGGAATGAGCTGCCAGAGAAAGTGATGGAGGCTGGTACAATTACAACATTGAAAAGGCATCTGGATGGGCATATGAATAGGAAGGGTTTAAAGGGATATGGGCCAGGTGCTGGCAAATGAGTCTAGATTAGATTAGGATATCTGGTTGGCACGGACAAGTTGGACTGAAGGGTCTGTTTTTGTGCTGTGTGTTGCTATGACTCTAAAATTGTGATTGCCCTTTATAGGAAGGATATTGTTAAACTTGGAAGGGTTCCGAAAAACTTTACAAGGATGTTGCCAGGGTTGGAGGGTTTGAGCTATAGGGAGAGACTGAATAGGTTGGGGCTATTTCCTTTGAAGTGTTGGAGGCTGAGGGGTGACTTTATAGAAGTTTAGGAAATCAAGAGGGGCATAGCTAGGATAAATATTCAAGGCCTTTTTCCTTGGATGGAGAAGTCCAAAACTAGACAGCATAGGTTTAAGGGGAGAGGAGAAAGATTTAAAAAGAATTTGAGGGGTAACCTTTTCATGCAGAAAGCAGTTTGGGCCAGTCGATTAGATTATTTTTAAAAGTGAGCTGGGCGTCACCCTTGTGGCTAAAGGGATCAATGGGTTTGGGGAGAAAGTTGGGATACTGAGATTGCATGATCAGCCATGATCATATTGGGTGGTGGTGCAGGCTACAAGGGCCGAATGGCCTATTCCAGCATCTAATCTCTATGTTTCTATGACAACACCACTGTTGGAGGTTTGATCTCCAACGGCAAGACAGAGTACAGGAACGAGATTGAGTGCTTAGCGGCGTGTAAAGGCACCAATCTGCCCATCAACATCAGCAAAAGGAAGGAGCTGGTCATTGACTTCAGGAAGCTGAGTGGAGGATATGCCCCTCTCTGCATCAATGGGGCTGAGGTGGAGATGGTCGAGAACTTCAGGTTCCTGGGAGTGATGGTCACCAGCAATCTGTCCTTATCCACCCACATCGACGCAACAGTCCAGGAAGCACAACAACACCTCTACTTCCACAGGAGGCTAAGGAAATTCAGCATTTCCACAATGAGTCTTCCCAATAATTATAGGTGCACCTTAAAATTATCCTCTCTGAATGCACCATAGTGTGGTATAGCAACTATTCTGCCCAACACCACAAGAAATTACAGAGAGTTGTGAACATAGTAGTCCAGTCCATCACGCAAACCAGCCCTCCATCTACACTTCCCACTGTTTTGGGGACACAACCAACATAATCAAAGACCTGTCACACATCAGTTATACCCTTTTCCACCCTCTTCCATTGGGCAGAAGATATAAAAGTTTGAATATGTGTACAAACATATTCATGAACAGCTTCTTTCCCCACTGTTATTAGACTTTTGAATGGAGCTCTCAAATATTAATTCTGATCTCTCTGTCTCTCTGCTCCTTCTCTCTGGCTGTAACACTGTATTCTGCACTCTGTTCTGCCAGACCTTTGCACTTTGTATGGTATGACCTGCCTATAGAGCATGCAAAACAACACTTTCCCCTGTATTTCAGTACATGTGACAACAAAAAATCGATCAGTCAAGATGGTGTGGAGAAGGATGCTCCAACTGCACCTCCTCTGCTCTTTCTGTTTCCTTCTCATTTTTCTCTTTCTTTCCTCCTTTGATCTCATGATGCGTCCCAGGCTGGTCTGTCGGAATCTTGTGGCAGGTCTCGGACTGGTGTCTTGGTGGCTCTCAGCCTGATCTCTCTGCGGTTCCCGGCCCAGTCTCTCTGTGGATCCTGGCCTGGTGTCTCTGTGGGTCCTGGCCTGGTGTCTCTGTGGGTCCTGACCTGGTGTCTCTGTGGGTCCTGGCCTGGTGTCTCCGTGGTTCCTGGCCTGGTCTCTTGGCATCGCTTGGCAGGTTCTAGCCCAGTCTCTCGGTGGATCCCGGCCCGGTCTCTTGATGGCTTGTGGCAGGTCCTGGTCTGGTGTTTCAGTGGTTCCCGGCTTGGTCCCTTGGCGATATGTTGGTCGGTCTCCCAGTGGCTCTTGGTGCTGCCCTGCCCGGGTAATTTTCCAAGGCACCAGGGGGAGATCAGAGAGTTGGCAGTTCCAGCAGCAGCGACATTATCTGCAGCAGCAGCGTCCAGAACAGACAGTAGAGGGAGGTTGGTGGAGGACCCATCAAAGACTGTTGAACTTTTAACTTACTCCTTTACTTTCCGACTCTAAACAATGAAAGACCTTTAATGTAAACTATTACCTAAATCTTTATTTTTATACTTTTCTATGCAGTAATGCTTAACCCTTTAACTCTCATTTCTCTTACTACTTTGTACCTAATCTGTTTTGTACCCAGGTACCTCAGAACTTAAGATGGTGCCGTGTGTGGTGACATTATACACTTGTCACTGTACTCCTGTACATCTGCACTTGAGTACACGTGACAATAGAATCTAAAATCTAATCTGAAAACATTCAAATTTTCAAAATAATTAGCGGTCTGGACAGAGTAGATGGGGGAAACTGTTCCTGCTCATAAAAGGATCAAAGTAGGGAACAGATAAAAGGGAATTGCAAAAGAAGCAAATATGATGTGAGAAAAAGTTTTATTTTTCACACTATTACAGTTTAGAATGCACTACCAGGAAGTGGTAAGGCAGGTTTAACTGGGGCATTGGGCAGTTATTTAAACACAATATTCAGGGTTATGGGGGAGGAGTGTAGGAATTGGCACTCAGTTGTGATGCTTGTTTGAAGAGCTGGTACAGTCACGATGGGCCAAATGGCCTCCTTCTGCATTGCAACAATTCTGTGGCTCTGTGAAGTCCCTTCCTTGCTCTTCTTGCTCAGCAGTAACACTCCCTCTATTCAATTCACAGCCAATATTGGACTATTGTTTTAGTCTGCCTGTTTATAAGAATGATCTCCAAAGAGTTGTGGTTAAAATGTAAAGTTAACACAAGAATTAACTTCTGCCCCTCCCAGCTGGTGAAATGTCCTGGGCCCATCTCCCCCTCAAAGTCACTGCGTCCATCATCACCAAAACAACTGTGTGTGTTACTTCATCCTGCAGCACCCTCTGCTGGACATGACTTTAATTACTCCCAAAGATTCTGCAGTGTCTTTCGCTCAACTCGAACTGTTAATACAGGAAAAAAATGTAGGTGTCACTAACTGTGTAATCGTGTGTAAGAATGATCTTGTCTGTGTCACAGTGTAAGTCATCGAGTCATGGATGTCTACAGCATAGAAAAAGACACCTTGAAATTGTGCTGGTCATAGAGTCATATAGCACAGAAACAGATCCTTTAGTCCAAACTCATCTATGTTGACGGACATACCAATCTGACCTCGTCCCATTTGCCTACATTTGGTCCATAATCGTCTAAACCCTTCCTATTCAAATACCCATCCATTTGCCTTTTAAATGTTGTAATTGTACCCTCTTCCACCACTACTGTGTGGAGTTTGCACATTCTCCCCGTGTCTGCGTGGGTTTCCTCCTGGTGCTCTGGTTTCCTCCCACAGTGCAAAGATGTGCAGGTTAGGGTGGGTTGGCCATAAATTGCCCACATTGTCCAGGGATGTGTAGGTTAGGTGCGTTAGCCGTGGGAAAAGCAGGGATAACGTAAGGGGTAGATCTGGGTGGGATGTACTTCGGAGTGGATCTGTTTGGCAGAATGGCCTATTTCCACACTGTGGGGATTCTATAAAAAAACTTCCTCTGGCAGTTCATTCCATACACTCAACACCCTCTGCATGAAAAACTTTTACCCCTCAGGTCCTTTTAACTCTTCCCCTCTCCCCATAAAACTATGCCCTCTAGTTTTGCTCTGTCCCACCCGAGGAAAAAGACCTTGTGTGTTTACGCTATCCATACCCCTCATGATTTTATAAACCTCTGTAAGGTCACCCCTCAGCCTCTGATGCTCCAGAGAAAAGTATGCCCAGCCTATCCAGCCACATTTCCTGATGAAGGGCTTTTGCCCGAAATGTCGATTTTCCTGCTCCTCGGATGCTGCCTGAACTGCTGTGCTTTTTCAGCACCACTCTAATCTAGACTCTGGTTTCCAGCATCTGCAGTCATTGTTTTTACCTATCCAACCACAGCCTATAGCCCAAACTCTCCAGTTCTAGCAACATCCGAGTAAATCTTTTCTGCACCCTCTGAAGTTGAACAACATCCTTCCCATAGAAGGAAAATCAAAGTTGGGTGCAGTATTGTTACAGTGGCCTCACCAATGTCCTGTACTGTCGCAATATGATGTCCTAACTCGTGTACTCAATGTTCTGACTAATGGAAGTCTTGAGTATAAGAGTTGGGAGGTGAGAATTGCAGCTGTACAGGACATTGGTTAGGCCACTTTTGGAATATTGTGTGCAGTCTGGTCTCCTTCCTATCGGAAGGACGCAGTGAAACTTGAAAGGGTTCAGAAAAGATTTACAAGGATGTTGCCAGGGTTGGAGGGTTTGAGCTATAGGCAGAAGCTGAATAGTCTGGGGCTGTCTTCCCTGGAGCGTCGGAGGCTGAGGGGTGACCTTATATAGGTTTATGAAATCATGAGGGGCATGGACAGGGTAAATAGACAAGGTCTTTTCGCTGGGGTGGGGGTGTCCAGAACTAATGGGCATAGGTTTAGGGTGAGGGGGGAAGAGTTTAAAAGGGACCTCAGGGGCAACATTTTCATGCAGAGGGTGGTGTGTGTATGAAATGAGCTGCCAGAGGATGTGGTGGAGGCTGGTACAATGACAACACTTAAGAGGCATCTGGATGGGTATATGAATAGGACGGGTTTAGCGGGATATGGGCCAAGTGCTGGCAAATGGGACTAGATTAGGTTAGGATATCTGGTCAGCATGGATGAATTGGACCAAAGGATCTGTTTCCATGCTGTATATCTCTATGACTATGACTCTAAGTGTGCCAAACGCCTTCTTCACAACCTTGTCTACCCGTGACTCCACTTACAAGAAAATGTACCCTGTGCCCCTCGATCTCTTTGCTTGGCAACACTCCCCAGGACCTTGTCATTAGGTGTATCAGTCTTGGCCTGACTTGCCTTTCCAAAATGTAGTACCTCACATTTATTTAAATTAAACTCCATCTGCCTCTCCTCGGCCCACTGGGTCATTTGATCAAGGTCCCGTTGAAGTCTGAGATAATCATCTTACTGTCCACTACACCACTTATGTTGGTGTCATCTACAACTTACTAATTCTTACATTCACATCCAAATCATTTATATAAATGACAAAAAGCAATGGATCCAGCACTGATCCCAGCACACTGCTACGCAAATCCAAGCACTGAGTTATCCGTAACCTATTTTCCACACTTGATGTATGCCTTGGCATCACAAGTGCAGATCTAAATACCTGTTAAATGTTCTGAAGGTTTCTGCCTCTACCATCCTGATCAGATGTGAGTTTGTGTTTCTGTGTGTAAATGTATGTGTTACTCTGTAAATGTGAGTGCATCAATGTGTTACACCATACAGCTTTTTAAGAACCCAAAAAAGAAAATGCTGGAAAATTTCAGCAGGTCTGGCAGCATCTATAAGGAGAGAAAAGAGATCACATTTCGAGTCTAACTGACCCTTTGACAAAAGGTCAGTTAGACTCAAAACGCCAGCTCTTTTCTCTCCTTCTAGATGCTGCCAGACCTGCTGAGATTTTCCAGCATTTTCTCTTTTGGTTTCAGATTCCAGCATCCGCAGTAATTTGCTTTTATCCAGCTTTTTAAGAAGTTGTTTATGAAATGTGAGCACTGTTGGCAAAGTTAAAAATTGATTGCCTACCCTATATTGCCATTGAAAAAGTGTTGAAAAATTTGGTGCTGGAAAAACACAGCAGGCCAGGCGGCATCCAAGGAGCAGGAGAATCGATGTTTCGGGCATAAGCCCTTCTTCACGAATGACCCAGGTGTTCCCAGGTATTCAGGTATTCCCAGCGCCCCTCCCCCAGGACTTCAGGTATTCCCAGCGCCCCTCCCCCAAATTCCCTCCCCCCTACCCTTTATCTCAGCCTGTTTGGCACACCAGCAAGACTTTCTCCTAATTAAAAGAGTGTTGGTGATCTGGCTACTGTACCACATGTGGTCCATATGGGGTAAGTTCACTATGATGCTGTCAGGATGAAATTTCCAGGATTTTCACCGATTGACAATGAGGAAACTGCAATATAGTTCCATGCCAGGATAATGTATAGATTGGAGGGACACTTGCAGATTGTGGTGTTCCCTCATACCTACTCATTCCTGAAGAAGGGCTTATGTCCGAAACATCGATTTTCCTGCTCCTTGGATGCTGCCTGACCTGCTGCGCTTTTCCAGCAGCATGTTTTCAGCTCTGATCTCCAGCATCTGCAGTCCTCACTTTCTCCTCATATCTACTGCCCATGTACTTTGAAGTGGCAGAGGTGAGAGTTTGGAATGGAATGTCAAAGGAGCCTTGGTAAGTTCTAGTGATTACACGCGTCTGCCACTAGAGTGTGCAGAGTGAATGTTGAAGGTGGTGGCTGATGGTCTAATCTGGTGAGCTGCCTTTAGCCTTGATCTTGCTGAGCTTCTAGATTGTAATGTGGTATTTATACAGATGGCCTAGTTCAGTATTCTTAAGTGCATTCAAATATAGTTGTGTGTTTATATGCACGGGAGAGTAACTGGATATGTATCCAATGATACAGGTTACATCAACATATCATTGGTCCATGAGTTAAAGTTTCTGAAAGGGGGGGATCCAAGATGGCGGCGATCTCGGAGGGTTGCATTGCAGAGCTCCCAACCGCTGCACAAACGGGACAACCTTCCAATCCGCCCAATCTGGACCATTGCAATATCCTGGACTCTGGAAAGGACATGGAGTCCCAGGAAAATTAACTTACCTGCTAATTTGACTTCCAGAGATGCCAAAGGAAGGAGGAGGAGCATCCGAGGCTGGACCCAGGGCCCAGTCTGCAGAATCCTCGGACTCAATTACTTACTAGACCCTGGTGAACAAACTTGCAAAATCTCACAAGATGTTGAGTAAGCAGACAGAGGAGAAGTTGGCCCCGATTTCTGTCATGCTGCAGAAGTATGAACAGCAGCTGGGAGACCTGGAGAAGAGGATGCATGAGGTTGAGCACAGGGTCACAGTGGTGGAAGCTGACACCAGTTCCTCCAAGGATAGGATCCAAGCCCTGGAGATGCAGGTCCATAGTTTGTGTGACCAAGTGGATTTTGGTCAGGAGAAAGAGGCAGGAGAAAGGATATTCTTACTGTCAGACTGCCTGACAGTAACGAAGGTGAGTGACCTGTGGAATTTGTTGAGGACTGGTTGCCGAAATTCTTTAACTTGGAGGCTGGAATGAGAGGCTTGAAGATTGAGAGGGCTCACCGGGTCATGATGCGGAAGTCAGGTCTGGGTCAACGTCCTCGTCCTCACCTGGTATGGTTTCATCACTATCTGGAGAAGGAGAGAATCGTGGAAGCTTCCAGAATCCGGGGGAAGGATCCAAAGGCCCTAATTTATGCAGACTCTAAGATCATGTTCTTCCAGGACTTCTCAGATCCAGAAAAGAAAATCCTACGATGGTGTCAAGAGAAGACTGAGGGAGCTTGGGATCCGGTACTGTCTGAGGTATCTGGCGATGCCTCGAATCACCTTAGATGGATCTGTACATCTCTTTGAGACATTGGACAAGGCAAGGGACTTTGTGGACAAATTAACCTAATCTGAACAATTTAGTATGCACAATTAGTAGTGTTGCTTGGGAATGTCTTTGCTTTTAAAAAAAACAGAGGAAGCTCAGTTGGAGCTTTCTTTTCCTTTTTTTATTGGTAATAATCTGGTTTAAAGTATGTTTGGCGGTGGTTGAGATGTGTACTTTCAGTTTCTAAGTTAAGGCCTACCAGAGGATGGGTGGGTTATTTACCCCTTTTTTGCTTTTAAAAAAATACTTTTGTTTTATTCGTAGTGTTATTCCATGGTGTAATTACTTTCCTTTCTGCTTGTGTTTGTGTTGGTCTCTAACTAGGAGGAGGGAAAATGGCTGGGATGGTTAGATGCCTACTTACAGGCAGTTTGGGATGGATAGTTGCCCCCTTTGGGCAGGGGGTGAGTTCCCCTATTCAGCGCCATTGGCACTTTGTACGTTGGTTTAATATTTGGTTTTGTTGTATATAATCTTTGATAACTTTGTAGGTTTGTTAACTGTAGTGGTTTTAGTTTATGTAGTTTTTATGTTTGATGGATCATGTGACACTAAAGCTCAGCAATTTGTGGTTTGGGTTCCTCCTCTCTGGAATTTAAATGTACCTGCAGAAGGTTATCGCTAATGACCTGATTATATGATGTACTTGGAACATCAAGGGAAGTCACTCACCAATTAAGAGAAAAGAGGTACATTTGAGTCTTAGAAAGGATTCATTGAAATGGACATTGCTTTGTTATAGGAGACACACTTGGATAATAGGGAGTATTTGAAACTACAGCAGAATAGCTTTGATCGGGTTTACTTCCCATCTTTTAATACCAGAAGTAGGGGAATGGCTATATTGGTTAGGAGGAATCTCCCATTTCAGTTACTGGAGTGCATTAAAGACACACACGGGACGTTTGTATTTCTCAAAGCCCTGATAAATGGGGAAGAATATGGTGTTTTAAGTATTTATTGCCCTCCAGCTCATCCCCTCAAATTTTTGGTAAATGTGTTTTCTAAACTGATCAGTCTCGAGTCCCGGCATATCTTTATTGGGGGAGACTTTAACTGTCTCATGGATCCCACAGTAGACAGGTTGCCCAAAGGTCCCTCAATACCCTCTGTACAAACTAAACAACTAGTGGATCTATGTGTGGAGTTAGGGTTGGTGGACATCTGGAGGCATCTCCACCCTACAGGCAGGGCTTTTACGATTTTTTCCAATCTGCACAGATGTCATACTAGGACTGACTTTTTTCCTGACCCCTGCGGCAACCCTGGACTGGGTGGCATCTTGTACGATTGGTAATATTACCATGTCTGATCACACCCCGGTGTACCTGTTGGTTAAGTTTAGGGATGTTACAGTGAGTTCGAGGCACTGGCAAGAGGAACCCTTTATTCTCAAGTGGAGTATTTCTCTAGGGAATTTCGGGCATTCCTAGACATTACCTCAGGCTTAGTTAGTAGTTCATCCGTCGTTTGGGAAACTGCCAAAGCCTACACCTAGGGGGTTAGTTAACTTCTATTGTTAAAGAGGACCAGATGGCTTCAGAAAGGCCCAGAGGTTCTCCAATAATGTTATGAGACTGCTTAATGTAATTCAAGCATGCCAACAACAGTCAATACAGGGACTGATGATTTCTCTATTTGCAAAGAAGGCATTTGCCCGAGTTGAGTGGCCGTACCTTTTCTATACTCTGGAATGGTTTGGCTTGGGCGAAGTCTTCATAAGATGAGTAAAGGTTCTCTACAGTGACCCATTCACTGCAATCATGGCCATGGAGTACGATCAAACAATTTTAACATTTTTAGGGGCAGCTAGCTGGGCTGTCCCCTTTCGCCATTGCTTTTTACATTGGTGATTGAACCATTGATGGAGGCCAGTTGTAGGGATCCCAATATATCAGCTCCAGAAATGGGGTCAGAATTACGTAAGATTTCATTGTATGCAGATGGTGTCCTAATTTTTTTTGTCAAATCTAGCAGTTTCAGTGCCTCGCCTGATACAATGCATCTGCGCGTTTGGTGCCTTTTCGGGGTACAAGATCAATCTTGCAAAATCAGAGGCTATGCCTATGGGTGGTCTTATGAAGGTGCTAGGTCTTGAGGGTGAATACTCCAGTTCTGGATCAGCTCTTCAATTATTTGACAAAATCAAACAACACCTTCAAAGATGGGAGGCACTTCCGGTCTCGTGGTTGGGTTGGACAGCGCTTATTAAGATGAATATCCTCCCCCGTTTATTATACTCTACACGGATGCTCTCCCTGATTTTCAATAAGCAAACATTCAGGGGACTGAACGGCTGGTTCAGCTCCTTTATTTGGCATCGTAAGTGGCCTCTCATTAAATTAGCTAAACTGCAAATGCCTCACAGAGTGACCCTCTGGACATTAAAAGCTACCAACAAGCTCGCTTTTATCCTACGTGAGTGATTGGGTTTGTGGGGACCCTCTTTCAATATGGCTAGATATCGAAGCCTCCCAGGCAGAGTGCCCCTTACTACTTGCTATTTCTGGACAAAACGGGGACAGTTAGGGAATATTGCCATAACCAAATAGTTATCAATACTGTTCGAGCATGGAGGGCAATTCGACAGAGGGAAGGTAATATTGGCAAAAGATCTTCTTTTACACCTACAACGGGTCTGCTGGGTTTTCAACCAGGGATCATAGATTCATGACTCAAAGATTAGGCAATTGGGGTGTGCCTTTAATGGGCGATTTATTTGAGGGAGACACAATAGTGTCTTTTGATCAGTTAGCACAGAAATACAAGCTATTGAACAAGGACCTCTTTCATTTTTTTCAAGTTACGGATTTTATTAAAAAAAAACTAAACTTTTGATTGTTCCCTACAAATCCGACATAGAGAGGAGGGTGCTCTGTGCCAAGAGTACACTTTGTGACAGTACTTTATATCATCAACTGGGGGGTGTCCCCTCAGATGAGTCCGATTGACTCTGCAGGGTATGGGAGAGAGAGCTAGGTGTTGAAGTCTCCTCAGAGGCATGGGAAGATATTTGGGAAAACGCAAGAAATATATCAATTTGCAATTGGACCCATGCTTTACAATTGAAGATCCTCCACAGGGTCCACTTGGCTCCAGACCATTTGTCAAAATTTAAACCAGGGGTATCTTCAACATGTCCCAAGTCTAAGGTCTGTACAGGCACTTTTTCCCATTGTCTCTGTTCTTGTGGAAGGCTTCAAACATACTGGAGTGCTGGTGCAGATGCAATGGAGAGGACTTTGGGTGTAAGGCACCCGATTTCTCTTCTTCTTGGCCTGCCCAGTGTGCTTCCTGTAGATGCGCATAAGAAAAAACTTTTTAATATCCTCACTTTCTGCACAAGAAAGGTTATTTTGCTAGGTTGGGTATCCGAAAGCAACCCCCCCCCCCCCCCCCACCCCCACCCTACCCCCCCGCCCCCTCCCCCCGCCCCCGCCCCGGGCCTGTCGGGTTGGCGTAAGATTGTTATGGAGCATATCCCCTTGGATTTTCTCACAAGTATGGTACACCACAAAACTGAGAATTTTTATAAGACATGGCAGCCCTTTTTGGAATTCTTGGACACAGATTTATCTGCCTCACTAATAAGTGCTTTTATATAGCTGTAAAGATTGTGTTTTATGAGTCCAATATCCAGGGACGAGGAACTGTGAACGTATGAGTGTTTGGCTGAGTTGAGTTATTAATATCTATTAGTTTGTTGTTGATTATTATTTATTTAGTTAAATAGTTAATTGGGTTTTTAAATTTTATGTTTGTCTATGTATATTTATACAATTGTACATGAGGGCGGGTTGGGGTTCTTTTTCTTCTTTTTGTGTTCTTTCTTTGTATTGTTTTGAATTATATTGTTTTGTACTTGCTGTAAAACTAAGAAAAATCTAATTTTTCAATAAAAATATATTTTAAAAAGTTTCTGAAGGGGGTGATTCTCACTGGGATACACTTCCTGAAGGGGCTGACTCTCACTGGGATACAGTTACTGAAGGGGCTGTCTCTCACTGGGATACAGTTCCTGAAGGGGCTGACTCTCACTGGGATACAGTTACTGAAGGGGCTGTCTCTCACTGGGATACAGTTCCTGAAGGGGCTGACTCTCACTGGGATACAGTTCCTGAAGGGGCTGACTCTCACTGGGATACAGTTCCTGAAGGGGCTTACTCTCACTGGGATACAGTTACTGAAGGTGCTGACTCTCACTGGGATACAGTTCCTGAAGGAGCTGACTCTCACTGGGATACAGTTCCTGAAGGGGCTGACTCTCACTGGGCTCCAGTTCCTGAAGGTGCTCTCTCTTACTGGGATCCAGTTCCTGAAGGTATCGACTCTCACTGGGAAACAGTTCCCGAAGGTGCTGACACTCACTGGGATATAGTTCCTGAAGGTGTTGATTCTCACTGGGATACAGTTCCTGAAGGGGCTGACCCTCGCTGGGATACAGTTCCTGAAGGTGCTGAGTCTCACTGGGATACAGTTCCTGAAGGGGCTGACTCTCAGTGGGATACAGTTCCTGAAGGGACTGACTCTCACTGGGATACAGATCCTGAAAGGGCTGACTCTCACTGGGACACAGTTCCTGAAGGGCCTGATTCTCACTGGGATACAGTTGCTGAGCAATGTCTGTTATTGCTGTCCCTGCTTCCCAGGAGGGAAAATTCTGTGATGTGATAATTGTTATGGTTAATTTTCAGCATGTGAGCAATTTTAGCAAATCAATTAAAACCCGAAAGATGCACATGCTGGTAATCAGAAACAGAAACAGAAATTACTGGAAAAGCTCAGCAGGTCTGGCACCATCAATGGAGATAAATCAGAGTTAACGTTTCAGGTCCAGTTACTCTTCCTCAGAATTGATGGTAACTAGGAAAATGTCGATTTCTTAAGCAGAAGATAAGGTGGGGTAAGGAGTAAATGATGAGTGGAGACTGAAACAATAGAGAGAAGACCATTTGTACAGTCAAAGGAGTGGATAACCATCAGCCTGGGAGGATGAATGCCTGTTAATGGGGACAGTTCGTGGCTAACAATGGGTTGTGTGAAAAAGTAGACCATGTATGGGGATGGCAAACACGAGGGGACACAACTTTAAAGTGAGGGGAGATAGGTATAAGACAGATGTCAGAGGTAGTTTACTTACTCAGAGAGTAGTAAGGGTATGGAATGCTTTGCCTGCAATGGTAGTAGATTTGCCAAGTTTAAGTGCATTTAAGTCGTCATTGGACAAGCATATGGACGTACATGGTATAGTGTAGGTGAGATGGGCTTTGATTAGTATGACAGGGTGGCGCAATATCGAGGGCCGAAGGGCCTGTGCTGCTCTGTAATGTTCTGTGTTCTATGTGATAAAAAGGCCTTCGTGTATGCAGGGGGGTAAAGACATGGGAGAAGGTGCCTCATGCCCTAGGACTATTAAACTCAATATTGAGCCCAGAAGGTTGTAGAGTTCCCAAGCAGAAAATGAGATGCTGTTCTTCCAACTTGTGCTGAGCTTCACTGGAGCCCTACAGCAGGTCTGTGACAGAGATATTGGCCAGGGAAAAGGGTGGTGTGTTAAAGTAGCAGGACACTGGAAGCTCAGGGTATGTTTTGTGGCAGAACGTAGATGTTCTGTGAAGTGGTCACCCAGTCTACCCTACATTTCCCCAGTGTAGAGAAGACCACATTGTGAGCAGTGGGAAGACTAGATTGTGGGAAGTGCAGGTAAAGTGCTGCTTCACCTGAAAAGTGTGTTTGGGCCCTTGGATACTGAGGAGGGAGGATGTAAAAATAATCCCCACCTCCCATTTACACCTTACTCCCTCTCCCCATCCTATCTTCTGCATGAAAAAAACAACTTTTCCTCGCTCCCATCACTTCTGAGGAAGGGTCACTGGACCTGAAACATTAACTCTGATTTCTGTCCACAGGCGCTGCCAGACCTGCTGAGCTTTTCCAGCAATTTCTGTCTTTGTTAGCAAATCAATTGTTTATTTCCTGTTCCCAGTTGCCCTTGAAGGAGTGATGATTAGAGTAGTGCTGGAAAAGCACAGCAGGTCAGGTAGCATCCGAGGAGCAGGAAAATCAATGCTTTGGGCAGGAGCCCTTCATCAGGAATCTGAAGGAGTTGTTTTGTTAAATTGCTACAGTGTATCTGCTGCAGGTAGACACAAATGCTTTTGGTAAAGAAATGCCAGGATTTTGACCCAGCGATATTGAAGGAACTTTGATGTATTTCCACATTAGGATGGTGAGCAGCTTGGAGGGGAACTTGCAGGGGGGTGGTTTTCCCATGTATCTGCTGCCCTTGTCCTTCTAGATGGTAGTGGTTGTAGATCTGGAAGGTGTTTACAGAGTCTTGGAGCTGCTCTGGATGATGCCAAGCTTCTTCAGGCAAGGGGGTATTCCTTCACATTTCTGACTTGTGCCTTGAGGATGGTGGACAGACTTTGGGAAGTCAGGGGGTGAGTATTCTTGCTGCAAGATTCCTAGTCATGACCTGTTCTTGTAGTCACTGTATTTATATAACTATGATGTGCAGATGCCGATGTTGGACTGGCGTGGACAAAGTTAAAAATCACACAATATCAGATTATAGTCCAACAGCTAGTCCAACTAGCTTTCGGAGCACTGCTCCTTCATCAGGTTTTTGTGTCCTATGATCCTATTCCACTACCTACCTGATAAGGGAGGCGCGCTCCGAAAGTTAGTGCTTCCAAATAAACCTGTTGGACCATAACCTGGTGTTGTGCGATTTTTAACTTTACATGACTAGAGTAGATTAGTTTGTGGTTAGTGGTCTCCTCCAGGATGCTAATGGGAGGGCTGGAGGAATTCAGTGATGGTTGTGCCATAAATGTCAAGGGGCACTGGTTCGATTCTCTCTTGTACTGAACCTTGTGATGAAAGGAATGTCATTGCTGAAGCAGCTGAAGATGGTTGGGCCTAGGACACTACCCTGAGGGACTCCTGCAGAGCTGTCCTGGAGCTGAGATGACTGACCTCCAATAACCACAACCATCTTCCTCTGTGCCAGGGATGACTCCAACCAGCGGAGAGTTTGCCCCCAATATCCATTGATTCCAGTTTTGCTTTGCTCCTTGAAGCCACACTCAGTCAATTATGGCCTTGATGGAATTCAGCTCTTCTGCCTGTCTTTGAAACATGGCTGTAATGAAGTCAGGAACTGAGTGATCCTTGCAAAACCCAAACTGTTAGTGAGCAGGCTATGGCTGGACAGGTGCTGCTTGATAGGACTGTTGCTGGCACTTTTTCCCTGACTTTACTGAGTTTGGTAGGCACAGTCCTACCAGTGGTTAGCACTGGGACCTGGGTTCGATTCCAGCCTCAGGCGAGTGTCTGTGTGGAGTTTGCACATTCTCCGCGTGTCTGTGTGGGTTTCTTCTGGTTACTAGTGTTTCCTCCCACAATCCGAAGATGTGCAGGTTAGGTGAATTGGCCATGTAAATTGCCCATAGCGTTCAGGGATGTATAGATTAGTTGCATTAGTCAGGGGTAAATATTGACTAATAGTGTAGAGGAATGGGTCTGAGTGGGTTACTCTTTGGATGGTCGGTGTGGACTTGTTGGGCCAAATGGCCTGTTTCAGATTTGTAGGGATTCTATGATTCTGTGAGTCCAAGGCTCCTTGGTGAGTTGCTGCAATATACACAGCAGTGACTGTGCATTCTCACCTCTTCAGCAGGAGGTCCTTAGTTCAAAACCCCATTGAACACACAATCCAGGCTGACAGTCAGGTGCAGTACAGCACTGTTGGTGGAGCTGTCTTCTGGATGAGACCTTAAAGGTGCACCAAGGTAAAAACAATGACTGCAGATGCTGAAAATCAAATACTGGATTAGTGGTGCTGGAAGAGCACAGCAGTTCAGGCAGCATTTCGCTGCTCGTTGGATGCTGCCTGAACTGCTGTGCTCTTCCAGCACCACTAATCCAGTACTTAAAGGTGCACCCTCAGGTGAAATATTCCATGGCATTAATTTTAAGAAAAACAGAGAACTGCTTTCCAGTGTCCTAACTTAATTATCCTTCAACATAATTTAAATGTTGCTGTTTGTGGGAATTTACAAAATGTCTTGGTGTTATGAAATGTGCAAGAGTGATGGTACTTCAAACATAATTAGCTGCAAACTGCTTTAAGTTGCGAAAGACGCTGTACACAGGGAAGGGCATTCAGTGAATTGTTCCTTTAGAGACCCAGTGCAGTCACTCCAGGGCAGTTATCCTCCTCCTGCATGTAACCATATGCAGTTAATTTTCTTTCCCCCCATATCCCATCTGCAAAACATTTCGCTTTCAGCAGATCAGTGCACATCAACACAGCTGTTGAAGGTTGGGGAGATTTAGCTGTTACTGAGTATGAAACAATTTTGAGGAACATTTTTGGGGATTGTGAAATGTGTTTTGATTAGGGGAATGCCTGCAATTTTAGTAATTTGTTTCCCACACATTTTATTGCTGACGAGACAACTGTTTGACAACTGGTCAAGAATTTAGATTCCAGGTAACCCGGTTACTGAAAGCACCCTCCCCGTCTGCACTAACTTCCCTGTACCTGATCTTTATTTCTTGATGTTGTTGGGGGCTCCCCTTGTATTCTGCAAAGTTAGATCACGCGGCTAATTTCGGTTTCAACTTTGAGAACTGATGTTGTGGCCAAATTGAGAAGGGGTTAGGCTATTAGTTAATGTTTCGGGTTGAATGACCCTTCCTCTGGGGAAGGGTCACTCAACCCAAAACGTTAACTCTGATTTCTCTCCACAGACCTGCTGAGCTTCTCCAGCCATTTCTGTTATTATTTGTGATTTATAGCATCCGCAGTTCTTTCGGTTTTCATTTAGATTATTAGAGTAGAGTTATGTGTTGTACTCTGAAAAACCCATGGTGGAATTTTACCTCTTTTCCCTTTTTCCCGTCAATCATATATTTGCAAGGTAGGGTGGGTTCTTAAAATTCCCCCTTGGTTGGCTTCCCACCACATTCGCACCCCTCCACCCCACCCATGTCCAACCCACCAACTGGCAACTCTACGTGGAGCAGTTGAAGCCTTGGATGACAGTCAGTCAGTCTTGTCCCAATCAAGATGGTGGCAAAGTGGGAACATAAAGAACATAAGAGCTAGGAGCAGGAGTGGGTCATCTGGCCCTTCGAGTCTGCCCCGCCATTCAATGAGGTCATGGCTGATCTTTTCATGGCCTCAGCTCCACTTACCCACCCTCTCATCATAACCCTTATTTTCTTTACTGTTCAAAACTTTATTTGGCTTTGCCATGAAGCATTTACTGAGGTAGCCTCAATTGTGTCACTGGACAAGGAATTCCACAGATTTGGGTGAAGAAGTTCCTCCTCAACTCAGTCCTAAATCTGCTCCCTCTTTATTTTGAGGTGATGCCCCCTTGTTCTAGTTTCACCTGCCAGTGAAAACAACCTCCCTACATCTATCTTATCTATTCCCTTCATAATTTTATATGTTTCTATATGATCCCCTGCCTCACTCTTCTAAATTCCAATGAGTATAGTTCTAGACCACTCAATCTCCCCTCATAAGCCAAACCTCTTAACTCTGGAATCAACCTGGTGAACCTCCTCTGTACCCCCTCCAGTGCCAGTACGTCCATTTTCAAGTAAGGAGACCAAAACTGCACGCACTACTCCAGGTGTGGCCTAACCAGCACCCTATAAAGCTGCAACATAACCTCTTTACTTTTAAACTCAATCCCTTTAGCAATGAAGGACAAAATTCCATTTGCCTTCTTAATGAATTGTTACACCTGCAACATCATGAGACTTGTAATCCAGACACTCTTGATGGTGGCACAGCGGTTAGCGCTGCTCCCTCACAGTGGCAGGGACTCAGATTCGATTCCAGGTTTGGCTTATGAGGGGAGATTGAGTGGTCTGGAACTGTACTCATTGGAATTTAGAAGAATGAGGCAGGGGATCATATAGAAACATATAAAATTATGAAGGGAATAGATAAGATAGATGTAGGGAGGTTGTTTTCACTGGTCTGTGTGGAGTTTGCACATTCTCCCCGTGTCTGCATGGGTTTCCTCTGGATGTTCCGGTTTCCTCCCACAGTCCAAAGATGTGCAGTCAGGTGAATTGGCCATACTAAATTGCCTATAGTGTGAGGTGCATTAGTCAGGGGTAAATGTGGGGATGGGTCTGGGTGGGTTACTCTTCAGAGGGTCGGTGTGGACTTGTTGGGCTGAAGGGCCTGTTTCCACACTGTAGGGAACCTAAACTAATCTAAAATCTAATGCTCTGAGGGCACTGGCTTAACCCCATCAGGGTGGATGGTGGAATTTAAATTCGAAAGCTAAATCTGGAATTGAAAACTCTGTGATAGTGACCATGGCCAGTTGAGCTCTGAACGTATTACCACCTTTGCAGGATAAGTCTAGTCATAGGGTCACAAGGCAAATGCTCAGATAATGCTCACAATGTGTGCATAATTAAATATGATTAAAGCACCATAAACATCATTGCAATATTTCAGAAATTGTAGCTTTCTAAGAGGTACAGCTGTCAAAGGATCAAAGGCAGATGCAGCAGGAGAAAGGGGACTATAAAAAAGAGTCTGGATTTTCCTGGCAGTTACAAGAAGGTTAAGTATGTGTCACAACCTTTAAATTCTTTTGAAGTGTAGTACAGTAAATGTAGTAATGTACGGAACAGAAGCAGCAGATGACATAACTGAATGGTCTTACAAACAATGGATCAGGTCTGAGCTCTGCTGCTCTGCCACATCCAGTCGTGAACAATTAAACAACTCACTGGAGAAGGAGGCTCCACAATTATCCCGACAGGGGAGCTCGGCGCATCAGTGCAAAAGATAAGACGGAAGCATTTGTTACAATCCTCAGCCAGAAATATCGAGTGGACGATTCATTTCAGCCTCCTCTAGAGGTCTCCACCATCATAGACTTCTCCTGACAACAGTGCTCCAAAAGCTTGTAATTTCAAACAAACCTGTTGGACTGTGACCTGGTGTCAAATGACCCCTGACTTTGTCCACCCCAAACCAACACCAGCACCTCCACATCGTGGAATTCAATGAGCAGCTGTGGACCTCTATTTAAGGAAAGACAGTATTTCACTGGAGGCAGCTCAGAGAATGATCCCCGGTCTGAAGGGATTGACTTATAAGCAAAGGTTAGACAGGATGGGACTCTACTCAGTGGAGTTTAGTTGAATGAGAGGTGATCTCATGGAAACATAGAATTCTTAAGGTGCTCGACAGGGTCAACTCTGTTTTCTGTCATGGGAGAGTCTAGAACCAGAGTGGGCAGGCTCAGAATAAAAGGGCACTAATTTAAGACTGAGATAAGGAGGAATTTCTTCTCTGAGAGCATTGAGAGTTTTTGTTGCAGACAGCTGTGGGGGTAGAGTCCTTGTGTATATTTAAGGCTGAGACAGACAGGAGAAGAATCAAAGGGTTACGGGGAAAACACAGGAAAGTCGACGTTTGAAATGTTACATTAGCCATGATCCTACTGAGTGGTGGAGCAGGCTTGAGGGCCGAATAGCCTACTCCTTTCTTACTTATCGTGGTCTAACAATGTCCTGGGGGTGCCTTTGCTGGTGTAGTTGGGAAGGGTGAAATTAAAATGTCAGGAGGATGGGAACCCATATCGGGAGCCAGTGGAGAGGGAAATAAGGACAAAACCCAAAGACAGAATCAAAAATAAGAAAATTGATAAGCTGAGAATTCAAGCCACAATGCAAAATAATGTGAACAGGATGAAAAGAATGTGAAGAAAACTAGATTTAAGGCCTTGTCTTAATGTGGGGAGCATTCACAATAAAGTGGATAAATTAGTTGTAAAATAGATATATCATTGGGATTACAAAGACATGGCTGCAAGGTGACCAGAGCTGGAGACTGACTATCCAAGGTATTCAGATTTTAGGAAGGATAGACAAAGGAGGAAAAGGAGGTGGGGTAGCATTGTTGATTAAAGAGTGCATTAGCGTAATAATGAGGAAAGCTATTAGCTCCAGTGAAAAGGAATCACTGAGAAACACCAAGTGACAGAAAATGATACAGGGGGTTTGTATATAGACCCCCCAAAACCGTGGTCAGAGAAAGTGAGGACTGCAAATACTGTAGATCAGAGTCAATACATGTGGTGCTGGAAAATCACAGCCGGTCAGACAGCATCCGAGGAGCAGGAGAGTTGATGTTTTGAGCTTATGCTTGATGAAGGTGATGAAGAGCTTATGCTTGAAATGTCCACCCTCCTACTCGGATGCTGCCTGACCTGCTGTGCTCTTCCAGCACTAAACATTTTGACCCACCTCCGTACCATGGTGGTAATACTGGGGAAAGCATTAAACAGGAAATGAGAGATAGAAGCAATAAAGCTGTAATTATGTGTTACTTTAATTTACATATAGATTGGGCAAACTAAATTGTTAACAATACTAGGAGGGAGAAGTCCCTGGAGTGTGTCCAAGATGGCTTCCTGGATTAATATTTTGAGGAACTAGAGGACTGGACATTCTAGATTGGGCAATGCATATTGAGAAAGGAATGATTGACAATCTAACGGTGTGAGACCCCTTGGGGGAAGAATGACCATAATATGATAGAATTCTTCATTAAAATGGAGAGTGACGTAATCTGAGGTTAGGGTCCTGAATCTAAATAGAGGAAATTCCAATGGTATGATGCTCAGACGGGCTATGCTAAATCAGGGAGTATTACTTAAAGGGATGATAGTGGATGATGATCCCTTTAAGTCACAATCACTTCCAGAGCGCATGGAGGAACTGCAACAATTATTCATTCCAGCCTGGCACAAAAATAAGTGTGACCAGTAACAAGAGTGATAGAGTCATACAGCACGGAAACAGACTCTTCAATCTAACTCATTCAGGCCGATCAAGTTTCCCAAATTAAACTAGTCCCGTTTATGTGTGATTAGCCCACATCCCTCTAAGTCTTTCCTATTCATGTATCTGTCCAAATATCTTTTAAATATAATAACTATACCTGCATCTACCACTTCCTCTGACAGTTAATTCCATCCATGTGTGAAAACATTGCTCCTCAGGTCTCTTTTAAATCTTTCTCCTCTCACCTTAAAATATGCCCCTTAGTTTTGAACTCACCCACTCTACGGGAAAGACCTTGGTTATTCACCTTATCTATGCCCCTCATGATTTTATAAACCTCTATAAGGTCACATCTCAATCTTCTATAATCCAGCGAAAAAGGATCCCAGCCTATCTGGCCTTCTGATCACTCAAACCCTTCAGTCCTGACAACATACTCAAATATTTTCAAAGTTGTCTCCAATTTAATAATATCCTTCCTATAACAGAGTGACCAGAACTGTACACAGCACTCCAGAAGTGGCCTTATCAATGCCTGTACATCCTCAACATGATGTCCCAACTCTTATAATCAACAGTCTGAGCAATGAAGGCAAGTGTGCCAAATGCCTACTTAACCACCTTGTCTACCTGTGACACAAATTTCAAAGAACTATGTATCTCAACGCACTGTTCAACAACATGAACCAGGACATTACCATTAGTTGGATAAGTCCTGCCCTTGCTTGTTTTACCAAAATGCAATTCCTCTCATTTATCCAAATTGAGCATCATACCATTGGAATTTCCTCTATTTAGATTCAGGACCCTCAGCCCATTGACTCAATCAATCATGATCCCTTTGTAATCTTAGATAATCCTCTTCACTACACCACCTGTCTTGCTGCCATCTGCAAACTTACTAACCATGCCTTCTACATTCTCATCCAAATCGTTTATATAAACAACAAACAAATGTGGACCCAAAACTGATCCCTGTAAAATGCTACAGCTCACAGGCCACCAGTCCAAAATACAATTCTCTCCTACCACCCTCTGTCTCCGACTGTCAAGTCAATACTGCATCCAGTTGGCAAGCTCTCCCTAAATCCCATGTGGTCTAATTTTACGAATTAGTCTACCATGTGGAATATTGTCAAAGGCTTTACTAAAATCCATGTAGACAACTTCTACTGCTCGGCCCTAATCTATCTTTTTATAGTTATTTCCTCAACAAACTCGATCGAGTTTGTGAGACACAATTTCCCTCGCACAAAGCTATCCCTGATCAGTCCTTACCTCCCCAAAAGCACGTGAATCCTATCTCTCAGAATCACCTCTAACAAGACTCAGCGGACTATAGTGCCCAGGATTCTACTCACAGCCTTTCTTAAATAAAGTTAAAAATCACACAACACCAGTTTATAGTCCAACAGATTTGTTTGGGAGTGTTAGCTTTCGGAGCACTGCTCCTTCACCAGGTGACAACCACCCGATGAAGGAGCAGCGTTCTGAAAACTAGTGCTTTCAACTAAACCTGTTGTACTATAACCTGAGTTGTGTGATTTTTAACTTTGTACACCCCAGTCCAACACCGACATCTCCAAATCTTTCTTAAATAAAGGCACAACGTTAGCCACCCTCCAGTCCTCTGTCACTTCTCCCATGGCTGTAGATGATACAAATGTTTTTGCAGCAGAGAGCGGTGGGAGCTGGGCGGAAGTGAAGTCGGAGTGCAAAGCAGGTCGGGAAGGTAAGTGATTATTATTTGAGTGGGTGAAGACATGACTGCCAAGCTGGTTCAGTGTGCTACGTGCTTGATGTGGGAGGTCAACGACTCTGGTGTGTCTGGCTTGTATAAGTGTGGAAAGTGTGTGCACATTCAACTACTGACAGAGCATATCGCAGCATTGATGAAAGAACTCGAGGACCTTAGGCTCATCCAAGAGAACGAGATCTTTCTGGACAAGACCTTCAGCGAGATTATTACACCAATCATACCAGAAGAGAGCAGAAGAGAGCAGACGATGAGAAAGGCAGAGAGGAGACAGATGCAAGAGACCCCGGGGGAAGTACCTGTCAGGAACAAGTTGAATCTTTTGGAAATAGTAGAGACAGATGACACTGCCAGTCTGCGAGGCGGTCAGGTCTGTCGATCAAAAGTTGGCGTGGAGGCAAAGCGGAAGAGTTGGACATCGCATAGAGCCGTGGTAATAGGGGACTCCATCGTGAGAGGAACTGACCGGGGTTTTTGTGGCAGCAGGCGGGACTTAAGGATGGTGTGTTGCCTTCCTGGTGCCAGGGTTAAAGACCTCACAGACAGAGTGCAGGAAATCCTCAAGGACAAAGGTGAAGAGCCAGAGATGGTGGTACATGTCGGCACAAATGATGTCGGGAAGAAGAAGAGGAAGATACTACAGTGGGACTTCGGAGAACTGGGAAGAAGGCTGAAAAGCAGGATGTCCAGGGTGGTTATCTCCGGTTTGCTTCCAGTTCCTCAGGTTGGAGAGGCCAAGAACAGGGAGATAATGGACTTGAACATGTGGCTGGGGAACTGCTGCAGGAAGCAAGGATTTAAATTCTTGGATCACTGGGGTATGTTTACTGGGGTAAGCATAAATTATACAAGAGAGACGGTTTGCACCTTAATAGGTTGGGGAACAGCATTCTGGCAGGCAGGTTGGCTACTGCAACACAGCTACGTTTAAACTAAGTAGCGGGGGGCAGGGGACAAACTGGATGTTTAAGAAGGAAATTGGAGGGAAAGTTAGAACAAGGGAAGTCAAGAAAGACGACGGTATCAATGAAGCAGAGAACTCAAAAAGGGATCATGCTGTAAGGTTGAGTGAAACAGGAGTTGATAGGAAGGGTGAGGACAGTAACAAATTAAAAATACTATACATGAATGCACGAAGCATTAGAAATAAGATGGATGAGTTTGAGGCTCTTTTGGAAATTGGCAGATACGATATTGTGGGGATAACTGAGACGTGGCTTCAAGTGGACAGGGCCTGGGAAATGAATATTCAAGGCTACACATGCTATCGTAAGGACAGACTGACAGGCAGAGGGGGTGGGATGGCCATGTTGGTAAGGGATGATATTCAATCCCTTGCATGGGGGGACCTAGAATCAGGGTCAGTGTAGATAGAGCTGAGAAATTCTAAGGGTAAAACGTTCCTCTTGGGAGTTATCTACAGGCCCCCAAACAGTAGTCTGGATGTCGGATGTAAGTTGAATAAGGAGCTGAAATTGACCTGTCGCAAAGATGTTACTACAGTTATTATGGGGGATTTCAACATGCAGGTAGACTGGGAGAATCAGGATGGTATTGGACCTCAAAAAAGAGACTTTGTGGAGTGCCTCCGAGATCGATTCTTAGAACAGCTGGTGCTGGAGCCTACCAGGGGAGAAGGCAATTCTGGATCTGGTATTGTGCAACGAACCAGAATTGATCAGGGACCTCGAAGTGAAGGAGCCATTAGGAGGTAGTGACCATAATACAATAAGCTTCAATCTGCAATTTGAGAGGGAGAGGGTACAGTCGAAAATTTCTGTTGAATAAAGGGAACTATGGAGCTATGAGGGAGGAGCTGGCCAAAGTTCAATGGTGCAATACCTTAGCAGGGATGACAGTGGAGGAACAATGGCAGATATTTCTGTGCATAATGCAGAAAATGCAGGATCAGTTCGTTCCAAAAAGGAAGAAAGATCCTAGGAGGAGGCATGGGTGGCCGTGGCTGACGAGGGAAGTTAAGAAGCATATAAAGTTAAAAGAGAAAAAGTATAACATAGCAAAGATAAGTGGGAAAACGGAGGACTGGGAAGCTTTTAAAGAACAACAGAGGATTACTAAGAAGTAAATATGCAGAGAAAAAAATGAGATACGAAGGTAAACTGGCCAAAAATATAAAGGAGGATAGTAAAAGCTTTTTTAGGTATGTGAAAGGCAAAAAAATTAATAAGACTAAAATTGGGCCCTTGAAGACTGAAACAGGGGAATATATTATGGGGAACAAAGAAGTGGCAGAAGAATTGAATTGGTATTTCAGATCTGTGTTCACTGGGGAAGACACAAGCAATCTCCCTGAGGTAACAGTGGCTGAAGGACCTGAACTGAAGGGAATTTATATTTGCCAGGAATTAGTGTTGGAGAGACTGTTAGGTCTGAAGGTTGATAAGTCCCCAGGGCCTGATGGTCTACATCCCAGGGTACTGAAGGAGGTGGCTCGAGAAATTGTGGATGCGTTGGTGATTATTTTCCAGAGTTCGATAGATTTGGGATCAGTTCCTGCAGATTGGAGGGTGGCTAATGTTGTACCACTTTTTAAGAAAGGTGGGAGAGAGAAAGCAGGAAATTATAGAGCAGTTAGTTTGACCTCAGTGGTGGGAAAGATGCTGGAGTCTATTATAAAGGATGAAATTACAACACATCTGGATAGTAGTAATGGGATAGGTCAGAGTCAGCATGGATTTATGAAGGGGAAATCATCCTTGACTAATCTTCTGAAATTTTTTGAGGATGTAACTCTGAAGATGGACGAGGGACATCCAGTAGATATAGTGTACCTGGACTTTCAGAAAGCTTGTGATAAATTCCCACATAGGAGGTTAGTGAGCAAAATTAGGGCTCATGGTATTGGGGGCAAAGTACTAACTTGGATTGAAAGTTGGTTGGCTGACAGGAAACAAAGAGTAGTGATAAACGGCTCCATTTTGGAATGGCAGGCAGTGACCAGTGGGGTACCGCAGGGATCAGTGCTGGGACCGCAGCTTTTTACAATATATATTAATGGTATAGAAGATGGTATTAGTAATAACATCAGCAAATTTGCTGATGATACAAAGCTGGGTGGCAGGGTGAAATGTGAGGAGAATGTAAGGAGATTACAGGGTGACCTGGACAGGTTAGGTGAGTGGTCAGATGCATGGCAGTTTAATGTGGATGAATGTATGGTTATCCACTTTGGTGGCAAGAACAGGAATGCAGATTACTACCTAAATGGAATCATTTAGGTAAAGGGGCAGTACAGAGAGATCTGGGTGTTCTTGTACACCAGTCAATGAAGGTAAGCATGCAGGTACAGCAGGTAGTGAAGAAGGCTAATAGCATGCTGGCCTTCATTACAAGAGAGATTGAGTATAGAAGCAAAGAGGTTCTTGTGCAGCTGTATAGGGCCCTGGTGAGACCACACCTGGAGTATTGTGTGCAGTTCTGGTCTCCAAATTTGAGGAAAGACATTCTGGCTATTGAGGGAGTGCAGCATAGGTTCACGAGGTCAATTCCTGGAACGGCGGGACAACCTTACGCTGAAAGACTGGAGCGACTGGGCTTGTATACCCTTGAGTTTAGAAGACTGAGAGGGGATCTGATTGAGACATATAAGATTATTAAAGGATTGGACACTCTGGAGGCAGGAGACATGTTTCCGCTAATGGGTGAGTGCCGAACCAGAGGACACAGCTTAAAAATACGGGGTAGACCATTTAGGACAGAGATGAGGAGAAACTTCTCCACCCAGAGAGTGGTGGCTGTGTGGAATGCTCTGCCTCAGAGGGCAGTGGAGGCCCAGTCTCTGGATTCATTTAAGAAATAGTTGGATAGAGCTCTCAAGGATAGTGGAATCAAGGGTTATGGAGATAAGGCAGGAACAGGATACTGATTAAGGATGATCAGCCATGATCATATTGAATGGTGGTGCAGGCTCGAAGGGCAGAATGGCCTACTCCTGCACCTCTTATCTGTTGTCTATTGTCTATCTCACAGTTTCTTCCCTACCTTCCCACAATGTCCTGGGATACAACTGATCAGGTCCCAGAGATTGTTTTCCACCTTTATGTTTGTTAAGACCTCCAACACTTCCTCTTCCATAATGTGTATGGTTTTTAAGAAATCAATATTTATTTCCCTGAGTTTGCTAGCCTCCATATCTTTCTCCACAGTAAAAACTGATGCAGCATATTCATTTAGTGTCTCTCCCATCTCATGTGGTTCCACACATAGATCTTAAAGGGGATTTATTCTCTCCCTAATAGACACAAGGGAGGGGCATAAAAATTGGCCAAATAAAGCAGCGGATCTGAGGATTGGGAATGGTTCAGATTTCAGGAAAGGAGGACAAAAGGCATGATTATGAAGAGCAAAATACAGCATGAAAGTAAGAGTGTGAGGAACAAAGAAACTAATGATCAATGCTTCTCTCGATATGTGAAGAAAAAGGGTTACTGAAGACAAATGTAGGTCCCTTACAATCGGGAAAAGTTTTAATGAGGAAAAGAGGTAAGAAACTAATTAAGTACATATTTTGGTTCTGTCTTCACAATGGACGATGCAAATAATGTCCCAAAAATATTAGGAAACATGTGGTTTAATGAGAGGAAGGAAGTGAAAGGAATCAGTATGAATAGGGACATGGTGTTGGGGATATTGACATGATGAAAAGCAGACACAACCCCTGATTATCTCCATCCCAGATGCAAACATAAAACAAAGAACTGCAGATGCTGGAGATCTGAAACAAAAAAAACAGGAGTTGCTGGAGAAACTTAGCAGGTCTGGCAGCATCTGTGTAGAGAGAACAGAATTAGTGTTTCAAGTCCAGTGACCCTTCTTTCAGAACTGATTGCAGCTCCAAAAAGGTGAGCGTGGGGCAAAGGGGGGAACAGATAGTTGGAGACAGAGCTGAGGAAGGGAGAGAGAGGGAGAGAGAGAGAGAGAGAGAGAGAGAGACAGAGAGACAGAGAGACAGAGAGAGAGAAGGAGCAGTAGGCAGACAAAGGGATGGTTGATAGTCATCCAGCGAAGAAGAAAAACTGATAATGGTTACAAGGAGACAGTGAAAACTGGCTGCAAGCAACCTGTGCTACAATAGGTTGTGGGGTGTGGGGTATGGGGTGTGGAGTGTGAGGTAGGGGCTGTGGGGTGGTGCGATGTGGGGTATGGGATATGGGTGTGGGGTGTGAGGTATGGGGTGTGGGGCTTGGGGCGTGGCATGTGGGGTAAGTGGTGTGGGGTGTGGGGTGTGGGGTGTTAGATGTAGTTCTTAATAGCCTGGAAGGATCAACGGTTATGGGAGTGAAAGAGGCTACAGGATACTGAGTTGGATGGTCAGATATGATCACACTGAATGGAACTTGATGAGCTGAATGGCCTACTGCTGTTCCAAGTGTCTATGTTTTCATGTGTGATCGACCAACACACCCACACTCACACCCACGTATACACACACACACACACCCACACCCACACACACACCCACACCCACATATATACACAGTCACACACATCAACACACAAACCCACATATACACACAGTCACACACACCCACACCTCCACATACCCACATATACACAGTCACACACATCCACTCACACCCACATATACACACACAGTCACACACACACCCACACCCACCCACCCACACCCACATATATACACAATCACA